>NC_142066.1:70997248-71692248 GCF_059756535.1 Pantherophis guttatus
TTTTCTTTTATTGTTTTGTCATGGGGCTCCTTCTGCAATTCTAATTCATATATTCTAAGTTCTTCTAACAACTTATTCCTTGACTGTCGTTTTTCTTTATTTTTTTTTTGCCATATACACAATTGTAAGACCTCTTATATATGCTTTAATTGTGTCCCAAAGGTTTTGAAGCGATGTCTGTTCTTTAGTGTTTATTTGTAGGAACATCTTAACCTCTTTCTCAATCATATGTATATATTCCTTATCTTTTATTATTCCGGTATCCATCATCCACCTCCTTTGCTTTCGATGTCCTTTCCATATTATTTCAATGGGGTTATGATCTGGCCAGGTATTCGCTGCTATTTCGATATTTTTTACCTCCTCTCTTAGGTCTGCTGTCATCCAGGCCATGTCGATCCTAGACCATGACTGGTGTGGGTTCGAATAATATGTATACTGTTTCGTTTGCATGTTTGCCTCTCTCCATACATCATGTAGGTGTAGTTCGTTGATCATATCTTTGAAAGGTTCCGGTAGAGTTTTCTTTCTGGTTTTACTTTGTTTATTACTCCGATAGTCTTTTTCTATGTCCATGATTGCGTTGAAATCTCCTACCATACAGATAGTTTCGTATTCCAGGTCTTTAATTATATTATGTAGCTTTTTAAAAAAAAAACATTTTGGTTTCCGTTGGGTGCATATATGGATATTAATAATATTGTTTTGGATCCTGTTTGTATTTCTATTATTAAGAAACGTCCTTCTGTGTCTGCATATATTTGTTTTGTTTTTAGGTAATTCTTCACATATATTACGACTCCTCTCTTTTTTTGGTCTCCTAGAGCTGCATATAGTCTTCCTAATCTTTGGTTGTCCAATAGTTTTTGATGCTGTCTTTTGATGTGTACCTCTTGGAGTGTTATAATATCTGTTTCTAGCTTTTGAAGTTTTGTAAATGTCTGTTTTCTTTTAGCTGGTGAATTAAGTCCGTTTATATTGATTGAAATGAGTTTTAGCTCTTTTTCCATCTCTCTTTATTTATCTATCCGTTGTTTGCAGTCTTTTTGTGTTTCTAGTGATCATTTGCGTCTTTTCCCTCGCTCCCTCTCTCTCCATTCTTTCTCTTTCCAATCTTCTCCCCTCTTCTTGGTCTCTTTCTTCTTTCTCTGTCCGCTGTTCCTCTTGCCTCTTAAGTTCCTCTTCTTTTCTGCTCTCCTGCTCCTCCTCCAGCACGAAGTGTTGGTCAAAGAAGTCCTGTGCTTTTCCTACGCTATCGATTCTGTATTTTTTGTCTTCCCAGGAGATTAGTAGACCCTCCGGTATTAGCCAGCGGAACTTTATTTTAAATTTATTCAACTGTGCCGTTAAAAAGTTGTAGTTCCTTCTTTGGTCCCTTGTCCTTTTTGGTATCTGTTTGAGGGTTAAGATTTCTTTTCCTTTATACATAGCTGTATCCTCTCTCATCTTCCTATAGATCTCTTCTTTTAAAGATTTTTTTGTGAATCTGATGTGTATTTCTTTTGGTAACTTATTTCTCCGAGCGTAGTTCGTGTGAACTCTATAGATTTCGTCTATTCCACTTCGTATCTCTTCCTTGTCCCTCTGGGTCACTTCTGAAAGTATCTTGGTCATGATTTCTCCTAGATCCTCCTCCTTTTGCTCTTCTACGTTCTGAAACCTTAAGTAGAAGGATGCCTTCTCCATCTCAAGATATGATACCGTGTCCTCTAAATCCTTATTTGTGGCCGCTTGGTTGTATTCCATCTTCTCCATTCTCTTATTTGTATGTTCTATTCTCTCCTCCACCTTATAAATCCTCTGTTCATTTTCCTCTATTTTATGTTGTATCTTTCCTATCTTCTCATCCATGTTCCTAATATTATCCTTTATCTCTCCCACATCCATCCTAAGTTCCTCATGATTTTTCCTTGTCTCCTCATGGTTGTAGACCATGGTCTCTTGCATTTTATTCATTCCTTCCTGGATCATTGTTAGTACAGAGTGAATGTTTTGCATACTAAGGGTGGGAGTTGCTTTATCTTTTTCCATGGCTTCAACTGTTTTTTGTTGTGCTGGGGAGGCCATGAGTATCATCTGGCTTGATGGTATTTTCTTACTTAACTTAGAGATTGTTGTTGAACTTGTAGTTGCCATTTGTATTTCTTTTATTATCTTCTCCCAGAATTTCATATACTGATTACTATTTGGGCTGTTCTATTTCTTTTAGTATTTATATTTGATTGGTGGCTTTCAGTACTCCCAATAATCCCAGTAATCCCAGGGAGATAAGTAACCAAAATGAGTTCCTTTATCACACTATCACTGTCTATATATAAATTTATCTATAAGTTCTATTTTTCACTTTTCAATATTTTACAGAGTTTTTCAATTCATGATGGCTATCTGGCCTATATTACTCTCTAAGCATGGGGTGAAATATAAGGGAAGGGAGTGAGGGAAAAGTCTAATACTTCAGCAGTTCATCAGTTAGCTATCCTTATAATTAATTACTTACTATCTAATTTGAATTTATTATTAATTACTATTTATCAAATCAATTACTCTTAATTTCTATCCTAGATTCAATTAATCTATCCAATATAATTTTTCAAACCTAAACATACAAAACAATATAATATTTAACTACCGAGGTAAAATATAGCACTAAGATAAGTATAAATATATATTTAGAATAAATATGAAATTAAGTTAACAGTTATATATATAGTATATAGGATTATATATGAAATTTCACAAACAGTACATTTAATATTAATGCTTTTTATGCTTCTTAATCACTAATTTGTTATCAGCTTTTAATACAATTAATTATACTTTACAGTTGATTCTTCTTCGTCTGGATCGCTCTCTTCTCTCTCTCTCTCTTTTTTTTTTTCCAAATTTGTATCCTTCTTATTTATTGTTCAGAGTCTAGTGTCCCAATACTTTTAGATTGAATGTCCAATGTCCACCAAAGCTCCAAGACTCCCGAGTGTCCACCTTTCAACAACAACAAAAAAGAAAAAAAAGAAAAAAAATAGAGGGTAGAATAATCCAAGTACCAATGTCTAAGTCCAAACCTCCAAATATCCAAAGTCCCAAAATCCAAAAGTCCAAGAGTCCAAGGAAAAATATTCCGCTTAGGTTGATTTGATTTAGCTCCAAAAGTCACTAACTTCCACTTTAAACGGAGTTTTTCTGCCGCTCTCTCTTCCGGTATCAGCTGCTTGTTAATTGTCTCGTTGTCGCCTCCACAAAGGGCTAAGTCCATCAAATTAATCCCTTTCTCTCCTTAAGTTCAGTCTCTCCTCTGTAGCAAAATATTCAAAATCCAAGTTTCTCTGGGATCACTTTCTCCTCCTGGGTTTCCCCTGGATTTCCTCTGCTTTCGCCGGCTGCTAATTTATGCGCTGTCACTGTCAAAATGGAAGCCGTCTCCGCTTATTTCTCAGTCGCCGCTTGTCTAGCAAAGGTTCGCTTCTTAGTTGGAGCTTTTAAAGCACAACTGATCTTTGGAGAGAGAAGCAATGAATAAAGCAGGCAAACCATGGAGATCGCTTCACTCACTAATGCCTTGTTAGGGCTGAAAAAAAGCTTCACAGCTGAGAGTCGGAGGGAGCAGGTAAAGCAGGAAAGATCACTTCACTGAAAAAAAGCTTCTAAAGCACAGCTGAGAGTCGGAGGTAGATCGCTTCACTTGCTAGTACCTCGTTAGGGGTGAAAAATAGCATTGAAAAAGCTACATTTGGAATATAAGACGCACCCAAATTTTCAGCCTCTTTTAGGAGGGAAAAAAGTATGTCTTATACTCTGAAAAATACAATAGATAGATAGATAGATAGATAGATAGATAGATAGATAGATAGGTAGGTAGGTAGGTAGGTAGGTAGGTAGGTAGATAAGCAAGCTGCATTATATTGGGGTTGAACTCTTAAAGAAAATTTCTCAACCTTGGCATTTTTTAAAAGACATATGGATCTCAACTCCCAGAATTCTCTTGCCATCCATTACATAATACCTGGGAAATTCTGGGAGTGAGGTCCATGTTGTAGCGCGGGAATAACGAGAGGCACAAGCAAGCTAGTGACAACAGCTCTTTAATTCAGGGTGAGACTTCAGCAAAGCAACACAGGCAACAGTCCTCTTTATATACTTTTCAGAGGCAACCATGAAACAATCAGAATTCACTGTACATTTGAATTTCCCGCACAAAATAGATACATACATAACACCCCTCCACTCCCAGAAGGCACTTATCCTATTTATTTACATATTTACATACAAAATCACGCAGGTGACCAGGGCGTATCTTAGTTCTGGTTGACCTGCGCAGTTCAGTTGTTGGCGAGGCGTCGAGCCGGTCAGAGGGACCTCCTGTCTCTCCCGGCTCCACCAATGAAACCTCCTGGATTTCTCCGGAGGTGTGGCTATCCCCGGCTGGGAGTGTCGACTCGCTGGGGCGGTGCTGGACCCCTGGGTTGCCAGATAAGTATTCCGGCTTACTCAGGCTTGAGGTAGCTGTGTCAGGAAAACTGTGGTAGTTAGGACTCACAGTAATTG
The DNA here is from genome assembly GCF_059756535.1 of Pantherophis guttatus. Lineage (NCBI taxonomy): Eukaryota > Metazoa > Chordata > Lepidosauria > Squamata > Colubridae > Pantherophis > Pantherophis guttatus. Next base: position 71,001,791 of record NC_142066.1, read on the forward strand.
GATTTTCGTTTTGTAACCATTTTCGCAATTGATCTATATGTCTCCTCCAAATTTTACCATGCCCTATATCAACTGTGTATGATTTTGGACCGGTAATTCCTACGATGGTTCCTTCTACCCACAATGGCCCGTTGGTGTAGTTTCTGGCAAATACTGGTGTTCCCACTTCGAATTGCCTTAGTCCTCCCCCTTCCCCCTTGAAGCCATCGGGGGAGTAATTGGGATGCAATCGATCGAGAATGCACCTTAGCTTTCGGCCCATTAAAAGCTCGGCTGGGCTGTGGCCCGAGGTGGGACACGGGGTGGCGTGCTGTACAGCTAAGAACTCATCTATCCTAGCCTGCCAGTCCCCTGCATCGAGCCGGGAAAGAGCTTCCTTGGCCGTTCTCACAAATCTCTCTGCAAGGCCATTCGAAGCCGGATGAAAAGGAGTGGATAATGCATGTCTTATGCCTAACTCGGCCAGGTAGCCCTCAAATTGAGTCACCATGAATTGGGGCCCATTGTCAGATACCAGGGTGTCTGGCAACCTGTGTGTTACAAACAGTTTTCTGAGTACTTTAATTACGGCCTCAGAAGTGGTAGATGGCATTAAGGCAATCTCGAGCCACTTAGAATATGCATCTACAATGATTAGAAAATTCTGGCTGTGGAACGGGCCAGCGAAATCGATGTGAATCCTCCCCCACGGTCCCTTTGGTTTTTCCCATTCCCGAACGGGAGCTATAGGAGGATCTGGGCAGGATTCCTGGCAGGCCTGCACTTCCCCACCCACTCAGTGGCGTCTTGGTCGAGATGTGGCCACCAAACATAACTACAAGCTAGGCCTTTCATGCGAACAATACTAGGGTGTCCCTCATGCAGCATAGCTAAAACCCTGTGCCTCAACTGCGAAGGAATGACCACCCTGTCTCCCCACAATAAGCAACCCCCCAACATAGATAGTTCATTTTTCTTGTTAAAGTACAATTGAAAATCCCCACTGTCCACCTTGGTAGGCCAACCCCGCATTACCCACATTACAGTGCGCAAAGCAGAGTCCCTGGCAGAAGCCCTTGCCACCTCGCTTGAAGAAATGGGGCCCGGGGACACAACGTCAATGAGTAATACTGGGGCTTCTGGAGTTGGGCTGTCTAACAGTTCGGGCAAGGGGCATCGGCTGAGGGCATCAGCATGTCCCAAAGTTCTGCCCAGCCGGTGGAGCAGTCTGTAGGAATAGGCAGCTAAGAAAATGGACCATCTGGTCATCCGGGGAGAAAGAGCAGCCAGGGTCGGTTTATCTCCAGCCAAAAGTCCCAAAAGAGGCTGGTGATCTGTAATGAGTTCAAAAGTTCGGCCAAACAAGTACTCGTGAAATTTTTTGACCCCAGCTACAGCCGCTAACGCCTCCCTGTCCAGCTGGCTGTAGTTCCTTTCAGTACTAGATAAGGTGCGAGAGTAATAGGCGATGGGCACCTCTAACCCGTTCGGCAGTCTATGGCTTAAAACTGCGCCTACACCAAAGGGGGAAGCGTCACACACCAATACTAGAGGTAGTTCTGAATTGTATTGAATGAGGAAACTGTCCTCAGACAAAAATTCTTTACTGCGTCGAATGAAGCCGTTTCTCGTTTGCCCCAAACCCAGGGAACGTTTTTTCCAAGGAGCCTGTGCAGTGGCTCTGCAATGGTGGCTTTGTGTTTTAAAAACATGGTGTAGAAATTAAGAAGCCCCAAAAAGGCCTGCAGTTCGGCCTTCGATTTAGGGGTGGGTGCGTTCTGGATGGCCCTGAGTTTGCTTTCTGTGGGGTGAATGCCCATGCCGTCGATTCGGTAGCCTAAGAATTCCCCTGATGGAACCACTATTTTGCATTTTGCTCGTTTGAGTTTGAGCCCCGCTTCTCTGAATCTGGTTAGAACTTGTCTAACCCTATTTCCTAGCTGTGTCTCGTCTTGGCCACTAATTAAGACGTCATCGAAATATGGGATGACTCCTGGGAGGCCTTGTAGAAGGCGCTCCATGGTACTCTGGAAGAGCCCTGGGGCGATGCTAACCCCAAACTGTAGTCTAGTGCATTTAAAGGCACCTCTGTGAGTTACTATGATCTGCAATTCTGCCATAGCGTCATCTACTGGCAGCTGCTGGTACGCCTGCACAAGATCTAATTTTACGAATAGCTTGCCAGGCCCCAGGGAGTGTAGTAGATGGTGGACGATCGGAACGGGATAGGCGCTCTGCTGCAACGCCTTATTGATCGAACACTTATAGTCAGTGCAAATTCTAATTGATCCGTCCGATTTAACTGGCATGACTATTGGGGTTTCCCACTTAGCGTGATCTACGGGAACTAACACCCCTTGTTTAATGAGCTTGTCGAGCTCTGCATCGATTTTGGGCTTTAAAGCAAATGGAACCCGTCTTGCCTTTAGCTTGATTGGCGCTACGTTGGGGTCTAAATTAAAAGAGATAGGAGTCCCCACGTACTTGCCTAGCGTCTCCTCAAAAACGTCCCGAAATTCGTGAAGAAGGGTTTCTTTGAGAGATGGCCCACCGATGCTGTGGACGCCCATGAAGCCCATGCCGAGGGCTTGGAACCACGCCATGCCCAGAAGACTTGGTAGCGGCTTGCTTACGATGGTCAGGGGCAGCTCTTTCTGGAACTCGCCGTAGGTGACCCAGAACGTGCCTATGCCTTCTACGGGAACTCGGTTTCCCTGGTAGTCGAGGAGGCGAACTTTCTGTCGAGACAGCTGGGCTTTCTGAAACTTAGGCAGGAGCGCTTTGAGCGTTGTCCAGGACATGATTGACAGTGTAGACCCGGTGTTGATTTCCATTTCGCATGGTCTGCCTTCGATTTCTACTTTTGTGTAGACTTTCTCATCGTCGGTTGTGCTGACTTGGCCGATTCTCGTGCTGTAGGTTTCCCGCTTTTGAGATTCATGCTGTTTTCTCACGCCGTCATCTTTGATTGGCTGTTTTGAACGAGCCGGTTCTGGTTGGTCGCAGTAGTCACGTGGTTTGCGACTACGCGGAAATTGAACTCTGCAAACTAGTGCTAGGTGGCCTTTCCTGTTGCAACGCCTGCAAATGGCGTCTCTGTATTTACATGATTGTCTCTCATGATCCCCACCACAGCTGGGACAGTTCTCGTGGCGGCGGCTCTGCTCGCTCTTTTTCTTCTCCGTGTGGAAGACGTCCTCGTCCGACTCTTCCTCCGTGCTGGTTCGCGCCTCCTCTCTGTGGACAGGGGGCTGTTTTCAGGCCGTCTTTGCTTGGCAGTGGCCGCTGTAGTGCTTCAGAAGCTTTTGTAGACGCTTCGTGTGCTCTGGCTTCGTCAAGCGCACTGGCTAACGTTAGATCTGGCTTGGCCAGAAGATGCCTTTGTAGTTGAGTGTCTCTAATGCCACAAATTAATTGCTCGAGTAGCGCGTCATCTAAGTCTCTGTAGTCGCAATGTGTTGCGGCTTTTCGAAGTGCGGCCACATATGCGCTGACCGGTTCTCCTTCCCTTTGTACACGTTGCCGGAGCTCGTAGCGCTGTACAAATTTCGAAGGAACTGGAGTGTAGTGGGCTCTCAGGTTTGCTTGAAGGACGTCCCAGGGGACCGACTGGACTGGGGTTGGCTTGCAGAGGGACTCGGCCATCTCAAAAACATCTGGCCCGCAGTGGCTTAAGAATAGGGCTCTTTTTCGGTTCGCTGAGAGCCCTTGCATTTCGCTTGCTTCCAGGGAGCACTCGAACCTGGTCAGATATGATCCCCACTTCTCTCAGGTCGGATCGAAAGGTTTTGGCGGGACGTAGGCAGACATCGCAATATGTCTCCGTAGTCCACTTGTCACCCTGGCTGGAAGTCCAAGCTGTTTTAGTTTGCTTCTTGTGGCCTCTATCCCACTTTCGTCGCCAATGTTGTAGCGCGGGAATAACGAGAGGCACAAGCAAGCTAGTGACAATAGCTCTTTAATTCAGGGTGAGCAACACAGGCAACAGTCCTCTTTATATACTTTTCAGAGGCAACCATGAACCAATCAGAATTCACTGTACATTTGAATTTCCCGCACAAAATAGATATATACATAACAGTCCACATGTCTTAAGATTGTCAAGGTTGAGAAAAGTTGTCCTAAAGCCCTAAACATTAATTACTTTCAGGAGCCCTATGGTTTACACATTAGTGAGTTGTGTAGTCTATAATGTATAGTGTATTTCTGATTCTTTTTACAACACTTTTTATTTACAAATAAATTTAACCACAAATTTATTATTATTAATTTTTTCTCTTTCATATTTTTCTTTAGAATAGCTATTTTGTTTTTTAACTCTTAAAAACTTCAAATAAATTAGGGTTAATCTAATGGCTGTAACAATCTTTCTTATTTTTATTCAAATCATTAATTTTATTATCCTTTAAGCCTTTTTCTATAATGAGATACACAGACTCCAAAGGATTGGGTTTCTTATTCTGTTAATTCATTCATTTCTTACATTCCAAAGAACATCAGTAACTGAACATGTGAAAATTTATTCTGAACAGTATTTAAATATTTGTGCTGATATAGTTGTCTGTAAAATTTATCTGCCATAATATCTCATTACATTTTTACATGATAAGTGCCCACATAAGTAAGATGAAAACCTTTTTACAGCTTTATTGAATGAATTAGAAGTAGCTTTAAAATGCAATGGTTATACAACGAAGCTAGGGTCTCACTAAATATTTAAGTGTATCTTTTTAAAACTAAAATATGATAAGCAGACATTCTAACTATTATTTCCAGAAGGTAGAAAAGATCCATACATTTTTATTTTTACCAGGAAGGAACTCCAACTGGGATCACATAGTACAAGTGGCAGCAACATAGTTGGCAGAAAACACAGTGAGTTAACTCCACTTATGCTAGCTGCATTAAGTTCCCACAAAATCAATAGAGTTTAAGTCACAATTAACTATTCATATTGATCAAACTCTACATTTTCTAAATTAGACTATAACCGAGACAAGACTAAGATCAGAGTAAATCATTATTATTCAGTAACCAAGATATAAGGGCCTTAAAACTGAAATTCATCTTGAATTTCATGTCTATTTTACGCTCTCATTCATGCATGTTGAAATATACCTCTGGCTGTCAACAACTTTACCACTTGCAAATATATTCATACCATTTTGACCTTTTTTAGCATCATTTTCTTTTTTCTTTTTCCTAAAAAAGTTTAATCCTATTAGCTAAGTAAAGGCATATTATTTTCTTGACGCTTTCATAATGTGGTTAAGGATTGCCATAAATCAATTAGAATGAATGACTTCTATTGAAAGTACCATATAAAAGCACAAGTTGCTGAAATTGAAGACAACAATGACATTCACTAGTTTCTGTCTCTGTATTTATTACTTTGTGTTGGTTTTGAAATGAAATAAGCCTCAAAATCTCAGCCATAAATAAATAAAGAATTTAGCAATAAACCAACAAATAAAATGAATATTTGAATAATTTTGTAAAACTATCCTTTGAGTCCTTGGGCATCTTGAGTCAAATAAAAGGACATCCAACAAAGATCAAATCTCTGTTACAGCTGGTATAATCTCGTTCTCTTTTTTCTCCCCCCCCCCCGCTGTAATGATATAAAATGCATAACATGAGTAATACTCTAATTTTTAAAAGAGTTTTAATGCTTTCCTGCAAAGTTACTTTTCCTATATATTAATATATTTATCTGATTTTCTGAATATTATCTGGGTGATATTTGTGGAAAGATTATTCAGAAATATGATTGTTAGAGACAATTAATAAATGATGTCATTATACTTTACCCAGGCATATCTAAACCATGAAATAAGGTAGGAAAATGTGATGGTATCACATCATTTATTTTGTATTATTGCACATTACTAGGAAGATAAAGAGACATGGGATTGTTATTGTGACAGTGTCTTACCAAAATGCCTAGTTTCAATTTAATTTCCTTTGAGATCCCAGTCTTAATATTTATCAACTTCTATTTAAAATATTAAGAAGTCATTTTCTCAGGACTTCAAAGGTCTATAATGAATCGTGTCTCTTGGCTGCATAATTCATGAGTGTGATTGGTAATAAAATCTTCAGCAAGAAAACAGATTTGGATGCAACTTTAACCTGATATGCAAACAAGAATAAAAAAGAAATAGTGATATGGCAAATCAAGTTCTCTCTTACTATAGAGATCAGGAGCTTTGGTTTCCTTTTTCTGATACGTTAATTCCTTGTTATGGAGATATTGCTTGGAATATTTTTAAAACTGATCATGTTAAAATATTCTTTATTTCTTTATTCATCAGATTGGTTAACAAATTATTGTTCAACCCCTTGTAAAATAATCCTTTTCATATTTTTATTAATAATTTCTAGTTAGTGTTTAGCAACTTTCTGCAGAAATGAGTTTAATAATAATTCAGTAAGTGCCCAGTATCATAGGGTCTGCAATGAATTTACAGGGGTTAATGTCATATTTTAAATGAGCGGTGTGGTGCCCTACAGGTGAAGCCGTTCACTTCTAACTCGGAAAGTTGAGTGTTCAGTCCTAGGTAGTGGTAGATATTTCCCTCCTAGGGTGCAAAGAAAAAATATCTGCTGTGAACTCCATGTAGTGTCAGGAAGTGCAACCAGCCAGTAAATGCTAAGCTCCATCAAGTTGCCTTGACTCTACCTCGAATTAAGGAATTATAAATTATAAAAAGGGAGTAATGGAATATTTTTAATTTTCAAGGGAAATACAGAGATATTCAACAGTTTGGGCCTAGAGGTGTCAAAAAAATGCTGAGAGTGCACTATGCACTGAGAAAGTTTGAGAATCTCTCCAATAATTATAAGGTTCATCCTTGATAATACAGATAGAGGGAAGCAATTAGCAGGCACAGGGAAGTAAGGTTTTACCTCTAGAACAGGGGTGTCAAACTCAATTTAATTGAGGGTCGCATCAGGATTGTGGTTGACTTTGGGAGGTTGGGGTGTGGCCAGGGTGTGCATGGCTATTGTGAGCATAGCCGTGGGGACATGGCCAGCTACTACTGCTGCTGTGCTTGCTCCCCTTGGCCAGGTTGCTCATGGTGTGTGCAGGAGGGCAAAGTGTGTAGGTCAGTGGGAGGCCCACTCTCTCTTCTTTTGAGGAGCCCCAGCTTTGTAACCAAAGCATCCTCAGTGATAGGATGGGAGATTACTAGGAGATTACTGCTTTCCCTCTTTCCTTCTTTTTCTTTGTCTTTCCTGTCCCTTCTTGGGTGCTCAAAACAAAAGGGGAAACATTTCTTGATGCCTCCTCACCTTGTGATCAAATGCCACTTTTGCTAGTAGTTTGTGGCCACTTAAAAGACTGAGAACAAACCAGGCTCAGTTTATCCCATGCTTGCTTTTCGTGAGGGCATCTACAGACAACAGTACAGCAAAACTGTCAAAATGATGGCTCTGATAGTTGATCAGAGCTCCTCTGATTTTTATATGCAACAGCTTTAGCGTTTAAGAACAGAGGTAAGTTAGTTACTTTCTATTAATACATAATCCTTAAAAGGGCTCTCCTGTAGGGACCCTGCCATAGTCTAATTCAGACTGGAAATATAGCAAAGGAAAATATTTTTCCCCACTTGCTTTGTTCTATTTTCCTTACTGGAAATAGCTGTTTGCAGCATTCAAGGAGGGAATACTTTCCTAAGAGCTCACAATTCAAGAATATTAATGTGTATATGAGGCATCTCAGGATGGGGAAGGCCATGGGAGGCCTAGTGACAGAACAGGCCCTTAAGGCCTCCCCAACTGACTAAGTTACTTCATGCTTCTCCCTCCCTTCCTGCCACAAGGACTCACCTTGCAAACATCTGTCTCCTCTCTGCTACTGTTTCTTTGCCTTTGAGGAGGGGGGAGGAGAGGAGAGGAGAGTTGGCTTGTGCCAAGAATGGAAGCTTCTGGCTGCTATAATATTGTGCAAGTTCAGGTACCTATTCTCTTTTGCAGAGAATCAGGGACCCAGAAACTTTCACTCAGCGCAAAAAGTGTTTGCTAGTCTCCTGCTCCTTCCCTCCAAATACTTTCCACTTAATAAGACATCATTGTTCCACACAGCTTGCATGCAAATGAGGTGTCTGGGTGCACATGGGGCACTTGGAGAGATCTTTGAAGGCAAGCCTGCTGCTGCACCTCTGGTGTCTTCAGCTCAGATGCAGTTGGAGCACCCAAGCTGGCCACTGCCGCCACAGCAAAACAGAGAGAGAGAGAGAGAGAGAGAGGGAGGGAGGGAGGGAGGGAGGAAGGGAAAGAGAGGGAGAGAGAGAGAGAGAGAGAGGGCTCTCCAAACACTCTCACTCTCTCTCTCTCTCTCTCTCTCTCTCTCTCTCTCTCTCTCTCTGTATGTGTGTGCGTGTGCGCGTGCGTGTGTATGAGAGAATGAGCATGATCCATGCTTCAGCCGAGGCACCCAAGCTACTGGCAGTAGCGGGGATGGCAGGAGCCACCATGATTCCCTCCTCCCCAACCAGCCAACCCGACCTGACCTGCTCCCTGCCTGGTGAGCTGGCTGGTGCAAAGCCTCACCATTGTTCTTCTTGTTATCCTCCCAGCCCAAGTGGCAGCGGGCTCTGCAGGACAAGGTCTGCAGTCTGCAGGTTGGACGCAGCTGTGAAGGCACTGATGCCGCAGTGCTTTCTCACTCAGTTGAAGACTTCATTCAGCAAGGCCTGCCGTGGAATCGGAATTGGCCGGGCACAGGAACCAACACCGTTCATGGTCCTGGTGTGCTCCTCACTTGCATGTGGCAGCCTTACTGTTTGTGAGCAGTGCACCAGGGCCACGGATGACATTGGTTCCTTCACTAACCTGCTACCCAGCTCCATTTTCCATCACTGCGTGCAGGGCAGCAAAAATAGTCTGTGGGACTATGGTAAAAAAAAATAGTTCAACTTCTCAGACACACACACAAAAAATCTCATGAGGTTGGAAGGTCTGTACTATTTTTTTTTACCTCACAGTAGTCTCACAGACTACTTTAGTTTCCCTGCATGCGGCGACAGAGAACTGGGCCTGTGCATGCGTACACATGCTGGGATGGTGTGGGCCGGACCAAAGTGATGTGGGCTGTACCTTACAGTTTCCAGGATGGCCACGCAGACCGGATCTGGCCTCATTGCCTAACCCTAACCCTAATCCTAACCCCTGCTCTAGAATCTGGTTCCTCAATTCCACAAAACTACTGGTGTAGAGTCACAGAATACTGGCAAATGTCACAGAAACAAACCTTAAGTTTCAAACTGAATATTAATTATTTACCTAAAGTGTGACATTTGGTAAATTATCATAAAATAACACTGTAATAAATTCTCACTCATATCAAATTAGGTGTGCAATAAAGAAAAAAAATCACAAAATTTCATTAAGCAGAAAGCAGAAGAATGGGTAACTAAGTCTCTAATTCTAACAACTGCTTTAGGAATAATGTTTGATGATATATCTATGAATATATTTTGTACAATTAATGGGCCTCAAATTTGCAAATTTAATGCAAACTGTATGTATGGATGTATGGCTGACGCACAGTAAGTCAAAGTCCAGCCACCTAAAGTCACCTCTAAAAGAGATGAGCAGCATATAACCTTTAAAGACCTTCATGGCATGGGTCCAGGTTTCTTGGTCTCACCACACTGGGATTGGCCCATAACACTTGAGCTGGCAAAGGAGGCATGCTGCAGGTCCCATTATCCTGATTATTTTGGCTGGCAGGGTCTAGGAGGAGGGCCTTCTCAGATGTCGTTTCTACCCTCTGGAATATCTTGCCCCCTGACTTTTTGATTTTTTAAAAAACTGGTACTTGTAACAAAGAAAAAATAAGCAATAGTAATGGTTGCACACTGCAGAAAGCTATGCAAAAATACAAAAATAATAATCCCTAGAAAGTGTAGCTTCCAAACAGACTAATCAAAAAGAAAGAAAAGGCTGAACAATTGATTTCCATAGCTATAGTTAATATTATAAACTCTGAAAGCTTGACAATGATAAAGTCAGTTCAATCTCCTGATTTACTTTCTCCCCCTCCTCTCTGTCCAGGCTTTGAATAAGAACTAAGTAAATGAATTAAACATGGCTGCAGGGAAAGATTTCATCCCCCCATCTTCGAAGAGTTCTGGGATGAAGGGTTAAGAAGCAAGCAAATTCATATATTTGAAATGGATCTTTATTTCATGTAGCATTCATCTCTGAGTCAACAAACCAGATCAATTAAAGTATTTAAAATTATAAATAATTTAAATGTGTGTTCCTTGTATGAGAAGCAACTAAGGAAAATTATCCTCACTACATAATTTTTCTAAAGCTTTTTAAATAACCTTAAACACTTGATTGATAATTTAGAATCTCCAGAAACCATTCAGATATAAATATATCTGAATATATTTTATAGATGGATAAAATATATCCATTCATATATAAATATATCTGAATCACTAAAATGGCAACTGAAAAGCAATGATTATAAGCAACAGGAAAATGAGAAGATGTGAAAATATTGAACTTATGCACCTCGGACAAAAGAATAAGAATACCCATTTCTTATCTGCAGATGTTTGCACCCATATACAGCTTTTGGAATTCTGTGTACCTGTGGGTAGATTAATTAAATATCTGTTAAGAGTACCTTATTTAATCCACAAAAATATAAGCAATCATTAGTTTACAGAAAAGGGTTAAGAGATTTTTGTATCTCTTAGTTTTAATTTACTGGTTATCTGGATTTTGAAATCCAGATGTTGTAAGCTTAGCAGTATCAGAGAACAAAGCTGACATTTCCTTTTCCAACTAATTTCCATAAAATATTAATTTTGTATAGATGCCCCACTGAATGTGTGATGGACTTCAAAATCAATACTTCAAAACTCCAAAAAGCTTCACTGCTATCAAATGAGACTTGGCGATCTTATGAAGTGTTAATCATTTAAATAAATAAGATTACATTTTAATGTACTTAAATACTGCCTGATGATATCATAGCTGTCCAGGAATTCACAGAAGTTAAACTACTCTCTCTGCTGAATCTGTTGTTATAACCAGTGGTGGGATTCAGTTTTTTTAACAACAGGTTCTGTGGGCGTGGCTTAGTTGGGGGTGTGGCTTGGCAATCATGTGACCGGGTGGGCGTGGCTAGCTCATCATGTGACCGGGTGGGCGTGGCTATGTGCATAGGGACTACTCAGAGGGCTGAAAAAAGTCATTTCTGACTGAGCCTCGCACTTTTGACTGGTCCTCACACTTATGACCATCCTCACATTTATGCCCGTGCAGCTTTCTTAACAACCATGTCACTCATTTCACAACTGCTTCTCTTCACCATGGTGACAAGATAGGGCAAAAACGTAAAATGTGAGGACAGTCATAAGTTCGAGGACTGGTCAAAAGTGCGAGGACCAGTCAAAAATAACTTTTTCAGCCCTCTGAGTAGTCCACATGCACAAAAGGACTACCCAGAGGGCTGAAAAAAGTGATTTCTGACAGGTCCTCGCACTTTTGACCAGTCTTCGCACTTATGACTGGTCATCTTGTATGCCCATTGTAACATTCTTAACAACCATGTCACTCATTGCACAACTGCTTCTCTTCACCATGGTGACAAGATAGGGCAAAAATGTAAAATGTGAGGACAGTCGTAAGTTCGAGGACTGGTCAAAAGTGCGAGGACCAGTCAGAAATAACTTTTTCAGCCCTCTGAGTAGTCCATATGCATAAAAGGATACAGCAATAGAGAGGGATGAAGGAAGGGAAGGGAAATTAGAGTAGGAGGGAGGGTAAGAGAGGGAGGAAGAAAGGAGGAGAAGGAGAAAGGAAGAGGAAGTAGGGAGGAGAAGAAGAGGGGGAGGAAGAGAAAGTAAGAAGGAAAGAAAAGAGAGAGATGGTAGGTTTGAGGAGAAAGATTGCTGTATAATAAAAAAGATGAAAGGGAAGAAAGCCAACCCCAAACAAATATAAAGATATTAAGATAAAGAATGAATTGTTAAACTTTAAAGAATAAAAGAGAACAAATATGAATAAATAACAATAATTAGAAACACACATATAAACATACAATGTATTTTCTTTGAACAGAGTATTTGGCCGGTTCACAAATGTAAACAGTGTTTAGTCATTTCAATTAAATTTACAATTTCTATATTTCCTTTTTGCCATATTTATTCCTCATCTATTTTTGTAAAAAACCAATTATTACCCTTCATCCTCATCTCTAATCTTAATCAAATTCAATTTTTCCCTTCTATTCTATATTATACCCCTTCCCATTGTCATCTATTTTTATATCCATCCTCACATTGGTTAATTATGTAATATTAGTTGTTTAATATAAATTCAACATTTTAATATAAATCAATTAGTTATATAACTACCTTTTTTGTATATTAATCAATATGAACATGAATATTCCAATTATTTCCATGCAATCCAATTTCTTACAAATCAATTAACTATATTTACCAATAATAATAAACCAAATAATTTCCCCTATATATTCCTCCAAACCACAACTTAACCATTTCTGCTTTCAGAAATATACAATTAATAGTATCTCAATTACTACAATTCCTTAGTTAAATAGAGCTTTTTTTCTTTTGTGTTTTAAAATCCTGAACTCTCCTCTTTTTCCCTAAATCTCCCATTGTTTGCACCTACCTTTTTTGGTGAGGAAAAAGAAAAGAATTCTGCCTGCCTAATTTTCCAACCTTGCAGCAACAGCAAAGCAGTTTCAGTTTCGTGTTTCAGCAGAGCTAAGGGAAAAAAAATCTGCTCCAGGACTCTTTGCAAGGAAGCAGCAGAGCCCTGAGCAAAACAGCTGAGACAAATCAGCTGAGAGCCAGGAGGCCGATAGAATCAAGGGGCTAATTAGCCTATGCTGAAGCTCCGTGGGCCAATAAAATTATAAAAAAACATCGAACCATTCGTTAAATTGCTGGCTCGCCCGCCCCTCGCCCACCACTATTTATTGGCAATAAATAGTGGTGCGGAGGGGCGGGGCAAGCCAGCAATTTAACAAACGGTTTGGCTGCACCACTGGCTATAGGGCGGCCCTTTGAAGCCCCGCGGCAAGAATTTGAAGTTTTTTTTCCTCTAGCCATCAGCTGGGACTCCGGAGGCAGCAATAGATTGGGGGTGGGCGGGGTAAGCGAACGGCCCACGATCCAACAGAGCAGAGAGTGAGGGTGAGTGAAGGCGTGGAAACTGCTTTCTCCATCCTGCTCTCTTGCGTCCGGAGCCGGTGGGGAACCACGTGGCAGCCCACGTGGATCCCAGGCAGCGGAACTCAGGCTAGGGAAGGGGTGGGCAATTGTGGCTCTTTTACAACCTGTGGCCTTCAACTCCCAGAATTCCTGAGACAGCCAGGAATTCTGGAAGTTGAAGTCCACAGGTTGTAAAAGAGCCACAATTGCCTACCCCTGGCTACGGTAGGCTGGCGCCGCACGGGTGGGAGGTGGGGCGGGGCGAGGGGTGGGCGAGCTAGCAATTTAACAAACGGTTTGGTGTGCTCCGGGGCCAATAAATTACAAAAAAACACCAAACCGTTTGTTAAATTGCTGGCTCGCTCACCCCAATTTAACAAAGAGTTCGGCCGAACCCCTAGAACCCCCAGAATCCCACCACTGGTTATAACCACAGTTCACAAACACATGCCATATATATTGCCATCTTCTGGAAAATCTCCAGTCTGGAAATTCTGTTCCACACAGTTTCCTTAATAGACTCAGGAAACTTTGTGGAAAAGGACAATTTTAGTTTTTCAGACTAGAAGCCCTTATAAAGATCAGCTCTTTCATGAAATTTTAAAAAGTTATTAATTTAAAAATGTGTAGGACAATTTCCTGCAGCATTTTGTCTGAAATTTGAAAGTTTTATCTTCTAATAGAGAGATACTGTACTATCCCTGAAAAAAATATAGTTATGTCAAACAAAACCATTATAGTTATTTCTTAATTTCCAGTTATAACATCTTACTATTTCTTTGGAAATTTGTACATAGATAAATAAAAAGTCTAATCCTACTTTGTCTATAAGTATGGATTGGGCTGTGCTGTATCAGTAACAAAGCATTTAAACTACATCAAACAGGGATGAATAGATGAATGAATATGATAGAAAGTATCAGAAAGGGAAATATCTGACAATTTTTCATAGCAAATTTCTAATAAAACATTTCTTCTAAGATTTCATTTCCCAGAATACCAAAACAATAAAAAGGTATATTGCTGAATTTCTGAGGTATGGAGTGCAGGACTTCAGAAGTAGCAAGGCAGATTGCGAACAAATTTTAGAACAGGGGTGACAACTCAAGGCCTATGGGCCAGAACCAGTCCATGGGGTGCTCAGATCTGGCCCTTGGCCTGGAAATAGCAAAGGACTGGCCTACGGTGCCTCTGCTAGTGAAAACAGGGCATGGGGGGCCCGTGCGCACCCCTTGCACCCGTTTTGGCTGGCAGAGTGCTGCAGCAGGCATCCATACTGTCTGCTATCAGTCCCATCTCCCCCAACTCAAAGATACCCAGTTTGACACCCCTGTTCTAGAAGGAAAGCATCAGCTTTCTTTTGGTTGACCTCTCAAAATCATCTGATATGATCAGACAGATGTGTAGTTGGTTTTAAAATGGTGCAGATTCCTCATATGGCTTTATCCATATACTGTTTTCATAGACTTAGAAAAAGATATGGATGAAAATTTGGGATTTTTTTCTCAAGAATTTTAAATTTAGCTACTTTGTCTGCCAAATCCAGAAAAACAAAAGAGGCATACAAAGACACATACTTCTTAAATGCTATTGCTTGCTTGTTTGCTTGTTTGTTTTATTTAAATATATTGACTGTACAATTCCAGTGTATGGTCAATCAAAGCCATGCTCTATATCCGTGATGGCGAACCTATGGCACATGTGCCAGAGGTGGCATGCAGAGCCCTCCCTGTGGGCACATGCACCATCACCAGCTGCTCTTCTGCTTTCCGGCGTGGACATGCGCGTCAGGCAGCTGGTCTTCTTGCACGCCGGAAACTCGAAGACCAGTTGGCTGGCGCTCTGGCGTGCATGATACCACCTGGTCAGCATGCATGCGCGTGCTGGAAACTCAAAGACCAGTTGGCTGGTGCGCACATGCGCACCGGCCTGCTGGTCTTTGGGTTTCTGGTGCTCCGGCGCACACGTTCCAGTTTGGGCACTCAGTGCCGAAAAGATTCACCATCACTGCTCTATATCATTATGTTTCCTTGTCTATCCAAATTAAATGTTTGATTTTATGATAAGAAGGAATACTTGTTTTATGTAGGAAAAGTTTGTTGTAAGAAATGAAGTCAGAATTATGAGGGATGTGCAAAGTATTCAAAGAAATGCTTTCCAAAGCTGTTTGACACAAATAAATTGCTTCTCCTCAAATCATTAAAGCAGCCATGTTTTATGCATTTGAATATTACACTGGGTGACCATAAAACTCCTATTCACCTCAGATCTAGTATTTCTTAAACAGCAAATTACCTCATTTTATAAATTAGTGGGAAATTATATTACATGTATAGGTATATTAGCTAGATTACAGTAAATCATTGAATACTCTGTATCTCCTGTGGTTGCTGTGCCTAGCAGCAATGTTATTTTTAACAGGAAAGGCTTAGTAACTTTAGCTTATATTTTAAATTGCTTCATATTAGTTCCAGAAACTTTGATACAATCCTTGTGATTTAACCTATAGAATATTTCTGATAGGATTTATGTAGACATTCCAGTTCAGAGTGATGATAATGAAACCACATTAATATGGATATCATCATTTATATTTACAGCTTCAATCCCTTCTGATTAAACTTTTCATGACAAATAGACATAAAAATAGAATATAGCTTTGGGGGTGGTAAAGAAAAAACACAACTTCCCTAGGCAATGTATTTTCATTACAACTTTTGGTAACCTAATCTAATTTAGATTTTGTATAGATATCATCTAGCATTATGGCTATTATGGGATCAATCATTGTTGGGAATCAATTGGTATATGAACAGTTTGTAAGGCAAGCAAGGGAAATGCATGCTTCAAGTGGTCAGTGTATATAAAAGGATGTCTAGCTTTTATAGAAAATAAAGCAAGTCAGTATATGAAATATACTGATATAAAAGCAATTGAAACAGCTAGCTCAGGGAAAGAAACAACTGTGGGGCTGAGTCCCTTGATCACAAATGGATCGTTGATGTTCATATCTGCATCATCTGCTACAGTTGCTGAACTGAGTTTACATCGTAAACTACCTTATGTCATGCTGAGTACTGCTGCCAAAACAGAGTATTGATTGTGCAGAGTGCCTAGCTTGAGTGTTGCATTCTTGCCATTTGCTCCCTGCAACCAGGTTGTCCTTATGTTACAATACCTCAGAGCAGTGATTATTATATTATTAATTTAGAATCCTAATTCTAGAAAATGAAAACTGAATCACAGACTTAGATCTTCTTCTTTATGATATAGCAATACTATAAAGAAGTATTGGAATCATAATTGCTATGAGGAATCATAATTGCCTAGGCCCACTAAAGTGAAATGTCTGGCAAAAGAGGCAAAAGAGACATGGAAAAGTACACCACCTTTCCCCTCTGAGTTCCAACAACATACATTTTTATTACAGCATAGTTCTAAGAGCATCATCTGTCTGCCACTTCCACTAAGTTACCTTTCTGCCTTCTGCTACTGTGCAAATTATGTTGTTCCATTTCCAATACTGGACTACCAATCAAGAGATTATTTCCTATATATAGATAGGGGTAGTGGAAATTATCTTTCAGAGGGTTAAATATCTTAGCCCAACACTGTCATATTTCTTTAACATATCTTTTGTTTTACTTTAGATAGCAGCAATGCCAGCCATATACCATCTATATGCAAAACAATGGTAATCAGTATCTTTATATCCAAGTTGTTAAGTACAACCTCAAAATGCCTTCTCCTTTCTGTAATCCACAAGCACTCACATAGAAACATTTATTGGTTGAAAATTAGCACTTAGGTAGAAAGTTAAAAAAAAAAGTTGTTCTATATTGAAAATGTTGTTTGTTATTGAGAATGCAGAGCTTTTACTTATTATCTAAAGTCATGAAATTCATAAATAGGCCCCTTTTGCCCATCAGAAGTGACACATCCTTACTGAGACCATCTATGCCAAACTAGGTATGGTCTGATGTAATTGCTCCTATGAGTTTTAAAAATAGGTAAAAGACTATGGTTTCAGCACTATTAAGTCATTCAATGTGACTGAGAAAGCTATATAATGAAGCAGCACCCAGCATAAATGCCTCAGTTGATCTTTGAGCAGTGCCTTGCAGTATCACTTAATAAATTAATTGACTTAATCTGATTTCCCTAAATAGAATTAATAGGATTGTGTGAACAAAAGGCTACTGAATTGAAAGGTAAGGGGAGTGAAGTACTAAGGGAAACATTGCTGAAGTGACAATTAGCAGAGAAGAGCTAATAAGTAGAAATTGTTTTAGAGAATTATACATGGTTTAATTTGTTTTATATTGGCTAGGCTTTTACTTGCACATGTTTACAGAACAGTCAGTGTTTCCTATTTTGATTATGATGTGTTTAAAGTTGGTTCTTGTACACACATATGGTTAATTACTTGTAAAACACATTATCCCATTAAGCAAAAACAGCTCACATAGAAAGAAAAATATAAAGACCACTGACTTGGGGATCATTAACACTATAATCTATATCTAGAAGATTCAATTTGAAACATTCCTAAAATGTGCCTTTGAGGCAGTATTGACTCCTAGCAACTGCCTTGACATGTCCCTGCAGTTTTCTTGATATGATTTTTTTTTGGGGGGGGGGGAATGGTTTGGCACTACTTAGTCCTAGAGCCAAAATTCACCCAGCTGACTTTGTCCCTAAGGCAGGACTCACACCCCACAGCCTGCTGGTCTCTAGCTTCATGTCTTAACCACTACATCAAACTGATTCATAACAAAGAGAAATATAAATTGAATTTCATTCAAACAAAATGTGCTGTAAATAGTGTCTTTCTGGTAGAAAGAAAGGAGGGGCCTCTCTTTTCTCTGGATCCAAATTCGTTAGCATTTTAAAAGCTAAAATCTGTATGTTTAATTCAACATAGATTGCTTCTAAATTGCTGAACCTTTCGGCAAGGAAGCAAATATCCACTACTATCCACCATTTTTTAAAATTAAAATACCCCAAAATAGTTGTGTCTGGCCTCCCAGTTAATTAGACCAAGACTATAGATTTGCAAAGGATTATATAAGAAAAATACATTATCAATTACTAATAAATAATTAATTATTTTGGCATAGTTGGGAACAACTCTATTTTAACAAAGCAATGACCCAAATTCAGACCTTAATCTTGCCGTCATTCCTAATCTATATTCTTTCACTATTATAAGATGACATCTTTACCTCACATTTTTACATCTGGATTCTGTTCCCTTCTTCAGGGTCACACCAAACTAAATTATAAAACCAAAGGATACCTAAAGTCATCATAGCTTTCCAGATTTTTACATGGTTAGATGTCTTTTGCTATGACAAGAATATATTACTAAACAGAACAATATTTTTTACCAAGAAAACAAAAAAACACTCTAGAGATGTATTTTCTGCTTGCAAATATCACAACAAAGTTTAGAGTACAATTAGACTAATGAGTTTAAGAAAAAAAATCTAACAAATGTTTGACCAAAGTGAGCAGCTTGTACTGGACTAATCTGAAAGGCTAAAAAGAGAACAAAAATAAATAAAACTAGGAATACCGAAAAAGCAAAATTAAAGATGAACACATTTCTGTTCCTGCCTGAAAATAACTTGCTTAATTCATCTGTAGTGCTTAGAGAAAATGGAAACAAGAAGAATTAGTGATCCCACTTTAGAGATGAAAGAAGATTTATCTGATTAAAGAAAGGGCAATGGTGGGTTTCATTTACTTTTGCTATTGGTTTGCTTGTGTGCGTGCGCACCACTTCTGCACATGCACAGAAATTTCTGTGCATGCGCAGAGCATGTTTGATGAAATCCGGGTGGGTGAACGGAGCCTCTTGCCACTGCTGCTATCGGTTCACCTGAACCGGGGCGAACTGGTAGCAACCCACCACTGAGAAAGGGTATACTATTACAGAAGAAGGATCCTTGCAGAAGAAAAAGAACTCAAAGAGAAAGCCTAGAAGAGGAGAGTCAATGTCAGAAGAAAGATGTAAAAATTATTCTTGATTGGACTTCAGAAACAGTTTTGGGAGGGAGGGAGGGAGGAGAAAAAAGCTCTGAGTGTTCAGGAATAATAATAGAAATAGAAACACAGGGTAATGGATCAGTAAAGATAGAGATAGATGATGGAACAGAACAAAAAAAAAGTTGTATTACTTTCTAATTCACTTTTATGAGGAATTGAAACTGATAAATCATCAGTTCATGAAATGTACTATTTGCCAGAAGCAAGGGCAGAGCTATGGTAATGATAAATATCTTGCAATATTTAATATATTAAAAGAAGTTATGCTGTCATTATTTGTTCCTTAATTCATATTGATTTTATCCTCATGTCCTCATTTAATGTTTTTATTTTAAACTTTATTTTTTAAAGACTTCATTTTATTTATTTTATTTTAATCTTTATTTTATTTGCATTGCTATAATAACAATATTCTATTCATGTTTATTTATTTGAGGGGAAAATGATAATGCAAAGGATTAAATACAATTGTGATAGACTTTACTATAGGATGAAACTTAAGGCGCCCCATGGGACCAGAAGATATTTCTTCTATACTTCCAAACTATGACATTCATGGAATTTTCTCTGGAAAGAGAAAATATTATAGGTGACCAATTGGAGTATTTTGAAGGACTTGCTGGTTGGTCAAAATTTTATGTATTATATTTAAGATTATGTTTGGAAGAATTAGCTATAAAAGGAAACCAGGCTTCCAAAGAATACAGTTTCCAGATACTATCAAAGCTGACACCAGATAGAGCATAGAACAATTCAAAGTAGTGCAATATTGGAAGATGTGGAGAGATCTGTCCCATAGATTCACCAAGACTTGGACACAACTGAATAGGTATCATCATCATCATCATCTTTGAGAAATTATGAAAACACATAATTCATAGACCGTTTCATATTTATCTTCAAAAAGGGAAAAAGTTAAATTTAGAGAACTACAGAGCCTTTAGTTTAATATCAATACTTGCGAAGGCCCTAGAGCAGATCATAAAGATATTGATTTGTAGGCATATTAAATATAATATAGTAATCACAGGAATCAGCAGGGGTTTGTCAAGGACAAGTCTTACCAAATTAATCCTCTCTCTTTCTTTTAATCAGATGCTTGCTTAGTAGAATGTAATAGCTGTACTGGTGTAGGTGTAGCTATAATGTATCTTGATTTCCACAAAGCATTTGACAGAGTACTCTGTGACATTTTGATTATCAGGTTAGTTAAGTGTTGGCTGAATGACATGATGATTAACAGCACATATAGCTAGCTCAGAAATCATACTCACTCATTAATGATTCATTATAGAATCAAAAATTATCTTGATAAGTTAGAGAAATAAATTGGAAATAATAGGACAAAATTTAATATGCAAAGTCATTAATTTGAAAAATGGAAATAAAGTGTGAAATATAGAATACAGAAGACCTGGTCAGGCAATTGTAATTGAGAATTTTCACTTTAAGAAAAGAAGGCTGAGCCAAATAATATAATAATATTCCCATTTCTGATTCATTGGCTGATAGCTTATTTTGAACTTGAAATGATATAATGCAGAAGTATAAGACCTGTTCTTTCAAAATATAGGATATAAAGACAGATTCCACGTGAACATTAAAAAAACTTAGTTACAATAAAAGCAGACTAGCAATTGAACTAATTACTTTCAAAACCTCTCAAAATATTTAATTGGAGGTTAGATAACAATTTGAGAACAATCTGAACAATTTGATGAGGAAGCTTAAATTTGGATTCCAATACAAATTATGGAATTAGATTCAGAGGTCAAATGCTTATTTCAGTTTAATAATAGTATTAAAGCATTTTGGGAATTGCATACAGCTTTGTATGCTTCCCATATTTGGAATGGGAATTAAGACCTTCCACTCTAACCTAGCGGCTTATTTATTTTATTTCATTTTATTTTTATTTATTTCTTACATTTTTATGCCACCCATCTCTCCTATTAGGTGACTCTGGGCATTTGCAATATTCAGTTCCCAGGGAGTGATTTTATCTCTGTTCATGTCGTTTTCTTTGGTTTTGTTATTAGGCACCATGCATGTTCTATTGAGAGAAAGGCATAATAAAAACAAAAAAATCTAAAGAACGCATTGTGCTGCATTTGCTTCAGGCCAACTTCCTACTACCAGGTTGATTACTTTCCTCAATATGCTCAATGGGCTTCAATTTTAGCTCTCATCTGGCTCATGTTAGTCACCTCAGAATAAGATATTCAGCCAGGTTGGCACAGCAGATACTTAGAAAATCCAATTTCTGTCTGGCTGCTTCTGTCATCTCATCCTAATAACTTTGCTGGATAAATGACGGTCCTGAATTCAATTTAATTTGTTATTATTTTAATGTTACTGTCACAAGCTGCTGAAAGATTTTTTTATTATTTGAAACTGTCACAATTCTTGGCAGTGAAGTTATCTTTTTTTTTTCCTATCAGCTATCAGGGAAAGCAAAATACCAATCTCTATCAAGCTTTGCAGCAGGTGCAAAATTTTCTAGAGTGTTCACATAGGTCAGAGTTTTAGCAATAGGGACTGTTACAAAACCATCTTGAAACACATTGTGTTTGTGCAATTAACATTCCAAACATTCAGATCTCCAAAAGAATTGGCTATATATATATAAAGCACCTCATTCTGCCTTAAGATAAAAGGTTTAGGGTTGTTTTGCTTTTAGTTCCTCAAGATTTCTTGTAATCTGTTTAATTTTTCAGTCCTTAAATGTTATTTAGGTGGTCTACCTAACGAAGATGTCAGATTTGAAAATACTCTTAAAATAATCACTATTTAGCAAAAGAAATTAGAAATTAAGCAACATTTTTTAATGATAAAATGAACTTTAAAGTTCTATTTCCCAACTGCAGCCTGAGGAAAAAAATTACAGGAATTCTGCGCATGAGTTAACTACTCATTATTTTACTGATTTGTTCCTTTTCTTTCTGTTTGTTCAATTGACCCTCAGAGATTACTTGGACAAGTCCCTAGAGTTTTCAGAAGTGATTGGTCACTTTCCTAATGCTGGGAAAAAGTTACTAGTCCAAAGTCACCTAAGTACTTGTGACTAAGGCATGACTAGAACTCACAATTTCCCACTTTCTAGCCTGATACCTAACCACTATCCCAACCTGGCTCTCCAATTCCATAAAAATAGAAGGCATAATACACACTTTGCAAGATCTTCTTGAATGTTAGTTAGAGACTGTAATTCATCTCAATGTTAATTTAAATTGCAGATATATGGTAATATGAATTGATTTCAATAAGGAGAGTGGTATTAAATTGTATTTAAGCAGATAATAATTAAACTTTAAACAGAAACTTCTGTTAATTGCTTTGTCTACCAGAGGGAAGAAGAATGAGAAAAAAAAATACAGCATAAGAAATAGTTTGCCTAAAATATCCCTTTAAATTGAAAGAGTAACCTTTGTAATTTCCTGCACTTTTACATAGGAACCAACAAAGTTAACATTCTGTTTTTCACATTTTTTTAAATATTGAATTATTAAAGAGTTAACATCAATTTCCTCTTTTGTTTTACTAGTAAGCATCATCCTTTCCCCTCCTCACTTTGAGATCTGCATTCCCCATTTAGGTTACTTTAAGTACCAACTTGGTGACAAATTGGAAAGCTGAACCATGCTTCTTAACCTTTCAATCTTTTAAAATTTCAAAAATGATGCCTGGAAAAATTATTTGTTTTAGCAAGGCTGTTCAATGCTTTAATCTCTGTTAGGAAACCAGAATGTAAAAATTAATTATCTTTTCTACATTTGCATAACATGGTCTGACACAGAATAAATCACTCACAATTAATTCCATGGATCTTTGACATTGTTGGGTCCTGCTCCTGAAATTTCTTAATTCACATAACATAGCAGGCCTTTAATGGCCCCATTGCAAATGCTGTGTAAATCCACCAATGACTCTGAGAGAGTGGTTAATTTAACATTCAAGTGAGAGTTACAGCCTTTTTAGTCTCTATTTTATGGTTCATTTATATTTGTATAGGAAAAATGTGTTTCTGCCCAAATAACCATAAAGGAACAGAAGAAGTGAACAGAAGTTCTCCTATGGTGAACTATAAATAAAGGAATGAAGACTTTAAAAAAAGGAAATTGAAAAAAAAGAAGTTTAATTGCAGACTCCAATATACTTTATATATAGTCCACCTGACGTTATGACCACATATTTATTTTGATTACTGAATACACGTTGCTTGGAAAATTAAAGTAGGAAACAGTGTCTACTGAGAATTCTGACATTTGCAGAAAAATGAGATGAAATTACCATTTATGATGTCATTTGTGATTTATTCAGTCTAAGAAGGTCATTCATCAACAGAGGTTTGGACATATAATATATTTACAGGAGAGCTGTAAAATAATTATAAGAATAACTAAGGTGAATAATTATAACTCTTTTATGGTTATTCATCCTGAGTGAAGGCCTCTGATTTCAATCATAATGAATCTGTTGGGATAGGACCAGCTCTTGTTATTTCATCTGTTGATAAGGGTAATATAATGATTCTAGAATCTATAATTCCATTATACCATATATACTGTTGCAGGGCAATTAATCTCAATTCTTTTTTTAAAGCATAATTCATAGGCTACCTGTTGAAGATTCACAGACCACAGAAATTGAAGTGAAGGGTTATCTACTAAGGAGTAAAGCTTCGTTAGTAAGTTCAGTGGAAATTAACAAGACTATTTTTTACTATACCTAAACATTAAAACTTCTAGCTGAATTGAATTCAGCTAGAATATGCTGTTTTATTATTTTATTTTACTGCATAGTACAAACCCAAAATGTATATTAATTTATTTTAATTAAAAGTGTACATAAACGGAAACGTGTATTTCAAATTAAATACAATTTAACTTTCTATAAATGTTGGCTAGGCTTTATTAGAATAAAATGTGTTCCATTGGAAGAAAACTCAAAATCTGTTGAGTACTTAGACCCACTGGATCTAAGACCAGGTGCAGGAAACAATATTGTCTGTGGCCCAGGTTTGCTGCTCACTCACATGCACCGGCCTTATTGTTTGAGAGCAGGAGAGCAGGAATGAGATTTGGCCTGTAAGGCCACCCCAGAGACAGTAAGGGACTGGCTGCCCCCGCCCCCTGGAGTATGCCGGGTTATCTGCGAGACTGCCTTCTGCCGCCAATAGCCTCCCACCGACCGGTTCGCTCGCACAGAGAGGGCCTCCTCAGGGTGCCGTCGGCCAGACAGTGTCGGCCGGCGACCCCCAGGGAGAGAGCCTTCTCTGTGGCAGCACCCGCCCTCTGGAATGACCTACCCCCTGAGATACGCATGATATCAGACCTCCGGACTTTTCGTCGGGCCCTGAAAACACACCTATTCCATCTAGCTGGGCTGGCTTGATCCCATCCTCTCAGTTTTAATTGAATTTTGGTTTTAATTGGGTTGTTTTTAATATCTTGGGCTGAAATTATTTAATTGTTTTTTAAATTGTTTTTAAATTTTATATGCAATGTTTTATCTTGGCTGTACACCGTCCTGAGTCCCGCAGGAGAAGGGCGGTATAGAAATAAAATTATAATAATAAATAATAATAATAATAATAATGCACAGAAGGCAGTGAACATGCAGGGGTCGATGGTGTCTGGCAGCAGCCTGCCAGCCGAAGGTCTCTACAGCATGCACAGCGCAGGTGGGTTTAGGGCACTATGACCGCCAGGCTGCTGGTCAGGCTGCTAAGCAGCAGGCAGAGACACAGGGGAGGAGGCACATTATCCAGCCCATTGGAAGTGCTAGCTGGCTGCTAACCTGCCTGCATCTGCGTCCCACTGTATGTCTTTGCTTGCCTGCAGCCTGGCTGGGATGGGGCATGTGGCCAGGCAGCTGGCTGACATGTTTAGCAGGCCTCTGTTGTGGCCCGCCAGCTGCTGGTGGAGCTGGCAGCAGACTCGGACAATTAAGAGTTTGGGGAGGAACTTGGGCCAGTGCTGGAGTCTGGAGAAGGCTCTGATGGATGCTCTGTGTTGGACGCAGAGATAGAGCCAGGACCGTCCGACATTTCCCAGCCACCAGAGAGGCAGCTGCCTTTGGAGGCTGATATGAGTCAAGAGGAAGAATAGCTGGGGCCTGTTCCAGATACATGTATTCACAGAGCAGTTAGAAGAGGTGAGCAACAGAGGACAAGGAGTCGACTTGTGAAGCAAAGCAAACGTGGATGCTGAATAAAAGGATCTCCCACAGGACCCACCCCCAATGCAAGCGATGTCAAACTGGCCACACCCAACCTAGCCACGCCCACCCATTTGGCTGCGCCAACCCAGTCCCCGAGGGCAGCCACAATGCTGATATGGCCCTCAGTGAAATTGAGTTTGACCTCCTGCCTTAAAACAATGCTTTCTAAACACATCTTTTGTTTCCTCTTCAGAACAAATCAAAGCAAATATTTGGAAGGCAGAACATTCTAAGCATAAAATGTTTTATAGAACTCTTACTGTAATTGGCTATTAGTTTTAACTACTTTCTGTGAATCTAAACTGGAAAGCATTGTTGAAAGAGCAGTTTTTCATGGGAAAGCATGTAATCCTAATAGACTTCTTGGTTTCATCTTTTAAGGATAAAGTCACTACTCAGGAAAGGCTGAAACTGAATATATTGGGAACTCCTGCAGGAATGTGTTATGCAATATCTATAAAGAGAGTTGAGGGGGTCAAGTGGGATATAAATTTAATTCATTAATTTAATAAAATTATATCTACATTCTATCTGTCTGCTTATCTATCTTGAGTAAAACCTGTGGATTCTAGCTGTAAATTCTAACTTTCCAGTTATCATTATTCTGTTGTATGCATTCTGAGCAAAAAAAAAACTTCATGTAATCATTAAATTTAAACAAATATTTGATTAAACTTTGGGTTTGAACTGGTTGGATTTATTTAATGATGTGATACAATTTAATTCTGAATTTTCAAACAAATGTTTTAATTTTTCATTTTAGTCTAGCACCATAATACTTTTATTATTCTGATGTTATGTAAACCAGACTTCGGTATCTTTCTTAGCAAAATTAAGTGGCAAAATCAGCCAAAAAAAGCATATCAGATGAGTAAACCAAATGCATTTAATTTTTTTTCTTTACAATAACCTTTATTTGAAACCAAAACAATAGGATATATCCAATTCTCAGAAACTTTTAAAAAGTTTTGAAACTCTATGGTTTCAATCTAGATAAAAAAGAAAAAAATCATAGAAGATTCATCACAGTATGCTTAATACAAAAGCAACACTGAGTAGCTAAAAAGCATTTTTAATGAAAAATGTCCATTCTGTTAAATGTCACAAATGCAAGAGGTTCACACAGGCATTATTCTATGAGCTCTCATTGCCTCTTTTGCATTCTAAATTACATGTCAAATATAATTTGGATAAGAGAGAAATACAAGAGCAAGAGCATGAAGGAAAAGAACATAATAGTTCAGTTTTTATAACATTTGCTGAATCTAAAACTTACCAATCACAGTGAGTTATGCCTTATGAATAGGAAGAGGAATGCCTTATGAATAGGAAATGTTATGAATGTGTGCTGATCAAGCAGATGAACCTTGTAAACAAATATGTCCCCTGTGTTTTGATGAATTTCAAAATCATTAGCATCAGTAGCTTGGAAAATAGCACAGCACAACAGAAGTAAGGAAAAACACATCTCTTATAATTCTTGAGGAGTTTTATTAGAAGCAAGGGAGTTACAGCCTTTTAGGTCTACATCTTATGCTTCCTGTACTGTATTGTAGCTGCTGTAACATACAGTATGTTGCCTCAAACTCCTTTACTTCTGTGGGGAGAGTCCTTACCATAACTCCTGCCTAGGTAAGCTCAGCTTTATTGTTGAACAGGTAATTTTGTTATTTAAAGCCAAGTTGCATATTCAGAAGAACTTCTTCAGTCTGAATCAACAGAATCTGGTAAGAATTTATTTAATATGTTTCTACTAATTAAATATTTTTTTATCCTTTTATATTTTTCCTGGGGCTTTGAAGTCGTTATCTGTTCTTAAGCCTATTCAGTATTATCATTGGAAACATCTAGAACAGGGGTATCAAACTCAAGGCCTGCGGGCTGAATCCAGCCCCCTGGGTGCTTAAATCTGACCCTCAGGGCCAGCCTGGAAATAGCAAAGGACTGGCCCGTGGTGCCTCTGGCAGGCAAAATGGGGTGTGAGGGGTGCATGTGACTCCCCGTGCCCCATTTTGGCAGCAGAGTACTGCAGGAGGCCGGTTGTCCCATCTCCCCACCAGCCCTCGAAGAAATCCAGTTTGACACCCCTGATCTAGACAATTCATCCTCTGTCCCCAATGTATTTATATCTTGCTTTTTCATCAGAGATGGAATAATAAAATATAGACAAATATTTGTTGTTGTTGTTGTTAGTTGTGAAGTCATGTCCAACCCATTGAGACCACATGGACAACGTTCCTCCAGGCCTTCCTGTCTTCTACCATCGTCTGGAGTCCATTTAAGCTCACGCTTACTGCTTCAATAACAAATATAATAATTTAAAATAAAATGAGCATTTACAATATTAGTCTAACAAAATCAACTGAAACAATGTAAAAGCACATACATTTTTTTTAAAATAGCAATCGTTTAAAGAAGTCACATTCTGTAGTCCAAAAATGTCTACAACTTTAGAGAAATAACCTGTTAAAAATATATGATCTGTAATTTCTGTTTAATACCCAGTTAATCTGGTTGAATCACAAACAGCCACATTAAAATCTATTAATGAAGTCATTTCTTGCCACTGTCCTATTGCATGTTGGTCACAGAATTACCTAGAGCAAAGTGCTCAGTCCCTCAAAGGAATTTTCTTTAATGCCACTATTTAATTTGCATCATTTAATGTTCCAGAAGAAATGTTTCTGGAGGGGAAGCACCAGTTTCACATAGTATTTAAATAAGGGAATGACTTTTCTTTTCTTTTCTTTACTGCAACTTCTTTCAATGTCAAAGGTGAAAGTGCTGGAAGAGTGCTGAAATTGCTTCCTTTTAGCATAGGAAATGCTACATAAGCCCTTGGAAAGAAGAAGTGCAGCAGACTCATCATCTCTTCCCAGAAATAGCAGGAGGCAGTCAATCACCCATGTCAAAATTATCGGAAAGTGGAAAGCAGGATGCTTTGGGAGAGAGATTGAAGAGAAATGACAAGCCTGCTTTTCTGTTATAGTAATTCAAGCCCAAAGGAACTGTACTGGAACTAATAAAGATAAGGCAACATAAAAGCCATAGGAACCTCTTGGTCAATCAGCAGAAACCCTAGTTTAAATGAGTGAGACTGAAGTTGAAACAAGTTTTTCTTCTTTTTTCTAAAATCATCCTGTATTTTCATATTAGGATAAGGTCTCTTACTTTTTATCAGAACAACCAAAGATACTATTTTTACAAGTGAATCTTATTTCTCCATTCCATTTCTTAGGACTTGTAAATTGGTAAATTGTATTTTCACTTTTGTCTTTTTGTTGTTCTTAGTTGTGTATTCATTTTTGTATACTGATTTTTTTTTAAACTAATTTTGTATATTTTTCAGGATTTGCTCAGAAGTCAGCAAAAGTTGCTAAAAGCAATCAAATGCATTAAATGAAAATATGCGGATCTTTTACACCATGTTAAAAAATAAGTTGGAAATTGCTTGAAGATAACTAAGGAATCCCACCATTACCCTTTATTTTTCTGTTTCTCTTTCTATTGTTAATACTGTATTCCAGTTCACGATTCATCAAGATCAAGTGACATTCAAAGAAAACACACACACACACACACACACACACACACACACGGAAAGAAGTTTGTTTAATGTATATTTATCTTATTTTGGGTTTGCAAAACAATCTGTGAACCAAAACTCACATTAAAATTTGCACTTTTCTAAATTTTGATGAACTCTGAATGTAGTTCATCAGTAAAAATGTGCATTACAAGATGTATATTGGCAAAAGTGAAGACTAAAATATATGTATTAGGGAAAAATGCTTATAAAAATGCACATTAAGCAGATATGTGTCAATTGGGAGAAATCAATATTAAAAACAAAGCTGTGAAATGAGAATCTAAAAATAATAACCCTGACAGATTTGTTTTTCTCCATTGAAGTAAAGAAGTGATGATCCAGTTAGAATAGTAAGAACACCTGTTCCTTTTTTACATAGATGATCAAATGTCATTAAGGTCAAGTTTAATGAAGAAAATGTTCATGAAATATTTCATCACCCTCCCCATCACCCCTCTAGCTGGGTGACATGGAACTGCTATAACAATTCTTTGATGAAAGAAATGTATATGTATACATACATACATATGTAATCTGCATACATACATACATACATACATACATATATATATATAAAGAATTGTCCTAAAAATGCGAGTTCCAGGTATAGTTATAGAAGAGGCGATAGACATCACGATCTCTGGAACGTTTAAAAGTTTAAATTTTTTTATTTTAAAACTTGTGCTAAGCTTTCGTCGGCCCCTACCGACTTCGTCAGAGTATAAAATCCCCATTGAGGAGCTACTTGCTTTTATGTAATGCTCAGTGGTGGGATTCAATTTTTTTAACAACAGGTTCTGTGGGCGTGGCTTAGTCGGGGGTGTGGCTTGGCAATCATGTGACCGGGTGGGCGTGGCTAGCTCATCATGTGACCGGGTGGGCGTGGCTATGTGCATAGGGACTACTCAGAGGGCTGAAAAAAGTCATTTCTGACTGGGCCTCGCACTTTTGACCGGTCCTCACACTTTTGACCATCCTCACATTTATGCCCGTGCAGCTTTCTTAACAACCATGTCACTCATTTCACAACTGCTTCTCTTCACCATGGTGACAAGATAGGGCAAAAACATAAAATGTGAGGACAGTCGTAAGTTCGAGGACTGGTCAAAAGTGCGAGGACCAGTCAAAAATAACTTTTTCAGCCCTCTGAGTAGTCCATATGCACAAAAGGACTACCCAGAGGGCTGAAAAAAGTGATTTCTGACAGGTCCTCGCACATTTGACCAGTCTTCGCACTTATGACTGGTCATCATTTATGCCCATTGTAGCATTCTTAACAACCATGTCACTCATTTCACAACTGCTTTTCTTCACCATGGTGACAAGATAGGGCAAAAACGTAAAATGTGAGGACAGTCGTAAGTTCGAGGACTGGTCAAAAGTGCGAGGACCAGTCAGAAATAACTTTTTCAGCCCTCTGAGTAGTCCATATGCATAAAAGGATACAGCAATAGAGAGGGATGAAGGAAGGGAAGGGAAATTAGAGTAGGAGGGAGGGTAAGAGAGGGAAGAAGAGAGGAGGAGAAGGAGAAAGGAAGAGGAAGTAGGGAGGAGAAGAAGAGGGGGAGGAAGAGAAAGTAAAAAGGAAAGAAAAGAGAGAGGTGGTAGGTTTGAGGAGAAAGATTGCTGTACAATAAAAAAGATGAAAGGGAAGAAAGCCAACCCCAAACAAATATAAAGATATTAAGATAAAGAATGAATTGTTAAACTTTAAAGAATAAAAGAGAACAAATATGAATAAATAACAATAATTAGAAACACACATACAAACATACAATGTATTTTCTTTGAACAGAGTATTTGGCCGGTTCACAAATTTAAACAGTGTTTAGTCATTTCAATTAAATTTACAATTTCTATATTTCCTTTTTGCCATATTTATTCCTCATCTATTTTTGTAAAAAACCA
Source organism: Pantherophis guttatus (assembly GCF_059756535.1). Classification (NCBI taxonomy): domain Eukaryota; kingdom Metazoa; phylum Chordata; class Lepidosauria; order Squamata; family Colubridae; genus Pantherophis; species Pantherophis guttatus. The sequence goes on from NC_142066.1 coordinate 71,032,754, forward strand.
ATATTACCCTTCATCCTCATCTCTAATCTTAATCAAATTCAATTTTTCCCTTATATTCTATATTATACTCCTTCCCATTGTCATCTAATTTTATATCCATCCTCACATTGGTTAATTATGTAATATTAGTTGTTTAATATAAATTCAACATTTTAATATAAATCAATTAGTTATATAACTACCTTTTTTGTATATTAATCAATATGAACATGAATATTCCAATTATTTCCATGCAATCCAATTTCTTACAAATCAATTAACTATATTTACCAATAATAATAAACCAAATAATTTCCCCCATATATTCCTCCAAACCACAACTTAACCATTTCTGCTTTCAGAAATATACAATTAATAGTATCTCAATTACTACAATTCCCTAGTTAAATAGAGCTTTTTTTCTTTTGTGTTTTAAAATCCTGAACTCTCCTCTTTTTCCCTAAATTTCCCATTGTTTGCACCTACCTTTTTTGGTGAGGAAAAAGAAAAGAATTCTGCCTGCCTAATTTTCCAACCTTGCAGCAACAGCAAAGCAGTTTCAGTTTCGTGTTTCAGCAGAGCTAAGGGAAAAAAAATCTGCTCCAGGACTCTTTGCAAGGAAGCAGCAGAGCCCTGAGCAAAACAGCTGAGACAAATCAGCTGAGAGCCGGGAGGCCGATAGAATCAAGGGGCTAATTAGCCTATGCTGAAGCTCCGTGGGCCAATAAAATTACAAAAAAACATCGAACCGTTCGTTAAATTGCTGGCTCGCCCGCCCCTCGCCCACCACTATTTATTGGCAATAAATAGTGGTGCGGAGGGGCAGGGCAAGCCAGCAATTTAACAAACGGTTCGGCTGCACCACTGGCTATAGGGCGGCCCTTTGAAGCCCCGCGGCAAGAATTTGAAGTTTTTTTTCTCTAGCCATCAGCTGGGACTCCGGAGGCAGCAATAGATTGGGGGTGGGCGGGGTAAGCGAACGGCCGGCGATCCAACAGAGCAGAGAGTGAGGGTGAGTGAAGGTATGGAAGCTGCTTTCTCCATCCTGCTCTCTTGCATCTGGAGCCGGTGGGGAACCACGTGGCAGCCCACATGGATCCCAAGCAGCGGAACTCAGGCTAGGGAAGGGGTGGGCAATTGTGGCTCTTTTACAACATGTGGCCTTCAACTCCCAGAATTTCTGAGACAGCCAGGAATTCTGGAAGTTGAAGTCCACAGGCTGTAAAAGAGCCACAATTGCCTACCCCTGGCTACGATAGGCTGGCGCCACGTGGGTGGGAGGTGGGGCGGGGCGAGGGGTGGGTGAGCTAGCAATTTAACAAATGATTCGGTGTGCTGCGGGGCCAATAAATTACAAAAGAACACCGAACCGTTTGTTAAATTGCTGGCTTGTTCACCCCAATTTAACAAAGGGTTCGGCTGAACCCCCTAGAACCCCCAGAATCCCACCACTGGTAATGCTGATCAATTTAGTCATTGCCGCGTAACAGGCCCACATCCTTGCGTTCCCCCTGTAATTAACTTTTTTTCTGCCTTAGTCATGCTAACAGATGACGATGCACTTCCCCCTGCCTCCTTCCCCATTGTATGTTGCCTCTTTCTCTCCCTGGGGGATAACACAGGGTTATCAGGCATTGCTTTGAAGGTATTTCTCGCGGCTCTCCCTCATTGTTATGCCTTGATGTTGTGTTTGTGGAGGATCTTGCCGATCCACCCCGCACTTTGGGACAAATCCAAACAACTCGCCATCTGGAGAGCTGAAACACAGACCACCCTGAAGATAGACACACACACCAACAAACTCTGAAAACTACAAGAATGCCAGAAACAAACCCCTCCCCCCTCACAGCCACACATGAAACAAACAGTGCATAACATCTCAGATAGAATCCTCACCAAAGCCGAAACCAATGTCCTTTCCAAAGGATTCAACTTTGCAGTCGCTCTCAAACACATCCCCACTGAAACCATTATATGCGGAATTGAAACCAGTCTGACCAAAATCAACCCCAACGACACTAACAGAATCAGACTTGAAATCACCAACATCCTCTGCACCAGCAAGCCACCCAAAAGCAACTTACCCAAAGAGGTAGTAACAAATTTTACATTTCACCCCTGCTATAAAACTTATGCTAGACCAATTTTAGAGTATTATTCAACTGTTTGGAATCCCACCATATATCCGATATCAGTACAATTGAGTGGGTATGGAGAGTACTTCACGAGAAAAGTCTTACATGCTTCTGTACACAATATAATTCCCTATGCTACTAGGCTCAAAATTCTTGGTTTGGATAACTTAGAACTGCGTCGCTTGTGGTCAGACCTAGGTATTGCATACAAAATTATACATAGTAATGTTTAGTCACAATAATACTCTTTAAACTCAATGTAAATTATTCTAAACTTGACTATAAAAAATCTGGAATGCCCTACCTGATTCAATTGTCTCAAATTTTCACAATTTCAGTCACAAATTGACTTCCATTGACCTTACATCATACTTAAGTGGTCAGTAGAGGTGGTGTGCATAAGTGCACTAACATACCTATCATCCCCGTCATTGTATTTTTATTCTCTTATTCTTGTTCTCATTTTTGTTTGACAAATTCAAATAAATAAATAGAAATAAATGCATTAACCTTTATAATAAAAGAATAGATCTGAATAATAGGAAATGACTGAGAAATTAATGTGTGTTTGAATTGGCTGGTATGGAGTCTAATTCTATTGAAAGAACTTCTTTGAGAAACATAGACAATGTACCCAATATTACAAATTTCAGAATAAATTTACAGTAAAATACCCAGAAATCACAGTGCATCTTGGATATTGCAAAGGCTCCTCAAACAAAATAGATAGTCCTTTAGTTGAGTCTGTCTGAATGCCTTTCTAGGAAACATAGTAATCCAAATAGCTCAAGATTTAGTTTAGAATGCAGGCTATAATCACAAAGTTATTGAACATTGTGGAGGACAAAATAATCAGAATAAATCAGTAAATGATATAGATAACACAATCAAAAAAATGTACCAGAGATTATGGTAAATATGAATCATAAATCAGAGGAAGACCAATGACATGGTAATAGATCTGGAGGATTTTCATAGCAAAAATAAGGTAGGTAAATATTTGATCTAAAATCCAATTGTGATAAAAATATACTTTCTTTAGTCATTCTGAGATTTTAGAAGAGACAGTGATTCCCAATGGTTCCAGAGTTCAAGAATCAATAACATGGACCATACTTATAGAAACATATTTTTTTCTTGAGAGAGGGAAGAAGTATTGAAAGTGGGATAAATAAAGCAAGCTAATTTAAATCTGACATTGGGTAATGATGTTTTATAGGAATCAGACTTTCAGGAATAAAACTGTGCAATCACAGAACTGATGGAGAGGCAACATCTGGTCCAATAAATATGTCATCACAAATCAATAGCAACATTATTTCCATGGATATTGAAAAATATAACAGGAAGGGTATTACATTGCACTGACAACTCTAGACTACCTATAATAGTGTTCCATACATTCTGTAATAAATTCTCAAGAGTTTGCCTTCATTTTAAGCAAATAGCAAAATGGTTTTTTTTTTTAAGTATCTGATTGTTCTAGTATAATGAGTATGAAAGTATGGATGTTCTGAGAATGATGAGAAAAGACTAACGATTATTTAAAACAGAAGCAGCTCAGTTACATTCAGGTCCTAAATAACTTTTCTCCTAATGAAAACCCTGAGTTCCCCACACAGTGGGAATTTATTAATCTGAATAACACCTTATTATATCCTCATAAAAGACTCCTACTGTTTTCTGGATTGGGAAGTTGCCCTCTTGTTGTTGAATTAGTTATCAAAATATATCCATTATCCCCTGGTATATTTTATGCAAAAATACTTCAAAGCATCTCCATTTATTCAGAAACATTTCCACTACTTTCTGGAATAACAGTCCCATCCTCTGATTTCCAGAGGGATAGTACTGTGTTTGCCCAGCACTAAGCATTCACACAAAAAGTCTCCAAGAGCCTTCACTGTTGGATTTGATTTATCACACTTATTCCAATTCTACCTAAAAGGCAGCAATGAAAATGAAAGCAATTACAAACAGAATGCTGCCCCTGGTTACTAATCAGAAGTCATTTTCCTTTAGCTAAAATGTAGAATTTTTAACTTGCTCACTCCTGAAAGCCAGGCACAAAATGAGGTGTAGTTTCTTACATGTAAGAAAGGATAACAACTATTTAACTAGTACTGTTTAAATTTTCAGGGAGTAATAAGTATATTCAGTAATACTATGACATCTTAGGACTGCCTTAATGATAGGCAGGAGATTGTCATTAGAATCAGTAGTTGTAGGAAATAGGAAGAAGAAGCAAGATGTTGAGAAGAGCAAGCATGGAAATAACATTCGATTACTAATTGATTCTGTTTTTGTGGATGGAATAATATTGATGTTCAGATGGATGACCTGATGCTGCTAATTAGATTTTCTTAAAAACACTCCAACTACATTCAATGCAACTCTTATTCTGATAATTTAATGACAATTTCAAATGTAAAACTATCAAATAGCATTTTTACAACCAATGCTTATGTATATCTCTTAGCAATATACCAAATTACCATTTTGTAATTTTGGGGTTAATTGAAGGAGAGTTTATCTTAAGCACTAAGCTGTGCTATTGTTTTGTTTTTTAAAGGATGCTGGGTATTTTTTTAATGTTATATATAAAAATAGTGTATATAAGCCACTCAGAATAGAAATCGATTGGAGCAGCACATAAGCCCTCAAATAAATATCTTTACTCGCAGAATAGAGATATTGAAGATGAAAGAATTACAAGAAAATAATGGAAAATACAGAAAGCTATTTATGTAGCGCACTCATGACTCCCAGCCCCAAGCATATTGGACCACAGCATTCTTTTCAATGTGTATTCACCACAGTCTTGAATATAAATATAATTTTAATTCCCTTCTTGATAATTATTCCAGCACTGGGGTGAAGGATACAAGATTGAAATAAAAGGGAAATTGAAATAAAATTTTTAGAATGAAAACAAAACTGTTTTGTCAATTACAGGCAGCAGCTGCCAGCTGATCATTCCAGTGCCTGGATAAATATTCCAAAGAGTGGGGGAGTGAGGAAAAGGAAAGCACAGTCATGTGACTTCCTTCATACTGATTAGTTTCCTCTCTTCACTCAACCACAAGCTTGCAATCTCAATTGGGATCAATAAGCAAGGAGTATCTATAACTGAAATTCAGAAAAGTATCTCACCAAATCACTTATCTCTACATTTTTCCAGTCAGCTGTATTCAGATTTGTATAGTCTCTCCAAAACCAAATATTCTGGATGGAATGATTGAGTAGAAGATTAAGATTCAGATAGTTTGTTTTTAGAGTTGGAACACTATTGTTAAGGCCTCCTATATATACATAGGTATATCAAAAAGTTGCCCCAATTCAGGGCATCTGTGAAAAAAGTTGATTTGGACAAATGAATGGCTGGATGTCAGTGGAGCATTCACTGAAGTAGAGAGCAACAGAATTAATACAGCAAGTTGTTTGTGTAGCACACTCATGAGTCCAAGCCCCAAGCACATTGGGACCACAGCATTCTTTTCAATATGTATTCCCCACAGTCTTGAATATAAATATAATTTATAAATATAATTTATAAATATAAATTAAACCCTTAGTAAGGCCACACGGGGAATAATGCATGTAGTTTTTGTCACCACATTACAAAAAAGATGTTAAGACTTGTTAAAAGTGCAGTGAAGACCAACTAAAATGATTAAAGACATGGAGACAAAAACATATGAAGAACGGTTGCAGGAATTGTGTATGTGTAATCTAGAGAAAAGGACTAGGGATGACATGACAGAAGTATTCCAGTAATTGAGGGGCTGCCACAAAGAGGAGGGGATCAATTTATTTTCCAAAGCACCAGAAGGCAAGACAAGAAACAATGGATGGAAACTAATCAAGGAGAGAAACAACCTACAATTAAGGAGAAACTTCCAAATAGTGAGGACAATTAACCAGTGGAGCAGTTTGCCTTCAGAAGTTGTAGAGGCTTTATCACTGGAGCTTTTTTTTTTTTTTTTAAAAAAGACTGGACAGCCACCTCTTTGAAATGGTATAGGGTCTTCTGCTTGTGCAGGGGGGATTGGACTAGAAAACCTCCAAGGTGCCTTCCAGTTCTATTCTGATTGAGTATTGATTGAATAGGGTCAGCTGATAAAAGCATTTCTATAAATTGTTCAAGCTGATACCCAGGAACTGATGGTTAAAAAAAAAATCATCAGTGGCCAACCTATGTTTTGTGGTTGGCACAACATTGACCAGCTGTATATTATTGTTGTTGTTGTAGCTGTTGTTTGTTGTATATCAATAAATTGTATTCTTTGGCTAGTGTCAAGCATGTTGTGTTCCAAATGATGATCCATCTGTATTCGAAAGTCCCACAAGATATTCACCTTCTCATTTTCGGTTACTTTTTCCATTTTGTGCTCCCATGACTCCCATGGATACAGGTAAGTTATTTTTTTTTTTACATAATGACCAGTGGATTAATTTAGCAACTCAGTCGTGTCTAGCTTTGTAATCTGTTTGTGCAATTTTGCTGCATTCACATATTAAATGTGAAACAGTTTAGGCTTTGTTGTTGCATAGTCGGTAGTTTGGATTGTCAGTGGATTTTTGTATCTTCGCTTTCATGGCATTAGTTTGTAGTGCTTGTTCTTGAGCAGCAAGTATTAAACCTTCTGTTTCTTTCTTGATGGTTCCCATCTTAAGCCATGCCCATGTAAGGTTGTCATCACATTTTCCTTCAGTGTTTTTCAAGTGTTGTCCATGTAAAGCTTTGGTCTTCATCTATTTAATTTGTCATCCAGCTGTTTTTTCTTATATTCTGCCTTTGTTTCTGTTGTTTTTATAATGTTCTCCATTTTCACAGCCTGCAGCAATTTTTCTGTACTTTGGTTCACATAATCATTCAAACTTTGTTTTTCATCTTCTACAGTTTGATGGATAGCTCTCTACATGGGGCTCCCCTTGGGGTACACCCGGAGGCTCCAACTGGTGCAGAATGCGGCTGTGCGGGGGATTATGGGAGCGACGGGGCGCTCCCATGTGACTCCTCTCCTGCGCGAGCTGCATTGGCTTCCGGTGGACTTCCGGGTGCGCTTCAAGGTGTTGGTGATCACCTTTAAAGCGCTCCATGGCTTAGGGCCAGGGTACTTACGGGACCGCCTTCTGCCACCAATAGCCTCCCACCGGCCGGTTCGCTCCCACAGAGAGGGCCTCCTCAGGGTGCCGTCGGCCAGACAATGCCGGCTGACGACCCCCAGGAGGAGAGCCTTCTCTGTGGTGGCACCTACCCTATGGAACAATCTACCCCCAGAGATACGAGTGATCTCCGACCTTCGGATTTTTCGTCGGGCCCTAAAAACTTATTTTTTCCAGTTAGCCGGTCTGTCTTGATTTTAGGGTTAGTTTTAAAATTTTAATATTGATTTTAAATTGACAAGTTTTAAATTATGGGCCAAATTTATAAATTATTTTAACTTTATTTTTTTAACTGTGATGTTTTGTATAGATGTTTTTATCTTGGCTGTTCACCGCCCTGAGTCCGAAAGGAGAAGGGCGGTATAGAAATTTGAATAAAGTAAAGTAAAGGATGACCCCAATGGGTATCACTGTTACATGTTTCATCCATAGCCATCTAGTTTCGATGGCCAGGTCACAATATTTCGTGATTTTTTCCAGTTGTTTTTCTTCGACTCTGGCATCTCCTGGTACAATGATATCTATAAATTATATACTTAGGTTTTCTATAGTTGTGATATCTGGCAGGTTGTGTTTCAAAGGTTGTTGTTGTTGTAATAGTTGTTGTTGTTATTATTATTATTATTATTATTATTATTATTAATTAACATTATTAACATTAATATTTGTATGGTTTGCTTTGGACTGGAACTTTTATTTATTGGGAATTTTGTGGTCTCAGAGCTTAGCTTAATATTTCCAGAGAGAAGCAACTGGAGAGAAGTAAGGCTTTAATAAGAGATTCAGTTGTAGCAATGGAAGATTGCAGCATAAAAGTTTCAAGCTTGCTTAAGACCAGATCTCTGGGGATAAAAGGGAAAACAACCAAGTTATATATTCCTCATCTTTCAGAATTCATCTGAAACCTGTATCTTTCCTTTAATTAAATGTAAGGTATATCTTTCCAACCCCAACTTTAATTGTCTTTTCCCTTTGGGGATTACAAATTGGGCTACAGATAAGTTGAGCCATCATTTCAGTTAATGAGATCTATGAAGATCACTGGTGTTTTTTTCTGTTTTCTATCAAAGTGATAATTCATCCTTGGGAAAGGAAGAATGGATTATAAATCAAAGAAGGCTTCTTAAATCAAATGAATTTTTAAGTTCATTGCTTAGGGAACTTTATAAAAGGTTTCTAATCAGACTCACTAAAATTAATTTCAGAATTCAACCCAAAACATATGAGCTTTGCCCTATCTCTTACTGCTGGACACTTCAACCTTCTGGGCTTTAGTCCAACTTGGGAATCAGAGTGTTGAATATTATGCAAATTGTCTAAGAGATTCTCAGTCATCCAGGTCATAGTTGCAGCATTAAGCAAACACCGCCTCAACAAAGAAGCTGAAGAAACATCTAGTTAGCTGCTGCAAGAAAATTGCACAGACTACTGCAAACAATGGCAAGATAAAGTAGCAACATCCACAAGAAATACCATTTGCCTGCAAGCAAGAACTGATGGGAACACAAAATAGACTAAGTAATAGAAAATGAAGAAGCTAAAGTGCTCTGGGACTTTAAAATTCAAACAGACAAGCAACTGTCACACAATACCTCAGATTTTAAAATTGTTGATTAGAAAGACAAAAAAGTCTGGATAGTAGATGAGACAATACCTGGAGGTAGAAGACAAGAGAAAGAAATGCAGAAAATCACAAAATACAAAGAACTGCAAATAGAAAAGAAGACCATGACAAGAGAAAGCAATAGTAATAGATACTTTGGGTGCAATCCAAAAACATCTGGAATATTACTTGAATACTATTGGCTTTGACAAAAATCACCCACAGTCGGTGCTTCCGGTCTGGCTTCCGCTGCCGCCAGACGGTCCTCTGAGACTGCCAGCCCCGATGCCTGTAAAGACCCGCCTTTACACCTGAAAGGCGGCTTGAAAAACTCCATTTCCTGATGGAAATGTGAGACAGAGCAGGCGAGGGCAGGTAGAGCCCTCTGCGAAGTCCCCAGAGTTTTTTTTTTTACTCTTGGGGACGAACAGGTTGTGGCTCCCTATTCCCGCTCGCCGCTGCTCCGGGCTTCGGGAGAACTCTGCCTTTTTGCAGAGCTAGGCGCTGGAACCGGACCAATCAACGAAACTAACAGATGGATTAATTTAAAAAGATGAGATTTGGACTTGGGACCCTAAATCGCAAATATTCTTAATGATTTTACAAGCATTTTAGAGTGAAGGAAAAAAAACTTTAAAATGGTGACTGTTGAGGCTTGGGAAGAAGAAGATAGCCGAAAGTGAGAGTCCTTCCATAACAAGCTACAAAGTAGCAGAATAAATAGTGCTGGTTAGAATCTGGAAGAAAAATATCTATTTTAAGTTTCTTTTTTCTTGAAGATTTGTACTTGATCTTGTTTGGGGAAAAGTTTTCTTTCTTTAAAAAGAGTTTGTGTGGCAGGATGGCGTTAAAACTAATAAAGCCTGACAAACAAGCAGCAGGGGGGGTGTTCCCCCATTTGCAATTATGTGAACAAGCTTTGAGCTTACAGACTCAGCAGAATGGCTTTAATTTAAAAGAATTTCTCCAGGAGGAAATGGCAAGATATCACGAGACTGTGAACCAGAAACTTGAAAAATTTAGGCAAGAAATTAAAGAAATGATACAACTAAAGTATGATAATTTGCAACGAAAGATTGTAACAGTGACTAATGCTTTTTCAGAAATTGTTATAAAGATGGATACAAATATCAAGTTATTAGAGTCTAAAATGGAGGAAGTTGATAATAAGATTTATATTTTGGACAATAAAATACAAATAATTGAAAATGATTTGATAAATATTCAAGACAATAGTTTAGAAGTAAAGTCTAAAAAGGAAGCTGGTCACGAGACTTACAATGCAGAAGATATAAAGCAAGGAATTGAAAAAGAAATTACAATGATGCAATACAGGCTCACGGAATTTGCGGTCAGAATGAGAGGGTTACAGGAAAATAATAGAGATGATTTAAGAAAAATATCTGCTCAAGTTCTGGCCGGGATTTTAAAGGTTCATCCTGAGGAGGTATCTTGTAAGATTGACAAGGCTTATAGAGTAAATTCTTGGATTGCAAAGCAAAGGCAATTGCCTAGAGATGTGGTGATTTATTTTACAGATAAAGAAATAAGAAATGATATTGTGCAAAAATCTTTCAATTCGACTCTACAACTGTATGGAAGAAAGATCTGGATATATAAAGAGTTGCCGCCTAAGATTCTAAAAGATAGAAAGAAATTTGGATTTTTGGTGACTGAGCTAAAGAAACAAAATATTTCATTCAGGTGGGACATTCCAGTTGGTATAATATTGAGATATCAAGGAGAAAGATATCAGCTAAATACTGTTGAAAAAGCGGAAGAATTTTACTACAAGGTTCTCCAAAAGCACAACCAACAAGAGATAGAAACTCAAGATAAGCAAAAGGAGGTGGAAGTAATGGAAAAACAACAAGTTACAGAGGTTCTTGTAGATGAGCCGTTTCCGGATTCTCCTTTAGAGGTCTCAGCTGGACTATTTATAAATACAAGAGAGGCGGCTTTGGATTCTAAAGTGATGACTTACCAAGTTACAGACCAGCACGGAAATCAATCAGTTGATATAAAACTCACAGAACCAGAATGGAGATTTAAGCCACAAAAGCAAAACCAACAAGATCAAGTTATAGATCAGCATGAAAATCAAACAGTTGATATACAATTTATAGAAAGGAAATCAGGATGGAGATCTAACCCACAAAAAGTCAAGAAAAGAAAAAGCAGGTCACACAAAAAACAAAAACTTTTAAACTAAACAACAGTGTAATGCCAGTTATTTAAGAGATGATTGAATACATGAAAAGATAGCTGAGGCAAAATATTGGTTTATATTATCCTGAGGAGAGTGACAGACTTCTGCAGTGCTGTACTTTGGGATGTGAAAAGGGCCTTAAACTGAAATGATTGGAATTATCTTTCTTTTTTTTTCTTTTTGGATAAATATACTACGTTTATGCTGAGCTACAAGGCGAGAGAGCTATGGAATTGGGGCACGCGGATGATCTGGCTGTTACCCTATTACGGTGGTTGGAATTAATTATTTGGATAAAAGACACCTCTATAGACACTATATGGAATACAAATATAAAGTCACTCTGGTTGTTGGTTTGTTTTTTTTAAGATATTCGCTATTGATGGGGACAGATGGTAATTGAAGATACCGAACATACTGTTGGAATTAGGATGTGATGTTACCCTAACATGGGTGATGGAGTTAACAATCCAGCTGAAAGACATTACAGAAGATATCATATGGATTACAAGCTTAAAGTCTTTTTTTAAGAGGATTTTATTTACATAAGGGAATATTTTTTTAGTGGTGTGGGCAGAAGAATAAAGATATTATGAATTATTAAGTATGGTAGTCTTGTAGGAAAGTGGGTGGAGACAGGTTAGTTTATTGATTGTTTAGTTTAAAAAAAGGGATATTACGTTTAGATATGAATATATGTAAAAGATTTGAGTTAAGAGATATATCGATGGGGGTGAAGGAAATGGGTAGACTATGAATTGAATAAATGTTAAATTAGGATTTATTATATAGTTTTATAGCGGAAGGTTGCTTTGAAATGTTATATTAATATACATAAAAGATTTGATTTAAGAGATATATGTATGGGGGGTAGAAAAAGGGTAGATTATGAGCAGAAATAGCTAAACTGGGAGATATAATAATACTATTATGCTAAATTAGGAGTTATTATATAATGTTATAGTAGAATGTCATTTTGAAATGTATAATATAAGGGGGATATAATAATATTATTAGGAAGAAAGGGTCAGTATATGGGGATGGAGTAAGGGGATGGTAAAGTATTATATAATCTGTTATGAATTTGGGTTTTATTATGAAGAAGCCACAGGGGGGAGGGGACGGTGAGGGGGGTTAGGGAGGAGGGGGGGAAAGGGGAAAAAAATTGTATTTGAAAAACTTTTTCAATTAAAAAAAAAATCACCCACAGTCAAAAGACAACTTTGAATGGAACAACTTATATCTTGCAATGATAGTTTAGCACTATCAAACAACATCTCCCTATTTCTAGGTCCTTGGGAAGGACAAGATAGTTAGATATGAATGCCAAATCCAATCTAAACATCTAGCTGCTATGTGATGAACCATAAATATATTGTTACACAATTGTGATTGGAACCCTCAGAGAAATATCTAAAGGACTTCCCTAAATTTATTATACTTGAACACACAATTTTATTTTAAGAAACCCCATCCTAATTGGAACTGCCTACAATCTTATATACTACCTTAATAATAGCAAAGTCTTTGGTTAGGACTTGAATTATTACATTTCTACTAGTCTTAGACTGTGAATCTAACTGTACATTATCCACACATAATAGCAATAACAGTTCTTCAAACATGTTGTCTTAAATTAAAGAGATTAACTTAAAAATTGTTTGTGCACTGTTATCTCATTTTTTAATACTATAACATATTATAAGAAAAATAACTTGTCCGACTACTTTGACTGCAGGTGGTTTTTAATTACAGAATATACATTTACTTTTCTTAAGTCTATAATTTTCTGTTACAATTCTATTTAACAGAATTTGGTTCTTATTTATTTATTTAAATAAATTTATTTGGTTTTTTTTGCATCCCACCTTTATTATTTTTACAAACAACTCAAGGCAGTGAACATATCTAACACATCTTCTTCCTATTTTCCACACAATAACCTGTGAGCTGAGTTGGATTGAGACAGACTGATTGGCTCAAAGTCACCCAGCTAGCTTTCATAGCTAAGGTAGGATTTGAACTCACGCTTTCCCACTTTCTAACCTGGTGCCTTAACCATTAGACCAACCATAGTTAAACATGTCTTGTCTAAGACAATTGAACTCAGGAAGGTGTAGGATCTAAATCCCAAATTCAGCATCACTTATTTGTTCTTACAAAGATAACAAATACCAATCTCACATAAAGGCATTCTAGTGATGCTCAGAAAAATATACAGAGGCATAAATAATCCTAGACAAACCTATCCTTCTGTCAGGTAACCTTGGAAAACACTTCCACCTTCCCCAAAATAAATCCTAATTATTTAATGTTTATGTGCATTTATATAATACATACATGTTTGTGTGCAGTTAATATATACATTTTATTTCTCTTGATGCATAATAAAATAATAAGTAATTCTAAACTTGAAGAAATGGACATTGAATCAGCCATATTTTTAAAAAGATTCAGAATATAAGAAGTAGCATGTGCGGTATTACAAAAGAATTTAAGATTTAATATGTTGCTAATTACAAAGGTGCCACCACAAATATAAAGCAACAGACTATAGTCATAGATCATTATTTGAATTGTTGCCTTTTTGTCAGAACAGAGGATTACATTTGTAAATAGTGAAAGAAAATAATCTATATTTGGCTTTTTTTTGGCTTCTCCTGGTCATTAAATATAAGTATATAATACATTATATAAATATTATATATTACTTATATAAGTAGAAAGGAAAACGGAAACCTGCTATCTTTGAGAGTAGCTCTTACAAAAGGCACAATCTAATATAAATTTAGCTTATTATTTGTTAGCCTAAATAGCTTCAAGGTAAACTAAATAATTCAATATGCTTCAAGTCATAAACATAGATTTACTCAAGGCTTTCAGTAAGATTGTACTGTATAGGCACATGGAAGGTTAGCTTAAATTTTATACTCTCTGCCTAACGTGGATTTTTTAGAAATGTCTTAAAAGTCTAAAGAAGAGATTTTCATATTCCCTTTGATATTTACATTAAATAAAATCTGTAGCTATACTTTTGAAATTTGTAATATTCACAGCATGACTAAGTATATGGAAATGTTTGGCTTCCCTTGAATAAAAATCTTTAGAAGTTAATTGCTAATGTAATCTTAGTAAAAAAAAATTAACTATTAATTCCATTATTTAAGACATTTGTTGAATATTTAACAGTCTCTTTTCAACTTCTCAAAAGATTATATGAACATATAAGTATATGAAACTATCTTTCATACCAATAAAAGACCATCAATACCTATACTAATAAGAATGCCCTTTTTCATTTAAAATGAATATTTTAATTACACATAATTTTCTTTTTGATATCTTAGTGTAATAGAATTTTTAAAAACATATAATTGCAGATATTATTCATAGTGACCCTCTCTGTCAGTTTGTGATTAAAATCCTAGGTAATATGCCCTAAATGCACCTTTAAATATAGTCTGGAACAATAAATAATATCTATAATGACTCTTCAACAAAAATGATATTCCTTGATTTAAAATGAAATACTCAGATTTTATATTATAACAGGAAATTTCATTGATGGTCATTTGAGGTAATTTCTGGCAATGAATTTGATATTATTTCCAAAGGTCATATGGAGACTGAGAAGATTCCTTGCCTTTCCCTAACAACCATTTTCATTATAACCAAAGGAAAAAGGGAATAAAATAGAGGATTTTCACCTAGATTGAGTGTTCCTTAATGTAAATCAGCTCACTGACTAACAACTTTAGTTCAATTCAATTGCCAAATTCTATTATGTTGATTCCAAAATAAGATCTATTTGATGAACCTCCACTTTACTCAATATAATACCCTTGTGACTAATAGGACATACTGTAGTCTTAGTGTGAGATAAGATAGATAAAGATTGACTTAAGAAATTCAAGCCTGGGAGTCCAGTTCAAGTATATACATATACTGAAAAAAACATCTTAAATATTAAACACATTCTTGAAGGCAAGGGTTGGATGGAAGAAATATTGTTTTTTGAGGCTGCTATTAGTTCAAGCTTTGCTCAGTACATGCAAATATATACCATAGTTTCTCTGAGGAAAAAGCAAGGAAGAGAAAGAATAAAAAATTCAGATATTGTGGTGTTTAAGTGCCAGTCTCAGTTTGTCCTTTCCAAGGAATATTGGACAAAAGGAATTGCCAAAGCCAGCTGTTGCTAACAATCACTGAAGTAAAGAATTGATGGATCAGCTGAAACTGAAAAAACAATTAGTTGAAATTTTATACTGATGCACAATGTAGATTGTGGATTTATTCCTCCCATGTCTGTTTACCTGCATTAAAAACACAGCTAACAACTCAGAAGCCTGGAAAGCTGCAACAATTGTCCTAATATTCCAAACTAAAAATAGATATATACTATTGATAACATGAAGTAGAATATACAATATGTAAGATTTGTGTTGCAAGCTATGTGAATGGATCATCCAAAAAGTATTCTATGGTACAAGTAGGCTAGTTTTAGGGAAGGTAGATTTACAATGGACCACTACTAATTCTCCAGTGTAATTTCTATAACATATTTGTGTTAAGCTTAAAAATTTCACAGTTGATAAACATCTTATATTGATATTGCAGCTGAATGGAAACTCTGAATCAATGCAATCATTCTAATTGATTATCAAATGTCATTACAACTTACAAGATTGTAAGGCATAGTTACATATATATATAAATATTAAATAGGCTGTCTTCCTCTTTTCTCCTTAGTTAGCTGTCTATCAAATACTGACCAATTTTATTAAATGATCCTGTAATTTTGCCTTGACACAAGATGGGCCCAGAAAAGTGTTGAGGGTTTTACCTCAGTATTGTTAATGAGAAGTAATGGATTTTTTTTTAAATTATTGATTAAAAAGTACAAACAAACATAGATACAACAGTACAACATACACAACAAATAAACATAAATCAAGTTTTGTGACTTTTTTTCCAAGTTTGTCACATCAGTAAACTATATTTATATTCTTATCTTTATATCTATATATTTACATGCAAAATAGTATCTTAAACTCCATGTTTAATTAATTATATTTCTTAATTGGTACCCAATTTTTGTCTATGTATTTCGATCTCTTTTGTGTGCCTATTTTTATTTTCCTTTCTTTTTCTCCAACCAGTTATACCATTTCTGCCATATTAAATAATAATTGGTTTCTTCCTTTTCCTGTATTTCCTATGTAAGTTTGTCCATTTCTGCACATTCCATAATTTTACTGATTATTTTATCTTCTGTTGGTATGTCCTCATGTTCCCAGTTCTGGGCAAAGACTATCCTTGCTGCTGTTAGTATGTGGACAATTAGATATTTTATTTCTTTTTCGTAATGACCTGTGATTATTCCTAATAAGAAAATTTCTGGCTTTATTTCTAATTTCTGGTTTGTGATTTCTTCTATTTGTATCCTAATTGCCTACCAAAACTGTTTTGCCTTCTGACAAGACCATCACATATGGTAATACGTTCCTTTTTATTATTATTATTATTATTTATTGAATTTCTATACCGCCCTACTCCCGAAGGACTCAGGGCGGTGCACAGCCATGAAATAAAACACATAAATATACAAAATTTAAAATCGAATAAAATGAATTAAATAAATTTGGCTGAATTAATACCCAATTTAAAATACCCATATTTTAAAATCCATTAAAAATTTAGAATTTACACTTAAAAGGGAGAAGATTTAGGCGAGGCCAGCTTGATGAAACAAAAGCGTCTTCAACTCACGGCGGAAGGTGCGCAGATCCGGAATCCTCCGTATCTCTGGGGGGAGCTCATTCCAGATCGTCGGTGCAATTTGCAATTTGCACTTCCAACAAATTGGGGAGGTATTCGGAAACATTTTTGCTAGGTGCGCAGGGGGGAGGTGCCACATATAGAACATTTTATATATGTTCTCTTTGTAGGGTATAGACATTGTTAGTTTATAATTTACGTTCCATAGTTTTTCCCATTTTTCCAATTCAATGTTATATCCAAAATTTTTTGCCCAAATTATAATATTTTCTTTGACCACTTCTTCTTCTAATTTATATCTTAATAAGTAATTATAGGTTTTGGTTATCAATTTATCATCTGTTCCTTGTAAAATTTTGTCTAATTCATATGGCTCTTTTTTGGAATCCGAATTGCACCAGATCTGTCTTGTATCTGGATTCTATCTGTAAATATGGCCACCAATCAATGTCTATACCCTATTCTTTCAGTTCTTGTCTCGATCTTAACTCTCCTGTGCTGTTCAACAGATCTTTATAAGTTTTCATTTTATCCATGTCCATGGCATTGGGATAGATCTGCGCCTCCATGGTCGATAGCCATTCTGGAATTTTGTCATAGTGTACTTTTTTAATCTCTTGCCACATTTTAAGCAATGCTTCTCTAATAATATGCTGTTGAAAGTATCTATGGTGTTTGTCTCTCCCCTCCCACAAAAATCCGTGCCAACCACTTTGCAAATCAAAACCTTCTAATGTTAATATTCTTTTATTTTGAGCTCTAGCAAATCTCTTATCCAAATCAATGATGTCGCTTTATAATACATTTCCCAATCCGGTAGTCCTAATCCTCCTTTCTCTCGTGTATCTTGAAGATGTTTTATTTTAATTCTTGCCTTCTTCCCCTGCCAAATGTAGTTTGCAATCATTTTATTAAAATCTTTGAAAAAGTCTTTTTCTGGCTTTATCAGGATTACTTGGAACAAATATAGTATTCTGGGTAATATGTTCATTTTGATAGATGCAATCTTTCCTAGGAATGATAGTTGTAAGTTTTTTCATGTTTCTAAATCCTTTTTTATCTGTTTTGTCAATTTATCATAATTATCTTCTCTGAGTGATGATCCCTTATTGGTGAGGCAGATTCCTAAGTATTTTACTTTTTTTACCATTTGTATTCCTAATTTATCTTCTAATTCCTTTTCCTGTAGCTTTGTAAGATTCTTCATTAATGCTTTTGTTTTTTGTTTATTAATTTTAAGTCTGGCCACTCTTCCATACTCTTCTATTTTTGCTAGCAATTTGGTTCCTGTTAATGCTGGTTGTTCTACGATGAAAACTACATCATCAGCGAAGGCTTGAAGTTTGTATTCCTCTTTTTTGATTTTCAATCCTTTTATTTCTTTATCTTTCCTGATTTCATTTAATAACATTTCTAAGGATATTATAAACAATAAAGGGGATAGGGGACATCTCACTCCTTTTGATATTTCAAATTGTTCTGCCGTATCACCATTTATCATTATCTTTGCGTTTTGAGAGGAGTAGTTCTTCCTTATCATATTTAAAAATGTATTGCCGAATTTCATGTTTTCCAATTGTAATATAAGAAATTTCCAATTTAGATGATCAAAATGGATGTCCTTCTGGACATCCAAGAAAATTAATGCCAATTGTTTATCTGAATTTTTTTCATAATATTCTAAAACATCAATTATTAGTCTCATATTATTTTTTATTTGTCTTCTTGGAATGAAGCCATTCTGGTCTGGATGAATATATTGTTAATATGATAATCAGCGTGAATAACTTATAATCTACATTTAGAAGTGATATTGGCCTGTAGTTTTTGATTTCTGTGAGATCTGTTTCTTCTTTTGGAATGAGTGTGATGATGGTTTCAGTCCACAATTTGGGAATTGTGGCTTCTAAAAGTGCGTTGTTAAAAACCTGAAGTAGAATTTGATCTATTGGTTGTTGGCATGCTTTGTAAAATTCTGTTGGTATACCATCC
Source organism: Pantherophis guttatus (assembly GCF_059756535.1). Taxonomy (NCBI): domain Eukaryota; kingdom Metazoa; phylum Chordata; class Lepidosauria; order Squamata; family Colubridae; genus Pantherophis; species Pantherophis guttatus. The sequence continues at coordinate 71,051,619 of NC_142066.1, forward strand.
GATCCTGCGGTTTTATTGTTCTTTTGTTTTTTTCTTGCCTCTATTAGGCAAGAAATTACCTATTGGTCATGGTAATTGGTTTATTCAGTAGCTCTCTCTGTGTCTCTTCTAGTTCTTGAATGTTTGTTTTGCTTAAATATTCTTTGATATCTTCTTCCTGGATCTTTTCTTGTTTATATAAATTCTGGAAGTAATGTTTTACTATTTGTTTTTTATCTTCGTTTCTGTAGTACGTTTCCCCTACCTCCTCTTGCAGTTGGTGTATTGTTCTCTTCTCTTTTTCCTTTTTCAATTTATACGCTAGCCAGTGTCCTATTTTATTTGCGTATTCAAAATGATTTTGTTTTGCTAATTTAATCTTCCTTGCTATTTCTGTTTGTGTAATTAAATTAATTTTATGTTTGGTTAGATTTACTTTTTCCTTAATTACTTTATTATGAGGTTCCTTCTGCAACTCTGATTCATGTTTTCTAGGTTCTTTTAATAAATTGTCTCTTATTTGTTGTTTGTCTTTATTTTTCTTTGCTGTGTATGCGATTGTTAGGCCTTTTATATAGGCTTTGGCTGTGTCCCACAGGTTTTGAAGTGAGGTTTGCTCTTTTGTATTTATCTGGAAAAATGTAGTCATTTCTTTCTCAATCATTTAGTTTATTTAGTTTAGTTTATTTGATTTATATACTGCCCTACTCCTGAAGGACTCAGGGCAGTGAACAGCCACAAAATAAAAACACATAAATACAAAATTTAAAAAACAGAATAAAACCGAATTAAACAATTTGGCTGAAGACAGATTTAAAACACCCCAATAAATTAAGAACGAATTAAAATTTATGTATTAAAAAGGGAAAAAGGGAAAAATTAGGCCAGGCCAGCCTGATGGAATAAAAAGGTCTTGAGAGCGCGGTGGAAGGTGCGTAGATCCGGGATCCTCCGTATCTCCGGGGGGAACTCATTCCAGATAGTAGGTGCCCCCACAGAGAAAGCTCTCCCCCTGGGGGCTGCCAGTCGACATTGTTTGGCCAACGGCACCCGGAGGAGCCCCTCTCTATGACAGCGTACCGGCCGGGGGAGGCTACTGGTGGCAGCAGGCGGTCCCGTAGATAACCAGGTCCTAAGCCATGGAGCGCTCTGAAGGTGGTAACCAAGACCTTGAAATGCACATGGAAGACCACCGGGAGCCAGTGCAGCTCGTGCAGGAGAGATGTTACATGGGAACGCCATGTCACTCCCATAACCACCCGCGCGGCCGTACTCTGCGCCAGTTGGAGCCTCCGGGTGCTCCTCAAGGGGAGCCCCATGTAGAGAGCGTTGCAGTAGTCCAGGCGGGAAGTGACGAATGCATGAGTGACCATGTGTAAGATTATTTGTGAATAATCTTTATTTTTTATTATTTCTTTGTTCATCATCCATCTTCTCTGTTTTCGGTATCCTTTCCATATTACTGTTATTGGACTGTGATCTGCCCAGGTGTTTGGAGATATTTCAATTTCCTTTATGTTTTTTCTAAGTTCTGTGATCATCCAGGCCATATCTATTCTAGACCACAATTGATGTGGGCTAGAATAGAATGTGTACTGTTTTTTTTCTTTATTCATCTCTCTCCATACGTCTTGTAATTGTAGTTCATGTGCCATATATTTGAATGTGTCTGGGAATGTTTTTTCCTAGTTTTGTTCTTTTTATTAGTCTGATAGCCTTTTTCCGTGTCTATAATCGCATTAAAATCTCCTATAATACAGATATTCTCGTATTCCAAATCTTTAACCATATTGTGTATTTTTTTGAAAAATTCATTTTGGTTTCTGTTTGGTGCATATATTGATATTAATAATATTGTTTTTGATTCTGTTTGTATCTGTATCATCAAAACCCTTCAAGAACAAAAAAAGAGAGGAATCACAGTATAAATTAAGAAACATTTGAAAACAAAACCAATATATACAGATGAACAGAAGTAATGGATTTTAAATTTACACTTACGTAAATTTTGTTTCCAGTATGGCACATAACAATATCATTGCTATGTTAAGATACCATTGCAAACAGAGAGGATATTTCATCCCAGCACAAGTCTTCTGCCCAGCAATTATATAAGTAGCAAGATGAGACCTGATTTCAGTTTTGTATCCTGGTTTTTTTGAGATCCTCATGTAGATGCATGCCTGGTACAGCCTTGAACCTGGAAGCTAGACTTTCTAGGATGGAGGCCAAGATTTGGCAATCTATTCTGTTTACATGGATAAATATCATCTGGCCCTGACTTGGTTAATTGAAGAATGGAATAATTTTAAAAAATAAATTATATCTAATTGGTCTACCACCTGAAACTGTGCTAAATCTGGGGCTGGATAAAGCCTAGGACTGAATTTGAAAGAGAGTTACAAAATAAGATGAGGCACATTACAAGAATTCCCTGCCCACTGAATACAAAAGCTTGCACCTGGAAAATATTAATATTTTCATACTTATTTCAGTTTTAGGTTCATATTTATAAGGTGACTTCAATGATTTACCTTCAACCAACTTGGAAGCCACGTTGCAAAATATTGCAACATTGGAAAGATAATGCTCACCTATATCAGGCATGATCGATTCTATAGAACTGGGATTTCAATTTGGGTTTTCATTTTTAATTATGACTGAGTCAATAGCTACTTTAGCCATAATAAAACATTTCCTTGATTACATTGAAGAATATAGTTTAGCCACATGAATCCTAAAGTTTATATTTCAGGGGAAAAGTTTGCTTCTTGTTGACATGAACATATTGTGACAAGGTCTCCAATTTAGAAAACAATGGCTACCTATAGCTACTGCTAACTTTGCTTTTTACAAAGAGTGTGAAAGTTTAAATTATTTTAAGTTTTGTTTATTATATTGTATCTATGGTCAGTGATTGATTGATTGGTTGATTTAAAACATTTATGTAGCCTCCCCCATCTTAAATCAAACTCTGGTGGCCCATTGTCATAGTAAAGTTTGAAGTATATTGGCACCAATCTATGTGGATTGATTAAATCTCTCTAGATGTATGGTATATGTGTAGGCTATAAAGCACTATGGAAAAAAAGGAATATTTGCTTCAGGGCTGGGATAGAAAACAATGACCTTCACTGAAGTGAAGTGGAGAAGCTGGAAATAGTCTTAATGCAGAAACACCACATCCAGATACATACAAATACTTAGGGAATTATTTCTTATACACATCTTAGAATTATATATACCTGACTCCAGGGCAACTTGTAAAGCTATACTATTAGACAAGTTCTCAGTCTCATATACCAAACTATTTTTTCATGCTAGATTTCACCCATTTATTTTCATGCTGTTAAACACAGAGCTGACATATGGGAGCTTTAAAAAATTATCTTCTACTCCAGAAGGCTCCCTGAAATGCACAGAAAAAGGCCTGACAGTTCCATGACATATCACCTAAGTTGATTTCCTTCAGTGACATCCAGTCTGATTCTGTCTACAGTTCTGTTCACTTGGAAGCTGTCCAAATGGTTTAGACAGACCAGATGTGGAAAAGAAAAAAGAAAAAGAAAGAAAAAAGGTCTTCAGGAAATAGTTTAAAATCCAGGGTTCCTTGTCATTATCTGGGGGAAAGGTTTATTACACAGGCATTTTAACTTTTCTAAAACCTTTTGGAATAGGATGTTAGAGTTAGAGAATCCCCCTGAAAGATAAAAGTGGAGAGAAGATGCCCAAGATGGTTACTATATTGGATTCTACTAGCAAAATAGGATTTTAAATTTCCAGAAATGATTGTGTCAAATCTAAACACATTCTTGTTATTTTCAAAGTATGGAAAATTCCAATGATTCTTCTGCTTTTATATTTAGAAATCATATTTTACCTGCTTTGCTCTTCTAACAGAATAACAAGAGTTGGAAGGGACCTTGGAGGTCTTTTAGTTTCCTCCCCCCCACCCCCATGCAAGGTAGGAGACCCTATATCATTCCAAACAAGTGGCTCTCCAATTTCTTCTTAAAAGTCTCCAGAGATGGAGCACCCACAACATCTAGAGGCAGGCAGTTCCACTGGTTAATTGTTCTTATTGCTAGGAAATTTCTCCTTTGTGCTAGGTTGCTTCACTCCTTGAGTTTCCATCTATTGTTTCTTGTCTTTTGGTGCTTTGGAAAATAGGTTGTTCTTTGTGGCAGTCCTTCAAATATTGGAACACTGCTATCATGTCACGCCTAGTCCTTCTTTTCACTAGAATAGATATACCCAATTCCTGAAACCATTCTTCGTGCTTTAGCTTCCAGCCCCCTAATCATTTTGTTATCTTGTTATCTTTTTGTTAATCTTTTCTGCACTCTTTCCAGAGTCTATACAATTTTTTAATAATATGGTGATCAAAACTGGATGCAATATTCTAAGTGTGGGCTTACTAAGGCTTTATAAAATGGAACTAACACTTCACGTGTTCTTGATTCTATTCCCCTGTTAATACAAGCTAGCCTTGTGTTGACTTTTTTGGCTGCTGATGCACACTGTTGGTTCATATTTAATTGATTGTTTACTAGGACTACAAGATCTCTCACATATTTACTGTTATTGAGTTGGAGTTCATCTAATCTGTATCTATTTAGCTGTTTTTTTTTACTTAAGTGTAAAACATTACTTTTCTCCACATTGAATTTCATTTTGTTAGATAGGACCCAGTGCCAAGATCCATGTGAATCTTTTTTTTTTAGATAAATTTTTTTAAAAAATTTTTTTAAACAAAAAATAAATAAATAAAACACATCTTTTCAAAATGAAGCTTTTGCTCCGGTCACAAATTAAAACAAATCATTAACAAATCTTATTTTCAATTAACACAACTCAATATTTTAAACAAATATTTCCCGCAAATCTATCTATATAACTATGCCATTATCTCCCCAAACCCGTTACTTAAATCTTAAATCCTAACCAGTTATCAATTCATTTTTCTCTTTCATTTGCTTAGATGGATATTTTAACAATATAAATCATACAATTATATTAAACAGATTAAACATTCATTCATTATTTAATTATTATTAAACCTAATTTATGCATTTTGTCTTAACTATCACTCTCAACATACACCTCATTTTAATTATCCCACCTCTTTTTATTATCTTTGATGTTAAACCAATCATTTCTATTTTTTGACTGTTAATCACAGCATAACCCTTTGTTTTGGCTGTTGAATATAGCGTATTTTTATTTTTTAGCCGTTACCCAGCATGCCCTTTGTTTTGCTGTTAAACACAGCATATTAATTTTGTTTTTTGGTCGTTACACGGCATCTTCAGGTTTGTTTGGCTGTTGAACACAGCATCTCTATTTTTGTTTTTTGGCCGTTACATGGCATATTAAGTTTTGTTTTGGCTGATACCCAGCATGACCATTTGTTTGGCTGTTCAATACAGCATATTATAGCTTTTTGGCTGTTAAATACAGCATGTTCATAGTTGGTTTAACAATCTCTACTTAAACCTTTCTTTATTGTTTCCCTCCATCTATGCATTGCTTTTCATTTAATCATATTTTTCTTTATCCTTTTTCATAGCATTCATAACATTTTAACCTTGAGACATGGTTCTTGCTTAAAACATATTTTTAAGTATATTTTTAAATTCCTTTTAGCATTTTCAATTAATCATATTTACCCTTATTCTTTACCTTAAGTTTTTACCATTAAAATATAGTTCTTGCATTAAACATATCTTTACATGTATTAATTAGTTTCATTTAACATTCTTAATTTCTATAAAAGCCTCCCTTTAATTTATTACAATCATCTTTACTTTATTTTATTTTTAATCACATTATCTTCATTTCCTCGTCTGCAAACATAAATTTCCTTCCATTTTCCAAGTTTTTAATTTTATTCTCCATAAGTCCAATTAAATCTCTTTTTATATTTTTATTCTGGATATAATGTATCAAATCTCTTTCTTTTAAGGCTGTGCTTAATCCTTCTTCTATTCCTGCGCCAACATTCAAATTATTATTTATTCAACTGTAGGAGTTCCATTGTAGATTCCTTTTTTTTTCCAACAAAGTCCAGCTGGAAAGAAAAATCCTCCTCCACAGTTCAGCATTTTTTTTTCCTGTAGAGCTCAAAGTTCTCATAACAAAGGGAGGTTACAAAGTTCCTATTTATGCCAGATGGTGTCTGTCTATAATCCACATTTCCCATTAGTCATCCAAGACTCCATTTTATTTCTTATTATATAACCATCCACTTAATTTTCTTCTTTTAGTTAAAAAAGTATCAAATCTTCTTTTTTCCACCGCCTTAGTCCAATTCAATTTTTTAAAGTGTTTAGTTCTTTTACCATATCTCTAAATTAAGTCTCTTAGTTCTGTTCCAAAATTAGTTTTTTCTCGGGTCTTTGTTCTTTAAAGTTACAGTTTAAAAAATTTCCAAAGCCCCTTTGTTGCTTAGCCGCTGTTTTAGGCTAGGGTTCTTCTAGTTACTAATATAGCTCCAAACGTTGTTACAAGCCTGGGCTGTTGTCACTCACCTGGCTTCAAAAGGCTCCATTTTACTTCGCTTTCCTCCAGCACTTTTCTTTCCCGGTTGTCCCAGCATCGTGGCAGTTGCCATGGCTGCTGCCCCCCTGCCGTTGACTCACAGAGGGTTCCCTCTGACCTCTGAGGAACTTGCCTGTTCCTCTCAGTCTTCCGAGGCGCCCTTCTTCTTCCCCTATCCCTGCAGGACAGGTTCGGTCCGCAAACCCATCAGCGGCAGTTCGGCAGCCGGGGTTTTTGCGGGACTCATCAGAGCCCGCTATTTCCCCAACTGCCTCACCGCGACGTCAACTGGAAATCCAAGATCCATGTGAATCTTGAGCCTATCTTCTGGAGTGTTGACTATTCCTACCAGTTTAGTGTTGACTGCAAATTTGATGCATTCCCCTTTTATTCCCTTATCTAAATTGTTTATGAAGATGTTGAAGAGTCCTCAGCATAAAACGGAACCTTGGATTGACCCACTGCTTACTTCCATCCAGGAAAATGTAGTTCCATTAAGGATAACATGTTGATTGCAAATTGTCATCCAGTTACAAATCTATCTAATGGTAATGCTGTCTATCCCCCATTTTTTAGCTTACCAAGAAATAGGTTGTGATCTACTTTGTCAAATGCCTTACTGAAATACAAGTACACAATGTCCACTGCATTTTGCTGGTTCACTAATTTATTCACTTTGTTAAAGAATGAAATAAATAAATTTGTTTTGGCATGTATTTTTAATAAACCCCTGTTGGCCTCTGGTTATAATTTTGTTTGCTTCTAGGTGTTCGCAGATCTGTTGCTTGAATATCTTTTCCAGTATCTTCCCTAATTTTTAAACCAATTTATAAACTGTCCATAGTACAGTATTGTTCAACTGTAGTATGATTTTTTTAAAAATAATAATTTATGTTTGCACAATTTTAAAATTGTGGACCACCTACCAGGTAAAAATGAAGATTGTAGAAAACATTTCCTCGTGTATTGTAAAATTAATGAAATTGAAGGAGTCCAATAGGCATATCAATGAAGCAAGACCTCAATCTTAGCACAAGGAGGCTCTTTAATATCTCTTTCTACTGACTATACCCAACTAAACAGCATTGACACTATCCTTCCCCTCCCAATTCTTAAAAGATCCATCTAACAGCAATTTGATAGAACTCTGTGTGCTGATGAACCTAATGCTGCATAAGAATAATTATTTTCTTCCTCTCTCCTTTTTCACTCCTGATTTTTTTTTTAAAGTCCATTCCCAATATGCAGTGTTTCCTGTGAAAAATATGTTTCTTATTTTTCATGCTTGTGTTTGAATGTTTAGCGCATCTTGTAAATTTCTCTCCCTCTGTGCTCTAGTGAGAAATCACGACAGACTTTCTCTATTGTGGCAAGAGACTCCTTTTCTCTTTCTGCCTTCTCCTTTTTCACTTTCTGAAACCTCTGTCCATCTTCTTATGCCATCTCTCCATTTGAGAGGTTCACTTTTCTTCAACTGAATTGAATAATGTGCTCAATTTCTAAATACTATTTATTTATTTATATATTTATTGATCACAATTCTACATCTTACTTGCATGACTCTAGTTGGTTTAAAAATAAAATCATGCTGTCAGATCAAAGACAATTAAAAAGCAGAATTAAAAGCATAATTATTTTTTTTAAAAAAAACCTGAAGAGTTAAAAAGTTTTAAAAGATAGATGGAGTGCTTTCAAATCACCGACCATCCCCATGTTAAGTTGTTCTTAATTGTTTTATATCATTAATTCCAAATACTTGCTGTACTAAATTCTTCAAAGCAATTGCTAATTATTAATTATTCTTTATATTGTTATATTATCAAATATTATCTAATACATTTTATTGACTACATTCACCCAAACATTTAAAAGCATGAATACTCTTTCTTCCTACTTCTTAAAAGTCCAACTTTTGCTTCCATGGTGTATCACAGAAATCATTGGTTCCATCATGCTGATCTTTGCAAGTATAGATGGATTCTGGCATCTGAATACCTTTTCGTTGCTATTCTGCCAAGTGATAATCTGCAGCATATGTCTCTTTACAGTCAATCTTAAAAAGCAGAATAAATATAAACTTTTGGACTTCTCAGTGTTCTTTCAAATGAAGGCCAAAGTTTGAATTTAATACTGAACTTTATAGTCTCAGTATTTGAAGTTGCAGTTTTGAAAAACAAACTGTACAAAAATGTAATAATATAGTCTCAAAACTGTTTTTTCAAATGCCTCAGTCATCTAAAGGGTTTTAAAATAAACAGGGGAACATTTCACATTGCAGGATTAATATTCTCTCACACAAGAGAAAAAGTAAAATCTCCATCATTGGCAATCTTGAAAAGCCAGAGCTAGTGCCAATCTGACACATTGCTGGATAACACTTTCAGTTTTAAAGAATGCACCAAAATAGCAGTACAATTTTGAATGTCCTTGATTCTTTTACTAAAGTTAAATCCTATTTGATTCTATACTATAAGTAAAGATAAAAGGGACTTTAGTCCCAGTCAGAAGTGTATTTCAGATACAGTGGAAACATGTTTGGATTGTTATGCTCTTACTGCTTTCTGTGGACTATGGACTTAGAAACAAGATGAAAATGTAGTTTTGAATATCAGGTAGAATAAAAGCTAAGGTAATTAAACAGCTCTCACTGAAATTAGTGAGACAAATTTGTTATATAACGAGTTTAATTGAGAATTGAGTGTAACCAGGTGTAGAGGCCAAACAGAATAATCTTGAAAAGAGAAAAAAAATAATGGTAAAGTTAAAGGGCTCTAAGATCAGGTTAAGACGTAACTTAAAAACCTATCATACAAGACCCTCCCTGATTCATATGAAGATAAAGGGTGGAAGAAAAAGCACAACTGGACTTGCAAAATTCTGTTAATCACCTACATCGTGTTGTAGCCAAAAGCAAAAATTGTGTTGAAATAAATACATTTACATAATTCAAGATTTATTTTATGCATTTAAATCCCAATAAATGTGCTTATTGCATAACTCTGGATCCTACTCATTTGTGATAATAGTAAAAATAATTACAGATATTTGTTATGGTGAATAAATTAAAACTTAAAATGCTCAAATATCATTGAAGAAGATAAGTGATAATTTGATGTGTATTAGTTTAATACTTTAACTATTCCATTTTTCTATCAAGAATATATAAGGTGATTTACAACATAATTTAAAGGAATATATTTTATTTCAAATAACAAGATAAAGAAAGAGATGACAAATAAGGTATTAAAATCAGAAATATTCTTGGAATTTAGATGGATGCTAAAATTACATTGATATGGGAGCTCATTGGAAATGAAGGGATACTATTAAGGTTCAAATATTTCATGTTCTGTAACTGTTTTTAAAGAAAATATATCAACCTTATTTAATCTTATTTAAAGTTTCTTCAAAAAATTCTTAAAGCTTGTGTTTAATATAGTATTGACAAGTGATCTAATCATCTTTGTCAACCAGAAAGGTCATGATTATCTGCATACTATAAGGATTTGTGATAGAAGACTTTAAGATTAGGCTATAAGATGATATAAGACACTAATCATGAAATGGGTTAAAAGAGAGCAAAAGTTTACTCCAAATTGCAGCACATTTGTATATTTATCGAATTTATATATCTCATCAAAAGCAACTCTTGGCAGTGCTCAATAGATAAAGCAAAAAATATAAAATCAGCAATTACAAATATAAAGGTCTTAGTAATAAATATCCTAGAAACTCAACATACAATACATAAGTAGATAAAAATGGCCCTCAGCTATGGAGTCATCTAGATAAGTCTCCAATTTCAGATCATAAGCAGGTCTTGAGAGTTATGCAGACATAATCATGTCTTGAAGGCCTTCCAGAATATCAAAAGAAATGGGACCAATCTGACTTCAGGGGTAAGGATGTTCCATAAAGCAGATGCCAACCTGTTCCTGCGACCCACCAAATGTAGCTTTCTAATCAATGGTATTTGCAGCACGCCGTCTCTGGGATTTGATGAAGCCTCAGATAACCCGGTCCCATTCTATGAAGGGTATTAAAACCAACATCTTGAACTGGACCAAGAAATAAACTTGCGACCAATGCAGTTTACAAGGCAGAGATGTAATATGCATTATTCTAGGACATAATGCACATAATGCCTACACTGCTTGCTCTTTCCAGCAGCTGAAGCTTCAGAATGCATTTTGAAGGCAGACACATGTAGAGATTGCATTAGTCAATCTGGAGATGAGGAGGGCATGATTAACTGATCCAGGAATGGGTACAACATATGCAATTGACAAGATAAAGCTGCACAAAAGCCTTCCTAACATGATTGGGCCTGCTCTTCAATTTGTGGCCTTCAAATTTTGGAGCAGTCATGAGCTAACACATAATTCAAGGAGATCATGGTAGTTGGAGGGCCCAGGATATTTATATGCCTTTTTGTATGACCCTGGGCCAGTTGTGGGATTCTGTGGGTTCTAGGGGGTTTGGCTGAACCCTTTGTTAAATTGCTGGCTCGTCCGGCCCCTTGCCCCGCCCCTCCACACTACTATTTATTCCAATGAATGGGGCGAGCGAGCCAGCAATTTAACAAACGGTTCGGTGTTTTTTTGTAATTTATTGGCCCCGCAGCACACCGAACCGTTTGTTAAATTGCTGGTTCGCCCACCCCTCACCCCGCCCCGCCTCCCATCTGCGCAGCGCCAGCCTTCCCTAGCCAGGGGTAGGAAATTGTGGCTCTTTTACAACCTGTGGCCTTCAACTTCCAGAATTCCTGAGACAGCTTGGCTGTCTCAGGAATTCTGAGAGTTGAAGGCCACAGGTTGTAAAAGAGCCACAATTGCCCACCCCTTCCCTAGACTGAGTTCCGCTGCCTGGGATCCACGTGGGCTGCCACGTGGTTCCCCACTGGCTCCGGACGCAAGAGAGCAGGATGGAGAAAGCAGCTTCCATGCCTTCACTCACCCTCACTCTCTGCTCTGTTGGATCGCCGGCCGTTCGCTTACCCCACCCACTCCCAATCTGTTGCTGCCTCCGGAGTCTGATGGCTACCTTCCAACTTCCTCAGCTGATGGCTAGAGGAAAAAAAAACTTCAAATTCTTGCCGCGGGGCTTCAAAGGGCCGCCCTATAGCCAGTGGTGCAGCCGAACCGTTTGTTAAATTGCTGGCTTGCCCTGCCCCTCCGCACCACTATTTATTGCCAATAAATAGTGGTGGGCGAGGGGCAGGCGAGCCAGCAATTTAACAAATGGTTCGGTGTTTTTTTGTAATTTTATTGGCCCACGGAGCTTCAGCATAGGCTAATTAGCCCCTTGATTCTATCGGCCTCCCGGCTCTCAGCTGATTTGTCTCAGCTGTTTTGCTCAGGGCTCTTCTGCTTCCTTGCAAAGAGTCCTGGAGCAATTTTTTTTCCCCTAGCTATGCTGAAACACGAAACTGAAACTGCTTTGCTATTGCTGCAACGTTGGAAAATTAGGCAGGCAGAATTCTTTTCTTTTTCCTCACCAAAAAAGGTAAGTGCAAACAATGGGAAATTTAGGGAAAAAGAGGAGAGTTCAAGATTTTAAAACACAAAAGAAAAAAAGCTCTATTTAACTAGGAAACTGTAATAATTGAGATATTATTAATTGTATATTTCTGAAAGCAGAAATGGTTAAGTTGTGGTTTGGAGGAATATATGGGGGAAATTATTTGGTTTATTATTATTGGTAATTATTATTATTGTTCATATTGATTAATATACAAAAAAGGTAGTTATATAACTAATTGATTTATATTAAAATGTTGAATTTATATTAAACAACTAATATTACATAATTAACCAATGTGAGGATGGATATAAAAATAGATGACAATGGGAAGGGGTATAATATAGAATAGAAGGGAAAAATTGAATTTGATTAAGATTAGAGATGAGGATGAAGGGTAATATTGGTTTTTTACAAAAATAGATGAGGAATAAATATGGCAAAACGGAAATATAGAAATTGTAAATTTAATTGAAATGACTAAACACTGTTTAAATTTGTGAACCGGCCAAATACTCTGTTCAAAGAAAATACATTGTATGTTTATATGTGTGTTTCTAATTATTGTTATTTATTCATATTTGTTCTCTTTTATTCTTTAAAGTTTAACAATTCATTCTTTATCTTAATATCTTTATATTTGTTTGGGGTTGGCTTTCTTCCCTTTCATCTTTTGTATTGTACAGCAATCTTTCTCCTCAAACCTACCACCTCTCTCTTTTCTTTCCTTCTTACTTTCTCTTCCTCCCCCTCGTCTTCTCCTCCCTACTTCCTCTTCCTTTCTCCTTCTCCTCCTCTCTTACCCTCTCTCCTACTCTAATTTCCCTTCCCTTCCTTCATCCCTCTCTATTGCTGTATCCTTTTATGCATATGGACTACTCAGAGGGCTGAAAAAGTTATTTCTGATTGGTCCTCACACTTTTGACCAGTCCTTGAACTTATGACTGTCTTCACAGTTTACGTTTTTGCCCTATCTTGTCACCATGGTGAAGAGAAGCAGTTGTGAAATGAGTGACATGGTTGTTAAGAATGCTACAATGGGCATAAATGATGACCAGTCATCATTTGACTCCCGAGGACGTGGACAGGATCTTGGGATGGCTGAACACCACCACATGTTTATTGGACCCGTGTCCCTCCTGGTTGGTGCTGGCTTCCCGGGAGGTTACACGAGGCTGGCTCCAGGGAATTATCAACGCTTCTTTGAGTGAGGGTGTCCTGCCGGCTGCATTGAAAGAGGCGGTGGTGAGGCCTCTCCTCAAGAAGCCATCCCTGGATCCGGCTGTTTTGGCTAACTATCGTCCAGTCTCCAACTGTTGTTGAGAGTGTGGTGGTGCGACAGCTTCCACAGTACCTGGATGAAGCTGTCTATTTGGATCTGCTCCAGTCCGGCTTCAGACCTGGGTACAGCACAGAAACGGCATTGGTCGCGTTGGTGGATGATCTCTGGAGGGCTCGGGAAAGGGGTTACTCCTCTATCCTGGTCCTGTTAGACCTCTCAGCGGCTTATGATACCATCGACCATGGTATCATGTTGCGCCGGCTGGAGGGACTGGGAGTGGGGGGCACCATTTTGCGGTGGTTCTCCTCCTATCTCTCCGACCGGTCGCAATCCGTGTTGACAGGGGGGCAGCGGTCGACCCCGAGGTGCCTTGTTTGTGGGGTGCCATAAGGGTTGGTCCTCTCGCCCCTCCTGTTCAACATTTATGTGAAGCCACTGGGTGAGATCATCCGTGGTTTTGGGGTGGAGTTCCATCAGTACGCTGATGATACTCAGCTGTACATCTCCACCCCAGACCATCCCAACGATGCCTTGGAAGTGATGTCCCAGTGCCTGGAGGCCGTGCGGGTCTGGATGGGGAGAAACAGGCTTCAACTCAACCCTTCCAAGACCGAGTGGCTGTGGCTGCCGGCGTCCCGGTATAGCCAGCTGACGCCATTGCTGGTTATTGGGGGTGAATCACTGGCCCCCACCGAAAGGGCCCGCAACTTGGAAGGGCATATGACGGCCGTGGCCAGGGGGGCTTTTTATCAGGTTCGCCTGATATGCCAGTTGCGCCCCTTTCTGGATCGGGACTCCCTACGCACAGTCACTCAAGCACTCATCACCTCTCGTCTGGACTATTGTAACACTCTCTACCTGGGGCTCCCCTTGGAGGCTCCAACTGGTGCAGAATGCGGCTGCGCGGGGGATTACGGGAGCGACGGGGCGCTCCCATGTGACTCCTCTCCTGCGTGAGTTGCATTGGCTTCCGGTGGACTTCTGGGTGCGCTTCAAGGTGTTGGTGATCACCTTTAAAGCGCTCCATGGCTTAGGGCCAGGGTACTTACGGGACAGCCTTCTGCCACCAATAGCCTCCCACCGGCCAGTTCGCTCCCACAGAGAGGGCCTCCTCAGGGTGCCGTCGGCTAGACAATGCCGGCTGGCGACCCCCAGGAGGAGAGCCTTCTCTGTGGTGGCACCTACCCTTTGGAACAATCTACCCCCAGAGATACGAGTGATCTCCGACCTCCGGACTTTTCGTCGGGCCCTAAAAACTCATCTCTTTCAGTTAGCCGGTCTCTCTTGATTTTATGATTTTATGGTTGATTTTAAATTTTGATATGGATTTTAAATTGATAAATTTTAAACTATGGGCCAAATTTAATTATTTTAAATCTATTTTTAATCGTACTTTATGTATAAATGTTTTATTTTGGCTGTTCACCGCCCTGAGTCCGAAAGGAGAAGGGCGGTATAGAAATTTTAATAATAATAATAATAATAATAATAATAATAATAATAATAATTGCGAAGACCGGTCAAAAGTGCGAGGACCTGTCAGAAATCACTTTTTTCAGCCCTCTGGGTAGTCCTTTTGTGCATATGGACTACTCAGAGGGCTGAAAAAGTTATTTCTGACTGGTCCTTGCACTTTTGACCAGTCCTCGAACTTACGACTGTCCTCACATTTTACGTTTTTGCCCTATCTTGTCACCATGGTGAAGAGAAGCAGTTGTGAAATGAGTGATATGGTTGTTAAGAAAGCTGCATGGGCATAAATGTGAGGATGGTCATAAATTTGAGGACCGGTCAAAAGTGCAAGGCCCAGTCAGAAATAACTTTTTTCAGCCCTCTGAGTAGTCCCTATGCACA
This sequence comes from Pantherophis guttatus, assembly GCF_059756535.1. Classification (NCBI taxonomy): domain Eukaryota; kingdom Metazoa; phylum Chordata; class Lepidosauria; order Squamata; family Colubridae; genus Pantherophis; species Pantherophis guttatus. Next base: position 71,066,794 of record NC_142066.1, read on the forward strand.
TAGCCACGTCCACCCGGTCACATGACGAGCTAGCCACGCTTACACAGTCACATGACCAGCTAGCCATGCCCACCCAGTCACATGATTGCCAAGCCGCACACCCCAACTAAGCCACGCCCACAGAACCTGTTGTTAAAAAAACTGAATCCCACCACTGCCCTGGGCCTAAGAAAGATTTGTTTTCAATACTTTTGGTATTAAGTCTGACAGTTCACATAATACTTCTCTTTTAATTCCTATTAAACACTGGCAGGGAGGAATTTTTACCGTTCTTGTTCACAGGTTGAGAAGCACTATATTTCAATACTGCGATTGTGTTGAATATTGTTTGGGAAAGTTCCAGGGACCAGATGCAGAATCTTACTTAAGGAAGCTTTTAAGGATTGTATAGAAAAGAAACCATAGCTCGTTGTATAGAATAAAAATAAAGGCTCCCTGTACATATTTCCTACTTTCTATCCATAATTTTAGAATGATCTGTATTTTTTAAGCCCAAAGAATATCCAAGGAAACTGTGCTGCTGATAGGCATCCTGGATGAGTCTTGCTTTTCTTCAAAAGAAATTGCCCTCTATTAGTATACTCCTAAAAAAAGGAAATATACTATTTGTTTTTATATGATACATGTCATTAGTTTAATTGAAAAGTTTGATAATTATCAGACGTGGATTTTTGAACTACTGAGTTTTAATTAAACATGTTGATGTCTTTTAACTAAAACTTATGGTGAATAATTGCATTTGAAACATAACAAATTGTCTGATAATTTGTTTCTTATTTTCTTTATCTTTACGTTCTATATAAATAAAAAATCAAATAGGATGTTTAAAAAATTCATTTCCAAGTTATATGGACAAATGAAATTTGTAGAATAGATATTCAACTTTCCCATCACATTCTTTTTATCTCATTCATTCTGTAAACCAGTTTATCAGGGCATATTATTCTCCTGGAAAAAATCCTCATTTACTTATAATTGCCTTATCAACTGGAAATTAATTGCATTATGCTATAAGAACTTCATCAGTTTAAAATCTGCATTAATATAAATAATTGGTAATCTAATTAATATGAAACAAGTAGATATAGACTTTTATTTTAGAAAAGACAGAATGAGTTATTTTTTGTCCATGTGATATGTTAAATATATCAGGCACCATTTTGCATCGCCGTCCTTCATTTATTTTACTCTTTTTACTTTTATCTTTGTTTATTTCATCTTTTACTAAAAAGGGGGGCAGGAATAAAAATTACAAATAGTTTACTTCTGTTATTGTGATTTTCATTCCTCAATAAAAGACTCTCATCTGAAAAAAAGTCTCTTATCTCTCTCTTATTCTATAGGATTTTTTAAGGGAAATCCTAAGAAAAATCCTATAGATATTTTTCTAACAAAAATGGTTGTATCTCTGTGCATTTATCTGAAGAGTACTCAAGTTATAATTGTCAGGATTGTCTGATTAGATATTTTAAAAACGATTGTTTCCCTAAATCAGATATGGAAATAGAAGCAGAATTTGTAAAGTCCATCTATGTCCTGAAGCAACTCAAATCACCAATAAACAAGCCCAAATATTTGGAAAAATGCCATCATAAATCCCAACCGATTTATTCATTTCTATGAAACAAGCTAATGTACTGCCCATTGTTGCCTGCTAGAATACAGTATTATATAATAAATACCTGAGTAAGTCCTCTAAGGGGGACATGAGTCAGTGCTCTGTAAATTTTCCTCAAAAAGAGATCTATTCAGAAAGAATGCACAGAGGAGACTTTTAAAGGTTCAGACATATTATTGGCCTTGAAATTAATCTTATAAGAAATGAAATCCATCAATATAAAGTTAAGAAAAAAATAGTAAGAGAATAGATTTGCACTGCTCACGGCTTTATAAGTAAAAGAGCAAGGAAATGTAAAAAAGAAAAAAAAAGGGAAGCACCTTATAAACATTAAAAATAAATTTCTTATTGGACAGTGTTCAACTGTTTTATTAGAAAATTGTATAATTTATAGTTATTGGTAATTATATATTTAATTATTTACAGCTATGTTACACATCTTTGAAGACCTAATGATCCATGCTGAACCAGTGAACTCTGAGACAAAGATATATTTGTTACAAAAAAAGTGGTAATATGGGGAAAAAATTAAAGCAAGGGGAGATATAACCTGAAAACAGTCCTTTGAAATATTCCTAACAAGTTTAAGCAGTTTAGTTACCACTGAATATCATCTTTATGCCCACGACTTTCCTATTGAAAGCAATAGGATTATTGCTATTATTTGCTTTAAAAATAAGATTTGTTTCATTGCATAAAGTTGATCAGCCTCTGGTATCATATTTAATTACAGAATTTTTATTTTATTATAGAAATTTTATTACCATACATAATATGGTAAAGAACATATTATGGTGCTAGCCTATTTTCTAATGTGTTTAGTGTCAGGCCATGCATGTCATCCCTTTTGTAGATCAGTAAATGTCTTCTGTGATATCCACTTTTAAGTATTTCTATCTAATGATAGGCATATAATACAAGAAAGATCTTGTAGCATCTGTCTATCTATCTACCTGTCTGTCTGTCTATATGCCTTCTCTGCTTTTTTCTCTTTTGAGTGCTAATATTATTTTATTAGTCTAAGGCTCTGCTCTCTTACATTGCATCCTTGCTTCTGTATATTTAAGAAGGAAACTTCTTGAGAGAAAATACAAATTAAAACTTTTAAACAGATCTACTCATTCAGGGCAGAGATTTTGAAACAAGCCAAATTAATTTAGGTACAACTCCTAATAGGACTTTCACATATCATTGACCAGGATTAGTTTTCACCAATCTAACAATGTGTAAATAGCCATCTGTAACTAATAACTCTATATTAGAAGATAGATTAAGGGAGTATCAGATGCAAAGAAACATCATAAAAGAATATCACACTTTGAATGCATACAAAACAAAGAAAAACTAATTTTTCTTGTCCAAGTCTATGGACATGCCATAGGGCTCTTACTTATGAAGATATTGACTTTATTTTCTTAACAAACATGCTGACCTCTTTATGACAGTATTTTCAACATTTTTTTTCTATTTTAAAGAATGTTACCTGTTTCTTATTAATCTGTAATTCTACTGTGTCTTACATAGTTGAACATTGATCTAGCACAGTATTATTATTGTGCCATCCTTCAACCATGGTTGGTTCCTAACTTTCAGTATCCTCCGACTTTACTAAGAACTAAAATAGATTTGTTTAGGGACAAATCTTTTTGATTGAGAATTCATGTTTATAGATCTTTTCTTTTCTTTTTTAAACAAGTTTTTATTTTATGTTACATATACATATCAATGCATGAACAATGTGACACCTGGGTGCCATACATTAAAGTACAGATAAAATAATATCATTGATCATAGTTATCACATTCATCCAGTTTATATATTTCTAGTAGTAATACACATTTATATCAAATTATAATCTTTCATTTTCGTATTGTTTAAACATACATAATACTACCGCCGTTCAGTTTCTAAACCTCCCTCTTATCCTTGTACTTGTCTTATTTTATAAAAATATGTCTACTAATATTGCCCCTTTCTCAGGGGTGAAATGCTCCCAGTTCGGACCGGATCACCTGATCCAGTAGCGATGGCGGCGGGTGGTTCAGAGAACCGGTAGCAAAAATCAATGTCCCCCACATGCCCAGCTGAGCCGCACGATCATCAGAGGCTTTTTTTTTACTTTTAAAAGCATTTTTTCTACAACCTCTTCAGCCCAAAAAATGCTTTTAAAAGTAAAAAAAAAGCCTCTGATGATCGCGCGGCTCAGCTGGCATCATCAGAGGCTTTTAAAAGCATTTTTTCTATAATCTTTTCCACCGAAGAGATTGTAGAAAAAAATGCTTTTAAAAGCCTCTGACAATCCTAGCTGAATTGCCTGATCGTAATTAAGTGTCTTCCTTGTTCCCACATTTAAATCTCCAGTGGTCATAGGGTAGATGTTTATAGTCCAGTAAATATTTTCACAGTCCTATATTTTAATTTCACCAGCAGGTGGCACTCTCAGGTTAATTTTCAATATTATTACTACAGTCAGGTCCAGAAATATTGGGACATCGACACAATTCTAACATCTTTGGCTCTATTCACCACCACAATGGAGTTGGAATGAAACAAACACAATGTGCTTTAACTGCAGACTGTCAGCTTTAATTTAAGGGTATGTACATCCAACTCAGATGAACGGTGTAGGACTTACAGCAGTTTGCATATGTGCCTCCCACTTGTTAAGGGACCAAAAGTAATGGGACAGAATAATAATCATAAATCAAACTTTCCCTTCTTAATACTTGGTTGCAAATCCTTTGCAGTCAATCACAGCCTGAAGTCTGGAACGCATAGACATCACCAGACGCTGGGTTTCATCCCTGGTGATGCTCTGCCAGGCCTCTACTGCAACTGTCTTCAGTTCCTGCTTGTTCTTAGGGCATTTTCCCTTCAGTTTTGTCTTCAGCAAGTGAAATGCATGCTCAATGGGATTCAGGTCAGGTGATTGACTTGGCCATTGCATAACATTCCACTTCTGTCCATTCAAAAACTCTTTGGTTGCTTTTGCAGTATGCTTTGGGTCATTGTCCATCTGCACTGTGAAGCGCCGTCCAATGAGCTCTGCAGCATTTGGCTGAATGTGAGCAGATAATATTGCCCGAAACACTTCAGAATTCATCCTGCTGCTTTTGTCAGCAGTCACATCATCAATAAATACAAGAAAACCAGTTCCATTGGCAGCCATACATGCCCACGCCATGACACTACCACCACCATGCTTCACTGATGAGGTGGTATGCTTAGGATCATGAGCAGTTCCTTTCCTTCTCCATCCTCTTCTCTTCCCATCACTCTGGTACAAGTTGATCTTGATCTCATCTGTCCATAGGATCTTGTTCCAGAACTGTGAAGGCTTTGTTAGATGTTGTTTGGCAAACTCTAATCTGGCCTTCCTGTTTTTGAGGCTCACCAATGGTTTACATCTTGTGGTGAACCCTCTGTATTCACTCTGGTGAAGTCTTCTCTTGATTGTTGACTTTGACACACATACACCTACCTCCTGGAGAGTGTTCTTGATCTGGCCAACTGTTGTGAAGGGTGTTTTCTTCACCAGGGAAAGAATTCTTCGGTCATCCACCATACTTGTTTTCCGTGATCTCCCGGGTCTTTTGGTGTTGCTGAGTTCACCGGTGCATTTCTTCTTTTTGAGAATGTTTCAAACAGTTGTTTTGGCCACGCCTAATGTTCTTGCTATCTCTCTGATGGGTTTGTTTTGTTTCTTCAGCCTAATGATGGCTTGCATCACTGATAGTGACAGCTCTTTGGATCTCATCTTGAGAGTTGACAGCAACAGATTCCAAATGCAAATAGCACACTTGAAATGAACTCTGGGTCTTTTATCTGCACATTGTAATTGGGGTAATAAGGGAATATCACACACCTGGCCATGGAACAGCTGAGAAGCCAATTGTCCCATTACTTTTGGTCCCTTAACAAGTGGGAGGCACATATACAAACTGCTGTAAGTCCTACACCATTCATCTGAGTTGGATGTACATACCCTCAAATTAAAGCTGACAGTCTGCAGTTAACGCACATTGTGTTGTTTCATTCCAACTCCATTGTGGTGGTGAATAGAGCCAAAGATGTTAGAATTGTGTCGATGTCCCAATATTTCTGGACCTGACTGTAAAAATCTGGTTTTAATTATTTTAAATTGTAATTCAATTATAGAAGCAGTGTTAATTTTTTAAATCCATAATTCCAGCATTTTAAATTGCCTTCCCAATGTCACGTCTTCCCAATTTGAGAGTCCAATTTTCTACATTTTGAAGATTTTTCTCAAAGTCTTTGATTGCCGCTTTAACAGATAGTTCTGAATAAATCCTATATTTCTCTTTTGGCGTTAACTTTCAGGTAAAAAAACAAAATCCTCTCACCCAGTTCCATACTATCCACTCTAGCCCAAAGCTTAGATGGTTATTAACTGTCCCAGCTTTGTGGCAGCCATTTTAGGCTGTCTCTTCTCCTCATCATGACTGAGAGGGAAAGTAAGCCCCGGGTCAGGTAGGAGAGCTGTGACTCTCCGAGACTTCGCAGGGTGTCCCTCTTTGCTTCACCATCCCTCCAAAGTGGCTTTGGCTCCTTTCAGAGCCCACCAATGGAGAGAATTCGGCACAGAGATGCGGAGACCCGCTTTCATGTCTGATCTCACTGCAACATCAACTGGAAGTCCCCCATGTTTATAGATCTTTTTTATAAGTGTGTTAGTTTCCTGAAAAGAAGCAAATATCAGTAAAACTAACAAATGTTTATGCTTAGAAATTGATCTGGAATTCAAGATACAATAAGAGTTTATCAGGGTAGTTTTGGTGATACTGCTTGTTAAAATATCTTCTGATTTATCCAATATTTATCTAATTTCTTACAAGATAACATAAATGGAAACACATTTTAAAAATGTGTCCTGAGAAGGGACATGATTTATGGGCACATTCGTGGGCAAACCTTACTTCAAGGATGGCCCAGATTGTCATTGGTAGCTTCATGTAAAACAGGATCATGCAATAGATAATAGGTAGATCTCACTGAGAAGTTCAATAGTAGCAGACAGATTTCTCTGAAATAAGAGTGTGGCCATCCTAATTATCTTATTTTCAACATGCAGCTGCAGTTTTTATTTGTTTGTTTGTTTGTTTATTTATTTAATTCATTTATTTATTTTGTCAATTTTACAAATTTATTTTGTATTAGATAACAGATATAAGTATAAACATGATTATGTAAGGGGCGCTTATGCATGCCCCTTACAGACCTCTTAGGAATAGGGTGAGGTCGATAGTAGACAGCCTAAGGTTAAAGTTTTGGGGATTTGGGGAAGAAACCACAGAATCAGATAGTGAATTCCAGGCATTGACCACTCTGTTGCTGAAGACATATTTTCTGCAATTGAGTTTGGAGCAGTTTACCTTAAATTTGTATCTATCGTGTACTCATGTATTGGTGTGGTTGAAGCTGAAGTAGTTATCGACAGGTAGGACTTTGTAGCAGATGTTCAATCTATTGTAAGCAAGAATACATATTTAGTTAAAATGAGATGATGACAAAACACAAATGGTTAGCTAGTGCTCTATATGAATGACAAGTATACTCTGAGTGCTTTGAGAAGGGTTTTTGTGTAATAGAGAAAGTTCTTTGAAGGTTAAAAGTTACAGTAGTGGCCAAAATTGTGGAAACCTTTTGAGAAAGTGTATTTTCTAAATGTAGCTAATAACACCACTTTTGGGGGGGAGTAGTACCATAAAATTATATATCAATGGAAAGATAATGTAATCAAGAATGTAATACAATAACTTCTATGAAGGATTTGCAGTTACAGTATAAAGAAGAATAGTGAAACACTAGAAAAAATAAGATATACAAAAATTATCACCATAGAAAAATGAGATATACAAAAATTATCACCATCTCAGTTAATAGTTGGGTAACCTTTAGCACGAATTACGGCCTTACATCTTCCCATGGAGCGAACCAAGTCTTTTAGTTCTGCAGCTGTTATAATGTAAAACCAAGATTGAATGATTGCTTCTATTATCTGGCTTTTATTGCTAGGTTGCTTCTGACTAACAAGTTTCTTTAGTTGGCTTCATAGATTTTCAATTGGGTTAAGGTCTGGGCTATTCCCAGGCCATTCCAGCAGTGGAATATGATTATCTTGAAACTCCAAAAAAAAAAAAAAAAGTGGTGTTATTAGCCATCAAACCTCAAAAATACACTTTTCCCAAAAGGTTTCCACAATTTTGGCCACTACTGTAATATCATTCTGGCTCAGTATGAAAAGAAAAAACACAGAATAGTTGTTTAATGTCATGCCATTTTCTAACATGGAATTGTTTGGTAGAGAATCCTGATGAATAAATTAATGTTATATATTATTTAAAGTCTGCTTACTTTGTGGCTATCATATTGCCTATCTTTTAAAGTTCTGTCAGGAATTTCCATCATCATCATCATCATCATCATCATTTGTTATATTTTTTCTTTTTTTGTTTCCCAGCAGTTAGCATTATAATAATTTGTTTCAGTGCACTACTTTAGGGCCAAACACAATTATCATCATACAGAAAGAAGCAAACATGTTAATCCATCCAGTTGGAATTAGCACCTGTGGTTGGATTCTTGTTGGCAAAAGCACTGATAAGCGGATTTCATGTTTCAGGAAGGATTTTTCTCCCTCATAAATATGGGGGCAGCTTTTACCCAAATGTTTATGCTTTATTGTTTACAAGGAAAGTTCATTGAATAAAATGAAAGGAAACTTGTAAGGAAGGGAAGGCAGCCAGCATTACAAGATATAAATTCCAATATTGTGATTAGATTGGAATGTGTATATGGAGAACCTGCTTTTGCTTGAACTCTGTCCACTGTATTCTATAGACCATTTGATCATCTATGAAAGTAAGGATTCATTTCTCCCCAAATCATTGGAAAAAGAGTGATTATTAAGTGTGAACAAACAGGACAACTATAAATCCCAACAATAGGTTTTAGATGGCCAGTGCACATATCTCATAAAAGAGATGTATAGTGGCCAACTTTAACTTTTGCCTTATGTAAGTTAATTACTTCATTTATTGCTTATTATTTTACTCAATAAAAGAACAACATCTTTGAGAAAGAAGCCTGAAGTCACCTTAGATAGAAAAAATAATTATATTCTGAAGTGCTAATCTGATAATCTCTCAATTTCAAAATTGAGAGATAGTACCAAAAATGGTAAGTAGGAGGTAGTTACAATTATATTAAGGTAAGGTTATAAATAGCAACAACAATCCTAGGAAGAGAGCAACTGCAAACTATTCTGAAATCTTGCCATGAAAATGCAGGGACTTGCCAAGCTAAATTGACATTGATACAAAGGTATGCATACAAATGTGTAGCCTAAAATCTGTCATGCAACAATGTATAAAATTGTTAGAGTTCCAGGCTCCAATAGCATGGAGCATTGTGGAGCAATGCATGTGAATTTACTAATACTAATTGTCATCAAGAGGAAAGAAATAAAACTGGAAGACAGAAAAATAAATGCATTAGAATCAGAACTGGATTGTATTTTCACTTTTTCAATAAAATATCAAGGACAGGAGAAATGTTTAGATTGAATCCCCCTCATAGTGACTGAAATAGAAAGTCTACACGCCTACTACAGCTAATGTGCAAGGATGGATGGTTGAAATATAAATGAAAAATGTTTATGCTAGATTTTATTATGGCTTTCTTAAATTCAGAATTAACTGAATTTTCTTCCCCCAAGATGGTGTGCTGAACAACGGGTAATTCTTTTTCTCCCATCAATAAACAGCTGATTTTGCCACCAAAACTAGTTATTTGATTGCTCTCCCTCTTATTTTTTGAAGGAGAAACTAGAAGGACCAAGACATTTTTAAAATGATTGTGCACTGGAAGAACAGGCAGTCTAGCTGGCTACAATTCTCAATAAGGAGGAATTGGAAGGTCTGGTCTCTTGCCATGTTTTCCTTTTTTTTTTTTTAATGTTTAATTACACTTTTTGAAACTTTATAGTTCCTTGATTTATGACTAGTTGACTAACCTCTGACCTATTTTATAATACTTTGGTGAACTTTTACAACTTTTTCCCCTGTTATTTCACTGTTTACTATTAAATTCCAAATTATTTTTTTTGCTGCATTAACACTTGGAATTAAAAAAAAAATCCATTTGGATGCTGGGTTATGACTTATCTGCTTCTCTTGTCCTTAAAGAAAGAACAGTGTGTTTGCCATGTCTCTAAAAAGAGATAAAAGTTTTTGGGAGGCATTTGAAAAAAGAATGAAAAAAGGAAAGAAAGAAAAGAAAGAAAAAAAATTAATGGCTAATAACGGTTGTGGAAACTCAAGATGATATTCAAAAGCAAAAAATAAAATTGGACTTGATTTGCAACTTGATGAATTGGAACCTGATCTGTTGCTGTCAGATGTGAAGAAGAAAGTATTTGATTTGAAAAATATAGATCTGCCAGAAAAGATTGTGAAGAAAACAAATATAGGAAATTCTGAGATAACGGAATTAACGAAGGCTGACTTTCTTGGCAAAAGGAATTTTGAACTGTCAAGGAGAACTTTTCAACAATGGATGTTGCAGAAATATTTACATAGAGACTCACGAACTTTGGAAATGAGATGTAATTGTTGGGGAAATTCCCAATTAAAAAACCTAAGGAAATGTTTCATTAAGAACCAGATGAGGGTATTTGCTCCTGGACTGATCGGAGGTAATGATTGGGGTTATTTGTAGTTAATAAGAAATGGTGTAGATTTTATACAAATAAATTACAATAACAGACTGTTAACAGAGTGCTTTGAACTTTAACTTTGAAGTTGTTGATTGAGGTGCAAATAAATATAGAAACTTATACATTTTGGATTTGCTTTGCAAGGAAAAAGCTATTATATTTATAGCTTTCTCAGTGTTCAACCTTGGGGATTATATGTGGTTTTGTCTTTTGTTTTTTAAAATTCAATTACTTTTAATATTTTTGTATAGGTTTGCTTTATCTCTGTTTAATATTTTTATTTTTTATTTTAATCTTTTGAATAAAATAAAAAATTGTAAAAAAGAAAAAGAATTAACTGAACTTTTTCTACTACAGATAGTCCTCACGTAATAGTTATTCGAAGTTAAGGCAGGATTGAACAAATGGTAGTTATGATTTGTCCTTGAAGTTATGTCTGTTGCAGCACCCCAATAGTTACATGATAAAAATTCAGGCAATTGACTGCCCACCTACATTTACCACTGTGGTGTGCACTTCAACTCTTATCACTTTCCCATCTGTTATTTTCTGCAGATGAGGGGACTTGAAGCAGAGATTAGCATGACATTAGCAGAGATTAGCATCATTAGGCATTCATCAGACTGCCAGGAGATGCATGAGATTCTTTCTTACTGACAGCCTCGTGAATGCCTAGTGATTGTATCACTTGACAAAGGAAAGTCTGATACCAATTAGGGTTGTTAAGCAAGGATACCTATATAGCAAACCAGTATCTGGGAAAAGAAGACAGGCAGGAATGTTCTGGAAGAATATTTTCCTTTCAGTTGGCTAATTTAAATCATATATTTTCATAAATTTATCTTTGGCATTCAACAGATCAATTAATCAGATTACATCTGGTGATAAAATTCATAAAATGTGCTTCTGCATCAACTTTTGAACTAAACTTTCTGTCAACCTCAAACTGAACCTGGCAGCAGCCATTTTTCTGTTCCTCTACTGCCACATAGAGGGGGGAAGGAGGTTAGAATGCCTCACTAGACACAACAGAGACCTTTCTCATGAGAACCAAGGTCTTTACTGGCAATGGATAAGGTCAGGGAAGGAGTGCCTGGAGAGCCCACGAATTAACCCAATTGGCCAACGTGACCTATGACACTTGGGGGATGAGGTTATTTCCTATTTTAATTATACTGAAACCACAGGAAAAATTTAGAGTTGGTTTTCCTTTGAAGCTGTGCCAATATGATGTACTCAATAAAGAAGAGCTTTGAGGAGGATTTCAGACTCAGAGTTCTGATTTGCTTGGGTTTATTAGTCAGAACCTTGACACTTTCACTTGATTCCTGAAATTTTCTTTTCTTTTCTTTTATTAATATTATTGTGTGTATATGGATCTGGGTATATAATCTTCAAGAAATTATGTGCCCAGGTAATCTCCAGAAATACTGATGGCACACAAACAAAAATGTAACTCATATTTTACTAACTTTGATAAAACTTCATTTTTCCTAAAATTGATGCAATAGTTTTATTTTAAAACTACTAATAGTTTTATTTTAAAACTGTCATACAATTTCTGTCAAAGTGAAACTAGTAGGAAAATATTGGTGCTTCCAGTTCAGGAGAAATATCTGTCTGAATTTCCAATGGATTAGGAGAAGGTAGATAAGATTCACATTATATTTCCAGGAGTTCAAATATACATTAATCGGTTCAGCTATACACATGAAGACTTCTCAAATGAATCATGTTTTTAGAATATATCATCTCTATTCAGAAAGCTCTGAGTGTAGATCCTTCAATAAATGCTGCAAGAAGTTCAGCATAACTGTAGCAGACGTGACCTGATTCAGGGTATCAATCTAAGATATTTATTTCTTATCCAAAAAGGATTTGGATATAAACACAATGCCAGCCATCTGCAGCTTTTGATAGAGAAACCCTGCAAACACAGGGAATAAGTAGCCAGCAAATCACAAAATTATTTTGAAAATACAGTAGTTCCATAATCAGCTGTGTGCAGTATAAACCTAATTGCTCCAAAATATCTTCAAAAGAGATGCACTTCCCATTCTAACTGTTGAATTCAAGGCTGTAATTCTTCTCTTTCTCATACTTTCTTTTTCTTTTTTGCTCTTCAGAAAATCAATAATTGCTCAGCAACCAGACTTTCTTGAGATTTAATAAGCTAGTGGAATTCACATGTTGTACTTGTACATGTATACACGTAGAACATAGATAGACATATATGTAGCTAAATATTCAATTACTGAATTGAATATTGGTCTGAGAGCCTTTTCTCATTTCATTATGAAAGAACGATATAATTTTATCTGCAATTGCTACTTTTTTATCTTTATAAATATTTTCTAATTTATAAAATCAGTTTCTGTTTCATTAAGCAAACATGTGTTCTTTTGGGTCATTTATTACTCCTACCTGATTATCATTTACCATCTTAGAGCAACAGACAAATGGGAATCAAATGTATTATAAATAATACATTTACATTTGTTTTTCATTCAGTCATAAGCAGGACTACTGATAGTCCTTGACTTGCAACCATTTGTTTAATGACAATTTAATCTTATAACAATCTCAGAAAAAGGGCTTTATAGAAAAACACCTGTGATTACACATATGATAGTTGCAGCATTCTGCGATTAAGATTTCGGTACTTGCCAACTACCTCACTTTAGAACTAATTGCAGCATCCTACAGTCACATGATCATGATTATTTACTTTTTTTCCAGTTTTCCATTGGGGAAGTTGGATTTGCTTAACCATGTGATTCACTTAGTGACCAAATGATTCATTTTACAACCATGTTAAAAATGGTCGTAAATCAGGTCTGGTCATGTGATGACTCAATATACAACTGTATTGATTTTGGATGGAAATTCCATTCCCAATTGAATTAAGGACTACATATATATGAATTCTATCTCATCAAAATGCTGTTCAAATCTTATATTTTGTGCATTATCCATACTATAGTACCATGATAGTGAACCTAATGCAAATGTGCCAGAGGTGGCATGCAGTGCCCTCTCTGAAGGCACACGAGCCGTTGCCCCAGTTCAGTTCTGCCATGCAAGCGCGGGAGGTGGGACATGTGTGGGAGCATGCGCCCAAGCGTGGGGTGAGGGGTGCATGCAGGGGTGTGTGTGTGCACACACAGGGGCAGGCCATATGTGGGAGTGCATGCATGTGTGGGGGGGTTCATGCAGGGGGATGCACAGGGGCGGGGCACATGTGGGGGGAGTGTGTGTGCACATGCACAAAGGCAGAATGCCTGGATGGAGCCATGCACACATTGCATTTTGGGGATTCAAGGACACGTGTGCGTACTTTGGGAACTCAGTCCGGAAAAGGTTAGTTATCACTACTATAGTAGAATCCCAGTCATGGTATATTTAGCCATAAAAGTTTTACTACAATCAAACTGCATCATTTTTTTAATTTTTCCTAAATATACATTCCTAAATGTATTAAATGTTGCCAAATCTTAATATAATGCAACACTGTAGGTCCACCTAAACTAGCACTCTCAACTTGGAACTTTCCAGAGGTGCTTGAACTCTGGAAAGAACTTGAATTGCCAACTTCTAACATCCTGAGCTCCAACTTGAATATTAGTAAAGATGGCTGCAATTGACAGTTGTATTATAAGGCATTTGGTAAGTTCAAATATGGGGAACGCTACTGCAAATCTTTTGCCTCTGAAGGCAGATGTTATTTCAGGTATTGATAGAATTATACATATTGAACTTTTGTTTACTGCCCTAAATACTAGATGGGAATTGCTTTGAATTTTGCTTCTCAAATTGCATATTGAGGGATGCATTCCATATTTTCTTAGAACAAGCTCCATGGAGCAACATCAGTTAATGTCTAAATAAATATGACTTAAGAGTATTCTGTAATTTGGCCATGACTTTTAAACTGCCTGTTTTGGCTGAGATTTATTTATTTAGCGTATGGTTGGTCACACACAGTATTAAAACACTTCATGTTTACAGGTTAAAAACAATTAAAACAATAAAAAAAACAGTAAGAAAACCTAAAAGGAAAACAGAAATAACATTTCAAAGTTTAATGTCGAGTTTGGAGATCCAGTCAGTAGCTGCCGTTGTTATGCAGAGGAAATCCCTAGAATCTCCTGAATATTTGGCTGAGAAAAGGATTACTGTGAGTGTCCTCATTTGCAAGCATCTCTTAGAAAATTACAGCTGGAGCAGCAAAGCATACATGCTCTTTCCTCATAGCAGTAACAAATATCAAATAGCACAGTAGTACACTTGTGTTTAGACAATTTCTAATATACATAAACTTGTTACAAGCTGCTACAAGGGACTTTTCAATAATTAGAGAAACATCTATTTAATAAATTATTCAGTCTTAGAGTATAACATAATTTGTATTCTTCTTCCCTCACACAAAACTGAGGTTTGGGGTGGAGCTGAGATCCTAATTTTACTGATAAAACTGTATCACAATAAATACACTAAAACATTTCTCAGAAATTAAGCCCTATATATTGATAGCATGTTTGGAGAGGGAAGCAGAATTTCCCAAATTAGTCTGCATAAACCAAGAGTTTAGGAAGGAAACATAATTCATCCAGTTGAATAACTGTAGCTTTTCTATGCAATTAAGTTAGAAAACTAGAAAACTGATCCGGCATTCAAATATCATTCCAATATTTGAGTGTGGATCTCCTTCTTCCATTATTTATTTAAATAATGTGCATTACATTTCTGCCAAGCTTGTATGCTTTATCAAAAATTTATATCTTTCCTATTTTTAAGGGTTTTGAAAAGCCTCTTAAAACATGTTTACTGTATATAAATATAAATCACGCAATAAGAAAGCAATAATGATGTAGATATATCAGAACCTGAATCTTTATATAAACTACATATATGCAAATGTTCAAAATTGACAGTGGAAAACTAAGAAATATATTGTCTCCTGTTTATGTTGCTGGACTAGAAACCAGAAAGCCATGAGTTCAAGACCTCCCTTAAGCATGAAAAGCCAGCTGGGTAATTTTGGGACAGTTATTCTCCATGCAACTCAATTACTTGGACAAAGTCAGATTTAAAAATGTAAGAATTCCTAGAAGTTTGGCTCTTTGACCCATCAAGCATTAACAGGCATATTGAAATAAGCTGCTGTAGCTACAAACCATTCAAGAACCAAAACAAAGGAAAAAGGCAAATGGACTTCCGGTGGTGACGTCTGAGCAGAGTGGGTGAGGGTGCGAGTTACTGCTCCCGAAAACCCAATTAATTCCTGGAAAGGAGCCCTTTAAGGGCATTTCCAGACCCGGATGGTTTGGAAAACTAAAGGGGAAGGCTTTGAGATCCGGGCGAGATGCTAGCGCCCAGGAGAATAAAAGCCAAATCTCTTAAATCCAGCAGGAAAAAATCTGTCTTCAGGGCAAATTTATAGCGATGGCAGCCGCTTTGTGAGGAAGCAAAGAGTGTTATCAGTGTTGGTGGTCATGAAGGATTTGAATTCAAGAAAGTGAGAACTCTAATAAAAGAAATTGCGAGTGAGAGAAACGCAGAGAGCAAAGAGAGGGGCGAGCAGGAGGAGAGCGCTTAACTTGAGACGATCGAACAAAATAACAAAATAACAAGCAGCGGAAGGGGTAATCAACAGCGAAGATACAAGTAATATTTGGACTTGAACTCACTGTGGAGAAAGGGGGGGAAAGGAGTATAATTTGATCGTGAGGAAAACCAGAATTACAAACTGTGGAACTAAGTTTAAAAAGTTTCTTCTTTTGTCCAGTTTATTTCAATTGGTGGATTGAGGAAGGGGTATTCTGGAAAGAATCTTATAGATGGACTTGTGGATAATTGGGGATTTATAAACTAAAAAAAGAAGAAAGAGGGGACAGAGTGAACTAAAGGAATAATAATAATAATAATAATAATAATAATAATAATAATAATAATGACACAGGATAAAGAAGAAGACGTGGGAAGGATCCAGAGACTATGTATAAGAATTGGAGTGACTAAGTGGAAATGGTGGACAGGAATGATTTGATGCAATAAGGAGTGGAAACAAGAATCTTAAAGGAAAGATTGGTTGGACTGTATTATATTTAATGTACTGATAAAAATAGTAATTGAAGAGGGGTATTGTTGAATTGAATATTGTTTGGTGGATAATATTTGAAAAAGGGAAAATATAGAAGATATTATTAAGATTATTCTGATTTAATTAAAAAAAAATCCTAATAAGAAGTAAAGGGAGGAAATATCTTGTCTATTTGTCTTGTCTAATATATAACAACTATATAACAAATATAGTAGAATTATTTGAAAAAAGATTATAATATCTGATTAATTAATTAACAATTTGGTCTTGGGGGAAAGGGATGTGTGGAAAAGATTGTTAAAGATTATTTGAATGGTAAAAGTTTACTTGAGTGGTGGTGAAGAAATTGAAGGATTTTATATAGAAGAAGTACTTGTAAAAGGTAAAGAAGGATAATTCAGAATATATAATATTGATATAGGCTGAGAAATAGAATTAGTTAAAAAAAACAATTGGAAGAGTGTCTTGAGTCAAATAGAAGAACACACGTATATGATTTTGTGGAAGAACTTTACAAGAAGTTTAACAATGCCAATCACAACAACAGTGACAAAAACTGGAAAAAAAACAGGCTCTAATTTAACTTCTATGGCCTCCCCAGCTACACAATGGTCAATTGAAAACATGTTAGGAAAAGAAAATATAAAATGGAGCTGACAATGAATAGCATGCAAATTATGCTCCAAATGATTCAAGGGACGTTAGGAATTCAAGGAAGTCACAAGAAAGAATGGCAGAAAATCAAGAAGAGGCAAGAAAACACCATCAAGAAATTAAAAGTGAAATAGGAGAAGTAAAGGAAGACCTAAAAAAATATGAAGGAAAAGAATCTGCAACAAACAATTGCAGAAAATGAGCGGAAAGTTAAAAAAATAGAAACTAAAGTAGACCAACTAGATTATAACTTAGAAAGGGCAGAACAGAAGACCCTGCAATTGAACAAAGAATTATCAGATTCGATTATCCTCCTGAAATGGAGAAAGCCTCATTTTTCTTGCGCTTTCAGAATGTTGAGAAGGAGAAAGAGGAGGATTTGGGGGAGAAAATGATTAAAATAATTGCAGATTTAATACAGAGAGACAAATTGGAAATACGAGACACCATAGATGAAATTTACCGAGTCCACAACAATTACATAAGAAGGTAACATCTAGTACGTGAAGTACATATATGATTCACGAAAAAAACAATGAGAGATGAAATTTATAAAAAATCAAGGGAAGAGACTGTTACATACAAAGATTATATATTATAATCATAATTCTAAAACAAATCCCACGAAGAATTCGAGAACAAAGACAACAATGCCATTTCTTAACACCTTATTAAATATAAAATAATTAGATGGATTATCCCTGAAGGAATTCTTTTTTTATATATATATAATTTTTTTTCAAACATAAACATAAAATATAATTTTCAAGAATGAAGTCCCGACCCGGTCATAGGTAGGTACAATGCTTACATTCCTTTAACAACTCCATTCCCAGTTTCCATTACATCTTTTTAAACATAAAACTCAAAACATGAAAAGAGAAGAAAAAAAAATTTTTTAACGTAAATTCTAGCATCTTAGTCTAAACTGATCCATTATATCACTGCAAATTTAATTTCCAGATAAACGACTCATTTTTATATCCACTTATATCTGGTTCTTCTCCAATTTATCTTCATTACATCTTTTAACATAAATATCAAAACATAAGTTTTAACAATCTTCTAACCTCGTAGTTTAATTGTTTACCTTACATTTTTATCACCACAAATCTTAATTTCAAATTCAATACAACTCTATCTTTATTCTAGTTTATCAAACAAAATTCTATCCATTTTTCTTAGTCTCTTGACCCATTTCATCAAGTATTAAAATCTTAAACTTTATCAATTTATCTTTGATTTTTTTTCCCGTTTATCATCTATTACACCTAACTCCTACTATTGTTTGGCTGATTTCCAGCATTTTTTATTTTGGCTGATTTACAGCATGCTCTCCTCCATACCTCCAGTTTTTATTTGGCTGATTTCCAGCATATTTTGGCTGATTTCCAGTATAATCTCCTCCATACCTCCAACTACAATTTGGCTGATTTCCAGCATATTTTGGCTGATTTCCAGTATAATCTCCTCCATACCTCCAACTACAATTTGGCTGATTTCCAGCATATTATGTTTGTCTGATTTCCAGCATAATCTCCTCCAGAGTACCCCCTAATGTTTGGCTGATTTCCAGCATAGTCTCCTCCAAACCTCCCCCTGGTTTTGGCTGATTTCCAGCATATTATATTTGGCTGATTTCTAGCATAATCTCCTCCAAGACTCTCGCTATTGTTTGGCTGATTTCCAGCATAGTCTCCTCCAACTTTCCCACTGTTATTTAGCTAATTTTCAGCATTTTCCATTTTTACTGGTTTCTATCATATTCTCCTCCAAGTCAAACTTTTATTTAGTTGATGCCATCATTTCTTATTTTAACTTTCCCTTACAATATATTTATCTTTCATATGTCAATTTCCCAGCATATTTTTACAAATTAATTCTCAGTATATTTCATAATATTAATCATTTCCAGCTTACATTGAGTTAAATCACAATTTATAACTAAAGTCTGTATATCTTGCAACATATTCTTCCAGATTAGTTCTCAGTATGTTTCCTAATATCAATCATTTCCAGCTTACATTGAATTAAATCACAATTTGTAACTGTAGTCTATGTATCTTATAGTTACATCCAATAAAACATTAATCAATCATGTTCCCCAATCTGAAGTTTGTTTACAAAGTAAAATTAAAACATATTACATTTAACAATAAATTTTCTTGGAATTAACTCATATTAGTATATACTCTTATTTATTGTCTTTAACCACCTAAACATCAATCCTCTATTTTCATTACCATCTCTTGTTTTTTATCTTTATTACTCAAAAGCCCTCCTGCTTTTATCCACAAATCATTTATATATTTAAACTTTTAAACATTACATTTCCATTTTATCTACTTTATTTCTTCCTTTCCCTATCTGTCCATAAATATTCCACTTAAAAGTCCATACATCCAAGTTAAAAACTCTGTGTGTCACTTTAATGCTTTGTAACATCTGTTCCATATATAGTACATCAGCTTCTTCTCTTTTATTCCTGCGCCATACCTTTTTCTTGCTAAGCCAGTTAATTTCAATTCTAGTAAGTCCAGAGTATTTCTTCTTTCTTCTTCATAAAATCACCCAGCGACAGAGTAGGAATCTCCAGAACCCATAAAGCTAAAGTTAATTTCAAAGTAATCCAAAGTAGAACTCCATTCAAAATGTTTCTTTTCCAAGCAGAGGGGAAAACTCTTCAATCCACATTCTGCTTAGTCACCGCAGACTCCATAGCTATTATGTAACCATCTGTCT
The DNA here is from genome assembly GCF_059756535.1 of Pantherophis guttatus. Taxonomy (NCBI): domain Eukaryota; kingdom Metazoa; phylum Chordata; class Lepidosauria; order Squamata; family Colubridae; genus Pantherophis; species Pantherophis guttatus. The sequence goes on from NC_142066.1 coordinate 71,086,648, forward strand.
GTCTTTCTTCATTAACTTTCCAAAGTTGTTAATTCCAAGAAAAAAAAAGTTTCTCCAATCCATTCCAATTAAAGGAGGAACCCAATTTTCTAATTCATTCAAAGCCAATTCTTCCTAATCAGTTGTACTAAAACAAATTCTATCATGGGTCTTTATTTCCAATTATTGTTCCTTATCAAATCTTCAAGCCCCAAGGCTCTGTAGCCGCTATTTAAAATTTAGGGTCTTATTTGTAAAAATCCATGCAGTTACATTGTTTCTTGCCCGGGTTGGTGTCACTCACCCGGCTTCAAAAAAACTCGTCCTTCTCTTCTCTCCTGAACAATCTTTTCATGGTCTGCCGCGGCTTTGCAGCAGGGCTGCCTACCCCCACCGCCAGGGCTGCCTACCCCCACCGCCGACTTCGAGGAATCTCTCTGGCCTCCGAGGAACTTGCCTGTTCCTTTTGGCCTTCCGAGGTGCTCCTCTTCACCCACTATACCTACAGGATAGGGTCGGTCAAAGACCAATAGAACGGTGGTTTGTCAGTCGGAGTTTTCATGGGCTCATTAGAGCCTGCCATATCCCGACTGTAGTGCCACAGCACCAAACCGGACGTCCTCTCCCCAAAGGAATTCTTATTACATGGCAGGACAAGAAGTATAAACTTGATTTGATAGAAAAAGCTGAAGAATTTTATAAAAACTCCCTGGAAGAAGAGCAAGAAAGCAAGGACGAATCAGAAAGTAAAAGTCAAGAGGAGGATCAACAAGAAGAGATAGAAAGAGAAAAAGAACTTAAGAAAACCCAAGAAAGACAATAAGAAGAAAAAGAAGGGGCAAGAGGAAGAGTAAAAAGGGAGACCAGAAACACCAAGAAATAGGCACAGTAGGAGATGGAAGAGGCAATATCTCTATTTTCTGTGAACATCAATGATTTAAATACACAGAAAAAGAGGACACAAATATTTACAAAATTTAAAAAATTAAACACTGACGTGATTTGCTTGCAGGAGGTTCATATAAAACAGGATTTCAAAAATTACTAGAAAATAAGAAATTAGGAAGACTACATGTATCATTATCGCAACAGAAAAAAAGAGGAATTGCAGTTTATGTAAAAAAAAAAAAGAATAAATTAGAACTAGTTTATGCAGATGGGGAGGGTAGAATTTTGATGATAAAATTAAATACGGAACACAAACAAATTCTATTGGTAGTAGTATATGCCCCAAACAAAAATCAACAGGAATATTACAAAAAAGTACATAATAGAATATTGGAACAAGAAATAGAAAATGTGTGTATGATAGGAGATTATAACGCTATAGTTGACAGTAAAAGAGATTATTACAGCAATAAGAAACATTTTTTAAAAAAGGAAACACTTCCTAAGGAATTTTTCAACATGGTATCAGAACTAAGCTTAAGGGATACATGGAGAGAAATCAACAAAGAAGAAAGACAATATACATATTATTCGCATCCGCATCAATCCTGGTGCAGGATAGATATGGCCTGGATGACAACACAATTACAGTTAGAATTAGAAAAAATAGATATAGGAACAAATGAATGGGCTGACCATAACCCCATAATTATTCATTGGACGGGACAGAAAGGATATAAGAGATGAACTTTGAATCAAACTATATGTAAAGAGAAAGAATTTAAGCAGTTCTTAGAAAAAGAATTAGAGATCTTCCTAAGAGTAAATAAGAAAGAGGATACATCGACCCAAAATTTATGGGATACATTAAAAGCATATATTAGAGGGTTGACGATTGCATATATAGCAAAGAAAAGAAAAGAGAAAAAGTCCCAACAAAATAAATTACAGGAAGAACTTAGAAAATTAGAAGGAATTCTACAGAAAGACCCTCAAAATAAAAAAGTAAAAGAGGATTGGAGAATGATTAAACACAAACTAAATTTGATAACCCAAGAGGAAATTGCTATGAAAATAAAGATGGCAAAACAAAATTATTTTGAACATGCAAACAAAGTAAGCAGATGGTTAGCCTACAAATTAAAAAAGGAAAGGGATAAAAGAATGATGCAATGTTTAAAAGATGAGGAAGGGAAAACCCAATACAAAAAAGAAAACAAGAAAAGAAAAATTCATACTTTTTTCTCCAAACTATATACACAGGAAGAAATAATAGAATCAGAAATTAAAACATATTTAGAGGAACTAACCATAGGTAAACTCACGGAGGAACCGAAAGACGCAATAAATTGACCAATCTCGGAAATAGAATTTGGATTCGCAATAAAAAGGCAAAAAAGCAATAAAACACCTGGCCCAGACCAAATACCAGTGGAACTATACAGGATAACACAAAAACAGACAGGAGGAGTAATGATGGAAATATTTAATGAAGCATTACAACAATCCAATATTCCCCAAACATGGACAGAAGCCTTAATTATACTTATACACAAAGAAGATTCAGATCAGCAATTGGTACAAAATTACAGGCCTATTTCACTACTAAACTCCGATTACAAAATATATATGTCAATCATTGCTGCAAGGTTAAAGACAATTCTAGATAAGTTTATACACCCAGACCAAAATGGTTTTTTGCCTGGCCGACAGATTAAAAATAATTTACGGATTATAATTGATATTTTAGAGTTTTACGAAGTCCAGCCAGAGAAACAGGTTTCACTGGTTTTCCTTGATGCCCAGAAGGCCTTTGACAATTTGAATTGGAGTTTTATGTTACCACAAATTATAAAGATGGAAGTTGGATTAAAATTTGAAAAAATGATTGAAAAAATTTACTCAAAACAAACGACAAGGGTAATTATGAATCAGGATATAACGGATAAATTTGAAATTACTAAAGGTGTGAGAAAACCACTTTCCCCACTTCTTTTTATTCTAGCATTGGAGCCACTTTTAACAAAAATAAGGGAAGATCGAGAGATCAAGGGACTGAAGATAAAAAGCGAAGAGTATAAATTGCAAGCCTATTCAGATGATTTGGTTTTTGTAATCGAGGAATCTCTACAATCAGGCCCCAAATTGATTTAAAAAATAGAGTAATTCTGCGTAGTGGCAAGTCTAAAAATCAACAAAAAAAATCCAAAATGCTAACAAAAAACCTTACTAAAAAATAAGAGATAGAATTGGAGAACACTACAGATATTCAGATAACAAGGAGAATAAAATACTTAGGGATTTGGTTAACAGCACGAGGTTCCTCAATCAAAAAAGATAACTATGATAAATTAAATTGGAAAAGATTTAGAAAATTGGAAGAACGTTCAAATTTCATGGATGGGAAGAGTGGCGACAACAAAGATGAATATCTTGGCCAAAATACTGTTCTTGTTCCAGGTTATACTGATAAAAATAGAAAAAAATTTTTTTGACCTTCTAAACAGACTGATTGCAAAGTTCATTTCGCAAGGGAGGAAACCCAGAATTAGATTGAAAATTCTACAAGACATGAGGGACAGACGAGGAGTAGCCCCACCGGATTGGGAGATTTATTATCAAGCAGCATGCCTGACCTGGATAAAAGAATGGATTGAGTTGGGAAATAAAATAACTTAAATAATTGAGGGTCATGACCTACAGGCTGGATGGCATACATTTTTATGGGGCAAAAAATACAAATTACATGGATATTTCAAAAGACATATAATTAGGAATTCACTACTAATAATTTGGAACAAAATTAAAAAAACAACATTATACAAGAATGCCAAATTGGATTTCGCCCAGTGAAATATTAACCTACCCAATTTTATTAGATTGGACTAAAATAATTAGGTATAAAATGGAAGAGAAAACTGTGAAGGACACTATGGGCAAGAAATGTTAATCACACAATAGAATTAGAGAAGTGGGAAAGGATGTGGAAAATAAATATGAAATTGACAGTATCAATGGCATACAAGGAAAATCAGATGAAAATGTTTCATAGATGGCATCTTCCGCCAGCTAGAATAGCAAAGATGTTCCCTGGTAATTCACCGAAATGTTGGAAATGCAAGAATAATTATGGAACATACTATCACCTCTGGTGGACGTGTCCGGTGGCAAAACAATTTTGGACTAAAGTTAAAAAACTATTAGAGGATATAATACAGAAACCAATAAAGGGAAAGCCAGAGCAATTCCTATTAGGGATTTCAACAGAAAACTATACAAAAGAAATTCAATATTTAACATTACAGTAGCCTGCATAATATACGTGCAAAACTGGAAGAAGGAATGTCCACCAACAGAAGAGGATTTAATTAAAAAAATCCTCAAATGCACAGAGATGGACAAGCTTACAAAGGAACTTAAGGAAAAAGAGGACTCAGATTACTATAGAGTATGGTATAGATGGTATGATTGGTCCGAGAAAAGAAAAAATGAAAAAAAGGAATAAAGGAAAAAGGAGGAACTGAAATAATACTCTATTGTTTATTTTTGTGATAATATGGCTTGAATGTGCTGAAGATCAAAGTAAAGAGAAGTCGACATAAAGGAAATTAGATTATCTAAATAGATTAAGATAAAGTTAGAATATATGTAAATAAGAAAGGATCACCTTAAACGAGCTGTTAACAACGGAAAAATGATATGTATATATGTGTTGTTTGTTTTGTGTTTGTTTTAATGTGTTTAAAATAAAAAACTTTTTTAAAAAAAGGAAAAAGGCAAATGGCCTTAAACACCCTACCTCATCAGATACCTATTAACTAATTTCTAGATAAGCAGGAGCCATCCAATAATAAATATCCACACCAAAAGAAGGAAAACAAAATATTTCAGTCAAAACTAATAGGCTAAAGTACCACATATAAACAGCCAGCAAGCTCTATTCTCCCATCCTTTGATATGGCTAAGTATTTTTTTCAAACATTTGGTGATTAAAATAGACCTCTTCAAACCTAACAGAAATATAACTTCAGAATGATTTTATCCCATAGGAATCCTGAGATCTTGTATTCAATGTCTGATGCATCTTGTTGCAGTCCAACACTGCAATAGTCAGCCAGTGTTGATGGACTTCAGTTTCCCTGACAATATTTTTCTGTTATGGCAATGTCTTGGTAAAACCTTTCACCATATTCATCATTGACTGCATTTAGAATTTTGGGGAAAAAATCAAAGGGGAAATGCAGAAAATGAATCTTCAGGGACATGTCGCACTTCACGGTCTTGTATGCTGTTAAATGTTTGTTAACCAACTGGATGTAGTTTGGTGTTCGATAGTTGCCAAAAAATTCTCAATGACATCCTTGAATGCTTTCCAGGCAATTTTCTCTGACGCCATTAATAGATTGTTGAACATTGATTGTTGAACATTGAAGACATATCTGAAGGAAACTAAAATCCCTTCCTTAATCTTAATTATTCTGGGAAACATCTGTCTCAAATAAATGAAAACCTTCATGTTCCTTGTTCATCGCTTTCACAAAATTTTTCATCAATCCTAGTTTTATGTGAAATAGAGGCAAAAATATCTTTGTTAGGTCAAGAATGGAATGGAATGGAATGGAATGGATGGGATGGGATGGGATGGGATGGGATGGGATGGGATGGGATAGGATGGGATAGGATAGGATAGGATAGGATAGGATAGGATAGGATAGGATAGGATGGAATGGAATGGAATAGAATGGAATAGAATGGAATAGAATAGAAAGGGTTAATTGGCCAAGTGTGATTGGACACATAAGGAGTTCGTCTCTGGCACATAAGCTCGCAGTGTACATACAACAACAAAGTAATATGATAATACAAATAAGATACAAATAGAAGGTAGGAGAAAAGGTGAAAAGGATAATAGTAACACTGCCATAAGGGTAAATATTCTTAGACATGAGACAGTATTGTAGCTACAAGGGTGAAAATGTTTTTGTGTCTACTTGTTTTGGTATGCAATGCCCTATAGTTGGCATCCTAAGGGGAGAAGTTGAAGCTATTTATTTATTTATTTATTTATTTGTTTGTTTGTTTGTTTGTTTGTTTATTTATTTATTTATTTATTTATTTATTTATTTATTTATTCCGCTAAGCATGTAATAGGTAACAGATACAAGTATAAACATAATTATGAATATGTGAAATGGATACATATAAAGGGAAACATTAGGAAAGAGACGGTATTCACGCTGGTATTATTATGTCTCAGATATGTGGGTTCTGTAGATATTTTCTCAGCCCTCTTTCTGACCCATGCAGTGGAAGGCAGGATTGTTGCAATTGTTATTTCTGTTTTTTCAACTGTATGTTGAAATCTGTACCTGTTCTGTTTGGTTGCTATACCAAATCAGACAGTTATAGAAGTACAAATGACACACTCAATAATTCTGTAGAATTGTAGCAACTGCTTGAGAATAACTTGAATCACAAGAAGAACTAATTGTTCAATGTTAAATGAAGTGAATCCAGACAGTTTACTGGAAGTGCTAGTGATGAGACAAAAGCTAAGATATTTATTTCAGACACATAATGCAAAGACAAGACTTTGGAGAAAACAACAACATATGGAAACAATAAGAGGAACTTTTAAAAAGATCAACAAAGTACAAGATGATTAGATATTATCATGGAAGACAGTAGCATGAATTTACATGAACCCAAAGATCTCTGTTTGTCATGGTAAAATGAAATTTATTAGGTTACAAAAGAATTGGAGGTCACTGAATTAGTTGTAACAGCACTACTCTATCCAGTTTTAGGGCAGGATTTCTTTGTGTGTGAATCAGAGCAGTACATCTACAGTACATTGCCATGGTCTGGAGGAATGCCAGTCATTATTATCTTTTCTCTGCCAGTTCTCTTTGCCTTAGATTGCTCTGCTTCAAGGCAGCTGTGGTGCATTACAAAATCACAGCTAATTTCTGTCTGCTTTTCATTTTCTTTTAAGATTTGTAAGCAAACTTCTGGTAACTGTAGTTATAGCATACTGTTGTATCACATTTATTTGCACCTTCATTCTAAACAGAACATTGCTCTAAATAAGATATCATGTAGTTTAATACAGTCTTTGCCCCTCCTTTTTTCATTTTTTCAAGATTAGAGGCTGCCAATGCAATTCATACTTGAGTCTAAAATTCATGAATACAAACAGCTCTCTATTTTATATGAAATGAAAACATCTGGAAGTGTGATATAAAAGAAGGATTAAACCAAATGCCTATTCCAGTGATCTCCCAAATATTGGTTTTCTGCATCCCAATGATAAATGTTTGCCAAATAAAATACATACAATAAACAAAGTACTTCCAATTCTGACTGCAAATATATTTTTGGACAGCATATTCTGATTGATATAAAAATGAAAAAGATCATCACCAAGCACAAAAAATCAGTAGAAGTTAACCACTCACTTCGCCTTTCACCAGATTTTTTATAAAAAATTATGGAAAAATAATATTAATTTAGTAAACAAAACAGGAGAGGGCAGTATGACAAGACAAGGTGTGTGTGTCTCTGTGTGTATTTGCTTGTGTCTTTGTGTCTCTCTGTGTGTTGGGATAAGCAGTGATCTACCTGAATATCAGGAATTTCAGCTGCACACAAAACCTGAACTGGGAAAAAATATGAAGGCATGGAACTGCTCAATGTGACATTCCAAGAGTCATCAGGGGCAGAAAAGAATTTAATCTGGTCAGAAATTAAAATGCAAAAAACTGCTGGAAAGAGGGTTTAATAATTAATTAATTAACATTTCTTTGAGCAGGAATAATCTGCTTTCCTAAGTCTCTGATGGCATGGAGACTTGAGTAGCTGCCTTCTCTTTTCCCTCTCTTCTCTCTTCTGCTTAATTTGTTAAACCAGATTGTACAGTGGGTCAGAGATACAGTATCTCTTAATCTCATTAGATATACTTTGCTCATGAAATTATGCAGAAGTATAATCTTAGCCAATAACTTTTTTCCAATTCATAATTTATTGTCCCATATTACAAAATTTTAATTTCCTGTTTTGCTATCATTTCTGGAAGAAAGATAATAGAAAGAAATGAGAGTAGTTGATAAAACTCAATGTTATGGTGGGATTCTGAAGGCAAGGTGAGACGCAGAGCACAAATTTGAAAATACTCATTCGTTGCCTGAGAAAGCTTGCTTAGGTTCTTCAAAACTGATTCTTCAAAACTGATTCTTCCAAACTGTTTGCATGAATTATGCAGCAAATCAGGAAACACTTGCAGTGAGTTTAGAAAAGTGCCTGAATCCTTGCATCACTTATCCCCAATACCTCCTCAGAATGTGCAAATGATTCTCTGTATAGAATATTCTGTTCTTGGCTCAGGCTTCATTGGGGTTCCATGCACAGACCCAAAGCACATATGCTTCGTCCATGAATGGATATATACCACACATCTCATGGCAGAAATGTTCTGGAATGGAAGATGATGGATCAACCTCATGATAATGGAAGTCATGTAAATGTATAATAAGTATAAAGTATAATTTTATTTCTATACCACCCTTCTCTCGAAGGATTCAGGGCGGTGTACAGCCTATTTAAAAGCACAAGACAAACATCAATTAAAAATTTAAAATTATTAAATAAATTCGGCTCAATTTAAAACCCCAGAAATTTAAAATACCCCAATTTAAAATTATTATGTTAATAGCCCGGCCTGGCGGAACAACAAGGTCTTCAGTGCACAGTGAAATACCCGGAGGTCGGAGATCTTACGTATTTCCGGGGGCAGTTCATTCCACAGGGCTGGGGCTCCCACAGAGAAGGCCCTCCCCCTGGGTGTCGCCAGCCGACATAACTTGGCTGATGGCACCCTGAGGAGACCCTCTCTGTGGGAGCGAACTGGCCGGTGGGAGGCTATTGGTGGCAGAAGTCGGTCTCGAAGGTACCCGGGTCCTATGCCATGGATAGCTTTAAAGGTGGTGACCAACACCTTGAATTGCACCCGGAAGACCACTGGGAGCCAGTGCAGCTCTCGCAGGAGGGGTGTCACGGGGCACAACGAGTTGCGCCCATAACCACCCACGCGGCCGCATTCTGGACCAGTTGGAGCCTCTGAGTGCTCTTCAAGGGGAGCCCCATGTAGAGAGCATTACAATAGTCCAGCCGGGAGATGACAAAGGCATGAGTGACCGTGCGCAAGGCGTCCCGGTCCAGAAAGGGCTGCAATTGGCGAATCAGGTGAACCTGATAAAAGGCCCCCCTGGCGACAGCCATCATATGCTCTTCTAAAGACAGCCGTGCATCCAGGAGGATGCCCAGATTGTGAGCCCTCTCTGTGGGGGGCAAAGATTCACCCCTAATAGTCAGCGATGGCACCTGCTGACTATATCGGGATGCCGGAAGCCACAGCCACTTGGTCTTGGACGGGTTGAGTCTGAGCCTGTTCCTCCCCCAAATGTAACATATAAATAAATATCCTAAATCTTTATCTGTCAAGGAACCAACTATTAGTAAGACCAATCCAAGTAAGTGTTATATAAATGATATATTTATTTTCAATCTAACCCTGAATTTATTCATCATTTTAAAATAGCACAGTTTCACAGTTTGAGTACCCCCAGTTTTGCATAACTTGTCATCATACAGCTGACTTTTATCAGGTCAGAATTTTTTTCTATATAGCCTAGTAATTTCAGTTCTACTAGTAGTTCCCCAGGGTGTCACTGCTACTTACACTTTAAAGCAAAATCATCAGGGTTTTATGCATGTAAAATTATCACTGACAGTTGGTTTAACATGAAAATATAATTGAATGCACCAAATCATGGTAATGTTGATACACAGGATATAAACCAATTTCTCCCAATCTGGTGCCCTTCTTATATGTTGAACAATTCACACAATTGTCTGGTGGGTCAGTTTCTAACCATAACATTTTTTGTAAGTTGCCCAGAATCACTGACAGTGAGTAGGCAATCATATAAATTCAATAAGTAACTCACTTGCTCCTTCCTTCCCTCCCTCCCTCCTTCTATGGATACTCTTGCCAAACCTGCGAAACCTGAAGAATTCTTAACTCTTTCCAAAGGTTGTTGTTGTTGTTTTTTTTTTAAAGTGGTAGTGCTTTAGGAGCAAGTTGAATTACAGAGTGGTCCATAGACATTAAAATATATATATAGTGAATTTTAATCTAGTAAAGGTTTTGCAGGATGGTAGTCATTGCAGAGAAATAATAGTAGCTGCCTACATTAAAATATCTAAAATCACACTATATTAGGTAAGAGTGCTATGACTGGTTGAGTCTGGCCCATTAACATTCTTCAAAATGTGACATTTATAGCTTTTTTGATGATCATGCTCACAGCTAAGTTCATTTTACCCTTTCATTTAAATCACCATTGATGCCTACAAAAATGCTTTATATTGACAGATATTTCATATTCTAAGGGGAAAAATGAACTATTCTGTATTGATTTATCTTCTGCTAGAAAAAGTCACTAAGTAAAAACTGAGCAGGACTAATTTGCAAATATAGTATTGCACCAACAATTTTTTTCTTTTAATGTAAAATCATTGAGTACGTTATATTGGTTTCTTCCCCAAGTGAGTATAGATAATTATATATTTAAGAAGCCAAGAGTATAATTTTAATGGAAGGAAGCAAGACATTACTATGACAGCTAATCAAAATGTAAAGATTGATTGGGAGGGTAACGTTCAAATACTGTATATATTTTTCATATATATTTCAAATGGATATTTGACACTTGGTGAATGTGCTTTGCTTGGCATGTGTGCAAAACAGCTAAAAACTATTTGCTCATAGTTTGGTAATTCTGGTTTAAATATATTTGGAAATACAAAAGTAGAAGTTAATTAACTAGTCAATGAATCTGGATTGGAATTTATGATCTACTTAATTGAATTCCATCCATGGGTGAAATGCTCCCAGATCAGATCGGATCGCCCGATCCAGTAGCGATCTTGGCCGTTGGTTCGGCAATCTGGTAGCGATGGCAGAGTGAAGCTCCGCCTACCCGCCCAGGTATCATTAATATGTTTTTTACCTTCTGTGCATGCTCAGAAGGTCTGTGTACACACCTGCACTTCCGAAACAGTAAGGAAGGTAAGTAGAATTCCCCCCTGATTCCATTGCATAGCAAATACTAGATGAATGAGTCTTTTCCTGTGGTTCAAGTATAATCCCTTATTATTTAAAACTTCTTACGGTCATATAAACATTTTCTGACACAATCAGTAATGTCTGCATGGATTATTGCATTAATCAAAATAAGTTATCAAGCTTTCGCGCGTGCCCCCTTTCACTGTCTAAGGATCAATTAAGTATGCTAGGTAAGCAATGAATACATCTGTAGTACAGCTGGTTTCACTGGAAATTTGGTGAGGATGAATTGGACAATAGTGTGTACCTCTTTCCATTAGCATGGCACATAGAAGATTATATTACAGTGAAATGGTGGAGGTAAGAAAATATTGTAATCACTAAAGCATCATACTTGGATAGGCTTTCATTTGGCAGTTCTTGATAGGCATTTCTGTAGAATAGGATGAAACTTTTCACTGTCAGTAAAAAAAGGGAACTTCTTTGGAAACCAATGCTCTGTTCTTCAGAAATGATTTAGAAATTCTAGGAAACTTTCTCTTCTCCCTAAGCAGATAGTCTTGCTGTTCTTCCTTATGTTGAAAGGAGTGACTTTATTCATTTAACTCTTATGTGATGATAGAGTTAGAATACTGAACTAAATCAAGGAAGAGTCTAGTTCAAAACCCTATTCAATCATGAATATCAATGGGTGAATGTGAGTTAGTCCTTTTCTCTTAGTTTATTATATGAATTATATGAGGCCACATGAGGAAGCAGGAGAATGTATTAAATCTTTTTATTATTATTATTATTATTATTATTATTATTTTCCCTCCCCTTCCCACCCTCCCTTCTCCTCCCTCCCTCCACCCCCCTTCCTAGACTTCCCAGAACGAGCACAGGGTATAGTATTCACAAACCAAGAACTAAAATGTGCTAACAAATTATTACATTTCATATTCTCCCTAGGTCCTTAACTCCTTATAACTCAGAAAAAACAAACATAAACTACTTAATATTATTTCATTCATAAGCTATATGAATCTTCTTATTCGGATACTTCTTCTGTATGTAATCAATCCATTTTCTCCATTCCGATATATATCTCTCATTTGAATGGTCTTTAAGGTATGATGAAATTTTTGCCATTTCCGCCAAATGCACAACTTTTAATGTCCATTCCTCAATAGTAGGTGGATCTTCCTTCTTCCAGTACTGTGCCACCAGTAACCTGGCAGCTGTTATTAAGTTCAAAACCAGCTTAGTCTCTATTACAGTACAATCCGTAACTATTCCCAACAGAAAAAACTGTGGTGTAAATTTAATTTTTTTCTTCAAAATATTTTGAATAATCCACCATATTTTTATCCAAAAAGCCTTAATCTTTTTACATGTCCACCATATATGAAAATATGTAGCATCTTCACACTCACATCGCCAACACTTGGGTTGTAAATTTGGATACATACAAGCTAGTTTTTTTGGGTCTAAATGCCATCTATAAAACATTTTGTAAAAATTCTCCCTTAAATTTTGTGCTTGTGTAAATCTTACATTTCTAACCCATATCTTTCCCCATGTTTCCATCATTATTGGTTCACCTACATTTTGTGCCCATTTTATCATACAATCCTTGACTAAGTCTGTTTCTGAATCTATTTCCAATAATGCATTGTACAACCTTTTTATGTGCGTTTGACCTTCATCTCTTATTTGCTTTATCAGATTCTTATCCTGCTGCAAAATACCAATTTTTTGATCTTCTCTCCATCTGGCCAGCAGCTGTCCATATTGAAACCAAGTCTTAATAATCCCTTCTTCTTTTAATTGTTCCATGGATTTTAACTGTAGTCTGACTCCTTCCTTATAAAGGAGTTCCTTATATGTAATCTTATCTTGCTTTTGCTCTAAATTTATGTTCTCTATCGCGTGTCTGGGTACTGTCCATATTGGTAACCTATCATTTAGTTTATATTTATACTTTTTCCAGACACGCAATAGAGCATTTCTTAATATATGACTTTTAAAAGTCTTATCTACTTTCTTATCATACACTAAGTAAGCATGCCAGCCATAAACCAAACCATATCCTTCAATATTCAATATCTTTTCCTACGTTAAGATATCCAATCTCTTTCTAGAGAAAGAGGTGGTCTTAAGATGCCCAATTTAAGATTGTATTATGAAGCTGCTGCCCTCTCAGCAATCACAGAGAGAATGTATTAAATCTTGATGTATGATTGCAATAAATTAAAAAAAGTAACAAAATTCTGGGTATAATTAAATTATATCATTTGAATCAATAAAGTGAATGTCACCAGTTAAGAGGTTTTGAAAGGAATTAAGATTGTTCATGAAGGCTGTACTGTAGACCATTATAAGAAATTGTTACTGTGGCAGAACAATAACAAGAGAAAGTCATTTCTGTTTTGCTTACATGGTTTCCGTAAGTAGGATGCTCTGGGAAAAAGGATCTTAGAAGAACCTATTTCTGTTGTGAGTTAATAAATATTATATTCTAAATCCAAGGAATCTGGGGTTGCATGAACATTATTGCTATGTCACGTTGAATGAATGTATAAATGAATCACACACATATACAATTTTCATAATCAATCAAAAATAATTTGGAGAAAATGTTTCTAAAAGAGTGGCAGTTTTTGGTAGCAATGTAACTAAAACTCTTATATCACATCACATTACAGCCTTGATAGTACAGTGGTTTAGTGCACCCTATTATTAACACAGCTGCCTGCAATTTCTGCTGGTTCGAATCTCTCCAAGGCTCAAGGTTGACTCAGCCTTCCATCCTTTCTAAGGTAGGTGAAATGAGGACCCAGTTTGTGGGGGCAATAAGCTGACTTTGTATAAAATATACAAAAGAATGAAGGCTATTGCTTAACGCATTGTAAGCCGCCCTGAGTCTCCGGAGAAGGGCGGCATATAAATCAAATTTAAAAAAAAAATTACTGGTTAGGAAAAAGCACCCAAGATATAAATATACCAGTTAATATTTAGCTTAAATGCTTGATGAAGATTACATTTCTTTTCTAAAAATTTTCATGTCAAACTGACATTCTAGTTTAATGCTTAGCAAAAGGGCAAAAATAGAACATAGTTGATTTTAATCTGGTTCTGCATTAACATCAGCGTTAAGAATAGCTGTTTGGCTAGACTCTTAGTTTATCATAGTTTTTTAAGATCATTATTTTTAATTTTTTAATTGTGGACTGCCACACAAAGCTTGAAAACTTTTTTGGAATGCATAATTTGTATCTGTAGAATATACTGTGAAATATATGTTAAAATGCTTATCCTTAGTGTATTTCCATGTTCAAACTCTAGGCTTTGGGAATTCATATACTTTTTAAAGGGAAAATCATATATTTTCTCTTTAGGGACTCTCTAGGTAGAAAATAGGATTTTTTCCCCCTCAGAAAAGGTGCATTAAGAAAAGATTAAATTATGTGGAAGGGCCACATCCTTCCAAAAAAGGAAGGTATTTCCAGATGCAGGATTGTAGGGATTATTTTGTATACAAGAAGTGATTATTAGAAAAGAGTATGCTCTTGAAAAATATTCATTGATTATGCAAATAAGATAATCACTGGTCCTCAAAAACTATTAATATATATTTAAAATATGCTGCTAAAAAGTTATAAAGATACTTAATTTTTGTATAACCTTTATACAGTCTAAAAATGGCACACTAGCTTTTTCTAGCTTTTAGTATCTTTGCTTAGATGTCTTTATTTAATGAGACAAGAGATATGGGCTATCTGAAAGAAGTTGATTTGCATTTTGTCTTTTGTGTTTCCTTTTGCTTAATATTTCATCTAAAAAGATCTGATAGCTTGCTGTGTGTATGTTGGGCATTGAATATTCAGTGATCAATAACTCTGGGTATAAAAACTTAGTGTATTCAGGCCATCTGGTAGAGGAAAAAGACAAGATTGTATTTAATTCCACATTGGAAGTGTATTTATTTTCACTGCATTAGACTTTGGGTTTAAAAAACAGACAGAAGTCATAGGAGATATTTACTAGAGTTTTTCTTAACCATATCTCACAATGTAATGTTTCTACATTGTTTTTACTGATTAAGAAGACACTGAATTTCCTGCTAAATTCACAAGAGAAAGATAACAAATGGCTGTAACACAATATGGATTATTGCTTCCACAGGAATTAAGTCAAAAATTAGATGTTTATGCTTCTTTATCTAGCATTCAGGAAGTCTATGATTAAGCATTTGCTTCATTTATCTGCATTACACACACTATCATGCTTTTTGTCTGCTAAGACAACACAAATCTGTATATCCAAATGCATTTACTGTGCTTAATAATATTTATGTCATATTGAAAATTATCCTATTATGTTCTACAAGCAATTATATTCAAGAAAATAAAAAGCTTATACTGCTTCAAAAAATTGAAAGTTAATCTTTAGAATCATCAATAGAAGTAAATAGCAAGAAAGTTTACCTACAATGAACATTTTTATTAAGATGGGACCACTCAGGTGTTACTGATGGAGATATGAATTGAATGCCATTGATTTGTCAGCATTCTATAATTTTCTAATCATGAGGGGCAGTAGGATACTAGTAGTTAAGGATTTACTCTGTATTCCCTCTTATTTCTTAAGAGAATGCTAAAGAAATAATTTCTGCCTCCCTTTTCTACCACACGATCATAAAACTTTTTTTTCATTTCCTTATGATACAATATAGTTAACTTGACCACTTTTGCCTTTTCTCACAATATAATAATTATTTTAATTATTAGTTTATTACTGATCAGATCTTCAGACTGGGTTTAGATTTTTATCTACTTATAGAGTCCTTTTTAAGGACCTGGGATTGGCAGATCTGGATGTTTGATGATGTTACAGATATTGTCGCAGGATGGGAGCTGTTCAGTGGTGAAATCCTCCTCAGATTGCCACCGGTTTGCTGCCTATGCATGTGCAGTGCACGCTAAAAGCATGCTGTGCACATACATGTACAGCACGCACCAAAAGCATGCTGTGCGTGTATGCGCACTGCATGCTAAATGCACGCTTTCATGGAAAAAGAAGACCACTAGGTAAGTAGAACAGCGAGGGGGGGGAACAGCTGTCACATGCAATTTAGCTTCACTAGAAAGCAGGGTTTCTAACGCTTCGCTTTCTAGCGAAGCTAAACCATGCAGCACAGCTGATTGTCAGAAATACCAGTTCAGACAAACCGGTAGCTTTTCTTTTCTATCCCCCCGAACTGATAGTTTTTATCACTACCGGTTCGCTGCTTTTTGCAATTGACCAATGGCAGATTTGTCAATGCCAATGGTGTTCAAGTGGTGCCCCAGTTGTTTTGGGAAGGCACCCAAGGCATCTATTACTATTGGTACTACCCTTGCTTGCCTTTGCCACAGTTCTTCTATTTCTATTTGTAGGTCTTCTTGTTGTTATTATTTAAGATTTACTCTTCAGTTTGAATCACAGTCTGGGACTGATAAAAATGTAACCATTTAAATCCTAACCAGAAGAATCTAAGAACTGTTAAGATCTGAATATATAGGCAATTCCAAGAATTTCCATGTATCTAGGCAACCCTTTGAATATTGTTCCAAGGGCTCCTATTACTATTGGTACAACCATTCGTTTCTTCTTCCACAATTGCTCAAATTGCTCAAACAAGATTTTGATCTGTTCATTTTCAAGAACTTTATCAATTTGGTGTTTCCCAGTAATTCTTGCTGCATTCAAACCCAAACCTCTGGCAAAGCTTCAAAATTAATAATAATAATAATAATAATAATAATAATAATAATAATAATAATGCATTTTTGAATGTTCAGTTGTCTGAGTTTCCTATATTATTATTAGAAAACTCAGACAACTGAACATTCAAAAATGCATCACAAATACCATTGATTAGTGCTAATGGTTGATAGGGGTTGCTACCAGCATCCTAGGTATCAACCAAGTACCTTCTTAAGATGTATGATATTCCAATTAGTGCAGTTTTTTTCAGTTCCGCTTGTGTTATTTGCAGGAAGCTGCAATTTGCTGATGTTATAAAATTCTTGGACATGGTACCAAGTGCCCCGATGACAATGATTATTACGGTTACATGTTTCATCCATAGCCATGTAGTTTCGATGGCCAGGTCACAATATTTCTTGATTTTTTCCAGTTCTTTTCTTTGACTCTGGCATCTCCTGGTACCGTGATGTCAATAAATTGTACGTTTCAGTTTTCGACAACTGTGATATCTGGCATGTTGTGTTCCAAATGACAATCCATCTGCATTTGAAAGTCCCACAAGATCTTCACCTTCTCATTTTCTGTAACTTTTTCCATTTTATGTTCCCATGACTTTTTGGATACAGGAAAGTCATATTTTTTACATAATGACCAGTTGATTAATTTAGCAACTCAGTTGTGTCTAGCTTTGTAATCAATCTGTTTGATTTTGCTGCATTCACATATTAAATGTGAAACAGTTTCGACTTTGTTGTTGCAAAGTCGGCAGTTTGGATTGTCGGTGGAATTTTGTATCTTTGCTTTCATGGCATTAGTTTGTAGTGCTTGTTCTTGAGCTGCGAGTGTTAAACCTTCCATTTCTTTCTTGATGGTTCCCATCTTAAGCCATGCCCATATAAAGTTGTCATCACATTTTCTTTCAAGGTTTTTCGAGTGCTGTTCATTTAAAGCTTTGGTTTTCCATCTATTTAATCTGTCATTCAGCTGTTTTTCCTTATATTCTGCCTTTGTTTTTATAATGTTCTCCGTTTTCAAAGCCTGCAGCAATTTTTCTGTATTTTGGTTCACATAATCATTCAAACTTCATTTTTCTTCTTCTACAGTTTGATGGATTTGCAATAGTCCTCTGCCCCCTATTTTTCTTGGCAGGTACAACCTTTCAATGTCACTTCATGGATCTAAAGCGTGGCACATATTCAAAAGTTTGCACGTTTCCTGGTCTACATTTTCCAGTTCAGCCAAAATCCAGTTGATGACTCCATCTGAGTAGCATATCACTGGAACTGCCCATGTATTAATTATTATTAATAATATTTATCATCATCATCATATGATGGACATGTGTTTATCCAAGGATGCTTAAACTCAGTTACTGATAATTGACCTGAGGATATGAGGAAATATTTTCTAACATTACTTTTGAACTTCCCTCCTATCAGTTTGAGGTTATATCCTCAGATTCTTGATTTTTCACAATTTTTCTCTCAAAAAATATTCTTTTTCAGAAAGTCATTTTTATGATACTAGCACTAAGGACAACTTTCATAAAATCCTATTAAAAAGTTTTTCA
This sequence comes from Pantherophis guttatus, assembly GCF_059756535.1. Taxonomy (NCBI): domain Eukaryota; kingdom Metazoa; phylum Chordata; class Lepidosauria; order Squamata; family Colubridae; genus Pantherophis; species Pantherophis guttatus. The sequence continues at coordinate 71,104,944 of NC_142066.1, forward strand.
AATTGCAATTATGCTGCTGCTGCAATTCTAAAATGATAACAATAGCAATAATAATAAGAGAACAGTGATTGGAAGTCTAGGAACCAGATACAAAGGCATATAAAGTTCAAAAAAATCAATTCACATTGATTGTCAACAGGAAAAATATCATTTTTATACTTCTCTTCAGTCATTTTGCTATTTTATTTTTTTATTTACTTCCAATTTTCATATTCTATTTTTATACTGTACTATTTATGTGCATTTCATTGGACCAATCAATATCTAAAGTAACTTCACTAGTCACTACTAGTTAAAATAATTAATAAAATCTATGTCTAGCAATTAGCAGTTGTGTCCTATTATAAAATTGCTAAACAAAATCAACTAAGGCAACAAAGTTTTCAAAATATAGTTTAGTTTGAAAAATATTTTAATATTTTATTTCTATTTTAATGGAGGGAGGATGGGTGGGTGGGAGGAAGGAAGGAAGGAAGGAAAGAAGGAAGGAAGGAAGATTTACTTTTCTTCATCATTAAACAGAGTTTATATGGAATAGCTCTTGTTTAATTGAGTTTTTTATAATCTAAAAATGTATGATTGTAAAGTTGTAAAACATAAAATACTTCAGAGTAGAAGAATTTTAGGAAGACAATTTTACTTTTGTTTAATCACTTGCAGCAGAATAAAAGGGTGGGGTGGGGTGGAATGCTCAATCCACACATGACTGTTATTGTTCAAACTTGTACAGCAGAGTGCTGATTCCATGGGGCATCTTACTGGCAACTGATTTTCAAACGTCAGACAAAATCACCAGCTATCCCATCTCTTTTAGAGAGCTGGATTGTTGTGGACAGTCTTAAGATGAGTGCTTTTAATCTATTCTATTTCATTTTTTATTTCACGAATAGAATGTTGTAATGTTCTTTACTAGTTTTACTATTTTCATCATTTTAAAACATTTTTAAAAAATTTTTAATCATAATATGTATTTTCTGAATTGTCATACATTAACTGAGATGTGCAGGGACAGAAATCAAACAAACAAGAAACAAGGAGTGAATTTTAGTATTTCTTTGTTGTTACTTCACTGTATTTTATTAACAAAATGAATTAATCAACTAATAAAAAGAGCCCCTTTTATTCCAACCCTAATTCTCTTGTTATACATAGGGCTATTTAATTCTTCTTGAAGAACCTAATTTTTTAACTTAACTGATTTTTGATACATCCTGAGAAGAATTAATTTGCCACTGGCACAATCATATGCTGATTATTACACCCTGGCCAGTGACTCAGTTATTACCACCACATGCATAAAATATTCATTTTGCAAGCAATTACATAACCATATAAACTTGACCTTTAAAGCAAATAGAGTATTTATAGCCTCTCTTTTCTTGATTAAATATTCCTGCCAACTGATAAGGTAAATAAAGATACCGTAATGGAGGCTTTAGATGAATGAGTGGAGGAATTTTTATTCTGTTTAAGACTGTTTCCCCAGTTCCTCCACATTCACACACTCAATCACTCTGCATTTGTCCTGAACAAAATAAAATTGAGTATTTGGGGGCTTTGGGGACAGGTTCATCCCCATCATAATAATTTGCAATTAATTAGCCATGGTGTCTGGAACTGATTGGAGCTATACAGCAAAAGCCCAACATATTGACAGCTCCAAGTTTACACCTTCAAAGTTGACACCAGCTAGAGCAGGGATGGCTAACCTTTTCTGGACCAAGTGCCCAAAGCGCTGGCGCCCAAACCCCCACATGCGGCTCTCTGCATGTGCCTTGCTCCCTGCGCATGTGCGCATGGCCCCCCACACATGCCCCGCCCTCATGCATGTGCGCCTGGCTCCCCACATCTACCCCACCCCCATGCCTGCGCAGCAGAGAGCTGAAGACCAGCTGGCCAGCAGGAGGCTCGCGGACATGCGCAGCAGACCTAAACTGGGGTGACGGCTTGCATGCCATCAGAGAGGGCCCTGTGTGCCACATGTCCCATAGGTTCCCCATCATGGAGCTAGAGCATAGAAAGATAAGCAGTGCAAGATTGGAAGATATGGAGAGATCTAGTCCATACAAATACTAAGAGTCAGACAGAACTGAATGGATAACATCATGATGATGATGATCATCATCATCTTTAGTTTAAACTTATAATGGGTTCAATGTTTTTCAATGTTACTGCTTCCTAGTGTGATATAATTTAGCAGTTTGAAATATATATATATATATATACAATTGCTTAAATTGCACACAATAGACAATGATTTCTGTGAATATATAATTTGGCTCCCGATTTGTCAGTTTAGTGTCAAGGCACCAGTCTAGAAACTGGGAGAGTATGAATTCTAGTCCTGCCCTGGGCACATATTTGCCCTAACTGTTACAGTGAATATTTTCACTTCAACATGTATACATATTGCCATTACTGCATAGCCAATTTATTCACTGGATTTCAAAGCTACTTCACTTTCAAATGGAAATGTACAGGTAGTACAAAATGTTTGTTGAACACCTTGTACAATCTAGATCTCTGATAAAGTTGCCAACATCTCCCATAAGCAATATTGATAGCCTTTAAAAATATATATTCTGTATATTTTTTAACAGAAGTTTCACAGGTGTTTTACTTCAAGAATCCCTATCTTCATGAAATGATTTTTCTTTGTGTGATATTTACTTCATTGGATTTTTCATATTTTATTTTGTTCTCCACCAAAACTATAGTTCATTTCCAAGGAAAATGTTCTGTTCCAATGATATATGCAATAATGGGCCCAACAGGATATACTTTATAAGACTTCCATACCAGTGGTGGGATTCAAATAATTTAACAACCAGTTCTCTGCCCTAATGATTGGCTGAGTAGGCGTGGTAATGTGACTAGGTGGGTGTGGCTAGGGATGCTTTGAATCCACTGTAAGGGGACCAGATAGCTTTTTTTGTTCTGATTCTTTGTCTGATGAGTGGTTCTAATAAAGAAATACGCTGCCCCCCAAATACCTTTGCTCCAAGGACTCTGCTAATATTGATTGTCTAGGGCTGACAAGTACAACATGGGAAGTTACCAATTTATATGTTTGTGTTCTGTGATCATCCCACGTGGTTGCATTAAATAGACAATGCACCATCTTGAGAAATTCCCCTTTAGTATAGGACTATTATTTTTGCAACTTTAACCCTTTTCATTCTAAAATGGAAAGTGGATGAAGCTGCAGAAGCTACAGATAATGCAAGAAGTGAACAGTAATTTCAGGTAATCCAAATTTCCCACCCCCTACTTATTCCTTTTGTTTCTACTAAATAATAAAATAATTTCTACTTATGTACTTCTGTATGCTACAAGTGTGCAATTTAAAAATATAAAGTTGTGGGAAATATGGGACATAGCATTTGTATTACTTATGATCAAACTGATTTCTGGATGCTTTTCCTTCTAGATAAAACTTCTGTCCCACAGGGAATCCTTTCTTCTGACACTAACCAGGCAGCGGAAGGCCTGCCTCCTGAACAGTGTGGGAGAGTGGCCTGCCCCCCTGGGACAATGCGGACACACAGCCAGCCTTCCAGAGAACATGGGAGAGCGGCCTGCCTCCTGGGACAGAGCAGGTGCACAGCCTGCATCCTGGAACAGCGGAGAGTGGCATGCCTCCCCGGACAGCGTGGACACACAGCCTGCATCCTGGGATAGTGTGGGAGAGCGTCCTGTGTCCTGGACAGCGCAGGAGAGCTGCCACAAATTGCATTAATAAAGGGGGTGGAAGCCCTGCCATACCTGATGAGGGGGGAAGAAGAGGTGGCAAGAGGAGCTCTGTCTTGCTCCATATGTCCCAATGAAAGGCAGTGACAGCCTGGCCACTCCCCTTCCCTGCCTGGAAGCCAACTGTCAGCCATACGCCCAGTCGCCCATTCATCCCTCTCTGTGTGTCTCTGTGTGTGTCTCTCTGGGCTCACCCGGTGCCACAGTTGACCATGCAGGTCAGCAAAGGTGCACCTGTGGCAGCAGTGGCTGGGTGTGCTTGGCAAGATGCTTGATGAACTTGTGCAGGCAGATATAGAGCTCACCCAGGCAGCATTATGTGGGCCAGGAGGGTGGCCTCGCTCGGGTGCAGGAACAGCAGCAGCTCTGGGGACACCTGCGGGGGAGGAGGAGGAGGAAGGGTGCTAGGCTGGGCTGGGTTCGTGGAGGGAGAACTTCCACTCCGCTGTGCCCACCTTCAGGCTGCTGCCCATAGAGAGGGCACCCGGGTAACCATTCAATACCAGCAGCAGCTGGTGGATCATGGCGCTGCATGGGGACCAGGCCTGAGCCCCTCTTCACAGGTGTCCCAACAAGCCTCCTTAGGGCAGAGCTGGCTCTGGGTGCTAGATTGGACCCTGAGAAGCCCGTTGTCTGCCAAGGAGCCCAGCCAAAGTCTTGCTCATTGCCACTGAAGTGGCTGGACTCCCGGTTAAGGATGGGGTCCTTCAGGCATTTAGCTTGGCCACCTGTTTAGTAGCTCCAGCTCCTCCCTATGTGCGCTTTGTCAGAGCTGCCTTGGGGTTTTGCCTGCACCAATGTTGCTTGCTTGGAGAGGGTGGGGGAGGGGTGATTAGAGAAGCATCAAAATGGCCTCAGGAGAGGCCGGATGAAGCGAGGAATGCCTTGAAGGGGACGGGTGGGACTAGCCAGGTGGCCAAACTGTACTCAAAGTTAACCACCAATCCAGGTGAACTGGGACAAACCAGCTGAATCCCACCTTTATTCCATACTAATAATAGGTACATTAGCTGCATGATAGAATCTTACAGTGATGTATGTTGATTGCTAATTTTTGGACCAAAGAACGTGCAAAATTTGGTACTGAGATTTTAGGAGTAAAAATACTGTATTTATATGAATACTGTGATAGCAATTCTGAAGTTTTGATATTTTTGTATTTTGTACTTATACAAAAATATGTATTTATTATTTACAATTAATACAATTCATCCATTTCTACAAGTTTCCCCAGAGAAAGCTTGAGAGGTTGGTTGCACTGAAGGAAGGGGAGAAAAAAAGAGTCCTGGCTGCAACTCAATTGCTGCTCCCTGGCTTTTTTTTTTTTTTTTTGAAGAATAGAAGAAGAAAAAAACAGATACTTCTGAGCTACATAGTTTTAAAATAATATAAATTCTGTTTTTGATGAATTATCCACAGCAGGTTATATGGTCTACCTCTGGACAGAAACAATTATTTATAAGCACCCAATTCAGCACTCACCTAAAAGTGGATTTGTTTCACATCCTGCCAAGAATACTCAGTGTCTATTGAACAGTGACACAGAAAATAGCAATGGGCAGAGGGAAAATGGAGTTCTATGTGCCAATGACATAGATAGTTTGGCATGAGTAAGAATAACTTCTTCAGGAAGGGAATAAATTTTTCCCAAGACCCTCGGAATTCTGAGTGGTATATAAATTGGCTTATATTGATACAACTCTTACAGATCCTTTAAGTCTATAGTGGACTGGGAAAAATGAATGTTAAAAGGAACTCTCTGGTTGGAGGCTTTATTGAAGATCTGGGAGTTAAGGGGGGGAAGAAGATCTGGTGGAGACTGGGGGAGCTGGGAAGAGCTGGAAGATGGTGTGGACTGTCCCGCCCCCTCTTGGTTTGTCTCCACCCCCCCTTCCTTCCCTCTTTCTTTTTTCTGCCGTGGCCTGGTTTGTGGGCACGGCCTGGATTACTATCTCCCTGACCAGATTTTTCTTGCACCCGGACTTAATAGCTCCTTGTATGCCCACAGCTGACCTCCGGTTTCCGGCAATTCCATCGGCCCTATTGACATTAACATCTACTTGCTGTGAGGAGAGATGTGAGCCTGGGCGGGGGCACCGAGGGAGTCATCTTGTTGCAGCTGCCACTGTATAAGACCTGCTGACACTGGCCACCGTGAGAGGGTGCCCTCTGGGACAGCTGCCTGAGACTCCTCTCCACTGTCGTGGGAGGACAGTGGAGTCCGGTTTGACCCCCAGCCGAAATGGTGGACTCTCTCCCCTGGACTTTTTTAAACCATCATTAAGAATCTTTGGCCTCTTTCCATCTTCCCCAGACAGACTTTTGGAACCTTAAGATGTATTCATCCGCTGATCTCTTCGCACTGTGAGACTCCCCCCTCTCGCAGGCCTGGCCCTCCATGTTATCGAGGGCCTATCTTGATGACGGGTCTTGGAACCCCGAGAGATGGCATATAGCAAAGAGGGGGTTGAGGGGTTTTCTACGAAAATTTTTAATGAAATTTTTAAGGGGTGGGAATAATGATTTTTTAAGGGGAACCGGGAGGAAGACCAAGGGATTTGGGGGGACGAACCCACTAGGGTCAGAGCCGAGCCCGGCACAGGGGGACGGTTTGGAGAGTGCAGGTTGAGGGATTGGGGAGGGGCTGGAGGACTATCCGGAGGAGGAATTTTCCATCAGCACGGTGAATGGGAGGGGCAGATATGGCGGGAGCAGGGGACCATATCATGTGTCGGGGGCTCGCACTTGCTATCTGAGAGCAATTGCTTGCCCCGGTCCCCAAGGCTCCGCTCAGACACTAGGTGGCTTAGATACTCAGGATCTGGGCCTTCGGCTGATGCTGTGCAACGCCAGGTCCATGGTAAATAAGGCCCCCCTCATTCACAATCTTATTCAAGAGGGAGGAGCGGAACTGGCGGGTATTATGGAGACCTGGTTGGGCCCGGAGGGCGGCGTCCCTCTGGTCGAAATGTGCCCACCAGGCTTCAGAGCATTCCATCAGCCGAGGGCCCAGGGGAGGGGTGGGGGTGGTGGTGGTTATTATTAACGAGGATCTGGGTCCGAGGGAGACCACTGTGCCTCAGATAGCCAGATGTGAGTCCCTCCTTGTGAGGTGGGGTCATGGGGTTCAGATGGGCTTGTTGCTTACGTACCTGGCTCCCTGCCGCGTGGCAACAGCCCTACCTGAGCTACTCGACGTGATAGCCACGGTGGCAGTAGATACACCCAGGCTTTTAGTCATGGGTGATTTCAACTTGCCATCCATTGGTGAAACGTCTGAGGTGGCTCGGGAGTTCATGGCTTCCATGACGGCCATGGACCTGACCCAGTTAGTTCATGGCCCTACTCACAGGGGAGGTCACACTCTGGACCTGATTTTTGTCTCTGGCCAGTGGTTGAGTGGTCTTGTTATTGGGGATATAGACATGGAACCCTTGTCATGGACAGACCACCCACTCCTTCGCCTAGATCTTCGAACCGCTGCCCCCTGCCACAGGGCGGCGGATCCAATTAGATGGATCCGCCCCAGGTGCCTGATGGATCCTGAGAGGTTCCAGATGGAGCTTGGGCCATTTCCTGAGGTTCTAGCACATGACTCGGCCGAGGACCTGGTAGCCGCCTGGGATCGGGCGGCTGGTGGGGCCTTGGACCAAGTCATGCCTTTGCGGCCTCTGACCAAGTGCCGATCCCGTGCGGCTCCTTGGTTCACCGAGGAGCTGAGGGAAATGAAGCGCCGGAAAAGACGCCTGGAGAGCGGTTGGAGGGCCAGTCTCGCTGAATCTGATCGAACACTGGTAAGGTCGCATATTAAGACCTACCTAGTGGCGATAAAGACGGCAAAGTTTAATTACTTTTCTGCCTCTATTGCGTCATCAGGGAATCATCCGGCCGCCCTGTTTAGGGTGACCCGCTTCCTGCTCCATCCGGGAGTGCGGGAGGATCCCTTGGAAGGCAGGGCGGAGGATTTTGGACAATACCTGTATGACAAAATCGCTCAGATCCGGGGGGATTTGGACTCTGACTGGGTAGATCAGGGCAGAGTGATGAGGAATAGTCTTGAGAATGTTATCTGGGAGGAGTTTGACGCTGTGACTCCCGATGATGTGGACAGGATTTTGGGGAGACTTAGTGCGGCCACATGTTTACTGGACCCGTGTCCCTCCTGGTTGGTACTGGCTTCCCGGGAGGTTACACGAGGCTGGCTCCAGGGTGTTATCAACGCTTCGCTGAGTGAGGGCCACTTTCCCGCTGCCTTGAAGGAGGCGGTGGTGAGGCCTCTCCTCAAGAAGCCGTCCCTGGATCCGGCAATATTGGCCAACTACCGTCCTGTCTCCAACCTTCGCTTCATGGCGAAGGTTGTGGAGAGTGTGGTCGCACGACAGTTCCCACAATTCCTGGAGGAAACATCTTATCTAGATCCGTTCCAGTCAGGTTTCAGGTCTGGGCACAGCACGGAAACGGCATTGGTCGCGTTGGTTGATGATCTCTGGAGGGCTGTTCTGGTCCTGTTAGATCTCTCAGCGGCTTTTGATACCATCGACCATGGTATCATGCTGCACCGGCTGGAAGAGTTGGGGGTGGGAGGCACCATGTTGCAGTGGTTCTCCTCCTTTCTCTCCGACCGATTGCAGTTTGTGTTGGCAGGGGGGCAGAGGTCGACCTCGAGGCCTCTCATCTGTGGAGTACCGCAGGGATCGGTCCTCTCGCCCCTTCTGTTCAACATTTATGTAAAGCCGCTGGGCGAGATCATCCGTGGCTTCGGGGTGAGTACCACCAGTATTCTGATGACACCCAGCTGTACATCTCCACCCCAGGCCACCCCGATGATGCCCTTGAAGTGATGTCCCAGTGCCTGGAGACTGTGCGGATCTGGATGGGGAGGAACAGGCTCAAGCTCAACCCTTCCAAGACTGAGTGGCTGTGGCTCCCGGCATCCCGATATAGTCAGTTGACTCTATCACTGACTATTGGGGGCGAGTCTTTGGCCCCCACAGAAAGGGCTCGCAATCTGGGAGTCCTCCTGGATATGCAGCTGTCCTTGGAGGAACATCTGACAGCTGTAACCAGGGGGACCTTTTGTCAGGTTCGCCTGATTCGCCAGTTGCGGCCCTTTCTTGATCGGGATTCCCTGTGCACAGTCACTCATGCCCTCGTCACCTCTCGCCTTGACTACTGCAACGCTCTCTACATGGGGCTCCCCTTGAAGAGCACCTGGAGGCTCCAACTGGTCCTGAATGCAGCAGCGCGGGTAGTGATGGGAACAGCATGGCGCTCCCATGTAACACCGCTCCTGCGCGAGCTGCACTGGCTCCCAGTGGTCTTCCGGGTGCGCTTCAAGGTGCTGGTTATCACCTTTAAAGCACTCCATGGCATCGGGCCTAGCTATCTTCGAGACTGCCTGCTGCTACCGACGACCTCCCATCGTCCCGTGCGCTCCCACAGAGAGGGCCTCCTCAGGGTGCCATCAGCCAATCAATGTAGGCTGGTGACCCCCAGGGGGAGGGCCTTCTCTGTGGGGGCACCTACCTTCTGGAATCAGTTGCCCCCAGAGATAAGGAGAATCCAAGACCTTAGTGCCTTCTGCCGTGCCCTTAAAACCCACTTTTTCCAGCAAGCCGGGCTGGCTTAAGAAGAAATTTTAAATGTTTTAATTGGTTTGTATTTTTAATTTTGGGCCAAATTTATATATATATTAATTGTTTTTTAATATTTGTATTTTATGTTTTTTAATTCTGGCTGTACACCGCCCTGAGTCCTCAGGGAGAAGGGTGGTATATAAATTTAAAATAAATAAATAAATAAAATAAATAAGTAAACTACAAATAGTCCTTGAGTTACAAATGTAATGGAGCCTGCCCCTTCCATTCATAACCCAAAGTTTCATGGGAGTGAATCTCAAAACTTGAATGGGATCACTCCCTCCTTTTGTCCACACATTTGCTAATCGAATGTGCGGTTCGTTAAGTGCACATGAGGTATTTCAGGGTGGGAAAGGCCATGGGTGGCCTAGTGATGGAACAGGCCACCTGCTTAAAACCACCCAAGAACTCTCTGTCTCACTGAAATATCTCATGCTCCCCACAATTGCTCCCCTCACAACCTGCCGGTCGGACCACTTACCATGCGTAGATCTAGCAAGCTGTCTCCTCTCCAGCCTGTCAGCTGTATGCACCCTTCCACAGCTCCATTTTGTTGTCAACAGGCATTGCCCAGTACTTTGCCGACCCTCTGAATCTCCTTTTTGGCCAGCAAAGTGCTGGGTGAGGCCTGTGCAGGCCAAAATGGAACATTGGAGGGGTGGGTCTGCCCATCTGAAGCTCCGTTTTGGCTGGCAAAGTGAGGAGCAGAGGGGAATAGGAAGATTGAATACTGCAATTGTTTGTAAGGGTGAACAACTGCAGTGGTGCTGCAACATTTGTAGTTTTGGGACTTGTTCGTAAACACTAGGAGGTGCTTATTGTGTAACTTTGAACGTTTGCAAAGGGAATTCTCATAACCCAGGGATTACCTGTATCAAGTTGAAAGTGACAGATTTCAATAGTTGCCCTTTCTTACTATTACCTGACAATTTCTATCAACAGATATATAAATCAATGGCTAAGTCACATTTAGTAGTCAAAGAGAAACTGCAGTCATGATTTGCAATGTCTCTTTTCTTTTAATCTGTAGCCTTCAACTACCACAATAGTTTCATTTGCTCACATTTATTATATCATTTGCTGTAATAAATGCTGGATCTTTTCAACTGATAACAAAGGATACTTCAAGATGAAAGACATATGGCTATTTCTATGTGGAGTGAGGCTACTGCGAGGTAGTGCAGTGGTTAGAGTAGTTCAGCTGACTGCTAGCTGCAGTTCAGCAGTTCAACTCTCACCGGCTCAAGGTTGACTCAAGTCTTCCATCCTTTCAAGATGAAGACCCAAATTGTTGGGGCAATATGCTGACTCTGTAAACCACTTAGAGAAGGCTGCAAAAGCACTATGAAGTGAAATATAAGTCTAAGTGCTATTACTATTGGAATTAATATGCTGGGTTTATCTGTAAACTGCAGGTTCAACATGAGTTTAGTTTAGAGCAGAAGAACAAAAATTAATAATAATAATGAGGCCCCTGCTGAAGACACTGAACTGGTGCTGTGGTTTATTATGTTGAAAACCAAGAGTGTCACTGATATTTTTTCACTATTATAAGCAAATATTTATATGTAAGTTTTAAAGTAATCATTAGGGGGGAAAAGACATTTACTATGGGGACTCTCTGACTTCGAATCAGTCCACTGGTGAATTAGCTATTTCATGAATCATTTGAATTCTTGCCAAGCATGTGCATTTGTTCCAGTTCATGCATTTTACCTCCTTCAGTCTTAAAATAAAGAATAATCAAACCATGAATGTTGCTGTATTTGACCTCAGTTATTGCTAAAGGCTGAGCTCAGCCTGCCTCTGACTTCTCTGCTCATCTGTTAGCTACAATGAACACTTGTTTGAAGCATTACAAACTTGTAGCACACTCTTTAGAACTACAGTTGCTAGATGATATCAAGGAAACATCCAAAACCTTAATTCCAGATTTTTTTTTCCAGATTTCGGCATCCTGAATATGATATTTCTAACAGATCTATCCATATGCTGGTAAATGGAGCATCTAATAAAAATCCTCTGAAATGCCCTAATTTTGGGGGTCTAGGACAACTCAGTATGGCCAATCACCATGGCCAAATGTCTGCAGGACAACTCCACATGGTTAACTCACCATGGGGATAACTCACCATGGACAGATGGAGGGAGAACTGAGTGAGCAAGTGGACGGGCGGAGCTCAGAGTGGTAACAGTGGATGGAGGCATCCCATCTTCACACACACACACTCACCACAGCCATCGCCACCACTGTCCACAGGCACTTCCCCCTCGAGCTTGGCATGGCATCGTAGCAGCGATGGCTCCTTCCACCAATGTCATCATCCCCAACCTCTTTGCCCTGGAAAGGCAAAGAGGTAACGACAGTGGGATGTGTGAAAATGGGATACCCTGGCTACAACTACCTCCCACCATCTGCCCTACCCATTGCCACCACCATCCCAGGCCTCTTCAACCCAGAGCTCAGCAACAGCAGTGGCAGTAGCAATGGTGGGATGTGAAAATGGAAAGCAACCAGCCGCTACTGCCACTCTGTACTCTACTCACATACTCATTCATCCGACCATTGAATTTCCTTCTGGCTGCCTGTGGCAAGTTTTCCTTTGATGATTTGGCAGTGGTGAGTTGGCAAAAGTGACTTGGTGGTGATGAACTGGGGCAGCAAGTTGTCCTTTCCGTATTTCTTATTGTTAATCAATATTTTACAAAGTCTAAATTAATCTATATAAAAATAACAACTGATTTTGTTTTCTGACACATCTGATTGTTCAAATAAGGAAATGCACCACAGAGGATTTTCTAGTTTTCTATTTTATACAACATGTTGTCATTTTTGATTTCCATATCAGAGAATGGAAACCACTTCCTCCTCCTCCTCCTCCTCCTCCTCCTCCTCCTCCTCCTCCTCTTTCAAATTTAGTCTGAATACATGGCCAAAAAGGTTTAAGGCTTTCAACACTTTTTTAAAATGTAACATCTGTTCTCCTGCAACTTCCTGTTTACCTCTACTAATGATACACTATTTCTATAACACCTCTTTGTTTCAATTGCTTTTAATTGTACCATTCATGTAAAATTACATAAGAGTTGATCTTTGAATCAGCCATCAGCTTTTCATTTTGCTGTAGATGAAAATGTCTATTAGCAAAATCAACATATGTATGGTGCACTAAACGTCTAGATTTAGAAGAAAGCAACAGATGTTTCCCAGATTCAGATAATTAAAACATGATGCTCACAATAGTGGAGAATGGCTATGTGATTCTTTGCAGCACCAAAAAGAAATGAGTTTGAAGCTCTTTGGAAATCAAAGCCAGTCTAAGAAGAGGTTTGGAAACAGCTATAGCTGGAATTCTGCATTCTAGGCTTATTTCTTGCTCCTATGTCCCTCCCCCCAATGAAAACAATAAAGACCATCTGTATAATTTTTTATTCATTTTTACAATTGTGAACAAAGAGCAAGAATTGCCAGGCCCACCCACACTAGCTGGCATAGACCCAGAGAAACAAACATTTCATCACAAAATATAAATTATTTCCAAACATCACCTACATTCTTATTTTCTGCATATAATGCCTATGATATATATTCATGCATAGACAAAGATATAAATACATATTTATTGTAGATATAGACCCACACATATTTACCCATACCTGAGTGATACTATGACAAACACAGATATATCAAATGCTTTTGAACTTTATGGATTTGCTATGTATTTGCTAGAAGCCAGAGCTGGAATAAAGCAAGTTCTCCATTCTTTCAAATGGAGATAGATCCACTGATGTATTTCAAGGAATTATATTTCTAATAAATACAGCTGAATCAGAAATACAAAAACTACTGAGGTTGAAAATTGTTTTTGAACTATGAACAGTCCTTGTGTGGCAGTGCCCTTAAGTAATTAAATTAACAGGAATTGGACTCTTTTGAGGTTCCTTTATCAATTCAGCTTGCAAAGGGCTCCCTGAAACTCCAAAACATGAAAAGTCATTTGATTGATTCTTGGCTGTTAGATTGAAAACAAGACTAAATGTTATCAAATATTGGAAATACAGGTTGGAATAACATCCTGGAAGAAAAGCTTTGGCAGACCTTTATCAGGAAGAACTGCAGCAATGAATTAAAATCTTTAATTTAATTAAAAATTAGTGAGACGAAATGAACAAACTGACTCTTATACTGATCCTATTAGAATCAAATTCGGGGGGGGGGGATATTGGAGCCTGGCTCATATTCCTGGTACTTATGGTAATAAAAATATATTTAATGAAATAGAAGTAGTTGGATGATCTACTAAGTAAAATGTCTAATGGACAAAACAGGAGAAAAGAATGTAGCACAAATTTTAATTTGTACTTCACAACCTGAAACATAGACAAAAATATAATTATTCTTCAATACACTAATTTCTCTACATATTGCCCTATATCTTTCTAATAGTAAAAGTCATCAGAAGGATGCACAGTTAGTTGTTAAGTGAGTTTTGCTCCATTTTATATCCTTTCTTGCCACAGCTGTTAAGTGAATCACTGCAGTTCCTAAGTTTTTAACACAATTGTTAAATGAATCTTCTTCTTCTGACTTTGCTTTTCAGAATGTCGCAAAAGATAGATCACATGACCCAGGATACTGCAACTGTAATAAATATAAGCCAGTTGCCATGTGTCTAAATTTTGATCTTATGATCACAGGGATGCTGCAACAGTCATAAGTATAAAAAATTTCTTTTAGAGCCACTAAATGAATGGTTGTAAGTATATACTGTACATACACACAAAATGTATATATACTGGTTCTTTCCGGTTCGGGTGAGCTGGTAGTGGAAATGGTAAAATGAGTGTGAAGCGAACCGGTGGTAACCAGTTGAACCCCACATTTCTGCATTCATTTGCATATATATATAGGGGAGAGAGAGAGAGAGAGAGAGAGAGAGAGAGAGAGAGAGAGAGAGAGAGAGAGAGAGAGAGAGAGAGATGTATGGATATATATCTTTATATCTGTCTGTCTGTCTGTCTGTCTGTCTGTCTATCTATGCAAATGAATGCAGAAATGAAACAGAATAACTTTAAAACTGCAAAGTAATAGAAATGATGTTGCAGAATTCAATTTTTCAGAAACATGTCATTCTATCTTCTGATATATTTATAGATAAATGTCAGAAGTATCATAAGTGTATCATGAAAAATTCTAATAGTGACATTTTTTCATCAAATATAGAAAACTACAGTATACTTAAGCAGTTATAATTAAAAACATGTGGGAAAATAATTTCAATTTTATTATTGATTGATTGATTGAAAATATTTATATAACTTCCCATCTTATAACTAAGATTTGGGCTAGTCCCAATCAAAAATTAGGATACAAAGCCATATTTAAACGGTAAAGTAAACACATTAAAAAAAGTTTTTTTATTTTCATACCATGAGCTCTTTCCCAACAGAGAAAATTACAAAAAGAATAAAACCAATCAGCTCTACTATAAACTAAGCACAAACTCTTCAGAAGATGGGAAAAAGTCTCACAGTGATTAATTAGTGCAGGTGACTTAATTATTCACCCATTTATCTTTGTTAAGTTTTATATCAACTCAATCACATGATGACCCTAATTACGGGTCCCATATGGCTGCTTTGAAGATTGTGGGGAAGAGGCCATTGCTAAATTGTTTAACCTTCTTTTCCTGTGCTTTCTAATTACAGTCTTTGCCTTCCCCCTGACAGCTTAACCTGTTATCTTCATAAGAAGAATGATCAGAGTTGAAACAATCATTGGTTCACTACTGCTGTGAGGGTTAGCAGTTAAAACTATGTGACATCAACAATAAAGTTAACTCTATTTTCTTGGCAGTAATAACAAATGAATTCCAAGAAGATAGCTTTATTTTTGTTGAGTTTCCTACTAGCTGCAGATGTTAACTTCCTTCTGACAGTGTGATATTTTGGCTTTTACACCATCACATTTTAAAAGTAAAGATTTCCCCTGTGCAGTCCTTTCCGACTCTACAGAGCAGTACTCATTGCTATCTTTTAGCTGACGGAGCCAGCATTGTCCAAAGTCATTTCTGTGGTCATGCAGTTAGCATAACTACCATGTTTTCCCAAAAATAAGACATGTAAATAATAAACCCAATCGGGCTTTTCAGCGCATGTGATAATATAAGCCACCCCCGCAAAATAACCCTTCCCACCAACTACTTACACTCATGCGCAGCCGGTGCTGCCATTTCCTCTGGTTGCTTGCCGTGCAACCAAAATGAGTTGAGGAGTCAAGGCTGGAGGGGGTGAAGAGTGGGACATGCCCTCCCCTCCCTGTTCTTCATGCTTGTTGCGGCCCATATGCAGCCTGTGCTAGTAGCTGATTCAGACAGCGAGGAGGCTGGTGTGGTGCTGCGCCAGTAGCCTGTGCAGCTGGGACTCAAGTCGGACAATGAAGAGGCTGGAGAAGATGTGGTGCCAGAGGCGGGGATTCAGCCAGGGCCTTCAGAACCTCCAGAAGCTCCCTTAAGTGAAGAGGATGCATGGGCACGCAGAGCTGCCAAAAGGCTCCTTAGGAGGAGGTCTCCTTGAGACTAAGGCTTGGGGCTAATTGGCCACTCCCTTAACCTATTTAAGGAAGAATGCCAACTGAAGCGATTTGCAGGGAACAACTTCACATACCTTCGTGCTTTGATCTTAGTTCTTTGCAAATTGCTTTTGGGCTTTCTGCCAACCATAGTAAGATTAAGATTATTTATTCTTTGGATTCTTGCAGGCTGTTAAGAAAGTTAATTAACAGCCTTTGTTTGAAGAATAAACTGGATAAACTGGTTTATTTTAGTAAACTAAGGTTTGTACAGACTTTGTGTGTGCTGCATTCTTTGGGGTCCGGAGCTGGGGCAGAACAGCGCCGGCCGAGCAGCCCAACACGTCCCACCCCACCCCAATGGCAACAGAAGCCTGGCTGCTTCCCTTCCCTGCCATCTCTTTATCGAGAGAGGTGGCAGGTGGGGCGAGGGAGAAGCAGGACACAGGTCTTACCTTTCAAGCTTTGTCGCTTTCCTCGCCATTGTGTCTAGGGAAACATGCTGTAAAAGAAAGCCTTCTTACGAGTTCCCCTGCCCCACCTGCCATCCCTCTCAATAAAAAGATGGTGGAGAAGGGAAGCAGCTGTTGCCATTGGGGTGGGGTGGGGTGGGGTAGGCTGCGAGACCTGTGTCTTATCTTTCAAGCTCCGTCACTTTTCTCGCCATTGTGTCCAGGAAAACACACTATAAAAGAAAGCCTTCTCATGAGTTTGAGAAATTGGATTAAACTTGCGAGAAGGCTTTCTTTTACAGTGAGTTTCTCTGGACACAATGGTGAAGAAAGTGACAGCTTGAAAGATAAGACCTGCATCCCGCTTCTCGTTTGTCCCACCTGCCACCCCCAAATTGCACCCTTAAAGGGAGCGGGTGGCAAAGCAAGGGGCAGGAGCCCTGTCATGTCCGGCGAGGGGGGGGAGATGAGACGGCAAGGGGAGCCTGGTCTCATTCCACGTGTCTCGCTTCTTCCGCACCCCACCTGCCACCCCTCTCGATAAAGAGGCAGAGGGGAAGGGAAGCAGCTGTTGCCATTGGGATGAGGTGGGATGTGTTGGACCACCCAGCCGGCACAATGAATAGGGAGGGGAGGTGGCATTCAGGTCTTAAACCCAAGTTGTCAACTTTCCAGCTGACAAACTCAGGATCCTTAAATGCTGAACCATCAGGCCTTCCCATCCCCTTCAGCTAAACTAAAATTTGGTGCCTTGTACCACATAATACTTTTTATACAAAACGATAATAAAGTTTCATCTTCAGGATGGAATCCTCAGACTTATACCCACATGCATTCTTTTCCATCTTTTCATTGTGAAATAAGGAAATAGAATACAAATATTACGTTTATGTTACCTTTGTTGATCTTTTATTTAGTCATTTCTGAATCTTTTGGATCATTTCTTCAAGATTTTTTGTTAAGAATAATTTCTTAGAGCTGCTTCTGTCATCAGTGCTAGTATCTAGCCATCTTATCTTCTGCATTCCATTTTTCTAAACACCAGGAACTTCTCTAAAGACTTTTGCCTTTGCATTATTGAGATGTACCACAGATACATCATGGTACAACACAGAGGTACCACAGCTGAGGAGGTAGCCACTGGGAAATCTTACCAGTAGCTGGAAAGGGCTGAACTAAAAGAAAGCACCAAGGCTCTGATTATAACAGCATGAGAGCTGGCAATAAGAGTCTGATACCTAGAAGCAGGATTTACTGTACTAGACAGATCAAGGTGCTGACTATATAGAAATACACCTAATACAGTCCAACACAGGATTAGAAGGGTGTAAGATGCAGGCAGGAATAGCATACACTGAATGATACAACCAAGTAACTCGTATGTATATAGGAACATCTGTACAGTGTAAGGGCTAGATCCTCCCAAGTCCAGATGGGAGATCCCAATGAAAGTCATTGAGAATAACAAAGCTAAGATCCTGTGGGACTTTCAACAGTTCCCAGGAACAACATCAGACTTCTCTGTCCAGAAGAGTTATTATGCTGAGAATAGCATAATGATGTGCACATCTCTGAAACTCTCAGGCTTCTGGTAGAGAGTGCAAGACAACCATAGGGATGAAAATGGAATATATCGATCTGAATCAGTGTCACTTGTAACAAGGCAATTTATTTACATTTTTCCTGTCAAATTGGAAGCTTCTTGGATGAGAAGTGAAACGTCTTCAAAAAAACCCCAGAAAGTCCAGTTGCCTCCTGAAAAAGCACCTTTGGGACAACCATGACCTGAATGACTGAGAATCTCCATAGACATTTCTCAATAGATAATTTCTTTAGTAAGGATATTTCAGCAGGTTTCTTTTTTTAATTTAATGTTAGCAATTATATATTAATTACATATCACCTGTAGTATATAGTTTATCATCAATGTATTTGAGGGAACCAAATCTTTTCAATTTGCATATGGAACAGACACTTGCTGTTCAGCAGAAATTAGCACAATTATCTCTTGGTCTATAGGAAATTAATGGTGCTTAATTGGATTTTAAAGTATTTCACTGGAATAATAAATAATTCACAATGTAAAGAACACATTTTCTAAAGCTGTATCAGAAATAGCTTCAGCCTGAGATCAGCAATAAATTTAGAGGATATTTCCCAGAAATTTGCAGGCTCATTTTATAAGGAGCTTTCCTCTCTTACTCCTTACAAGCAAGTGTAGTTCAGAATGTTTCTAAAAAGATATCATTATTTTATTCATAGTCACTAAATCATTAGTCACAAATATTTAATCCTTAATGGCAGATATCTTAATATGCTTGCTAGTCATTAATTTATGAAATCTACAATAATAAAATTGTATTTGTTAAAAATAATAAATAATTCAGTGCTAATTATTTCAGTACTAAATGAAATAAATCCAGATTGTTCACTGGAAGCACCATAATATTGAAGCTAGAGTGTAGCTATTTTGAACATGGTGAAAAGTTATATCTTTTTGAGGAATCAAACCAATGAAAATGAGACCAAAATGATTAGATAGATATTACTGTTGATGAAGCAAGCATGAGCTTAGAAGATGTTGGAAAAGCAGTTACTAATATGCAGCAGCAATTACAATGCTACTATTTCTTTTGTTTCATGAATTCAAAAGCAAGTGAACCATGAACAATAATTGCCATTCGCTATGAGTCTTCTCAAGGTACATACTTCTAATTCCTCCATTCATAGATCTTAGTTCATAGCTGCCACCCCTCCTATTTCTCTGAGTCAGTTAACAATTAACAGTAACAGAGCTGGAAGAACCTTGGAGGTAATCTAGGTCAAGCCCCTGCTCACGCAAGAGACCTATACTAGGATTTGAACCTCCAAACTGCCAATCTTTCTGATCGACAAGCTCAGCGTCTTAGCCACTGAACCACCTAGCTAGGTGTGTGATGTATAGAACTCTGTACAATATTGAAAAGTTATTTCTTTCAATTTCCACACTTTTATTTATGTTGATACTCCTAAAACTGATTTTATTTTTCACCCACATTATACTGTTGACTCATAATCAATATGCAATCCATTATTTTTCCAAGATTTATTTACTTCCTGTAACTGTAGGCTGCCTTACTTGTGAACAGATTTTTGTAGAGTATAAAAACATACATTATTAGCAAACATACATATAAAAGCATTCAGCAAAAACAAAACCTTTTCCATTTTTACAGTAATAAGAATTTGTTACTAAATATTCCCCATTTTATGCATATACATTTTATTTCTTTTCTATATGCAAAGATATTTGCTTCTTTTCTACTAAATTTCATTCTATTATTTTTAGCCCATTCCTCAAAATAGTTAAGATGGATTTTTTTCCAGTGTTATTTGTTAGACTGTTAGCTATCCTCATCCAATTTTGTACATTTGTACATGGTAAACTTTTTTTATGCTTCTTCATTCAAATTATTAACAAAACTATTAAAGAATAAGAAAAAAACAGGATTCTTAAACTATGGCATCTCACTCAATATCGTGGCTTGTTTTAATCAACATGGAACCCCAGATGTTTGCAAAGATAAAACCAAGCTCTAAAATACTGTAAATTGTTATTAGCACATTAAAATGTGACAGTAATCAAGAAATTTAGCTGCCTTTGAGGCAGCGGAGGAGGTAATTTTTAAAATGGCATTTAATGAGGCATTACTCTCACAAATGGGGCCTGTGATTAACAAGTATCTGATGCAATTCATAGGATAGTCTCTTTTATGCTAATACAGAGTTCACAGTGTATCCAAGAGGCAAAAAAGACTTGTGCTAGTCTTTTAATGGGATGTACTGAAAATTGAACTAACACAGAACAGAAAGATTAAAATTCTGGTGCCCCAAACAGTAACATCGTCTTGAATTAATGGCAAGTTGTTCATCTAAATTGGATTTATTACTGTTTTACCCTTATCTGGTTGTCACAGGAGCTCCCAACAATAAATGTTATTAGGCTGCCACCCTCTAGAATTTGCTCCAGTTTGATTGAAACTGTCCACTGCATATTTATCAAATACTAGCTATAAAGTTATATTAGCATGTATCCTTAAAGAGAAGAATACAAAGTAATAAGAAATGCATCTACATGGCTTTTTTCCCTTGAATTTAAACTACAATAAACAGAAATGAAAATTCCAGTTTAACATTAAGTAATATAGATAGTCTTTGTTTAACAACCATAATTGGGTCCAGCAATTCAGACACTAAGACAACAATAATTAGGGAGAAAATCACATCACCACAATTGGTTTATAACACTACTACCAGTGGTGGGTTCTAATTAGTTTTACCACCGGTTCGCATCGCGCACGCACTTTGCGCGCAATCACAAAATGAAATAAAGGTTGGTATAGTGCGGGGGCGGGGCGGGGGGACAACTGACATTCAGAGCAAACCAGTTCACTCTCCTATGAAGATTTCCACTATCAGCTCTCCCGACCGGGGAGAACCGGTAACAACCCATCACTGATCACTACTTCTATTGTTAAGCAACTCATCATGTGACTGTGACTTTTGATGGCAGTTCTACTTCTATTGACTCTGTTTGTTACTTGATAGTTATGAATCAGAAAAATGATGATCATGTGACTGTAGGATGTGGTAACTGTGATAAATGCATGCTGTTGTGAAGCACCTGAATGGTAATCCCATGACCATGGACATTTGTAAGTGCAAAGATTGATTGAAAAGCTATTCTTTTACATGTTATATTTTAGAACAGTTGTTAACAGTAATTCAGTAGGGATGGCTCCCTGTAATTGTAATCAATGACAGCCAAATCTGCCTCTCCTCTACAGAGAGAGAGAGAAAGAGGGAGGGAGGGAGAGAGAACAAGAACAAGAGAGAGAGAGAGAGAGACAGAGAGACAGAGAGAGAGACAGAGAGAGAGAATGAGACAGAGACAGAGACAGAAATGAGAGAGACAGAGAAAATGCCAACCAAATGATTCATCAAGTCCATGGGTGTAAAACTCGCTATGTCACGTTGATGTCATGTGACATTTCGCAATGTTTTTTCTCTTCATGGAGCTGGGTGGGCATTGCCTGTGCATGGCGAGTACAGCCCGTGGGCCGCCAGTTGACACCCCTAATTCAAGCCAGTCTAAATTCTTAGCCACCACACTGATTTTTTTTTCAAATTACTATCTTAATGCTTCATGTCTTCTAATGATGCATGCATCATCACTGTAATCAAATCCATCTACCTTTCTGCTGGTTGTCTTCTTTTTCTCTGCAATTCATTCCTGACTCACAAACATTAAATCAACACTGCAAATCTTTTAGATAATTAACTAAACCTTTTGTTGCTAGTTTGAGATAATCACTATTATTAAATTAAAGAAGAAAGCATAGCCAAGCAGTATTTGCATTCAAATTTGTTATTAAAATAATAATGCTGCCTTTTGCAACTGACCCATCACCATCAGTCAATTGCAAAAGAAAAAAAATACAACTTTACCTGGAATAGCTTACATCCTATGGATAATACCTTTTACAGCAACAAGCAGCAATGTCTGCCTATCCTAGATCCTTGAAAGGACTCAATAGAAGGATAAAAATGACAAATCTAATCTAAGCATCTGGCTAACTGTGCAACCAACCATAACAAATATCATTGTAATGAACCTACACTATTACCAAAATCTTCCTTGGCACTCAAAATCATCTTAAAGGAGAATTACATAATGCCCAATATTCCACATACAGCTTTTAAATTATTCACAATAATTCAAAATAGCAATAGCTATAGCATTTAGACTTTTATACCGCTTCATAGTGCTTTTACAGCCCTCTCTAAGTGCTTTACAGAGTTAGCATATTGCTCCCAATAATCTGGGCCCTCATTTTACCCACCTTGGAAGGATAGAAGGATGAGTCAACCTTGAGCTGGTGAGATTCGATCTGCTGAACTGCAGATAGCAGTCAGTTGAAGTAGCCTGCAGTACTGCACTGTAACCACTGCGCCACCTCGGCTTTATAAAATAAACTTAATTAACAACCACTGTCAGGTTGTGTACTTTAATACTTATGGTAATATATTCTTGTCTCCAATCAGCCTTACGATAGTTTTGCTAAATGTATAATAAAAATTATAGGGCGAAATTCCAAATTTTAGTGGCAGAAAATATGCTCTGTTAAGATGAAGATGATCAAACAGTAATGCCATGAGTAATTGTCATTTTTCATTCCAAAAAGTATATCTTTTTGGAAATATGTAGTTTTGAAAGAACATTTATTTCCCAAAATTACATGTAGAGATGGTTTTATTTTTACAAACATGTTTTACATAGCACAGTTAAAGAACTGTCTTCAATAAAGTTGTTTTTCATGTTTTTGAACAATTTATACATCAAAAAGTGTGAAAAATCAATCACTTTTCCTTAATGTATAAAAAGCTTATTATATATAAACAACTACATCATTAAAGTGGAGAAAATATAGAGTAGGCCACATACCTCTAAGTCACAACCCATATTAGAATAAATTTATACTTTGATTATTTTAAAGGCACAAGACATATAATTGTCTCAAAATCAGCTGAGATAAGATTACTTTTTTTTTCTTTTAAAGAAATAAGCAAGGGGCAAAATATAATTCAATACCCATCAGATATTTTTGATATAGCTAGCTGCTATATATGCTTAATGTTTACAGAATCTTTCAGAATAAATGCATTGATTAGTTTGTGTTTTAATTTATGCCTGTCAATTCTTTTGCAATCACATGTACCAGAGAATAAATACTATACCTCTTTCTAGTAAGGAGCTTCCTTATTGAACAGAATACCAGATTATTTTTTACCCTTTTTAATTAGACAAAGAGTATAAAATTAAAAGCAGATCTCAAAGTAAGATGTTTGTAATTAAGGGGCTCCACATCACAATTTTAAAATCATAAAAGCCCTTAATTTTAATACTGCTCCACTAGGCAAGCTGCTGAGTTTAATTAGATTTTATACTTCTATGAATATTGTGTTTAGGGCAACATTGTACAGTGAATTGAATTCAGTAAGGAGAACAATTCTCCTTTTTCACACAAACAAAAGAAGTCCTTAATTCAAGCTTTAATAATAGAGCTGAGAGGGAGGAATGGTGAAGAGAGATGAGAGAAGAAAATGGCTCTGGTAGTCTATAGTTTGGAGTCATTAACCTTTCTCAATCTCTTGTGTTTCAAGTATGCAAACAAAATAGGCATCAAATGATACTTATTACGACCTTATTATAAAATGCCTTCAAAGGCTAATTTCATAGGTTCTCAATAACAAAAAATACAATGTGGAAAAGAGAGCAAAAGGAAAAAAGAAATTTAAATTACATGGTTCTTCATCTTATCCACCTTCTCTTTCACCCCTTATGTAATATGCAATTTAAATATATACTTTCAACAATATCACACATAGACACACACATTCGCTTAGACACACATACAAAATATCCCAGTTTGCAATTTTTCCTATTGTAATCTTACAAGTGTTGTACATACTTACAGAGCATCTGCTAGTTATATATTAAGAAACTGTTCTTTTCAAGGCCTACATATTTTCAGTGATCTACAATCTTGCATGGTTTTATTTAGATTCATGGTTTACTCATGGTTTTATTTAGATTCATAGTGAATGCTGATTTTTTGTGGAGTTGTTATTTGAGATTCTATGTAATCACAGCATAAAAACTAGAAATAAAAATATTATATAAAGATATTTAAAGCTATTAATATAACCCATTTTGACAATCTCATTAACCAGTCAAAGGCAACAACAAGGATTCATGTAAAAAAGAGAAAGAGAGGGAGAGAGGAAGGAAGGCCAACTTTCCTAAATAAAGTGATCCTTAACATATCCTTAAAAGATTGCAATTAATTATTCAGGTTAATTCTGCTGCCCATGTTTCTTAAATAAAAGAGTTCTGTGAAAGTGTTATCTAAACACCTTAGTCTAGAAAGCATATTTGGGTATCATGACTGAATGAAATATTGTTTGACAATAATGGGACCTTTGGGAGGGGAATCCATTCAATTTTCCAACCAATAATTCTTCACCTTCATTTGCTCAAAAATTTGCTTATTCCTCTTATTTTTGGATTATAAATGTATGTGCTGATTTTTTTCCATTACATATTCTAGATTATCTGAATAACGATTGAATAAAAAATTGTTAGTTTTTATTCTATTTCATTCAGATATTGTACAACCCTAAGAGTTTCAAATATATCCTTGCAGATCTAGATAAACAATTAAATAACAACAAGGAAGAAATACTACAAACAAGAGTATATATATATATATATATATATATATATATATATATATATATATATATATATATATATATATATATATATATATATAAAAAAAATCCATAGTCTCAGAAGTAAAGGTACAATGTCAGTTGTTGTTTAAACTCATGGAAAGACATATTTCTCAGTGAAGAATGAATTTTAAAGAAAGTGAACCATAGGGTAACCTATTGTTAACATCCATCTCTTTAAATGCAAAACAAAAATATTCATGAACTGAAGATTTTCCCTGAGATTTACAAAATTGCGTTTGTAACTATATTCATCAAGTTAAAATAGTTGCCTATGAATAAATATGAAAGAAAATATAAAAAGTTTTAAGGCATTTCTATATCAGAATGCAAGGCAGGGTCCTGTATTTATACTTCAACGAATGGTAAGATGCATTTTTTAGTTTAGGTATCCTACAAAGTATGGCAGCTTCCAATCAACGATTGGCAACAAACCATCCAAACCATATCTCTCATATGAGGGCTTTCATCAGTAGTATGGAATCATCTAATAAGTAGACATTTTTAGAGAGGTTGGCTCTAGAGGCGGGTTAATATGTTAAAGCCCAAATTAATTTTGCCTCTGTATGTCTATACTGTTGTTACTCTAAAATGTTAGCACAATTTCCAACATGAATATGGTGTTCAGGGCTCTTCTATCTTGTTCATTAATGAATGAATGAAGAGAAACTGAAAGTGGCCTAAAAAGAAAGCATACAAAACATAGTTCCTGAATGCCTTCCAACCACTTTACCAATAATAGCCTTAGGAGTTGTCTGTAATTTCTTCTCTGCGTCACAGTAAATTGTTATATCTGTGAGATTACTGCTTTCTCTTTATATTTTATGTGTGTGTATCTGCCCTAATGAGTACATGTGAACAACATATGAACCATTCTGGGTCACATGACTGGGAAGGAGGGGTGGCAGCATTTCAAGTCACTGCCCCACTTCTTAATTCATAATTGGAATAATTTTTTTGTTGAAGCCCTATCATGATCTGACACATTTTCAGCCTTGATCATTAACTCATTCCACTAAATTTGGGGCAGTTTTGTTCAGATTTCAGAGTTCTATGCTAATGATAGATGGATGGAAGACAGAGTCCTGAGCTCTTTGAAGCAATTCCTTTCTAAAATTCCAATATGTGCTCTTTTACTCATCTGAAAGGGATGCAATCCGAATTCCTAGTAGCCATATTTCAGATAGTGCCATATTTCATCCCAAATGCAGTACTAAGGATGGAGGCAGGATTAGCCAAAATAAAAACAGGTGTATGGATTTATATTTTTGCATATTGGTTAAGACTATTCTTTTTTCCCACAAGGTTGATTTCATTCCTTATAGAAGGATAATTTCAAATTAGTATGGATCAGGACCATGTCACAAAAACTGCAATGTCTTGTTTCTCCAGGGAAGTGCTTCTAATAATGGGTATGAGTGTGCATTTAGTGCACTTAAACAACACTGAATCCAACAAGATTGGGCTGTTTTTCCCAAGAATGTTTATTTGAGCTGTCAAAATCCCCTATTAATATCAAATAATTGTTCCAAAAATAAGGTATTAACCTTATTAACACCACAACACACTTCCCCCAGTGACAAATCACACTGAATGCACTCACTCCACCTCAATGGAACTTGATCTACATGAAAGGAAGTAAGCAGTGGGATTCTTTCTGAGGCCCATTATTCTTCAATATCTTCATAAGTGATTTAGATAAGGAAATAGGAGGGGAATTCATAAAATTGCAGATGACACTAAACTGACAAGAATAGCCAACACCCCAAAAGATAAGCTCAGATGGATCTTGACAGACTTGAACACTGGGTCCTATCTAACAAAATGAAATTCAATTTAGAGAAAAGTAAGGTTTTAAACTTAGGCAGGAAAAACCAAAAGTATAGGTACAGATTAGGTGAAACCTGGCTCAACAGCAGTAACTCTGAAAGGGATCTTGGAATCCTAGTGGACAATTACTTAAATATGACCTTGCAGTGTGTGGTAGTAGCCAAAAAAGCCAACACAATCCTATATTGCATTAACAGAGGAATAGAATCAAGTTCACATGAAGCAATTAGAACCTCTTTATAAAGCCTTGGTAAGAACATACTTAGAATATAGTATCCAGTTTTGATCATCACCATATCAAAAAGATGTTCAGATTCTGGAAAGACTGTGGAAGAGAACAACAAATATGATAGCAGGATTCTCTGCCATAAAGAAGAAGAGTTAATCTATTTTCCAAAGCACCAAAAAGCAAGACAAGAAACAATGGATAGAAACTAATCAAGAAGACAAACAATCCAGAACGAAGGACAAATTCCCTAATAGTGAGAACAATTAACCATTAGATGGCTTGCCTTCAGAAGTATTAAAAAGATACTGGAGAGCCACTTGTCTAGAATTGTATAGAGTCTCCTGCTTGAGCAGGGGGTTAGACTAGAAGACTTCCAGGGTCCCTTCCAACTCTGTTTATTCTGTTTATCTTCTATAAGGACTCACAGAGTCAATTTTATAAATCTTACCTAACAAAATATCTGTGAAATACTGACCTTTTTATATGGAACTAGTGATATCAGATTGTTATGAAGCAGTTCCTCTAAAAATGGCCAAATACTGCTATGTTCTATGTAAAATTAGGCAAACTTTAACTAGCCACTGTAAATCCACCGCCATTCACAATATATTACTCTGCCTTTTATTTTTATTTTTGTTACTATGATTGATTTTATGCTTTTATTGCTGGTCTGTGACTGTAATAAAAAGTGATAGAATTCCAATAGATTGGAAAAAATGAGAACTAATTGTTCTTTCCTCTAATGAGATGTCTTTAAGCAGCTATATAGGAGACATTGCTTCAAGTTCAGATGGTCTCTAAATCAGATTATTCCCCCCCCCCGATAATTATTTGGATGTCAGAGATTGATACAGGGCTTTGATCTATGTGAAAATGAACTTTTGTTCATTTATTTATCAATACAATTTTGTATTGACAAAGGATGTTCTGTAATGATTGTAATAAATGTATTCTCTTTATTAATTTACAATTCTCTTCAAAATATTCATAGTTCTTTTCTTTTAATGAATTTTCTAATAGAAAAGAATCAAGAATAGTAATAATATACAAATCTTATACACATTTAGTTGATCAGTTAGTTCATTTAATTGAATTTTCTGTGTTCAGAATTCAAAATTCCATTCTTGGGAACAAAAGAGAAACAATTCTTCACAGGTTTTGGAAAAGCCTGTTGATGAGGTTAGTAAATCTTCAGATAATACATTTATATAGCAAACCAATTCATACTTATATGGAGTAGAGCCTACTGAATAGGGTCTACTCTATTCAGGCTCTACCCTGTAGAACTTCCTACAGGGTAAAGGAATTATCATCTTTGTAACATTCATTACAGATTCCAGCTGAGTATACTAAAAGAAGTCTAATGAAATACACCATTTAATCAAGAAATATTATTACCTTCACGCTTTTCATTTTCACTTATTATGTATCACAGCAGAATAATAAACAAATGTATCATTAATGAAACAAAAAATAATGTAAAAAAAAACCTTGCCTTTTGCTAAAAAACAACAAAAAAGACTCCTCAGTCTTTTCATATTGCTGAAAAAATATAGCATCCTGACATTTGTGGATTTTGATATGAAGCAGATGCACAACTAATATCCATTTCATGTATATGACATCCATTTGGGTTTTGAAGGCATTTTATCCTTATCAGACATATATATTGACTTCTTTGACAAAATTAGAATTTTCCTCAATGGATTAAGTAGTGGGCTCAAAATGGTAATAAGTGCTCAATTCCAAATCTAAGTTCCCTGATAATTTTATTTGCTATTTTCATTTTTAATTCTATATTTCATAATGCCTTAGAGTTGAGTTCCTTTCGTATACAACTGAATAAAATTTCATAAATGTAATTATAACTGAAAGGACCCTATTGGAACAAAAAATTGGAAAAAGGAAGAAAAAAAATCAGTGTATACATTCTGCAACACTGATCACACTGAAGCTTCTGAAGCAGTAGAAAGGTGATATTTATTCAAGATTAAATGGGCAATCCCAGTAATTTATTTTAACTATATGTATTCCCCAGATAAATATAACTCTTTCGAGTGGGATCAGCAGACAGATTGAAAGTAAACAGATTACAGAACTTTCCCTTCCCTGACAGAGACTGTCTCTACTCCCAAGACTATTGCTGTCTATAGTTATGTAATGGTATGTGGAAATGACCTTCTGAAACAAGAGAAAGATCTGCAAATTGTCCAATAATCAGATAAATGCCAACTGAGACTGCAGAAGGAATAGGGACATGGCAAGTACTCCCTTTTCTGATTTATCTCAAGGGGTTGACAAATTGCTTATACAAGAGGGGAAAGATATGTACTTAAAAAGGGACAATCTAATGGTCTTCATAACTAGGAAATGTTTGTTAACAGTGCAAATGTGAACCAAAGTGGATATGAAAAAGAACAAAATGTGGTCACGGCTTGTCACTGAATATCAGTAAATTAATTATTATTTTTGGTGTAAATAAGTGGTTGTTCCTTTTGAGAGTTGATACTTCAAAATATTTTATTTTAAAGAAGCCTATCTGAGATTTTATTAATCCTCTCTTCTATGCACAAATAGTCTCTGTGAAGTCTTTTTTGTTTTTATTTTCTTTCAATTGTTGTTTGTTTTCGTGTGTTTATTTCTCAGTTCATGATTTGTAATTACAACAGCTCTAAACCAAATGTGCAATTATGTACTGTAAGTAGCTAAATGGACTATTATGCATATAATACAGTCAAAATCTTCATATAAATTACGAAAACTAAGGTAGTTCAGAGTAGCAAACATTACATTTTTAATGTAGTATGCCTCAAGTAAAATAACCCATAACCTATAAAATAACCTAGTATATAAGAAAATCTTTAGAATGTAAAAATCAACTTATATTGGGTGGAGCAAAGCCATCACAGCTTTGAACAGTTATTTTCCTATTTTTTTTCCTCATTGTTTACAAATTATGTACCTTTGTTGAAAATTAGACAAAAATAGACAAGGCCGTATTTTCTCTAATGGAGTGATGCTTACTTTACAATCGCAGTGTCTTTTCATTCTATATTTTTATGCTTACAATTTTAGATTAGTTTGGCATTTGTTTTTTCTTTGCTTTGCCTCCATTATTTCTAGGTAGCTAAATTGTCTTGAGCTGAGAGATGATAGGGAACAACATTATTAATATTTTATAAGCCAAAATAAGTGATATGTAGAACTATGGCAGGATCAGATCTATCTATCTATTTGTTTGCTTGCTTGCTTATTTAGGTCAAAGACCAATGTAGTTATTTTGTACGTAAAAGTTTGTCTTCCAAGACTTTGCAGCTTGTACCTTATAGACAGGGTGGGATTTTGTTGTTAAAGATTTTCCATGGTCATAGGAAGTGAGCATTATGTTCCATGTATATTTTATATAATATGAAGCAAAGGAGAGTTTGATCTATTTTATGGGCATGACTGTAGATACCATAAAGTAAGGAGACCATGGCAAAAGTGGTTCTCAGGAGGTCTTTCTTGGCAACTTATTCCATTTTCTCACCTGGTAATAAACTTCTTCTGATCAATCTTCTGTTAATATTTTCTCTGGTTCATCCTTACAAATTAGTATGTATAGTTAAAGTCCTGTATTACCAGGACAGCAAAAGTAATTAACTGTTTTAAAATAATTACTTAACATATAAACAGCTGTCAATACTGTCAATGGAAAGTCTTAGACAGTAAAGGATCTGGTGTGGCAAAGATGTGGACATACACATAACCAGCACTCTTGATAGTTGAAGAATTTAAAGGAGAGATAACTGTCTGTTACATGTCTTTCAAGATATTAAACCATATAATGCCTATCTGCAATAGCTTTCTTAGATAGCACGAGATGTTACCCAAATTTAGATGGCTCCATCCAATGAATTACTAACCTATAAAAATGATTCCTATATATCTTTAAAACTATACTATATTATACTAAAGATGTATGCAGAATTAAAAATTAAAACAACTGGTTTGTTGCCTAAATATATATTTTTATGTGTAGAACAATTCACATTATAAGTTAACACTTCTCATGTGATTTCCATTTATCTTCTTTATATTGTCTACAGTCATCATGATCTCTGCTAACATCATAGGCCACTATAACTTGAGTGCTCCAAAAAGCATAGGAAACACTATGCAAAAGTTTTGTTTTTATTGTTAAAGAAAGAACATTTCTCAACTAATTTCCTATGTTATAGTACTGAAAATTGTTACTTACGAAGCTGTCACTGAAAATTGTTACTTACGAAGTTGTCAGAGTTGCCTCCTCCTTTGTGAAGGGTAGGTAGTAAAAGACAAAACTGATGAGGATAATAGCATTAGAATTTGTTTTATAATATTCTTCCCTCCAAAGTGTTTTGAAGTTCTGCATAGAATTCAATATATGATTACTATGGTTTATGACTCTATAATTCTGATGTATACTGGATTTGGAATTTTTATTCACCTAACCAATTCTTTCCAAAGAGCTGAGATAAATGGATATTGTTGTTTCATGATTATTATTGTTATAGGGGTTGCATTCGGCCAGATATTTAGACTAGCATGAATCTATCCAGTCCTTTTCAAATGTTCAAGTAATGGCTTGGTTGTTTGGGGATCACACTCAAGGATTCTATTACTATTGGTACTATATTTACTTTCTTTTGCCACATTCTACTTCTATTTGTAGCTCTTTAATTTTTGTTATTTTCTCTAGTTCTTTCTTTTCTGTCCAGCTGTTTTCAGCTGTTACCATGTCTACTATCAGACTTACTTGTCTTTCTTATTGACAATTGTGGCATTTTCGTGTGAATTCTAAACTTTTAGAATGCTATAGCCTCTTCATTTTTATTACTTATTCTATTTTATGGACTCATTAGTTCCTGCTAGCAGGCAAATAATATGTCTTGCAGATTTTCCAGTGCACCATTGTAGCTACTTTGTCATGCTCTTATTTGTAGTCAGTCTGTGTGATCTTCTTGCAGAAGCTAACTAATGGTTCACTATTTTTTCAGCTTCTTTGCAGAAATGGCACTTGTTATCTCTTGTTGTCTTCTCAGTTCTGTCTTTGTATGCATTTGTTCTGTTGTTGTTGTTATTATTATTGCAAAAATTAAATCTTTCACTTTGTTTTAAACTGTGCTACAAGATAATTTGAAAAACATTGATCGTTTTTAATTAATCATAGATAATATCAGTGAGCTTGGAACAATAGGAAGCAATTATAAACCATTTTTTGAATTTTTAAAAAAAGAATCAAATCTATAAATTAAATTACCATATGCAATTTTTTTCCAGGTTGCTATTACTTTGAGTGAGATATGTGGTAGTTTAAAAATTAGGCGGGACTAAAGCAAAACTGTATTTGATTTCATTTACATTTAATTAAAAATTTAAACTTATTTAATTTGGTGCCCTCAGTGACATAGCTTATCGTATATTCTTCTGTCACATTAAAATTGAATTTTGTGTGATCTTTGGAAACTCTATGGAGACTTTCAGATTTTAATATAACTATGAACTTCAAGATGTGTACCTTTGTAATTTAAGAATAATTTGTATACTTAAAATTTTCAAAGCCTTCAAAGCAACAAATTTAAGAAGATTGTAGCACAAATCAGTATTTCTGCCATAAGAAGTATTATTAAGTTTAACAAGATTTACTTCTGAGTGTGTGTGTGTGTGTGTGTGTGCACGCACGTCCGTGTCCAGGCACATCTGTCTATATTTGTAGAGGTGATAGCAGCTTGAATGTAGCTGGCTTATTTATCTGCTTATTTAATGCTAAGCTTTGAAATTGTAGAGTTACATGCATGTATGTGTGAATTTTCTTTACAAATAGAATGTTCATGGAATACAACACACTACATTTTACTTTTTATCATACAACTCATGGATAACTCTTTGTGAAACTAAAAACATTCATCAAAATATATCCAGGTAAACCAAATATACATTTGCTAAATTCAATTTATTTAGAAGAAATGAATAAAAACCTATTATGGAAATAATTAAACAAACAAACAAACAAATAGAAAATAGTTTTTCACACTTTTCCTAAGAAACAACATTAAAATTGCTACCTTAAAATGGCAATCTTTTCTCCTGCAGTGCTTTATCAGTTTTTCTCTCATGCCATTTTCCACCCTATAATAGGGAATAAATACTACATTTCTTCATTTTTCTACTTTAAATTTTTTTTAAATTTTTTATTGTATTTTATTCTACAGGATTTTAACAATGAATAGCTTTGATTTTAATTTTAGGGCAGTTTTGTAACTGCCTTCCTTTTTTTAATCTTCGATTTCAGCTGTTGTCAATTGGCCAGATAACTAGAACACCATGAATATTTATGTGGTTTCTTTCTTCTTCTTTTCTTATTACAGGATAGTTGAATGATCATGCTTCTTCCAAGCAGCACACTATTCCATTGGTCCCATTAGTCTCCTTTATTCTTACTATTGCTCTGAGCAAAATTAGGCTGAAAGATCTTGAGTGGCGCAAGACTGCCACGTAAACATCATGGGTGAGTAGCAATTTCTAAATGCCAACTCAAAATTTTAATTACTGATGATCAAAATACCATTGAAATGCATGGAAACAAAATATTCTTCAACTTTTAAAATTATGAAATTATGAAATAAAGTTTAGAATTGCATTGATTCTCCTCAAAATTATTCAGCTGCCCTAATGTTCTAAATTTATATTTTTTTCCTTTTTTTTCTTTTGACAAGTTTAAGATGGGCAAAGATAATCTTTTAATCAAATGAATGAAATAACATCTTCCATTATGCCCTAGTCTGTTGAAAGGATAGAAATAACCTGTCATGTTCCTTGTCAGTTTCTACAAGGACCTTGAAATAAACATGTACAACAAAGACAGAGTAATAATGAAAAGTGTTCAATGAAAGCATCAATATTCTGACACATTCTCGTGCATTTATTTTGGAAGCAAGGCACAATTACAATTGCAATGAAAAGGCACATTAGTAATGAAAAAAAACAGTAGAATCTAATTAGTTATCCATCTTTTAATCAATGAAATTTAAACACATCTGCATATTAGCAAAGTTTCAGCAGAGGCATAGTCTGGAATTATCAAGCAGTGGTACAATGATGACATTCCTATTATAGTGATGCCATTAAAAATGCTAGTTTGGATGGAATTCTTTCTTTACTGTTGTCTAGAACATGGTTTCTCAGTTGAAGTTCAGCAGAAGTTTAGGATTCCTAAGATGTCACTAGGGGTTCCCTGGGAGCTAATAATTTATTTTTTAAAAAGCAGAGACTAAACAAAAACTCTGCAACCCATCACTGCATTGTGTGACGACCTGGTGGGTGATGGAGATTGTGTTCTTTTTAAATAACCATTACTGAAATATAAAAATAATATATTAGTTCCATTCCTAATTCTGTCTTTAACTCGAATTTATATATAAGGCAGAACTTATAAAAAGACTACCACTTACTTAAAATGGTGATCAGTACTGTCATTCTCAGTTCTGAACTACTGAATCAATGCAATGTTTTTAGAAACTGCTGAGAGGGAGAGGGAGAGGGAGGAAAAGAGAGGGGGAGGGAGAGAGAAACCACAAGTATAATAGCAGTACAATTGTTGCTGAATTATCACCATAATATTAATCAAAATGTTACTTTTCAGTGTTACATTCTTGGATATTTATTAATCCAAAATCATCCTATTTTCGTTGTAGCATTTGTATTTATATTGCCAACATATGCAACAATCTTTATTACTTGTTATATTAATGTTTGAAAAATAATTTTATCCTATTTTGAATTTAAGTTCAGCTATCAAATATAAACTAATTAAATTAACATTTGCAGACTGTTGCTCTTCTGTTCTTAGCTAATTCATGGATTTCTAAAAATTTAAAACATTTTTGTATCATTTCCCAGTAAAAGAAATCTTTAAAATTAAAAATTTTAATAGTTGTTAGAAATAAAATGAAGAATAAAAGGTAATTTTATTCAAAATAAATTCTAAATAAAATGAGCAATATGAACATTAAAGCAGCCCAGCGATAAATTTAAAAGTTAGAATAATATGTATATCTTATAAATAGACATTGTAAGAATATAAAGGAACAGACGTTACTACTTCAGGCACCTTGAATGAAATGCATCCAGAAAATCTATTTTATCAAATAACATAAATTCCGATAATTTCAAACTTGAAAGATACTTGACCATGATGGCTGGGAATTATGAAAATAGACTTCTGATGCAGACTTTTGGATGATAAAACCTAAAGGAATAGATCTCATCCTTGCGCCTCTGCTTTCAGTTCTCAATTTAACTGGTCAATCTGCCACTTGTGACATTTCTGCCTAACTGCAATGCTCTTTCATTGAGTCAGCTTCAATTTCATATGAAAACCTCTGTGATCCCTTTTATCACTGTCATTGTCACTCTTATCTTTCCATTACCCAATCAATGAAACTACTCAGCAAGATGTCTTGCTTGCACTGCTATGTGTACTCTCTCTTCTCCATTGAAGGTGGAAACAGCAGCCAGACGTGGGTTGTGCTCATTGGTCAGATGTGGGACTGAGCCTGTCAAATTCTTCTTAAATTCTGCCCTTGTTGCTAGGGCTCCCAGCTTTTTGCTCAGTCATTCAGACTGGACGGTTGTGTGGATAGTGTACTCTAGCTGTCTTTTAGCATTAGAGTTGACCTTTCTGCTTGAATTTCTTCAGTTTTTGACCATTGGACTTCCTTTGACTATTCTACTGTCTTTCTGGATTTGGATTTGGACTTTCTTGCCTCAGAAACTCCTTTGGGACTTCTGAGGTCTTATTTCTGCACCCAGTTCCTCTAGAATCACCGTTGAAACTGGTCAGTCAGTTTATTTTATATTGGAGCCCCTTCGCTCTTGTGGGGAGGGGTCCTGAATCGCCATTCGCCTTTAGAGGCTCGACATCTCATTAAAAGATTTTCGGCGGAGTCTTGCGCTCCCTGTTAATTCTGTCAGGCGTCCATTTATCCCCTTGTATATTCAAACCTTCTGCACCTAATTAGAGCCTCGCATTCCGTGGAGCGAGCTGCTTGTTGGCTGTGCATGCTAAAGCCTTATTTGCCTAATCGTTACTATCTTGTCTCCGAATACAGATTCTGGCAGCTCCTTTGGTGCTTAATTGGATCGCTCTGCCTCAGACGAGCTCCTCAGCTGTTTGGCGCTTTCGCCGGATTGGAAGCAGAGCTCCGCGCTCCCTCGGCTACTGGCCTGCTTTCTCGGCGGTTATTGAGTGATCCAACGCTAATTGCCTCCAGCTGCTTGGCGCTATCTCCAACTTTGAAGAGAAGCCTCGCGCTTCATTTGTCAGCGGTTCCGGCCACCATTTTGAATTCTGGCGGAATGAGTACTGACATGACTGAGGGCCTCCAGTCTATCAGACTATGCCTGTAGACAGTGCTGCGACCGCCATTTTAGTTACCAGCACAGCCTCATTGCTTGATTGATTGAGAGCCTCCAGCCCATTTTGGCTGTGCTAGTTTGTCCCAACATTCCCTTTGTAGGGTAATTTGGTCATCCTTTGCTGCCCTTTCTGCACCTCACTTAAATGACCGAAGTGAGTAATATAGCCCTGATTTGC
The DNA here is from genome assembly GCF_059756535.1 of Pantherophis guttatus. Classification (NCBI taxonomy): domain Eukaryota; kingdom Metazoa; phylum Chordata; class Lepidosauria; order Squamata; family Colubridae; genus Pantherophis; species Pantherophis guttatus. Next base: position 71,141,365 of record NC_142066.1, read on the forward strand.
CCCAGTGCTAACCTTCCAGCCGGTGACTAGAGGGCTTAGTCTCTCCTATCAATATTCTTGGTGCAACCGCTTTACAACATATCATGCCAAAAGCACTGCCTAAATCCAAACATGGCCGGAGGGCCACAGTACAAGAACAGTCGGTGGCCTCAATCAGGGAGGAGCAAAATCTGGCACTAAAGGAACGTGCCCATATTAAGCTTTCGTGCACGGGAGCAAAATGTTCTCCCATAACTACCAAGGCTGTAGGTAGCCAGGATAGGCCTGAAAGGAATCGGCATAGGAAGGCCGATAAGAGTGCCCTTATACCTTCCGAGGTCATCAAGGTTTTGTCTGGTGAACCTAAATGTGCTCCTCCCATGACTCCAGACCAAATGTCACTTCAAGATTACCACATATCAACCAAATCGGCTGATGTATGGGGCGCGGCCCCTGCTCGGGGGATGGTCCCTACTGTGGAGTCTAGTGCTCCCGCCCTTTTGGTGCTTCAGGCGCCTCCATCTTCTGTTCCGGTACGAACCTCTACGGAGGTCGAGCCAGCTCGAGACCAGGTTCTGACCAGTTTGCATACAGAGGGCATTCAGCATATGATTGCTGTGGCAGTACAATGCTCCTTGTCAGAGCGTGCAGGCCACCTCCTGTTCACTCCGTTCCCTCAGCCCCTGAGGATTCTCCAGACAATTTCAATATGGAGGATGCTATCTCGCTGGCAGGTTCAGACTCTCCAGCTATTTCCTGTATCCGCGATCACTCAGTTGCAGCAGAGTTAGAACAACAGGAGCCTGAATTCTCAGAGGACGAAGGCTTACCTCCCGACCAACCCGCCTTCACAGGTCTGTTTCCACAGGCTCTCTTTAAGTCGCTGTTGTTTAAGGCGTGAATACGGCCCAATTGGGGCAGGCCAATCCTCCAGAGCCTCCACCTGCTGCAGGCTCTTTGAATCTGTTGTTTGCCGAAACACCTAAGCCAGTGACGGCCATTCCTACCCCTCCACTGTTCTTAGAGGTTATCCAGAAGCAGTGGTCTTCACCCTCTTCGGTTCCAGTGCCATCCTCCTCGGACAAACGGAATTTTGTCGTGTCTTCTGATCTGGATTCCCTCCTTCACATACCCTCTGTTGACGCTCCTGTGGCGGCGTTACTTTCCTCTTCATCTATCCCAGGAGATCCAGAGGAAGGTCTTCAACCTGAGGAGCACAGATCTGAGCAAGTCCTTCAGAGGGCCCATGTCGGAGCAGCTTGGGCCATCAAATCGGCGACCACCGCATCGTTTTTTTAATCGCACAACGCTCCTGTGGCTTCGCCAGATCCAAGATAAGATTCCTTCTGAGGACTCTAGGCTAAAGCAGGATCTGAACAAAATTGTAGCGGCTGTGCAGTTTTCTGCAGATGCGACGTTGAATGCTACTCGATTTGCAGCCAAGTCCCTGGCCTCTTCTATTGCGGCCCGCCGCTTAGTCTGGCTCCGCCACTGGCAGGCCGACGCTAGACATAAATGGCGTCTAGTGTCAGTTCCCTTCTCGGGCTCGAAGCTGTTTGGAGACCACTTAGACAAGTTCCTTGTGGAAACCAAAGATAAGAGGAAGATCCTGCCTGCAGTTTTCCATAGAGGGGAACCTCGATTCTCCCCTTACGTTCCCCACCTGCAATTTCAGTCATCGGAGGGTGGTTTGAGTCCCTCTCGCAATACGGGTAACTTTAACCCGGGTAATTTAAGCTCTAGACAGAAAAATTTTCAGGAGAGACCACCTAGGGGGAGGAATTTTGGTTCCTGATGGCCCTTTCGAGGGGGAGGGGGTCGTTTCTCCCATCGCCATCATTAGTGGTACTGGGGATCCTCCCACTGGTGGAAGATTGGGCCTCTTCGCCAAAGCTTGGGAGGGTACTACTTCGGATTGCTGGGTCCTGGCCTCCATTACATCAGGTCTGGCCATTGAATTTGTTTCCACCCCCCCTTGTCTTTCATCTGCTGCCCTGTGTCCCAGGTGGCCGAACGCCGAGCTCTAATGGAGTCAGCTATTAGCCACCTTCTCGCCATTAATGCTATTCAGCAAGTGCCTAGAGATCAGGTGGGACAAGGGCTCCACTCTAGGGTCTTCTTAGTCCCTAAGTAATCAGGTGGGTGGAGACCTATTCTGGACCTTAAACGTTTGAACCACTTTGTCTTCTATCGAAGGTTCAAAATGCAATCCTTGCGATCAATTCTGGACGGCGTATGGAGGGGCGATCTCCTCTGCTCAATAGATCTTACGGAGGCCTACCTTCATATCCCCATTCGCTTTTCCCATAGAAAATTCCTTCATTTTTGCTATGCTGGGGTTCACTACCAATACAGGGCCTTGCCCTTCGGGCTTTCCTCAGCTCCCCGTAGCTTCACCAAAATTTTGGCAGCTTTAGCTGCCTTCCTTAGACTTAGAGCAGTTCGTCTCCAGTGTTACCTGGATGACATCCTGGTTATGGCACCTTCCCTTCGGCAGGCCATGTCAGATCTCCGTCTTACTATCCAAACATTAGCCTCGCACGGTTCTCTGTTAACGTAGAGAAAAGCCAGCTGGAACCCTCGACTAGGATTCTTCATTTGGGGACAATAATTGATTCGGTGGAGGGTAGGGTTTTTCTCTCCCCTGATCGTCAAGCCAGATTAAGATCTCTGGTGACTAAGGTCATAAGGGACAGACAGGCTTCCCCTTTGCTACTTTCAAAGCTGCTGGGCAAGATGGTCTCGGCCATCTCTATTGTACCCTGGGCCAGGTTACACCTTAGGGACCTCCAATGGTTTCTCTTGCCTTTGAGAAGGCGGGCAGGGGATCTTCTTTGGTCAAAATTGCAGTTCCAAGGGAGGTGGTCGCGTCGCTCCACTGGTGGCGTTCCCCTGCGATTTCCAAGGTCTGCCTGTTCTTGGAGCCTGAATGGGTGATAGTGACCACCGATGCCAGTAAATCCGGTTGGGGATCTCACTGCGAGATGCAGGTCGCCCAAGGCTCTTGGTCCTCCATGGACGCTGCTCGTAGTATCAACTGGCTGGAGCTAAGAGCCATATACCTTGCACGTTGGGCCTTTCGGCAGCTGGTGGCCGGAACACATATGTTGATACTCACTGACAACACTTCAGCCAAGGCCCACGTGAATCACCAGAGTGGCACCAGGTCCAGGTCCCTGATGCGGAAGGCCAAACGACTGGGGCTTTTGGCAGAGCACCATCTAGATTCCTTGAAGGCGGATCATATATCTGGAGAGCAGAACATGATGGCGGACTGGCTGAGTCGCCAAAAGATAGATCAAGGAGAGTGGAGCCTCCACCCTCTCCTATTTCAAATGATGGCAGATCGCTTCGGGGTGCCACAAGTAGACCTATTTGCCTCCCAGCACAATACCAAGCTAACCCATTTCTTCTCCCATTTTCCTTCTCAACAGGCGGAAGCTGTGGATGCCCTGCACTCCCCTTGGCTGCACAGCCTACTATACGCCTTTCCGCCGATTCCCCTCATCCCGAGGGTAATTCGAAAGCTCCTTCTAGAACAGACGGAGATCATTCTGGTGGCACCACATTGGCCGAGGAGGTCGTGGTTTGCAGACCTCATGAATTTGTCAGTGGCTCCTCCTTGGAGGATTCCATGTACCCCCGACTGCCCAGCCAAGGGCGATTGTACATCCAGAGCCTCAGTGGCTTCAGATGACTGCTTGGCGGTTGAGCGGGACGCTCTTCAGTGGGATCACATCCCACTCTCAGTAATTCGTACTATCCAGGCATCTCGCCAGTCATCAACGGACTGAATTTATTTGTCTACTTGGCGTACCTTTTCATCTTGGTGTGACTCCCAGGGGTTCTCCGCTCTTTGAGCTTCTGTGCTGCAGGTCCTAATGTTTCTACAGGCAGGTTTGGACAAAGGTCTTTCTCCGAACACCCTCCGGAGACAGGTGGCCGCTATTTCTTCGATTCTGACGTACAATTCCACTCATTCTTTGTCACAACAACAGTTGATTCATAGATTTCTCCAAGGAGCGACTAATCTCTGTCCTGCGGTACTGCATCGGTACCCCACTTGGGACCTTTCTCTGGTGTTGGACTCTGTTATGGAATCTCCATACGAACCGCTGGATTCTGCCAGTCTCCGTCTGTTATCCGGCAAGGTGGCTTTTCTGGTCGCTATAACTTCGGCGCGGCAAATTTCTGAAATTGCTGCCTTGTCTATCAGAGACGATTTATGTGTGTTCCACATGGATCATGTGGTCCTCAGGTTGGATCCTACATTTGTGACTAAGATTAACTCTCCCTTTCATCGTTTGCAGGAGCTGGTTCTGCCAGATTTTTATCCCTGTCCCTCCAATCCGTTGGAGAGCCAATTGCACACGTTGGATGTCCGTCGGGCTCTCCAGCTCTACATCCAGAGGACTGCTGATATCCATCGGACAGAGTCATTGTTTATTTCATTTCTCCCTGCTTCCCTAGGGCGCATAGACCTCTTCGACGATTGGTCGGTGGATCCGAGCTACCATTACTATGGCATACGAACTCCGGTCGTTGGCACCTCCATCGAATGTGACGGCACATTCTACCAGAAGTGCTGCGACTTCAGCTGCCTGGGCCTCTCGGGCTTCGTTGCTGGAGATCTGCAGGGCAGCTACTTGGACATCTCCTTCCCCCTTTGTTAGACATTATAAACTAGATAACTTCGCCTCCACAGAGGCTGACTTTGGGGGGAGAGTGTTGCAAGAGGTCGAGGTCTGGGGGGTGTCATCTGCCCAGACTGTTCCCTCCCATGAGCTGGGACAATGAACTTGGGTATGTCCCATGTCTGGCTGCTGTCTCCACCTTCAATGGAGAAGGGGTATTGGTCCTACCTGATACGCCCCTTCTCGTTGAGTGTATAGTATAGTTTATTGAATAGCCCAAAGGCCTTTTCAAATTTTTGTGTCATTAATCTGCCAATTGTGCTTTTTATTCTTATTGCCAAAGACTAAAACTTTTGATTTAGCTACATTTATAGTCAAGTGGTTTGCAGTACAGTAACGTGTAAGCTTGTCAAGAAGTCTCCTCATTCCTATTTGAGTTCTAGAAAACAACACTAAGTCATCGGCATACATTAATACGTTAATAAATCTAGAGCCTATTTGGGGGCTGTGCGTCAGAAGATCATCCAGCTGCGCTGGCATATCATTTATATAAAGGTTAAAAAGAGTAGGGCCCAGCAGGCAGCCCTGCCTCACTCCTCTAGTTGTCGGTATGCTGTTTGTTGAGGCCCCATTTGCTGCATATCTGACTCTAATTGCCGTATTAGTATAGAGAATCCTGATCAACAAAATAAGTCTGGGGTCCATCCCCATAACTTGTAGTTTCCTCCACAAGTGGTTCCTATCTATAGAATCAAAAGCAGCAGTAAGGTCAATAAAGGCGGTATACAGCTTTTTCCCCTGGGTCTTGTATTTATTAATTAAGTGGGAAAGGATGAAACAATTGTCTATGGTAGACCTACCTGATCTAAAACCTGCCTGCTCATTTGCCAGAATTTCCTTATCCAAGCACCAGTCCTCTATTTTATTTAGCAGATGTTTCGTATACATTTTTGAAATTATATTAAGAAGACTGATGGGTTGGTAGTTGGATGGGGCAGCTCTGTCACCTTTCTTAAAAATTGGAAAAACTATAGCTAACCTCCACCCTTCAGGGATTATCCCTACTTTATCAATATAAGTAACAGTGCTACCAGCACCGTTGGACCTAAAGTCAATGTTGGACCTAAAGAGTTCAGGAGGCAACAAGTCCTCTCCAGGGGCCTTCCCAGCCTTTAAGAATTGAATTATATGCTTAACTTTGGTAGGGGTAACTGGTGTCCATTCCGGACATTTCCTTAATTCTTGCTGGAGGATATCCAATTGCAAGACATTTGTTGTATTGTTATCATCAAATAAAGCAAGATAGTGCTTCTCCCATTTTACTGCTGATATATCAGTGTCCATAAATGGGGAACGTTGTTTTAATATACTGGCTATCTTATGCCAAAAGATCGTAGGGAATTGGGATTTCGCTGCCATTTCTACCTCTTTCCACATCCTGGTGTTATAGCTACTTTTCTTGTTTTTCAGTAGGGATTTGTATGCTCTCCTGAGTTGAACCATATTTGAATAATCACCATCCTGTCTGGATCGGTTAACTTTCTTAACTGCGGCTCTTAGATTTGACCTCAAGTTATGGCAATCATCATCAAACCACTTTCTAGAGATCCCATCTACTTTTCTATCGTTCTGGATCATTAAGTTCCTAAGGGTAGAAGTTAGCTCTGTATAAACTGACATTGGGGTGTTGTCTCCGGGCTTAGATTGGGAGATTTCCCTTGCTAGGTGTCTGGTTTCGTCTGAGCCCAAATAAGTGGTGACAGATTTGACATCAAGTCTGTGCCAATATAACCTTTTATAGTTATAAACCCGGGCATTTGCTAAGGTGTCAATTTCCTCTCTTGAATGAGGCCTAACTTCTGAAGAGAGTGAAACCAGAGCTGTGATGGGAAAGTGGTCACTTTCCTCTCTAAATATAGCTCTTACTTCTGAAAAATGGTGTACTAAACTAGAGGAAGTGCAGATATAATCGATAGAGGTTGAGGTTTTGTTGGACGAGAAAGTATAGGGATATATATACCCATCACTCGAGCCACTAAGTACTTGCATATCATTCATAAACAGCAGGGAAATTAACCTCTGGGCATATTTATTGGTCCTCTTGTCCATTGAGGACCAAGTGAACTCATTATAAAAGTAACCAGTTGGTACCAGGCCTCGGTTAGCATAGCTCTTCATTGAGGGACCTAGTCTTGCATTAGTATCTCCAGCTAATATAATTTTTGCTTGGGGAAAGCGTCCCTTTAAGGTAGCTAATACTGAATCTAATTCATCTCACAAATCCCTTCCTAGAAGGTGGAATGAAAATGGAGCGATATATACATTAATTAAAATTAAGTCCATCCCCCTGAACGTACATCTAATAGGCAGAATATATTGGAATTGAGGATCTAAAGAAATTTCTTCACCCTTCCATCCCGTATCCCTTTTGACCAACGTGGTTAAGCTCCCAATTGCCCTCCCTCTTAAATTGACTTTGCCTGCCGGTTTATGCCATGAGGCAAAACCCGGTAAGCTGATCTGTGGATCATTAGTAGTCAGCCAGGTTTCTTGAAGGAGGATGAGATGATGTGTTGAAATCAATTTTATAAAATCCATCCGGTTTGCAATGCCTTTCCAGCCCGCTATATTCCAGGACAGGAGGGAAAGGCTGGGGATATAAGGTACCCTAGTTGTTGGCCATTTGTTGTCTAGTCAATCACCCCGAGGCACTACTCCTTGTGTCTCTTCCTCCACCCTTCTGGTGGAGGGGTCCGGAATTACTACCACCGCCTTCTCTGGAGTGCCAAAGGAGTCAAAAGTGGCCTCTGTTTGTTGCGGAAGTGCCTCCTCCGTTCTTAAGGAAGATGAGACAGGTGAGGGCAGTTGCACTGTTGGGGGAGGGTGAACTTCTGCCGCTACGTTCATGGTCTTTGTTTCTTTGAAAAGACTTTTGCCTTCCCTTCTACCCCGCTGGACGGACTTAATGACTTTAGGCCTTGTCTGCACATGCTTTCCCCGTTCTTCCAACTTGGATAGCCTTCTCGTTGAACTACAGGCTTCTGCTAGCGAAGATCTTAATAAATCAAATTCAATTAACATCGACCTTTGCTCCTTTGGAGACAAGGAGACAAATTCGCTGATTATAACATCCTCTGGTTTGTCGGTGCTTGCCTTCATATGTGGGACCTCCCTGATCTGGCCTGCCTCCATAGTTTCTCCGGATTCTGGAAGAAAGACCCTGGAGGTAGCAGAGTGGTTCCTAGGTACCATTTTTGATGTTTGGTTAAGTCCTTGTAAAAGCGGTTTAATAGGCCCACTCGAGAAGACTCTTGTAGGAATGACTTCAAATCTGAGCAGGGATCCTTTTCTTTTCATTACAGCGTTCGGTATAGTATTGCTGTCAAAATGCAGTATTAGTCGAACACAATTGCTATGCTGGGGAAGTTTTTCATATCTGAGTAGATCTATTAATAAAGGATCAGATTTCAATAGCTGTGCAAGTGAGAGGGTTATCCTTTCCTTTGAAGTCCATCGTCCTCTATTGCATGGGATTTTCCTTATCCTTAAAGCGATTTGTTTCTTTAACAACCTTCTTCCTTGATGAGGGTTAGCATCAGTACTTGCAATGCTTTGTTGTTTGGGTTGAGGTCTTACACCCTCCCACTCTCTCCGCGTGTCAGGACGGTGTGCAATCTCACCCTCCTTAGCTGCAGAGTGAGGGCCATTTAAGAATTGTAAGATCCTCTCGATGTCTCTTTTGATCGATGTCAGTAAGTCATATATTGAATCTACTGTGTGCGCAGTTAACATACTCTGAGTACAGACCATCTCTCTGAGGTCTGAATATGTCGGAACTTCTTTTAAGCAGCTAGAAGTAGGGGAGGGGATAGAGCTTGAAAAATCACCCATTCTAGCAGGCGAGTTTGAATCTGAAATCCGGGAAGAAAACTCCCCATCTGTATCTCCCTCTCACAATGATACAGTCGACAGAGACAAAGTTCGAAGTTCAGATTGGGGTTCTGGATTACACCTCTCCATAAAGTCATCCAATTTAAGCTGTTTAAGAGGCTTGGAGTAATTAAGTTCTGTCATAGATTTTGGGGAGAGAGAGCAAGCTCTCTGCCTCTTACTTTTCTTTCCCATTCTGGTAGATAGTTGATCCAGTATCTCCCAGTGAAATTAAATATCGCAATAATTTATCCTCCCTCGGCAATCGTAGTTAAGGTAGGCCTTAATGATGGTCTCAGCCGAGGCAACACAGAGGTAAAAACCAATCTCCTTTCCAAACAACGGCTTGTCTTTTACTCCTACTTCTTTGCTATATCTATTTTCAGAAATGTTTAAATTGTTTAAATTATTTCACAGGGAAATATGTGGGGGAAGGAGACTAAAAAGCTGATAAGGTTTCATTAAAGGCAGGCCTACCGGGAGCATCTGCAGCCAGTTCCTTACTGTACTCGTTCCAAAAACAAACAGCTCAAAATCCCCTCCAAAGTTAGGGGCCTCCAGTGAGGTTTGTCAATAAGTCCGGTAATCCGAATTTCAGGCCTTGCAAGGAGGAGTCACAGGAATAGCCTAGGCCAGGAATGCAGGTTGTAGTATTGTTAAAATATGTCTAAAACAAACAGTAGCCACACTGTATGTGCTTTGTAAGAGTCCGGTATAGATTAAAAATAGATTAAAAGTGAGTTAAAAATATAAAAATACTTTAAAACGTTAAAAAAGAAAACCTAATTTGCTTTTGGGAGAGCTCCTTACAGCCGTTCTCCCGCTCCTTACTCGTTGAGTGGAGATAGCAGCCAGCCCCACCCTCTTTCTGCAGTCTGGTCACTAGGTTGTTATTGTTTATCTCACAGGGCTTTCTGTTTCTCATTCCACACTCTGAGTCTGTCTTCCTCCTTTGACAAAAGCTGGGAACCCTAGCAACAAGGGCGGAATTTAAGAAGACTTTGACAGGCTCAGTCCCACATCTGACCAATGAGCACAACCCACGTCTGGTTGCTGTCTCCACTCAATGAGAAGGGGCGTATCAGGTAGGACCAACGCCCCTTCTCCCTCTCTTGCTCTGATCGTCCATCTCAATGCTTTCTATAAGATTTCCTCCCACCCCATATTCTGTGTAAAATATAGGACTAGGGAAGCAATAATATATCAACTTTATATCCCTTCTGATTTGAGCCTATGCTCATTCTGCCAGATTTTTAAAAACTGCATAATTGTGAAAACAAGAACATCGGGTCTCAATTATTTAAAAATATTTCCTTTTCTACTGATTTCTGTCCATCAGTCTTGAGTGCCAGCTACATTGTATTCATAGATTAACTGTTTAAATCGGTAAGGTGAATGGTGAATGCCTCTTATTGTGTTCAAATTTTATACTCATTTTAGATACCAAAATTGGTTTTAAAATGAAGCAAACCCAATGAATTCCTAATTTAATTCTATTCTGTACTTTCTTACAAAATTAAAGTGCTGCATTTTCCTAATTTAAATACTTAAAAGTGAACATCCTTTGAGATGTATGAATAATTCTTCATTAAATAGTTTATTAATATTAGAAAAATCAAGGAAGTCTGAAAATGCCTGTTATCTTTTTGAGAAAAAAATGCTTTGAAGTATATTTGGTACTTTGACCCAGATTATCTGATATCCCCATAATGAAAACAATCTAGGAAAAAAACCAACCAGCATTGTGAAAATTTGGATGATCTTATTATTTCCAACATGCAAGTCTGCCATTTCCAAACCTGGAGATCACAGTATTACTACTCAAGGAGATAGCACAAAATAAAATATGTAAGGTTATTTTTTTTCAAACTCCTGCTGTCTCTCATGTATCAAAACCATACCAATAGAAATGAGTTGCCAAAATTTAGTTTGTCACCCACCATGCAGTCCATATTTTGGCAGTAATTTTACACAGAATTTTGTAGTGCTAAAATGCTATTGATACTACATTTCCAAATGCACTTCTTTCATCCAATATATTGCATGTGATTCATGCTATGGAGCTATTACTGCAATTGGCAATCACTTTTCATTCAGTTCACTAAATAAATTCAGTCAAGATTTGATGGCATATCAATATCAAAATTAAACTACAAATATTTCAAAACTATTTCAATCAAGCCCTTCTTTGAAGAGGAATGACAAGAAAAGCAATTGTTTTCAAAAATCACTCGTATTATCCTAGCTAACTTGTGGGTTTCCATTCTGGTATCTTTCTTGTCTTGCAGAGTATGTATTATACAGACCATATTCCCTTGGCTGTAGAATGACTCAATATTTTAAAAAAGCTGATTGAAGGCATTGCACTCTAACTGTTGTACTATAAGCCTTCTAAATATCATAATTAACTCGGTGCTAGCTATCTGAATTGGAAATTACAAGAATAGTTAATGACTGAATTAATTTGTAGTAATGAGCAAGCTGGTTTTGCCTTGTTTTACAATGGACAGTGATTTGGTCCTATGTTATCTTACTGAAAAACAAAACACAACAAAAATATATCTATCATATTATTTATTATTTATTTAGGGTATGGTGAGAATATGACAAACAGAAGTAAACATACATACACAACCCACGTAGTTATCTGTCCTATATAGAGCCTTTATTGATCTCAAATCAATTTTTTACTTGCAATTGAGAATAATTCTTTGGGAGAAGATGATTCCAACAAGAATAGGCTTCTCCTATTCTTAAAAACTTCAAAAACTTCACAATAACACTATTGCTAAAATCAGTTGTAATTCTCAAAATACTTTTTCCAGTTTAACTTCTGGGACAGACAGGGCTGTATACAGAATAGAGAGTAATAGAGTTGGAAGGGATCATGGAGGTCTTCTAGTTCAACCCCTGTTCAAGCAGGAAACCCTATATCATTTCAGAAAAGTGACTGTTACAGTATAGAAAAGTTACAGAAGCCACTGTGAAATCAACAAACAAAATGTAGGGACTACATACAGTATAAGCAATCTGAAATTTTTCATTGCAATTCCCATGACTCCAATACTTTATAGAGCCCATTTTTACAATTTCAGGCCAGTAGAGATTATACAAACCAAGTTCTGACAATCAATTTGAGGCACCCAGATATACAACTAATGCATTCCTCACAGTGCAAGCAAAGAAACTAAAAATTGAGATTCTTGGCTACTAATTTTCTCCTACATGCCAACTCAAATATCACCATTTTCATCAGGACTGATCCCTTAGTCCACTTCCAATATTCCTGTCAACAAAATATTCTCTGTTTTATATTGCTTCTTTCATTACACCATTACTTTACTGTCTTAGCTGTTGTCTTGCTATTTTCATGTAGCTCAATCACTGAAATAAACAAATTTATTTCCCAATAATTTAGAATTGTTCTGTATTTTACTGAAAATTATAAACAGACTTTTTAAAGACAATATTTCACAAAATATTTTGGTTTAGGAAACGGAAAAAGAAAGTATTTCCAGTGCTTAATATTTCCTTCGTGATTTCAGGCATATGTCTCATGAGTCCTCTTTTCCTTTCCTACAAAAAGAAATCAGATAAAAATCAGATTAAAAAGTAAACTACCATCCTATATATCACTGCTCAGAAAGCTTCTGCTAAAGTAGAAAAGCTGCACCGTAACACTATATTTTGTAGAAATCATTCTAGAAGCCAAATATCCGTAGTGATTTTAGGGGGGAGGGAAGCTTTACGAATCCCGCCATTGCTTTCTGCAGCTTGCCTTAGTAAAAAAGGAGCATCTCTTCCTCTCGCAAGCTCCATTATTTTTGTAATTTGCACTCTCAGCAGAATTCCTGGCTCTTTTTAAACTAATCTAGGAAAGTGCTATGCTGTTTCCATTCTGAGAGTGAGACTGAGAAACAAAGGATGCAGAAGAAAGTGGTGGAGAAAGGAAGGGGAGAAAGGGTTTATGAACTTCTCTGAGAAAGCAGCACTCTTTCAATTTACTAATCTCAAATCAAAAGGAAATTGAATAATATGTAACACTTCCAGCTATTGCTATCATTGTCAAGTGAAGATCTATTACTCAAAGATAAAGTATCATTCTGGCCAAGTTTGCATGGTGCCCTGCCCAGATTATCAGGCCGAGGAGAGGACTATCACTGCTATCTGCAGGCTGGAAGCAGTAGTAGAGTGACATCCTTGATCTGACCTTGTATACAGTGATTTATGTAAAATGATAACAGTTATAAGCCCCTCTTCCCTGCCTCTGTGGATCAGCATCAAAAGTCATAGAAATCTGATCATTATCATTGGACAAATTAATGGTACAAAGAAAAGATATTCACAGTGACACGGAGGGAATATTTTAAAAATAATTTCCTAGTTGTAGCTATGTCCTCAAATCCTATGTCATATTCTAGATATCTTTGATGAATAGGTTAGAAAATGCCAAAAGATTAATCTTGCCCAACTTCTGATGATCTTCAGTCTTTTACTGTGAACACATCAGTCCTATCTTGAGTCATCCAATTAAGCAGGATTATTTCAATACCTTGAATGTTTTTCCCTAATATTGGAAAATGTACCAACTGAAACAAATAAGATACCACTATCTAAATATGGTGTTTTGATTATATCTGTGCTTTATTAGTAGCGCTTATTTGTACAATGGAACAAAGGTAGAAGTACCACAGAAAATATAATTGTTGAGCATTTTAAAAAGGATGATTTAAAATAACACAAGTGAGTTGTTGCCATTTGTTTTTGCAATTTGAAAGTGAAAGAAAGTGTGTCTTTCTTCAACGATATGTACTTCACATTTGATGCACCTGATTAGAAAAAGTAGCATGTGGGAAAGAAATCTAAACTTTTGACATGGATAGTTTTTGATAATATTTAATGCTCTTATCAGTGCTTTTAGAGAAGATTGTAAATAAATCACTGTGTGATCACTAAATGCCAACAAGCAATCAAGCATCCATGAATCAAATCTTTGAACTTCCAGAAGCAATAATTCAAATGTTATTTCTCTTTTTGACAATTCCTGCAAAAAAAAAAAAGAATTGAATACATATTCATTATTTTTTTTAAAAAAATAGTTATCTTTAGAAGTTAAATACCAGTGTACTGCAAATAAATAACTGTTTATTAAAATTGAAAGAATTATTCAAGATAGATTTCGTTTTCCATCTTTAACAATGCATTTCTTTTGCCATAATGTCACCTTATAATTATTTATTTATCTATTTATTTATTATATTTCTATACCGCCTTTCTCCCATAGGACTCAAGGCGGTGTACAGTCAAGAAAAATATAGACACACAAACATCATAAAATTGCTAATTAAAATTATTACTTAGTTTGGTCAATTAAATAAAACCCAGAATTAGATAACATTTAAAAAATCATTCACATGTTCGTAAGTTTAGCCCCGCCTGTGGAACATCAGGGTCTTGAGGGCATGGCGGAAAGCACGGAGATCAGGGATATTCCGTATCTCCGGGGGCAGTTCATTCCAAAGGGTTGGAGCCCCCACAGAGAAGGCCCTCCCCCTGGGAGTCGCCAGTTGACATAATTTGACTGACGGTACCCTGAGTAGTCCCTTCCTGTGAGAACGAACTGGTCGGTGGGAGGCTATTGGTGGCAAAAGACGGTCTCGTAGGTACCCAGGTCCTAAGCCATGGAGCGCTTTAAAGGTGATAACTAACACCTTGAATCGCACCCGGAAGACCACCGGGAGCCAGTGCAGCTCGCGTAGGAGAGGTGTTACATGGGCGTAACGAGCTGCGCCCATAATCACCCGCGCGGCTACGTTCTGGACCAGTTGGAGCCTCCGGGTGCTTTTCAAGGGGAGCCCCATGTAGAGAGCATTACAGTAGTCCATATGGGAGGTAACTAGTCCTAATTATAGGACTTGAAGTTTTCTAAAAAGAAATAACACACCTGAAAGATTATGCATGTTTTAAATTATGTTGTTTACAAAATTCTTGACTAGAAGTCTTTACTAAAATAGCTAGTACTTATAGATGATAGGTCTTGGTTAAAGAAGCTATATTCAGTTTCTAAAATCTAAACATATCCATATTAGACTTTTTTTTAAAAAAAAAGTAATGAGGACATCAAAAATGGAATATAGATTCTTATTTTAAGTTAAAATGGAAGTTCATTACAGGAAGTCAAGTGCTGTGAAAAATCTGTTTCATGTAACTAGCAGCAGATGAAACATATAAAGTGTTAACTTCTGTAAGATGGTTCGCTGCTCCTCAGTTTTTCCTTAAGATTTATGTGATCTGGGAAAATTATAGAATCCTGGATGTCATATTAACAGTATTTTCAGTATCAAGCTGTTAATGAATAAGGTTTTTAAATTGAATTTTGTAATGCAGATACTAGGATACTATATATACCGTATGTATGCAGCAGTGAGGTTTTTTTTTTTTAAAAAAATTACATCTTCTGGGCAGTTCCTGTGGCCACCAATATTTTATAATAATGAAACCAATGTTGTGGGAGCTAAATTTTTCTATGACATTGTTAGTAGGGAGGCAGTTACATGTAAAAATATTCTTCCTGAGAAATACATTAGGATGTGTCTTATGATGTCTGTCATGTGGGGTGGGAAGAACCGTTTTTTTTAAAATTTAAAATTAATGTCAGCTATCTAAAATGTACAGTAAACAAACTGATCAAATTAAATGAAAATATACACTACAATATTTGTTTCTTTATGGGCAAAAGCAACATGCACATTAACTTGATAGATATCTTTAAATGATAACAGAATGTTACACCTAATCCTATTTCAACCTCTTGACATAATGTTATACATTTCCTTAGATGAAAAACTGTTTGAAAGAACAAAGATTTTGATGAAATAATTTCTTTCATTTGTCCCTTTTCAACATTAGCTTAAGACTATCATGTTTTGTTAAAAGATAAATAAATGTTTAACAATTATTTCATTTGCAGAGATGTCTGTGGGAGAGGGACAATAGGAACAAGCCTCTTGTAAATGTGACAAATCCTTTTTATAGTAATTTATTGAGAATTATAATTACCAAAACATATGACAAACTAAAAGAATGAAGAGTAAACGTTACAAAAAATACAAAAGGAAAAAAGCTAAATAGAAAAGAAAAAAATAAGGTTGGTTTGTTGTTTTACATACTTTTTATTTATTAAAACTTCAATCAATTTCTTTTGTATGTCCAGTAATTTTTTCCATGCATTTCTTGTAACTTATCATTTTTAAATCTATCTTGATCTTGTTGGATATACTTTGTAACTCTTCTATAATATCTTTTACACACAGTTTATCTATATGAGGAGACAGTATTAAAATTAATTTCTGGGATCATTGCTCAAAAATATTCTTCAATATGTCCAATGTTAAAATATTTTGCTTCATTTGGCAATTGTAAATTGAAATGACATTCAAATAGAATGTTATTTTCCTTTAATTATTATCTTTCATTTTTTCTACTACCTTCTAGTGCCTAATTTTTAAACTATTATATTCTTTTCAAATTCAAAATAAAAACATCTTCCCACAGGAAGGAGTCTTTACAATTAATTCCAAAAGTTTGGCCTTACCATTTGCAACTTTCAAAAATCAAAGTTTTAATCACCTTTTTGATCTTTAATCAACTTTTAATCATATGGATCAAAGCTGTTATATCTAATTTTTTAAAATCTAGATTACTCTCCCTCCTTGGTACTTACTGTAAGATGAAATATTATCAGGTGAAATAACCCTGAAGCAACAGTTAAAAGAAACAGAGTGGTAAGCAGATCTAGGAGCATCTATGAGAACTATCATAGGCCAACTTGCCACAGCAATTTGCCACAGGATGAATTCAGAGGATAATTCAACACTATTCAACACTATATTAATTGTTTCATTCAGTTATAATTGGTGACCATTTTTTTTTTCAAAATTAAGGTAACTCTTGTATTTCTGGATTGAATTTATTTTATTATTATTGGCCATGGTTCCATCAAAATTCATTTAACTTTAGTGCTTGCTGAATTATCCTGCGGTGTGTTGGCCATGGCAAGTTGGCTGAAGCAAGTCGGCCATGGCAAATTATCCCATTCCAGATCTAATGAAGGCCCCAACCTTTCTGTCACCAATATAGATACATCGTTATTGCTTCTAGCTACTTTACACAGCTAGAATTACCCTACTAACAGAAGGCTTTTTCTCCTGCTTGATGTTATGTTCTTCCCTCTGCAATATTGGAATATACTATATACTATTTTTCAGAGTATAAGACCCTCTGGACTATAAGACTCACCTATCTTTTTGGGGTAGGAAAACAAGAAAAAAAATCTGCCTCTGCCTCCCAGCAATTTGTCTCCTTGCAGCAAACAGCCCGTTTCAGCTTCAGCACAGCCTGATTAGCACAAAAAAATCTGCGTCTCAGCATTAGATTCTTTTATGAATCTAATAATAAATTAATAAAATAATATTATAGCCCCTCACCCCCCTTACCCCAGTGATAACACATCACACAAGCCATTTAAGGGGCTCCATCCCGCTCTGGGATCCTATCCAGAGTCTTAGTAATCTTCCTATTTCAAACAGTGACTAAGAGTTCTGCTGGACTGCACTGCAGATCAGCAGTTATAACCCCCAGTTCTTTCTGGAATCCATCAGGGTCCATTAGTTGATGGGGGCGGACCAATCTAATAGGTCCTGCCTCCCTGTGGGGGGGGGAGCTACAGCTCTCAAGAAACTCATTGCCACCAGACTGTGACCTAACCATGATCAAGGACAAGTCCACCAATTCCAGGTCATATTGGTTGCTTAAATTTTGCTTATTCTGAGATTCTGCTCATAAAACACTATGCCTTTTGTAATAGGTCGTGGGGTCCTTGGAAATCTCTAAGCTTGGTTATATTTTTACAGATGTTTCATTATAAAACTAGGCAACATCATCAGTACACTAATTTTATTACTTAATTTGGTAATGTTTCATTATATATATGTCATATGTGTTCTGATCTCTGAGTTTGGTGATTTTCTTGCTGATGTTTCATTATCAGTGCATGTTATCTAGTTTGATAATGAAATGTATGCAAAAAAACCTACCAAGCTCACAGAGCACTGAGAACCTCACAGTTCATCCCTGAGCTACAAACATTCTCTTCTATCAATGAAATGTCTGCAAGAAAACCATCAAACTCAAAGAACTTCAAGGACTCTGAAGTTCAATCCTGAGCTACAAATATTTTCCTCTGTTAGCATGAAACTAGGTTTTGTGCAGCAGCACAAAAGATCTATCAGATGCAGATGGGCCAATTTTCTGCCAGCCAAATGTATCCTATGTAATTCATTTAAATTCTAGATATCATATTTTTGTAATTCTAAATGTTATTACACTTAATATAATTTAGTGTCTACATTATAATTTAATATAGGTTGCATCTTGGACATCACTCGCAGATAATAGTTTTATATCTTATCTAAATATCTCTGTCTTAAATTTTAATTTATTATCTATTAATGTGTGTGCGTGTGTGTGTGTGAGAGAGAGAGAGACAGAGACAGAGAGGGAGGGAGGGAGGGAGGGAGGGAGGGAGGGAGGGAGCAGGCAATATATAATCACCAAACATTTTGGTTTGTGTGTGTTTATAAGTGTGTACAGTATAGTCACAGAGCACTTTCCTTGTACTGGTCTACAACTGTAATATACTAAATCTGAAATAGCTGAATAGTAGTTAACAAGCAATTTCCTTAAATGATTAGAAAAGGAAGTATTTGAATTAAGTGTTTTTTTCAGTTTTGTGCAAGATGGCTATTACTTTATTTCCCAGATTTCTAAACCCAAAAGAGATTACTCTCTTGTAGTCTTCACACAAGAAGCAAATGTCTGCAATACTTCCAAGTAATTTCAAGTACTGTCCTTGTCCTGAGACGAATTATTCAATGAGCTGGTCTACCTACCAATTCTTCACTCCACTGTGGTCAACAGGTCCACTTTTAATGGAATGTGATAGATCCTATGGTTCAGTGATGGGTTGCTACCGGTTCGCCCTGGATTGGGCGAACTGGTAACGGTGGCGGCGGGAGACTCTGCCCACCCGGATGCTTCTGCACATGTGCAGAAGCTTCTGCGCATGCGCAGAAGTGTTGCGTACGAGTGCACACGCATCCACAAGCAAACCAGTAGCGATCGGTTTTGAAACCCGCCCCTGCTATGATTGGCTTTGTATATATAAACTAGCCAATTGTCATATTATGTCACTCATGTTCAGCAACTTGGAGCTGAACGATGAATTGATTGATGAATTAAACCAGGGGGGAAATATATTAAGTGAGTTGGAAGGTATGTTTGAAAGGGAGATAGGGGCCTGGGCAGAAATTTTGGAACCTAGGCAGTGGAAGAGGGTAGAGGTGGGAGAAATACCTAGATTGACCAGCCAAGAAGCAGATGCAGATAGAGGTAAAGATCCAAGAGAGGAAGTTGGGAGGCAAGTAAAAAAAAAGCACAGCAATTAAAATATTGAAGCGGGCAAGAGACGATGGATAGATGATTTCTTTTTTTTATTGTTCTGATTTGCTTCTCCTTTTCTCGCTCTTTCTTTTTTTTTTAGGTAGGTGACATGACTAGAAGTTAGGTCGGATAGAAAGAAAATGTTTTTTTGATAAAGGGTGACATGATTAAAAGTTAGAATAAGTGATAGAAATACGAGAAGGGGGAATATTAGTTATACACTTTAATATAATAAAATAAAAGTAATAACAAGAAGAAATATGGAATAATTGCACAATAACAGATTGCAACTTAATATAAATGTGAATCATTATTAGAAATATATAAGTTGACTGAATGTAATTTCTATGATTAATTCTACTAGTTTTAGAATGTATGTAAAGAGGTTAAATAGACTAGAGATACAGATGCAGAAAAGTTGTTATTAGTATTGAAATGTTGATATGTTTGTTTTTGGTTGTTTATATTTTTGTTTTGTGTGTGTGCATGTGTGTGTGTGTGTGTTTCTTGATTTTTTTGTGTATTATGTTTCTTTTTGTACTGTGTATTTTAATCTTTGCAAATTTAATAAATATTATTTTCTTTTTTTTAAAAAAATAATGTATGACACCCAGGTGCCACACTGTTCACACATCAATATGTTTGTAAAAAAAAAAAAAAAAACTTTTTACAAAAGAGAATTGTATGGTATATCAATTTTGTAAATTATTACTAATATTAAGTCCTCCTCTAGAGCTGTGTCAGAGGTAGTAACAAAGATTGATAGACTGTTGGACAGACAGTTTTTAGAGACATCTGGAGAAATTGTCAGTTCATTTATGCTCTGCTCCCATAGCAGCTGGGGACTCTACATGTCTTTAATCTCTACATTATGGAATTGACGCTATTTGTACCAGAAAGTAAATCTCCCTTTTTCTGGAATAGCTGTTTTGAATGCAAAGGGGGAAAAATGCATCTTGAGCCTATATCAAATGCCCACCATGGCCATGCCCACCCCCAGCCATGCTCTGTCCCACCTCCTGGCCCTCCAAGGTCAAACACAACCCTGATGTGGCCTTCAATGAAATTGAGTTTGACACCCCTGATTTAGAGTATATAAATGTAATGAAATTGCTATTGCTATTTAACAATGGGAACTGTCAGTTAAAACTGAAGTTTTAAAAAACTGTCAATGTTTTCTGAGTCAGCATTACGATTCAAATATTGTATAACTTGAAATTCCCTCTGACAGTTCATTATCACCTTGCTTCATCCTGTTTTAATGGTCTAGTTATACTACAAATTTTTGATAAAGTCTGCTTTAAAAAAACCAAAAATTCTTAGATGTTGCTTTTCTCTTGCATTGTAATGGGAGAGTGGTGATCTTCCCTTTTCACATCTGAAATCAAGATTTAGTCAGTGTGTGTTATCCTCAAAATTGAGAAATGAATTTTGCTATTTTCCAAGGTGAAAATTCAGCCACTTATCAAAGTAGATAAGATATTATTTTACAGAGGATTAATTTAGTTCTTACTTTTTTAAAAAAGTGAAACATCTTCCTTCAGTGATTTAAAGCCAAATGTTGATCATGAAAACTAAAGAAGTTTAAGTGGCACCATTCCGTTCAATGATTTTCAATTGCTGTTCATGACATAAAGCTATAGTGCATTCCTGCTTCATGTATACTGTTCAAAATCATTTAGGGCTGCATTATCTTCTCCTGGTTGGAAATTACCAGGAAGATGTTGGTAATTAATATATCTGTGTTACAGAAAATACAAACAGAAGTCAATTTTTATAGTTTGGCATTAGTTGAAAAGGTAGAGTTGGGTTATCGTAATCAACACTTGTAAAAGCAGGCATGTGATATAATCTCTATGTGATATAATCTTAGTCATGCTGTATTTTTCCTATGTTCCAATCCACTCCAATGCAGGGTTTTTGAGAGGGACAGAAAAAAAGTGTATATGTTCATATCATAGTAAATGTTGAAGTTCCCTAGGTATTACAGTGAGAGAAGATAAATGAAGAAGAGATTAACGAAGCATAGGCAGGTCATTTTAAATGGCATTCTGTTTCATTTGCAATTTGTTTTCCTGTCACTCAATTGATTCTACTGTTCTTTAATGTGACTCCAATACACATTTATAATTTAGGCAAATACTAAAATGACAACTGGATATTGTTGCAGTTACTACGGCTTCCAGAAAATATTTCTTGCACAAGAACTATCAAAATAAGAAGGTAAGTGTTGTTCCATATGAAATTGTGTCATCCATAGACAATAGCATCCATTATAGGAAAAAAATGGAGGGTCCATTTCACATGATTTCTTCCAATTCTTCCTGAATTGCTTGAGTCTACCGAGTGGGTTTGAAAATTAATAAGAATAATAACTGTATATGTATTCAGAGACTCACTCTAAGTGCATAAAACTGTTATAGTTCGTCTCTATATATGAACAATTTAGGAAACTGCTACGCATACACTATCAAAGGCAATGGGTCAGAGACCCATCACCTCACCAGACTACAGGAAGGTTGTTAGAAGACAGAAAATGTACATATTAGTAGATGGAGATATCATAATTCTACATTGATAATATAGCTGCTGAAATTCCTGTAGTTTCCTCTCATTCAGTAAATCATTTTAAATAGAAGAGTATGAGAATTATGTTGGGAAAAGAATCAGTTTTAGGAACCTGCCATACAGTCCAGTTGTGGTATTCACTTACCTTTACTACCAGTTCCCAAATGTGAGCATGCGTGTGCACGTGCTCACTTCGTTTGTGCACAACACTTCTGCGTATGCGCAGGACCTTCTGCGCATATGCAGTGTGCCAAAAACGGGATGTGATGATGCCCGGGCAGGTAGGCGGAGCTACCGGTTTGCCTGAACCAGATAGAACTGGGTGAATACCACCACTGGTCCAGTCTGTGGAAATGACTTGAACTATGTACTTTTTATTCAACTTACAACTTTGCATAATGAAATACTGAGGAGACATAAACAGAACAATGTTCACAGAGAAAGAAGGGAAAGAGAAATGAACATGTTTTTTTTTTCCTGCATAGTGAGTATATTATTGACATTTAAGAGATCACTACAAAAATCATTTACAGTCCCTGTGCAGCTGAAATAAACAATTCACAAAGAGATGTTGAGAAGACAGCATTTAACTCCAAGCCTGAGGCCATCACATATTCTTTACTTTCTTTGATAGTTCGTTTACCTGCTGGTAGATGACATTGATTGGGAGAGAAATTATAGTCAGGAACCCTGAAAAGAGTTTACACCAAATTATATGAAGCACTGGTACTACTACTACTATTGCTAAGATGTGTCAAAACACAGACTGTGTGGGAAATGGTTTTCTATCAATATTCTGTTTTCTAGCTAGAAACTTGCATTCCTCCCACTATTTTCTAATTGGTTTTGTTTTAAATATATCTATGGTGCAGTATTGAGTTTTATTTTGTTAGACTCATGCAAACAATAGCTCACGGCATTCATGAAATGTAATAACCCATACTTTAAGACAAATAAAACACAAATCTTCTGTCTAAAATGGGTACCTGATGATAACTTTGCCTACCATTCTCAACCAGTTTGGTGATTTTATCCTATCTGACCTAGTGCACATATTTTAAAAATATATCATTTCAAAGGCTCTGTGCACAGAGCTTCTCTAATGTTAAAATTCTGTTGTAAATTTCTAATATAAATCCTATTATGCCTCTCTGTATTGATTTAGAGAACCATACTGCACCCATCCATATACAGACACACTTTACTCACTTTCCTTTTCTCTTCAGTTATAGACTGGAAGACATCTGGGCACCGCAGAGAAAAATATTTTTTCTATATTATTATGTCTACCTGTTTCTTTTTTTATAAGACATAATGTAAGAGATGATCTGACACATGAGCTGTATTGTAATATTTTTAATTTTGACTTTATCAAGTGAGATACACAGTTTTATTCACTTCACTGTAGTGCAAAGAATTCCAGAAATACTGTAATTTACAATCTCTTAACAAAAGAAATGTGAAGGATAGCACTTTAAGGACTCTCCATAAAAGTAATCATAAATCTGTAGATCTCCTAGCTGCTATTTAGGATGGCTGCTAAAAGAAATGATTGCAATACTTAATAAATAATTTAATTATTTATCTATAAATGAATAATTGAAAAATCTGAAAACAAGGAAAGAACACACAAATATATGGCATACAAAAACACAACTACATTCCATTGAAAGTGATAGCAATCTTTTATCATAGAATAATGTTATCTTTCTGTACAAATCTGTATTCTGTATTCATACAAATCAATTTCAAGAAAAGAAAGAAATGCACACAATGGAAAAGAGAACATATACATTTTCAGGGTATTGTGGAAAATGTGCCCAAAAATATTAATAAAGGAATTAGTTTAGTTTGCTACTTAATGTGGTTACTTGTTCCACATGATTGTTCAATAAGTATCTGAGATTTGTTTAATAACTATGAATTGACTACATTTGGATTGTATGTAGAAATTGATGTATGAACAAGTTATACTCCAACATTATTTAGAAGTAATAAATGTTTCTTGAGCAACAAACAAATTAATAGTTAATGTTTTTAATTTATACACATACACATGCACATAAGGGGTGGGTTCTACTTACCTTTACTACCGGTTTGCAACAAGGCTGCACGCTTGCGCTTGCTTCACTTGCACATGCGTGCGCTCTTCTGCACATACGCAGAAGCGTTTTCATGATATCAGGGTCAGTGGGCAGGGCTTCCTCTCAGTTTTACTACCGGTTCTATAGAACCGGTGCGAACCAGGGGCAACCCATCACTGATGCGCATACATATACACACATACAGTTCAGTGCCAACACTCTGTCATTCATATATACATGCACACATGCTTTTCTGCAGCCTAAAATTGTGGAGCAAAAAAATATATATTTTGTAGACAATCTCTTGTTCCTTTATGGAGACTTCTTTTTCAGATGATACATGGCTTCTTCTTGCCTCTTCTTTCTTATCATTGAAATTTCATTCTTGGCATAAATTTAAAATGTAAGATGATATCTTTGAAAGGCAAGAACCAATCCAAAATCTAATTAATAATGAACAATGTCAACATTTTGATTTTAAATTATTTTAAATCGGGATCTTTAGAAACTTTTTTAGATCTAGGGTTACCTTTGATCTTTGATCCGAATGCCATGAGCTACTCTTCAAATTAAAGAAGAGAAAACCTGAGTTTTTTTGTTTTGTTTTGTGCAGACCCTCTCTTGGAGATATCAAGAGATAGAAGAAGAAATAACAGAAAGTATAACTGCCACAAATTTGTGTACTGAATTTTTCTAGGGGAATCTTAGCAATCACGTGTTCCTCAAAGCATCTTCAGAAACTCCAATTCATTTACTTAAGTTGAAGAAGAAAGAATTCACAATGTCAATTTTTCTACTTTAAAAAGAAAAAAACAGTTTTATTGAACTAGAATGGATATCTGATTAAAAATGTACAGTACAGAACAAAACAATAATTATACTCACTACTTTAAGGTTTATTTGTATGCATTGAAAAACTTAGTTGAAAAACTAAGTTTGAAAAATATTTGCAGGATTCAATATGCTTTGAAAACACCAAGTAAAATTCCTTTTTTCCAGCTAACTAAATTTGAAAGGTAGAATTATATATAATGGAGGTATAATGGAAACTAATCAAGGAGAGAAGCAACTTAGAACAAGAAGAAATTTCCTGACAGTTAGAACAATTAATCAGTGGAACAACTTGCCTCCAGAAGTTGTGAATGCTCCAACAGTGGAAGTTTTTAAGATGATGTTGGATAACTGTTTGTCTGAAGTGGTGTAGGGTTTCCTGCCTAAGCAGGGGGTTGAACTAGAAGACCTCCAAGGTCCCTTCCAACTCTGTTATTCTAATTTATTCTAACTTACTTCTAATTATGTGGCGAAAAAACTCCCTGTCTTCCAACATCTGAAGAAAGTTCACAGAGCAACTAGATAAGGATAAAAGGAAGTGACTAGTCAAATGTGAATAAGTATCAGTATTAAAACTGATTAGGGTTGAGATTCCATTTTTTTCTGAACAATTTTATATAAAGAATAAGAACACACTGAAGTGTTGGAATTTCCTTAAATGACTATGGTCGTAAAGGTCTGAAGAGGAATTGTCAGTCAAATTTGCCTCATTGATCAGGAGTATAGATTTATTGGGTACATGATGGTAACACATACAACTAATAAAGCAATAAAAATGTGCGTCCATCAACCATACGCTGACTCCATCAATGCCCTGGGGGAAAAGCCAAATCTTCACTGTCTTCCTGGGAGGAGACTATTTCACATGGTAGGCACCTGTTCTGTCCCCGTTCCACTCAAGCA
Organism: Pantherophis guttatus; assembly: GCF_059756535.1. Lineage (NCBI taxonomy): Eukaryota > Metazoa > Chordata > Lepidosauria > Squamata > Colubridae > Pantherophis > Pantherophis guttatus. Next base: position 71,166,794 of record NC_142066.1, read on the forward strand.
CCCCCACAGACGGCCCGGAGTTAATAAGCCACATGACAAAATTCTTTGAAAATAAAGCTGGCAGCAACCCAGTGGCTAGCTGCCAATTCAGACTTTACTCACTCAAAACAAAGATTAGCCTGCCAGCATTCCGATAAAACAGGCAGTTTTCAACAATAATGCAGTCCGATAAAGCAGGCAAAGTCCAGTAACGCAGAAATCATGGATTAGTTCTAGTTTTTGCTCGTCACAAACTGAACCGGCCACCACACCCACATTTATACCCTGTGGGGTGTGGTCCAGTGACTCAGCTAATTTCTGGCACGCCTTCCCCTCTGCTGCGCACGCTTCTCCCTGCGCCTCTGGCGAGGGTCCAGCCAGCACTTATCTCCTTCGTCACTGTCCACCTGTGGCTGCGGGAACGTGCTTGGATCTGAGCCTATCTTTTGGCCTTCAGTGTCCTCCGGAGGCATTGCCAGAGAGGAGGGTCCTGGAGAGGGAGGCCTTGCCAACTCCTCTTCCTCACTCTCAGAGTCTGCATCTGTCGATAGCCGAGGCTCAGGCAACGGAGCCACAACAGCACCATCACAAACGTCCATGGACATAACAGGCAACTCTATTTCAGCAGGGAGACTCAGAGTGTACTATCTGATTTCATGGGATAAGCAGAAATCAAGGGAGATAGTTCTACAAGCAACCAGGTGCAGAGTAGAAGATGAACTTGATAGAAATAAGCAAAGCCTAAGGGATTGAAACAATTAATAGTTTAATTAATGGTTTAATTGGTGTTACTGATACTGGGTCCCATGCCCATAATATTTCATAAAGACAGTAAAGCAGTCTTTATATGAAGATTAATATGAACCAGACCTGCAAAATTATTGTAAATTATTTTTTTTTTAAAGAGCAAGTAATGGAAAGAACAAACATGAAACAGTATACCAATATAATAGTGAAATGGTTAAGTCTTACACCTTTGGAAACAATAAATCAAACAAGGTATAATTAAACCTTTGAGCCTTGAATATATTTTGAAGAACAGTAATAAAAAAAAATCAAGTGGCATTTTTAAAGCTTTTGCTTTCAGTCTCTTGAATAGAGTTTAAATTGCAATAGTACCATCAACGTTTAATTAAAAATATTCAGTAATTATAAACTTGATTTCCTGAGGGCAACTGAGTAATACACTGTATCCATCTTTGGAAAGGAAAAATCAAGCTTCTTCAAATTTCCTTAAAGAAAACTGAAAACAGATCATTTTAAAAACATTTCCAACAGAAATAGAAATACATCCCACTTTTCTTAAATGCAGACTTCTGAGCCAAATTAATTGACTTAATGCAAAGAACTAATAATTTACTTGAAAAACAAAAGCTGAAGAAACAACATTTTGAAGTATAGTACATGGAAATGAAAGTCAGACCAAGTCCATTGAATGGATATCTCTGAATCTAGAGACAAAATGAGGTACTCTTCCCCAGAATGTCTCCTGTCCATTGCTGAAACTAGAATTTGACAATAAGCAAAAGGCAAATGCTACTTCTTTAGAAACCAATAAAATCACAATGCTAGACTAATGTTTGGAAATACCAAATTGTTACAAATATCCTCAGGAACTACACCACTATGTGACATCAGTAAAAAGACAAACCTTACTTAGTAGTCCTTCTGTTGTATAAGCTACAAACACATTGAATAGAATAGGTCTTAGGACTGAGCCTTGTGGTACGATTTCTGGGAGACTTAGGACTGAGCTTGTGACTGGTCTTTGTTCAGTACTCATTAACAATTACACATGGGGATCTATCCCTGAGCCATCTTCCTATTCAATGAACCCTCCAATGGTTAAGCCCTAGCCTGTACCACTGTATAACAAATATCATTAGACAGTTCTCAGTTGCTGAAAATGTTCAATATTTCAATACACTTGTTTAAAGTGAATGCATGATTTTATTTATTTTTAACAAAAAAGTGAATATTTTACTCTTTCTCCCTTTCTCTTCCCCTCTCTTTCTCACACACATGAACATATGTACACATACAGCACATGTCATATAAATCATATGAATTTATGTAACATTCATTTTAGCTAATATACAGTCCATTCAGAAAGTATTCACTTTTGACAATTTTCTTATGCTGCAGCCTGATTCTACATTTGTTGGAATCCATTTCTTTCTCATTAATCTACACTCAGTACTCCATAATGACAAAGTGAAAACAGAAGTTTAGAAATATCTGTAAATTTATTAGAAAGAAAAAACAACAACAACAGAAGTATCACATTGGTATAAGAATTCAGATTCTTTACTCAGAACTTTGTTGAAGCACCTTTAGTAGTACTTACAGCCTCAAGTCTTTTTGGGTAAGATGCAGCAAGATTTGCACATCTGGAATGAGGATTTTCTGCCCTTCTTCCTTGCTAATCCTCTCAAGCTTAGTCAGGTAGGATGGTGACTGTTGGTGGAAAGCCATTTTGAGGTTTTTCCAGAAATGCTCAATAGGATTCAAATCAGGGTTCTGACTGAGCCACTCTAGGACATTCACAGAGTTGTCCCTGTTGTCTTGGCTGTTTGCTTAGGATCATTGTCATGTTGGAAAGTGAACCTTCAGACCAGTCTGAGATCCTGAGCACTGTGGAACAGATTTCCATTGAGGATATCCCTGTACTTTGCTCAGTTCGGCTTTCCCTCAACCCAGAACAGTCTCCCAGTCCCTGCTGCTCAAAAATACCCCCACAGCATGCTGTTCCACCACCATGCTTCACTGCTGGGTGATATTGGGCAGATGATGACCATGCCTTCAGATAAAATGTTTAGAATTGAGCCCACACAGTTCAATTTTGGTTTATCAGACCAGAGAATCTTGTTCCTCACAGTCTGAGAATCCTTAAGGTGCTTTTTTGTAAACTTCAACTGGGCTTTCAAGTGTTTTGTATCGAGAAGAATCTTCTGTCTAGCCATTCTGCCATAAAACCTAGATCAGTAGAGGACTACAGTGATGGAACTCTGTCCCATCTCCACACAGGGTCTCTGGAGCTCAGTCAGAGTGACCATCAGGTTTTTATTCACCTCTCTTACTAAAGCCCTTTTCCCCTGATTGCTCAGTTTGACTGTGTGACCAGTTCTTGGAAGAGTCCTGGTTGTCCCAAACCTCTTCCACTTGAGAGTTCTGAAGGCCACTGTGCTCTTAGAAACCTTCAGTGTAGCAGAAATTTTATTGTAGCCTTCCCCAGAATAATCCTGTCTCTGAACTCTGCAGGCAGTTCCTTTGACCTTATGGCTTTTGCTCTGCTATAGTTTGCATTGTCAGCTGTGAGGCCTTCTATAGAGACATGTATCCATTTTAAATATATACAATTGATTTAATTTACAATAGTTCAATTCCAATCAAGGTGTAGAAACATGTCAGCAACAATCAAGAGAAACAGGAGGCATATGAAGCTAAATTCGAAGTGTTGTTGCAAAGAGTCTGAATACTTATGCCAAAGTGATATTGCAGGTTTTTTCTTTGTAATAAATGTACAGACATTTTTAAAATTCTGTTTTCACATTGTCATTATGGGATACTGAGTGCAGATTAATGAGAAAAAATGAATTTCAACAACTGTAGAATAAGACTGCAGCATGACAAAATTGACAAAAGTGAATGTACCATAGGCAGTCATTTGAGTTTACAAAAATTCAACATTTAAACTCTCAAAAGTTGGCAAATATATACCTATGGATTTATCTGCCTCAAATTACAGCATTCAGTCATGCTATCTCTCACTCTGAACATAGGATCAATTATAGGATCAATAATTACATTCTTCCAATTATCAGGCACATAAACAATTTGGCTTTCAAGCTCCCCATATCACAGATATTTCTAGGCATTACATACATTTTGATTGTGTAAATGATGCATATGATGTCATTTGTGAAATGAAAATGTGATACACATGATGTCATTGTGGCTTCAACCAGATACCTATGCTCTATATATACTGGGCTGAAATCCAATCAGAAAAAAATGCACATTTTTATCGTTTTCCAATCAGTAAATTTCTTTTTTAAAATCCTAGGGGGAAAATGCTGTTCATTTATGCTGACTTTCACAAAAGCAATAATGGGGAACTAAAACATAAAGACCATGATCCTTCATTAGTAAGAGATCTGCTGAGTCATCATGAGTTTTGGCTTTATATTTGTAGTAGTCATTAGTAAGGTCTCAAAAGGGCAAGTATACCTTAATGCACCATTAGCACAAGAAGTGTGGTGCATGACATAGTATCTGAAGTACAGTCCTTTATTTATATAACAGTGCAGTAACCTTGCTCATTCCATTACCTGCTGTACAAAAAGTCACAAAGTTGTAGAATACTAATGTTTGTTTGCATAAAATACTACTTTATTGAATAATATATCCAAATACAGAAAAAATCTTGAATATATAGCAATACATTATATAGTATAATTGTTGTCTTTCGCTTTTCATCATATTAAAATCTGAAACAAAACAACTTATATTGTTTTTTATTCATGATAACTATATTCAGTTATATTTTATCTTTACTTCTTGTTCATATATCCATTTTACTAACTTGTTTCAAATAAGGCATGTTATTATTTTTTGTATATATTTTATTTACAGTTTTTCTTTAACAACCAACATTTTCTGTGGACAGTGTAATGACTGGTTGACATATTTTTCACACAGTACTCACAGTAATAATACAATTACATATACATAATTGTTGTCTTCCAATTTCTAGCCTTAATGTGCTTATTGTAATTATGATATTTTTTTGTGTATCAGTCAATATTATATTATTTTCCCAATTTATCATTCAGTGTTCCACCACATTTTCAATATCTTAACTTTCTATAAATACTAATAAAACCACTTATCAATAAGATTTAATCAGTCCCAAGATTATATCTCTAAGTCCCCTGAATTTATAGACCTTTAAAACTATATTTTCCAGTATATTTTTACATCCTGTTGATCATAATAATACCTTTGAATATACCTAATCCTAGTCTTCCATCTCCTAATCTTAATGTATCTGTATTTATAATAAATTCCATTATATGTCTATATATATACAACTATTTTCCCAGTTTAAACTTTTCACTTATTTCTATTGTTACTATTTTGCAAAATAGTATATCTCTATCCATCGTCTCTCAGCCGTTTTAGGATTTCATCATTTATTGATTTTTTTAGGGATTTTTTTATGTTTCTCTCTTAGAATCCTATATGTCTTTCTAGCATTTTTACACAAACCCATTGTTCCCTCTGTCTTACTCTTTATCTCCTTCTGCTACATCTTTTGAATATCTATTCATATCCTTTCATTATTTTTGAAATATCTTCCTCTTCCCCCTATTCTGTTATAAGCTCTTAGGGTATTGTCTATTAGATTTTTAGTATTTATTATTGCTGTCTTTTCAGTATTTTTATCTGTTTTTAACTTATTTTTATCTTTTTGTATTTTATTTGGCTTTGTCCATTCCACCACTCCTTCTAATTTCTCAGCTGTCTTCTGTATATTATATTCATCTTTTCCTACCATTTGTTGAGAGCCTTCTACTTTCACATCTTTATCTTTAAATATTATCAACTTCTTAAAATTCTTTGCTGCTATTTTTAGCATTTGTTCATAGAACTTTATTGTCTTCTGCTGGGTCATATTGTAAGAAGTTAATATACTTCTAATGTTACAATATCCCAATATCTGAAAACTCCACAAAAAATCACTTATTAATAAGATTTAGTCAATCCCAAAGTTATTCCTCCTAGTCCCCAAATTTTCTATTAGTTTTGTGCTTTTCAGTTTTTATAATTTCCAATTTACACCTTCCCAATTGTCCAGATTTTAAAGTCTTATTTATCTTTTCTTCTTTTGTTCCTTCAAGTCTTTCAAATCCTCTTTCAAGTATACAATTCCAATAAAGTTTTAGTGTTTAATTTAATTTGCCTTCTGGATCTTCAAAAAGTTCAGTAAATATTTCCCAGCATCCACACCTACTACGATAAAGTTAAGGACAAGCAGCTTTACTTCTCTCTACTGTCTCCACTGTCTTCTAAATTATACACATTGCAGTAATCTTCTTCCTCCAGTAGATGACTCCCCTGCTCCCAACTTCCAGCGTTTCACAGAATGTAAAAATCAGAAACAGCTGATTGTCATCCAGTCAGGAGAATTAGAAATAGAGTTTAGAAAAACAATTTCTCCCGATAGTCACTTTTCACAACATTGTTTCCAGGCTTTCTATGTTTTAAATCATCCTTTAGGTTTTTTTCTTTTACTTCTGAATCTTTAATCTTCCTCTTTAGTTTTTAGTCTTTAATCTTTCTCCATAAAACCAATCACCACTTTTTTAATATTTGGAGATCATTTTTGGAGGAACTTTTAACTTAGATTAACTCTCTAAAGTAGTTGGAAATTTTCTCACCCAGTTTCACTGCTCTGTTCACACACCACTCCAGCACAAGATCTCAATGTCCCGGTTGTCCCAGCTTGTGATTGACCAAAAATGTCTGTCATCCCGACTCACATTCAGGAGAGCTTTCTTCGGATCAGCAAGGAAATTATGATTTCCTCGCAATCAATGAAGCGCCTCACCTTTCTTTACCTCCCCTTCAGGAAGGCTTAACCCCTTAGGGTCTCCCAGCAAGCAGTTGTCAGCTGCATTTCACAGAGCTCAGCAGAGCTCCACTATTTTCCAGCCGTTATTGCCACAATGTCAACTGGAAGTCAGGCATATGATTTTTATTGGTTACAATTCAGATCCACATTACCAGTCCATAATGATGATACCAAGGATAATTACAAATAAATTTACAGATATCATAATTAATATTTGTTTGGAAGCACTCTGAACAGACTTAGAACAAAGACATGGAAGGTAACTAGGAAATAAAATGGCAGCTTCACCCCCTCCCCACAAAAGAAATAGTACAGCAAAATGAAAAGAAGCAAATACATACTTGATGTTTCATGTTCATAAATGTATTGTTGCTGGGTCCTTGGGGAGGACTTGACAGGTTGTTAAAAATGCCAAATGCAGTCTAAACATCTGGCTGACTATGTGTCCAGCCACTTTCTCCTTTGCCTCAGAAAGAACAGAGCCTTCAACCTAAAGAGATAGAAGAATTGAAACAAAAATAACTGAGCATCTAGAACTGTGATGGCGAACCTATGGCATGCATGCCGGAAGTGGCACACAGAGCCATCTCTCCGGGCATGCCAGCTGTTGCTCATTGCGGTTCCAGCCAGCTGGTCTTCGTGCATGTGGGACCACTGGAAACCAGAAGAGCATCTCCCAGGTGCACATGTGCATGCTGAAAACCAGAAGCTCATTTTCCCAGCGCGCACATGCATGCTAGGGAACTGCTCTTCTGGATTCTGGCGATCTCATATGTGCACACTGGGGAGCTGCTCTTCTGGATTTTGGTGCTCCCCATGTGTGTGCGAGCTCCTGATGCTGGCACTTGATGCTGAAAAGGTTCGCCAACACTGATCTAGGACAATACAAAAACAACAGAATAAGGTTGCCCACCTTAAAGCCTATTCCAAAGAAACAGCTAGCATAAGCTTTAAAAGATGCCAGTGCTGCAATATCAAATATAAGTACCAGCTCACTGAAACAAACCAATGTAGAACACAGCTGCAGTTATAACTGAATGCCAGAAATGCAAAATCAACAAAGAAGGTGGGGGGAGAACCAAATAGTGCACCACCAAAATGCATGATCAGGCTGGAAAATAAGATGAGCAAACTGAAATCAGATGCAAGTAAACTAGAAAAAAAAAAGCTGAAGAACAATAGGACAAATAATAATACCTAATCAAGAAATATTCCTTAGAAACAAGGATGATCAAAGAAGCACTGAAAATAATAAAGCTGCAAATAACAGCTATAACCAAGAAGATTAGAAGATATGATGGTCAAATTGCAAATTATAGGCAAAATCTTCAATTTCAATCCAATCAATTAATCAATGAAAAGACTTCAGTCAATCAGTCAGCACCTGATAAGGATGAAAGAGTGCAATTCTGGGTGCAGATATAGGTAATCTCAATACTATAACAAGAACACAGTTTCGTTAAAGGAGTTGGATAAGAATTAAAAAAAGGTGAAAGAACTTGTAATAATAGCAGAATGGTGTAGAAAAGGGCAAGGAAGATCAAGGATTGGACAGTACTGGGAAAGATGAACTGCATGGATTTGCAATTGAAACATCTGACTGGTCTGCTTGTTGCCAAGAAGTTTAAAAGCATACTGTAAGGAGGTGAATTTGCTAACATCTGACAAGACCTATCTGATAATGAAAGATCCAGGAAAAGGACAGGCCAATTACCTGCTTAGCAAAAACTTTCAAATTGCTAATTGGTGTGGTAGTTGATTCAGTCCAACAGCATCTAGTTGATAATAATCCCTTTTCACCTGGGCAGAAAGGAACGTCTCCCCTAATAGCAGAAGAACAAAAGATGAACTCCTAATTGATAGACTGACTTTGGAAAACTGCAAAAGAAGGGAATGTAGCATGGATTGTTTACAATAAGGCATTTGTCTCACTACTACATGATTAGTTAATCAAGTGCCTAGAAATAACAGAAGTCAACAGAAACATCAGAAACCTTATGCAAGGTGATGGCACAATGGAAGACATCATTGCTAATAAATGGTGATAAATTGGGACAGGTTAATATCAACAAGAGAGGAATCTCACTTTCACTACTATTGTTCGCGACTGCACAGATTTCTCTGTCAACAATACTGAATAACTCAGACTAAGATTATCAAATATTAAAAAAATCTGCCAGTCTATCCCACTTCCTTTGCATGGACAATTTGAAGCTGTATAGAAAAAATGGCACCTGAAATAGAATCACTGCCCCACACTGTTCATATATACAGCCAAGATGTTGCAATGTAGTTTGGATTCAACAAACGTGCCATGCTTACCATCAAAAGGGAAAGATAGTAAAAACTGACAAAATCAAGATGCTCTATGGAAATAACATCAAGAGTCTGGAAAAGATTAATACCTGAGCAATTCTAGTCATTAGATACACAACTGGAATAGTGGATTGGACTCAAACAGAACTAAAAATTCTGGGTAGGAAGACTAGAATAATAGTGACAATGAATCATGCCCTTTATTCTCAGAGTGATATTGACAGATTCTAGCTATCAAGGAAAATGGGTAGGCGTTGAATATTGCAAGTAATCAGATGGTTGATGAAGAAAAAAGGGCATGCAAAGAATATCTGAAGAACGATGAAGATGCACTGAAAGTAGTATACCAGGAAGGCATACTGAGTACCAAACCAAACTGGCCTACAAGAAAGAACAAAGGAAGAACAGAAAATAGGCAAGGGAAGACAAAACATTATATAGTCAGTACATTAGAAAAAAATAGCAGGGAAAACAGATAATAAAAGATCTGATGATGGCTAAGAGAAGGAAAGTTGAAGAAAGAGGCAGAGGGACTAATTCTGGTCACACAAGACCAAGCCTTAAGAATAAATACACACAAAACCAGAATTGAGAAGACAGCAACAGAGAGCAAGTGCCACATCTGCAAAGAAGCTGAGAAAACAGGGGGCCACTTGGTTAGATGCTGCAATAATATTGTACACATTGACTACAAACAATGGCATGACAAAATAGCAATAATGGTGCATTTGAAGATTTGCAAGAAATATTATTTGTCTGTGAACAAGAACTAGTGGGAACATAAATAGAGAAAGTCATAGAAAATGGACAAGCTAAACTGCTCTGGGACTTTAGAGTTCATAGAGACAGCCATCTGCTGCATGACGTATTAGACTTAACAAATGTAATAAAAACTAAAAAGTCTGAATAGTGGACTTGGCGGTACCTGGAGACAGCAGAACAGAAGCGAAAGAACTGGAGAAGATAACTAAATATAAAGAACTAGAACTGTGGGAAAAGAAAACAAAGCTATTACCAATAGTAATAGGCACCTTGGGTGCAATCCTAAAACAACTGGAGCACCACTTGAACACCATTGGCATTGACAAATTCACCATCAGTCAATTGGAAAAGGCAGCTTTATTTAGAATAGCTTACATCTTGCAAAAATATCTGTAACACCATCAAACATCCACATCTATCCCAGATCCTTGGAAAGGACTTGATATTCAAAAATGCCAAATTCAATCAAAACATCTGGCTGACTCTGTGATATAATAATAATAATTTTGAATCAGCACTAAATACTATGCTTAACAATCATTGGTTTTTCTTAAAACTAAGTTTTTGTTGTTAGTATTAATTACTTCTTTACTTAAAAACAGTTCCTTATTAATCCTTACTGCTAATGCTGAAAATATTTTCTTTCCATCTTCATCCATCTTCCCTTCTTATCATTTGTTTTGCATCAGCTGTTTTGCTATCATTATTGTTGCACTTGTTCCTATGTGATTAGGAAAATTATAGGGTCCTTTGGATCATACAGTACTTTTGTGAAAATTTACATCACCCCAAGTTGCTGCACTTATTCATTTTTGTATGTATTGCCCTTCATCCAGCCATGACTGTCAATTGTGAGCTTCATTTTTCTACTTTACTCAGTGCTTTCTTATTTTAAAAATCAGTTTTACATGATTTACATGCCTATTTATGAGATAGAGGGAGGGAAGGAAGGAAAGAGAGAAGGGGGGAAGAGAGAGAGAGAGAGAGCAAGCGCTCTCACTGCTGCATATACAGAGGAGTGGGAGAGACATCATATTTGTCATCTTTAAGATTTTAACATCCCTCCCTCATGGAGGTGACTGTATTTACATCACATTTATAAATTGGTTTAACTACAATTCCCTCAGAATTATTTCAGACCCGCACAGAATTATTTCTCAGCATTCACCAGTTCTCACCTGGAAAATCAACATGACCCAGGTGGCCACAAAGGCCCAACAGAGACTCCACTTCCTTAGCGTCTTGCGAAAAAATTAAGTGGAACAACAACTGATGACCTCTTTTTACCAGTCCACAATAGAAAGCGTCCTCACTCATTGCATTACGGTGTGGTATGCTAGCTTGATAGCCGCTGATAGAAAGACATTACAGAGGATGGTGAGCACAGCACAAAACATCGTGGGCTGTCCCCAGATACCACTAGACAACATTGCTAGGGCTCGCTGCCTTAGAAGAGTGAAGAAAATCTTCAGGGACAACTCACAACCTGGTCAGCCCTTCTTTATTCTCCTACCATCTGGAAGAAGATATAGAAGCATAGGCAGCCGCACAAACAGGCTGAAGAACAATTTTTATCTGTGGACTGACAGACTCCTGAATGAAAAATAACTCTACAACAACATAGCACAATTGACTTGTTGGGCCGGCATGACGTGCAATAAATTCACATGGTGCAATAGGACTGAGTGTTTATTAGTAGGATTCACTGGGCTAGGGATTTTCTTTTTGTCTTTCACTGTGAGTTGTATTGTGTTGGGGGAGTGCACGAAGGGAGGCTCAGCCAATCTCATTGTACACATGTTGTACTCTGAAAATAAAGGTTTGAATTGAATTGAATTGAATTATACAGATTCTTCTGAAAATAACTACAATAACTTGACATTCATTAAAAATGTAAACTGGCACATTCTGAACAGGGTAGTTCTCTTCTTTTTCCTCTATTGTTAACCATAGTTTCAATTTCACCTTTCAAAATGGGAAGGGATCGATATTGTTTCAGAAACAATTGGCCATGATAATGCAGCAGGCATGAGCAGCTCTCTTTTGAATACAGCATTTTAATCTGGATTCTTGGCAGACTAACATTTTAGACTCCAGACTCCTGTCTGGGAAACATCCCAAATTATTAGAATAAATCAGCCTTGTTCATACGGAAGTTAATATGAAGAGTTTTTCCTTCTATAGCATACAGTTTTTTATTTTGAAGAAACTGCCTTGTGGTAATAAAGAGCATTGTTCATTGAACACAGACAACATGGACTGAAGATTAATGAATGAAGACTGTGATAATGTGACAAAATTAAAATTGTAGAAAAAAAATCCCCTTTGGGTTGAAAAATAGCTGCTGCTGAGAAAGTTGTTCACAAGAAAGAAAGCTTTTTGTTTTAGCACATACATCTGCAAGTCATGTTGAGTTTGCTACTAATGTGAGATGAGCATGATAAATGTGTTTGCAGAAATTTAAGACTACTAACAATAAATTTAGTCTTGAAACATTTTTTTTCTTGTAAAGGCCTTTTTTTCTTGTACAGCAACAAATGACCAGACTGAATGCAAATGGATAAATTAATCCTTTACTGGCAATGTTTAAGGTCATCATCAAATTTCTAAGGAGAATTTGGCAGAATGCATAAACATTATACATATAAATTATGGCATTTTAGAGCCCACTTTGAAATCCTGGGGTAAAAACTGCCTCTTATATAAAATGGGAACAATTTATTTAAGAAGCAATGATTGAATTAAATAGATTTATTTGTTGTCACTGAACACTGCTATTATAATCTTCAAATAACTGAAGACATTTCTGAAACACTGGCATGCTCATAATCTAAAATGATCGTGGTAAAGCAGGGCCATTGTGATAGATAAAATGGATTATTTAAAGTGGTAGATTTTGCCATATCCCTCCAGCATAGCAAATTCTCACTTATTTAGTTTAATAGTATATTTTTAAACTTAGGGGAAATACCACCTGAATTTTTTTGCCTCAGGCTATCTGTGAGAAATCAGGTGATGACAGACAGACAGACTATTTAAAAAGAAACCCAATTGGGGTATAAGTATATATTTTCAAGAGCAAAGAGCTAACAAATAACAGAGGTCTGGCCAGGACTAGGTCATTAGCTGCAAATGCTGAGGTTTCTTGTTTCATTATTATCTATCAAGTGTGAAGGAAATAATTAAAAGTATGTACTCCTTCATTTCACATATAGACAAGTACCATAAGCAAAATCCCTTCTTATATAGAAGAGATAGTGTGTAAATAGGAATCCTTCCTTACTTGCATTCTTTACCATATCTGATTTAGCGTAATAAGCAGTGGTGGGTTCCTCCCAGTTTAGCCCGGTTTGGCCGAGCCGGTAGCAGTGACAATATGACATCACCAAACCGGTTCTTTTTGTTCAGAAGCTGGGTCCTCCCACCCCGCACCCCCACGTTATTCTTACCTTTTATTTGGCCGCACCCGCAATCTATTTGCTGCCTCCCGAGTCCCAGCTAGAAGGAAAAAAACTGTTTAAACTCTTGCTGAGGGGCTTCAAAGGGCTGTCCTACAGCTGATCAGTGTTAAAAGGCATTGTGGTGGTAGACCAGAGCACTCGAAAAACAAATGTGTAGACCGGTGCCTCCAAAAACAAATGAGTAGACCAGTGTCTCCAAAAACAAATGAGTAGACCAGTGCCTCCAAAAACAAATGGGTAGACCGGTGACTCCAAGAACAAATGGGTAGACCGGTACAGCTCTGCAAGCAGTTAAAAGCCTGGTAGACCAGTACCTCTGCTAAATCCTAAAAAGTTGTCACATGATCATCAAACCACACCCACAAAGTAAGCCATGCCCACAGAACCGATAGTAAAAAAATTTAGAACCCATCCCTGGTAATAAGGATGGAACATTTCATTTTTGGGTCCCTGAGTTTGGTTGTTTTCTTGCAGACATTTCATTATAAATTAGATAACATAACCAATGCTAGGGGGGAATAGGGTTTGCTGTATATTATATACTAATGACTTGCCCTGTTAATGTTGATGTAAGTGGTGTTGGTGGTTACTTGATTAAATTGTTGTTTACTGTTAGCTTGTTTATCTGAGTTGGCAGTTCCTTGAATGGAGTATTGTTTACTTTCTTGATTGTTTTTTTTAAAAAAAATACATATCAAATCAACAGTCTGGCACCTGAGTGTCATAAATTCTAATACAAATAAAACCAGTAAAATTAATCATAGTTATTACATTCAATCAACTTATATATTTCTAATAATGATACCCAATTATAATAAGTTGCAATCTGTCATTGTTCAATTTCCATGTTTATTTATTTATTTATTAAATTTGTATGCCACCCTTCTCCTACTGGACTCAGGGCGGTGCACAGCCAAAATAAAAACATCCCAATACAAAATTTAAAATTTGTTAAAAGAATTACACAACTTTGGCCTAAATTTAAAATCCCGACTAAAACCCATAGACAATTAAAAATCTAACATCTCAAAAAGGGGGGGGGGGTTATACCAGCCCTGCTTGGTGAAAAAGAAAGGTTTTTAGGGCACAGCGAAAAGCCCAGAGATCTGGTATCATACGTATCTCCAGGGGCAGGTCGTTCCAGAGGGCAGGTGCTACCCCAGAGAAGGCCCTCCCTCTGGGGGTCGCCAGCCGACACTGCCTGGCTGACAGCACCCTGAGGAGTCCCTCTCTGTGGGAGTGTACTGGCCGATGGGAGGCTATCGGCAGCAGAAGGCGGTCCCGCAAATACCTAAGTCCAATGCCATGGAGCGCTTTAAAGGTAACCAATACCTTGAAGTGCACCCGGAAGACCACCAGAAACCAATGCAGCTCACGCAGGAGAGGCATCACATGGGAGTACCCCCTCGCTCCCATAATCCCCCGCACGGCCGCATTTTGCACCAGTTGGAACCTCCGGGTGCTCCTCAAGGGGAGCACCTGGAGGGTTTTCTCTTATTGTTACTTTATTTTATTATATAAAAGTGTACACAAATATTCTCCCTTCTCTTATTTCTATCACTTATTCTAACTTTTAATCATGTCACCTTTTACTGAAAAATATTTTATTTCTATCCTTCTAGCTATGTTACCTACCTAAAACAAAGAAAAGAAAAGAGAGAGAGAGATAGAGAAAAGGAAAAGCAAATCAGAACAACAAAGAAAAGAAATAATTTATCCATCATCTCTTGCCTGCTTCAATACTTAAGTTGCTATGCTTTTTTAAAATTTGTCTCCCACCTTCCTGTCTAAGATTTTATCTCTATCTGTAATTGCTTCTTGACTATTCAATCTAGGTATTTCTCCCACCTCTACCCTCTTCCACTGCCTAATTTTCAAAATTTCTGCCCATGCCCCTATCTCCCTTCCAAACATATTTTCCAACTCTCTTAATATATTTCCCCCCTGGTTTAATTCATCAATCATTGTTATTTTCATTGTGGTCTCCTCCTTGTTTTCTTCTTCCTTCATTTCCTCTGTTGACCTCTCCCTTTCCTGGGCATCTTGATCATTCCTCATATGGCTTTTTCCATGATCTCCTTAAATCTTTTCTCCATGATGCCTTTTGTGTTTTGAAAAAGTAATGCCATCTCCTTCATAATTTCACTCATTTCTTCCTTAAAATGAATCTTGTTTTATTTAAAAAAATCAACTTTTATCCAACAGTCCAAAAACTATTTATTTAGTCCGTGAGTTGTCCTTTAAGAAGTACACTAGTCCCAGTTCTTTATATCCCATAGGTTAATAATCAGTTCCATTTAAATAATCTCAGGGGTTATCAAAAGTCTCTTTGCATCTCCTTTACAAGTTCAATCTTCTAGTATAAGATTCAGGGTCTCTTTAATTAGAAAACTTCCTTATTTTTATACTTGGGCCTCCAGTAGTTCAGTAGTCATAAGGTAATTCAAAGTAATCTAATTGATATTTTTGCCAATCTTCATATAGATATTTCCAGATGTGTAATTTCCCCTTTCGTCAGCAGGTGGCACTCTCAGCTTAAATTTCAATATTGCCACAATTCCAGAAATTCCACAATTCCAATTTAATTATAGAAGAATTATAAAAGCAGAATAAGGTTTGTAAATAAATGATTCCAGCATTTTAAAATGCCTTCCCAGTACCACGTCTTCTCAGTTTAAGAGTCCAATTTTCTGTATATTTCAAAGTTTCAAACTTTATTATTTTCTCTCCTGCATCTTCCTGCCCCCTTCACTTGCGGTTTGGTGGTCTGGTGGTTTCTCAGAATGCCTAGATGCTGCTTTACCAGATAATTCTGTGCAGATAGTTCTAAGTTGTTCATTGGGGTTTAATTTAAAGTGAAAGAAAATCCTCTCCTCCAGTTCCACTCACTGTTCACCTACTTTGCTCCAGCACTAGTCTTAGATGTTCATCAGCTGTCTCAGCTTTGTGGCAGCCATTTTTAGGCTGCCTCTTCTTCTTGCTGTGGCTTAGGGGGAGAAAGAACCGCAGGGCTGACAGGAGAACTATGGGTGTCCTCGACCTCTCAGGGTGCCCCTCTTTGCTTCAATGCCTTTACAGGGCAGCTTTGGCTCCTCTTGGAGCCCACGAACATGGAGAGATCAGCACAGAGAACACGGA
Source organism: Pantherophis guttatus (assembly GCF_059756535.1). Lineage (NCBI taxonomy): Eukaryota > Metazoa > Chordata > Lepidosauria > Squamata > Colubridae > Pantherophis > Pantherophis guttatus. The sequence goes on from NC_142066.1 coordinate 71,183,087, forward strand.
GACCTGTTCTCTGTATCACCGTGTATCACCGTGATGTCAACCGGAAGTCTACTTTCTTGATTGTTGATCTAGCATTAATCTCTGCTCATATGGGTGTTGATTGCTTCTAAAGAGGTGTTTCATTTCAGTTTGGGGCACAGGAATGAGGAGAGTCCTTGGTACTAGAAGCATGGAATTCAAATTAGTGTAATAATGTCCAGAATCTTATTCTCTATGTTTTGTTATTAAAAGAAAATGATTGTATTTGGGTAGATTTTGGCTAGTCTTGTGGGGGCTAAGTGCCATCTATATAGCATTTCATATTGATTTTCTTTAAATGCTACCGCTCTTGTCAATTTATAGTTTATATTCCAAATTGTTTCCCATTCATCCCGATTTATACTATGTCCTATATTTTTTGCCCACGTAATCATTTGTTCTTTTATCACCTCTTCTGCTCTGTCATATTCTAATAGGTAATTATATAATCTAGCTAGTATTTTTTTCCGTGCCAATCAATAATTTATCAATCTATTTGATCCCATCTCTATTCCGAAATCTGCCTTGTCTTTTTGGTGCCTGGATTTGATCTGCAGATATGGCCACCAATCAATGTGGATACCCTGTTCTCCCAATGATTCATTAGTTTTAAGGTTTCTGCAGCTATCTAAAATATCCTTATACCTAAACATTTTATCAACTCCTAGCATGTTAGGGTATATCGTGGCTTCCATTGTTGAAAGCCAGTTCGGGACCTTCATATATTGTTTTTGCCCAATTTCCTTCCAGGTTTGTATTAGCGTGTCCCGTATTTTGTGTCTGTGAAAATATGTTTTTTTCCTCTTTTCCTTATCCCATAGATAAGCGTGCCAACCTCTCTGTAGGTTATGCCCTTCCAGAGTTAAAATTATTTTATTTTCTAGGGTGACCCATTCCCTTATCACACTAGGTTGGCCGCTTTATAATAAATTTCCCAGGCTGGAAGTCCAAAGCCTCCCCTACTTCTATTGTCCTGTAGTGATTGAAATGAAATTCTAGGTTTTTTCCCACCCCAAACAAATTTCCTGGTAATTTTGTTCAATTCTGAAAAAAAAAAAAAAAAATTATTGAGATTGACTGGAATAGTTTGAAATAGATATAATAACTGGGGCAGGGTGTTCATCTTTATTGAGGCTATCCTACCTAAGAGTTCCCCCATCTTTCCAGATCTTGTTTAATTTTTTTTAATCAGGGGTATATAATTATCCTCTTTCAGGGCTGAGCATCTTGATGTTATCCCAATTCCTAAATATTTAATTTTTTTAACAATTTGTAGGTCCAATTTGTCTTTTCTACTTCTTCCTTTTGCCTTTCTGTCAAATTCTTGATCAACATTTTAGTTTTGGCTTTGTTTAATTTAAATCCGGACACCTCTCCGTATCTGCCTAATTCCTCCAATTTTTTTGGCCCATTTCTAATAGTTCCTCCATGATCAACACTACATCATCAGCAAAGGCCTGTGTTTTATATTCCTCGCTCCTGATCTTCAAACCAGGCTCAAGGTTGACTCAGCCTTCCATCCTTTCTAAGGTAGGTAAAATGAGGACCCAGTTTCTGGGGGCAATAAACTGACTTTGTATAAATATACAAAAGTATGAAGGCTATTGCTTAACGCATTGTAAGCCGCCCTGAGTCTCCGGAGAAGGGTGGCATATAAATCAAATTTTTTTAAAAAACCTTTTATTTCATTATTGTTTCTAATCCTGTTTAACAAAATTTCTAAGGCCATAATGAATAATAGTGGTGATAAAGAGCATCCTTGATTTACCCCCTTCTTAATCTGAAATGTTTTAGTCATATCTCCATTTAATAGTATATTCGCCCTTTGTTTGTTGTAAATTGTTTTTATCATTCTCTCAAAATTCGTTCCAAATTTCATTATTTTAATTTGTTCGATCATAAACTCCCAATTTGGATTGTCGAATGCTTTTTGGGCATCTAGAAAAACTAAGGCCATTTGCTTTTCAGGGTGAGCTTCATAATATTCTAAAATATCTATGACTATTCTTGTACTATTTCTTATTTGTCTGCCAGGAAGGAAGCCATTCTGGTCGGTATGTATCATAACATTTAATATTCTTTTCATTCTTTCAGCCATTATGCTCATAAAAATTTTATAATCCGAATTTAAAAGGGAAATTGGTCTATAATTTTTTATTTGTTTTGGATCTGTACCTTCTTTTGGTAGTAGTGTGATATATGCTTCCCTCCACGAATCAGGTATCATAGCATCCAATAACGCCTCATTGCATATCTCCAATAATTTTGGTAGTAATATTTCTTCCAATTTTTTGTATAGTTCTCTTGGGAGACCATCCGGGCCTGGTGATTTATTATTCTTTAATTTTGAAATTGCCATCTTTAATTCCTCTATCGTAACTTCTCTATTCAGCACTTCCGTCTCCTCCTCTCCTATCAATGAGGGTTCTTCCTCTGGAAATGCGATCACCACCAGGGTACCTTCTTTCATATGTGGTGGACATGCCCCGAGGTGATGAAGTATTGGAAAAAGATCCGAAATTGGATTCAAGAAGTAATTGAGAAAAATATAGATTTGGCGCCCGAAACCTTTCTCCTGGGAGTACTAAAGAGGGCGTATGAGAAAAAAAAGAGATATCTATTCATCCATATCATTATGGCCACTAGATTAACATATGCACAACACTGGAAAGAAAAGGGAATACCACCAGAAGAACATACAATTTGGAAAATCCTAGAATGTGCTGAGATGAGCAAACTAACATACGAGATAAATGAGAAAGAGGATTTGGAATACTATACAGTGTGGGAATTTTGGTATAAAGGGATGGAAGATTGAATAAAGAAGGGATAAGAGATAGTGTAAATATTAAAATAAATGGGTAAATTAGGAGACACTATAATAAAAGAATTTATCTAACCTGTATATATTTTATCACTGTTTAACCGATATCTTTTGTATTGTACTACAATGTAATTTAATAAAATTTAAAAAAAAAGAAAGAAAGAAAGAAAATGATTGACAGCTCAAGGCTAATTTGTGTGGATTATTATGTTCCATTGATAACATGAAGAGCAAAGCCAGTGGACTGTGAGAAGTATATAGACAAGCATTGCTCGAAGCCTACTATTATGATGCTCCCATTTTGAAACACTTCCATTAATATTGTAGTGTGAAAATGTCAAGTAGCTATCTGCCAGGTGTAAGCTATTATATCTGGATGATTTAGTGCACTTAGGTGCATCCATTTGATGCAAGGTGAAATGTAACTAATGTTGATTATAATGTGCTTTAGTAGGGAGAAGGCAGATTTATTTTTAGGTCATCATATCTCTTAAAACATGAGCATCACATGCTGTAAGTCAGTTTGAAACTGGCATTGACCTTGATAGTATTTTATGTACATAGTTTGGAAGAACAGTATTTGGCCAAAGATGTTGAAAATGCTGGTTAGCTAGCTTTTATTACCTATATATGCAAAATACATGTTTGATGTCTGCCTGATTATCTGAAGCAAATGCCAATCTACCTTATAAAAGTTGAACCACATCAGTTTACTGAACAGACCACCTTGTATTTTAGGAAAGAGCAGTCCATATCTTACAGTTTGTAGTTTGTAGATATACTGAAACATCTACAGAAGCATCATATTATTCAGAAAGAATTCAGATTGAAGAACTGTTGTGTGCTTCTTTCACCTGCAGCAAATCTCATGAAGGCTGGACTCCTGAGATCTTGTCCCATTCAATCCTTCCCTAATGTCTATGCAAGTGAATATGTATGCATGCATGAACACAGAGATAGATAGATGATAGATAGATAGATAGATAGATAGATAGATAGATAGATAGATAGATAGATAGATAGCAATAAAGGAGAATATTTGTAGCTCAGGATTGAAATAAGGGGTTCTTTGTGCTGCTGAGCTTGTTTGTTTTTTATTAGTCCAAGCACTGATGATGTTACCTAGTTAGGGTAATGAAATGTCTGCAAGAAAACAAGCAAGCTCAGAGAGCATTAAAGACCCTCATAGATTAACTAGATAAGCAGGCAGGCAGGCAGGCTGATAGACAGACAGATAGAGAGATAAATAGATAGTAAAAAGAGAGAAAAATCCTAAAATGTTGCCTTTATTTAACAATATTTTAGATGGGGCAAAAATCCTGCCAACATGAACATCAACTAAAATACAAATAAAAGCAGGTAAAAACATGGAGCTTGCTTATTCTTACATAACTATTATGCTTATTAGCCAAGATATAAAAATAATAGGATAGTATACTGTATGAAGTTGCAAAAATCAGATATATTGTACTTACATTACTTGTAAGATAAAGATGAAAAAGATAAGAAACAATTAAGTTTCCATTACACAATTAGGTCTGGAATTAACAAAAAAGATCAATAAGTTCTAATTAAAATGATGTATCAGTGAGTAATGAAATAAGAAAAAGATATAATAAAAATGGACTAAATCTTAATTAAAGAGAGTAAAAGATATTAAAAGCATTTTACTTAGATTGATATTATTGAGGTATTTAATATCTTGGAATATGTTTAAAAACTGGTAATAGATGTTGAACTATTATTTGCAGGAGCAAAAACATCGGACTAGGAAAAATCATGGTTTAAAGATTCAGCCAAGAAAGGACACTTAGGAGTATTCAGCTTGACATGGTATTTTTAGATGTTTCAAATTAAACAAATACTTGGCTTAATATGGGATGATCCCAGTGTAATTACTATGAAACTGGCAAAAAAAGAAGAGAAGGAAAAAAAGAAAAGAAAAGAAAAAATAGAAGATAATAGTGGTTTAAGAACATAAAAGAGTGAGGAACATTGAAGAAAACAGAGAATACATTACTAGGGCTAAAATTCAGTTGTGGGTAAAAATAGATTGTTAAAATTTATTATTCTTGCTTCCTTCTATTGGGTACTTCACTTTGAGTAGAGTTCAAGGACAATGATCTTAATGAAATATGTAATAACTAGGCAAAAGGAGCTGAAACATTTTAAAGATAATATTTTGAAATGACAGTCAGACATCTTCCTAATTCATGGCCTATAAGAAAGAGGAGGAACAGCACAATCAGGCTTTCAAGATGTTGTTATTATAGCCAATCTCAATAAAAATAGTTTTAGCTTTCCTGTAATCCTGGCCTGTTTAATAGCAATAGCACTTAGAGTTATGCAATGCCTCCTAATGCTTTACAGCACTCTCTAAACCAGTGGTTCTCAACCTTCCTAATGCCGCGACCCTTTAATACAGTTCCTCATGTTGTGGTGACCCCCAACCAGGGGTCGGTTCTAAATTTTTTTACTACCGGTTCTGTGGGCGTGGCTTATTTTGTGGGCGTGGCTTGGAGGTCATGTGACTGGGTGGGCGTGGCTTGGAGGTCATGTGACCGGGTGGCCATGGCTATGTGTATAGGGACTACTCAGAGGGCTGAAAAAAGTCATTTCTGACAGGTCCTCGCACTTTTGACTGGTCCTCACACTTATGACCATCCTCACATTTATGCCTGTGCAGCATTCTTAACAACCGTGTCACTCATTTCACAACTGCTTCTCTTCACCATGGTGACAAGATAGGGCAAAAATGTAAATTGTGAGGACAGTCGTAAGTTCAAGGACTGGTCAAAAGTACGAGGACCAGTCAAAAATAACTTTTTCAGCCCTCTGAGTAGTCCCTGTGCACAAAAGGACTACCCAGAGGGCTGAAAAATGTGATTTCTGACAGGTCCTCGCACTTTTGACTGGGCTTCGCAGTTATGACTGGTCATCATTTATGCCCATTGTACCATTCTTAACAATCGTGTCACTCATTTCACAATTGCTTCTCTTCACCATGGTGACAAGATAGGGCAAAAACGTAAATTGTGAGGACAGTGGTAAGTTCGAGGACTGGTCAAAAGTGCAAGGACCAGTCAAAAATAACTTTTTCAGCCCTCTGAGTAGTGCATATGCATAAAAGGATACAGCAATAGAGAGGGATGAAGGAAGGGAAGGGAAATTAGAGTAGGAGTGAGGGTAAGAGAGGGAGGAAGAGAGAAGGAGAAAGAAAGAGGAAGTAGGGAGAAGAAGAAGAGGGGGAAGAGAAAGTAAGAAGGAAAGAAAAGACAGAGGTGGTAGGTTTGAGGAGAAAGATTGCTGTACAATAAAAAAGATGAAAGGGAAGAAAGCCAACCCCAAACAAATATAAAGATATTAAGATAAAGAAGCATATTTTACAGACAAAGCAGCTCCCACCTTCCTGCCCCCCACGCTTCGTTAATGGCCCAGACGCAGAAAGTCAATCCTTTATCAAAGGACATTTGCAACACAATAGCAACAGAAACTAACACAATGGGCCCCATCTGGCAACCGAAACTCACCACACATGACCTGGGAAGCATGTGACCTGGGAAGCACATGTGACCGTCAGCCAGCAATGCTAGCTAAGACCCCCACCCCCTGGGAGTCTGACAACCAATCAGGATACTCTTTTGGGGCCCCAAGAAATGCAAAGCCAGAGAGAGCATAAAAACCCGAGGATTTACTGTATCTGCCCCTTTTCTGTTCAGGAACTCAAGCCATGTGATCCTGTCCACCATTAAACCATCTTTCCAAGCAGTCTCCATGTTTCCAGTGTCTTTTTCCCCACTTGGAGCAGAACCCAGAAGGATATTTCTTCCAACACAGTGTTTAGTCATTTCAATTAAATTTACAATTTCTATATTTCCTTTTTACCATATTTATTCCTCATCTATTTTTTAAAAAAACCAATATTACCCTTCATCCTCATCTCTAATCTTAATCAAATTCAATTTTTCCCTTCTATTCTATATTATACCCCTTCGCATTGTCATCTATTTTTATATCCATCCTCACATTGGTTAATTATGTAATTATTTAATACAGTTGTTTAATACAAATTCAACATTTTAATATAAATCAATTAGTTATATAACTATCTTTTTTGTATATTAATCAATATGAACATGAATATTCCAATTATTTCCATGCAATCCAATTTCTTACAAATCAATTAATTATATTTACCAATAATAATAAACCAAATAATTTCCCCCATATATTCCTCCAAACCACAACTTAACCATTTCTGCTTTCAACACAATGTACAATTAATAGTATCTCAATTATTACAATTCCCTAGTTAAATAGAGCTTTTTTGCTTTTGTGTTTTAAAATCTTGAACCTCCTCTTTTGCCCTAAATTTCCCATTGTTTGCAGTTTTGCACCTATCTTTTTTGGTGAGGAAAAAGAAAAAGAAATCTCTCTGCCTCATTTTGTCATGTTGCAGCAAAGACCCTGCTTCCTTACTTTCAATTTCGCTTTTCAGCATAGTTAGGGGAAAAAAAAAATTGCTCCAGGAATTTACCTCTTTGCAGCTAGCTCTTTGAAGCCCCGCGGCAAGAATTTAAAGTTTTTTTCCCTCTAGCCATCAGCTGGGACTCCGGAGGCAGCAATAAATTGAGAGTGGGCGGGGTAAGCGAACGGCGAACGGCGATCCAACAGAGGCAGAGGGTGAGGGTGAGTGAAGGCATGGGGGGTGAGAGAGGGCTTTGGCGACCCCTGTGAAATGGCCATTCGACCCCCAAAGGGGTCGCGACCCCCAGGTTGAGAACCGCTGCTCTAATGGGTCATACAATTTCAAAACAAACATTGGTATCTCTGGGACAGAGGGAGAAAGACCAGACATGATGTCTTATCCATCATTTACCTCATTTTCCCCTTCTTGTAGACACCAATGCGACTAACAGAAGACAACCACAAAGCTACTATCAAATTCCATTTGCAAATTAAATAATATTCTTAATAATGCAAGTTGTGGGACATTTTATAATAATTTTTTTACTCCAAATGTAGAATTTTTTAAAAATAATGGAAACAATATTATCTTTATAGACTTGCATTTTAAACAGCTCTATGTAGAGAAAGTGCTCCTTAAACTGAATTTTTCTCAGTAATAATTAGTAAGCTTAATGAGTAATTCACTCCTACAATGGTTTATTTTCTGTTTTATTGACTCCTTGATTGATCCATTCAATCACTCATTCCAAATTGTCTGTTATGTGGTTCCTTTTAGATTATTGCATATATATTGCATTATAGATTGAATTCTTTTCCAAATTGTGGGATATTTTCCTCCTAAAATTGTCAAGTACAGATAAATTATAGTATTTTGGATTATCTTCCTCGAAATATTCCTTACTAAATACAGTAGAACTCTGGTCACGACCATAATTCACTCCATAACTTTGGTTGCAACCTGATTTGGTTGTGACCTGAACCTAATTTTGGAAATTTGATGCTTACAAAAAAAATGGCGCAAAAGGGGAAATCGGCCACGGGAAAAAAATTGTGAATTTTTTGGTCAGAACCTAATTTGGTTGAGGTCAGAAGCATTCATGACCCGAGGTTTTACTGTAGTGTATGATTTTTTTTCCTGAATAAATATAACTAGAATTTTGCTTTGACAATATCTACAGCCATGTGCTAAATGTACTTTAAATTCTTTTTTTAAAATTTCTGATTAATTTTGACTCTCAGAGGGGCTTCTCAAGTTTAAAAAACAGAAAAAGATGAACTGTTGTAATATTTGCCTTTAACCAATGAACTGCTTAATTAATTTAATCTTTAAAAAATCTTCTACATTATCAACAGCAAAAAGTAAGCAATTCATTGTTATAAGGAAAGACCATATGTTTAATTTCATGTTATAACAGTACACCAGAATTAGAAGAAGAAAAATAATGAAAACTTAACAGTATCATTAATTAAAATGAAATCTATTCATAGATATCTGAAAAGAACCCATTTAAAATGCAATGGGCTGGGTGATATTAAACTTGCCTAGATTACAAAGATTTCTTCTATTTTTAAGATACCGATATATAAAGGGTCCCCTTCTCAAAGCATCTGAGACACACAGGCAAATTTGTACCCAATAAGACATGTATACAGCCTTATTGCCAGGTGACCTTAAAAAATAAAATATTGTATAAGTTTCCCTGCAGTGCACTGATATATAATACTCTAATCTTTGTCCAGCTAGAAACCACAACTAACTGAACTTGGTTGATCTAAAAAAAAAAAAATCTAAACATGATCAGCTTTTGTCAAAACTTGGATGACAGACATTCTCTGGGAACTTTCTGGGAATTGAGGGATGCTTACTGGACTGGAAAGACAAAGAAAGAGGCAGACAGACAGATAGACGTAGGAGGGAGGGGTAACCACATATAGTTAGGGGTAGTTGGTTCTGAAAATAACCTGCCATGCCAGGAAGATACTTATGGCTGACCATCAGGATCCTGAATTAAATTTAGAAACATACATGTTTGTCAATGCAGCTTGTGCATTCACATCACTGCATGGTACCAAATGTTCTTTAAGGGCAGCCGCATGTAGACTTTATTACAATAATCTACTAGTCTACTGAAGGTGGTCTTCACTCCAGTAAAAGTGAAAATTCAAAGTTGTGTAAAAATTCTCCTGACTACAACTGCTACCTATTCCTTGAAAAGGACTTGTGGGTTGTTTACAGTAATATTTATTTATTTTATATCAAATTTATAGTCTATAGTAGAATATTGTCTAACAAGAATGTATATGTATGTATTTGAACCAGACTGCAATGTTTCTTTGTGTCATTCTATGTGTGTATGTGGATATATGCATAATGGTTATCTTTTGAGAACTGAATGCAATGAAATTTTATTTTAATGTATGCTTATTACTGTACATTTAAAGTGACAATAAAGGTTCTATTCTATTCTATTCTATTCTATAGATGGAAAATTTATAGATACTACATTCTTAAAATTTAAAATAATTCAGTCATGTTGGGGTTCATTTGAAGCCTGCTCTTCCCTATTCAAACTCACATAGCGTCCAGACACCAAGACAAAACCTCCATGCCATTGGATGACCATGCCCGTTGGTTCATGTAGATGTTAACCTGTAATGAGAATAGTTTGTACACCACAAAGTAGGGATCATAAGTACATAGAGATGGAGGAAAGAAAATAACCAGTAGAATGCAGGCTGTCCATTCCCAGCTCTTGAAGGATCTATAAGGTGCTTCTAGAGGTCTAGAAGGTTACCATAATCACTGGTATTGAAATTGTCTAAAGGAACAGGGAGAGCAAAGAAGGATGTACTATCTCTATCCCATTCCTGCTAGAAGACATCTACAGGTGTGACCAATGCCATTTTGTTCATATCCAGGTCTGAAATCCAATCATAGGATATCTAAATACTTCAGTTTGTTTGTTTGTCAGGTTTAAAAACCACCAATGTCTCCAATGACACTTAACCTGGGACTTAATACTTAATATTTAAGTAAAATATTAAAAGCATAAAAAGGGGTACACACCATTTAAGAAGCAAGGGATGCTAAAAATGATTAAAAGAAAAGAGGAAGGCTTTCAAGGCACCAACCAACCCCATGGCTATGTGCTCATCTGCACACACTAAGCAATGACACAGAGTCACCTTTACAGAAAGCCAGAAGAGTGGTCTTACCTGCAAGGAAAGTGTTTTACTTCAGTATAGCTGAAGTACAGCTTCTCAGGAATGGCTGAGAAGGTTCTCTTCCTGGACTTCGCCATTTAGAATTCTTTGCTAACAGGGCTCAGCACACCTTCCTGTCTCATCAGATGGATGGGCTAATGTAACAGAATGAGGATGATTCCACAGGTAACCTGGCCCTGTGAAATGTAGGGCTTTAAAGGTCATAGCCAGCATCTTGAATTTGACCCAGAAGCAAACTGGTGCCCAATGCAGTTGCACAACAAAGTTACTTAGTTGCCTAAAATTGGCTAAATTTTGTACCAGCTGAAACTTCCACGTACTTTTAAATGGTATCTCCATCTAGACTGAATTGCAATTGTTCAAATGGGAGATGATCAGGACATGAATTACCAAGCATAGAGACTCTTGATCAAAGAAAGGGCATAATTGATGTGCCACAAAAAGTTGAGCATCAGCTCTCCTAGCCATGATTGCTACCTGCTCTTCTTCTTGGAGAGTTAACTCTTAGTCAGAGTTCTCCAGAACTGCCACAAAATTACTTTCTCCCTTGAGAGTGGAGACAGCAGCCAGATGTGGGTTATGCTCATTGGTCAAATGTGGACTGAGCCTGTCAATTAATTATTAAATACTGCCCCTATTCCTAGGGATTCCAGCTTTTTTGCTCAGTCGTCAGACTGGACAGTTGTGTGGAAAGTGTGCTCTATCTGCTTTTCAGCGTTAGAGTGTTATTTCTGCTTAATTTCTTCAGTTCTTTTATCTACTGAACATTTTAATTTAATTCACCTATACTTCAGAAGATTCTTAGGACATCTGAGGACGTTTTCTACTTTCAGCATCAGAAAACATCGTTGAAACTGGTCAGTTAATCATTTCCTTGGAGCATTCCGCTCCCTTAAGGGGGCGGGGGGGTTAATTTTGCCTTTATCAGCAGAAGCTATTTTAAATGTAAAAAAAACAAAAAACAAAAAACAAAAAACAAGAACAAAAAACAAAAAAACAAAAAAACCAATTGTTGAATCTTGCGCTCACCTTGTCACAGCTAATTTAAGCTGATCATTAAAGTGGAGTTTTGCACTCCCTCATGCTAACCGCTTGTCGGCCACTGAATAAAGTCACAGCTTTACAGATTGTTGCTACAATCTTTACATCAAAGTCGGCTTTGACGCTTTTAAAAACAGCCTCCCTTTGCTGCTGCTGACTTTAACTGATTTCAGCTGTTTAGCGCTGAAATGTGGCTAAAAATTTAGCTGAAAAGAGGAGTCTCACGCTCCCAAGATCATCTAAAAACCTTTTCTAACATAAATTGATTTCAGCTGCTTAGAGCTGAGTTGCGGCTTCAAATCTAGCCGAAAGAGGAGAATCACGCTCCCAATATCAATTTACGCTCCCAAGAGCAATTAAAGCCTCATTTAATAATTATTCTACATAGGTACTTATAGTTACCTTAATGGCTTTTAACTGTTGGAATTTTATCTCTGCCTTACAGTTGAGCCTCGCGCTTACATTGACAGTTGAGCCGGTTGCCATTTGAATACCGGCAATAACTCAAGTTCCATTCCTGAGAGCCTCCAGCCTATCAGGCTGTGCCAGTTGAGTGCTGAAATGCCATTTTGATTACTGGCGCAGCTAGAATTTTACATTTACCTGAGAACATTAAACATATTAGCCTTTATCTATCCTTTCAAACTATTGAAAAATAATAAATATTTTAAATAACTTACATCTTACTGATTATAGATTTGGTCTGATTCCCAATCTATTATTATGCCTAAAGCTATCTCAAAATCCAAATATGGCCGAAAGGCCACAGTAAGAGAGCAATCACAGGCTTCATTTAGGGAGGATCATAATCAGAAACAAAAGGAATGTGTACTTCCTATGCGCACAACCGCAAAACATTCTTTGGTGACTCCCAGTGCTGTCATCAGTCAGGACAAGACTGTTAAAAAGTCACGTAAAAGAAATAATTATACTGACTCTAAGGTTTCTTAGTTCAATCATCTGAAGTTTGGGGTTCTAATCCCGTTATGGGTACAACCACTACTGAGGAGTCTAGCGCTCCCACGTTCTCAGTGCTTAATGCACCTACATCCTCTGTTCCTATCCAAACTTCTAATGAAGTGGACCAGGCTCGAGATCAAGCGCAAATCAATTGGCGCACAGAGGACATTCAACATATGATTAATATGGATGATGCTATTTCACTATAGCCATAAACTTTTGCATTTGAGGAGTTATCTCGCTCCCTGATTCTTGCCGCTTGTCGCCAGTTTTAAGAAAGCGCAGAGTTTTTCCCTGCTATTTTAAACTGCCTCACAGCTGATTGAGGCTAATTAACATTTTCGACTACGAGGCTTGACTTTCTCTGGCTATCTCCGTTTATCAGTGCTTTGATTATTTGGCCAAATTAGACTGTTTAAGACAGATCTGCCTTCATTTGAGACTGAACAGTGCTTCAGTTTTTGACAGTTATGCCAGCTCGAGTTCTTAGGTGACTGCTTGGCCGCCATTTTGTTTAAGGGCAACGGCACAGTTTTTTTCTATCAAGCCTCCAATCCTTAGTTCTGTACTGGCTATAAGCATATTCTGTCCTTATAAACTAAGACTGCCACATCTGGCTACTGGAAATGGTGTTGGAGATATAATTTACATCTATAACATGTTTATATTAATTTAAACTACTTTTAAATTTACATTGACCTATTACAGGGCTGATAAAATTTTAGGGGGTCCTTTCAACCCGATTGATTAATTAAGGCCAGTCATGCCTAAGGCTCTGGCCAAGTCAAAATTAGTGCCACAGTGCGAGAGCAGTCAGTGGATTCTAAAATGGAAGCTTCCAAGCATACACAAGGGGAAGGAGTAGCAATTAAGCCTTGTTCTGAGGCTCTTCCTAAGCGCAAGGAGAAGCTACTAAGAAAAACTATTGGCAAAGACAAAGGCACTGGCTCTGCCCCATTGGCTATAACGGTTGGGTCTCCAGGAGAATGTAGACATGCATCCTCTCTGACCCAGGATCACATGTCAATACAAGATTTCCCACTATTAGTTGAGCCATCTGATTTATGGGGATCTCCTCCTCCTGTTCGAAGTAACAATAATGTGGAGTCTAGCACTCCCACTCTTACGGTGGCACAGTTTGTGGATAGCTAGCTCTGACAGTTTTCAGAGTTAGACTGTTTTCTTTCATACCTGATTGTTTGGATTTGACCTTGGATGTCGTACTTGGCTATTCTTTTGTTTGCTGGACATCCTTTAATCGAACTGGTAAGTTTCTGTATGTTGGTGGAGCTTTCCGCTCCCATGGGTGGCTAAAAATCACCGGCTTTGCCAGTGGAGCCCTGCATTTTAAACAGCGACTTCTCTTTGCGGAGTCTTGCACTCCCCACGGTCTTTGGGCAGCCATTTTTGTCACTGCCAGCCGCATAACTGTTAGTGGAGTTTTCCGCACTCCCTGTCTCTTGCCGCTTGTCAGCCTTTCACTCAGGCACAGCTTTTCTCCAGCAGACTCAATAGAGCCGCTTCTCAGCTGTTTGAGACTAGCTGCCGGGTTCTGAGTGGAGTCTTTGTGCTCCCTGACTATCACCGCTTGTCGGTTCTTTTCCTCCAGGTTCTGATTCTCTCCTGCAGAAATGAACAAAGCTCTGCCCGCTGTCACTATTAACCGCTTCTCAGCTGATTGACCTTGCCGCCGGCTTCAAAGTGGAGTTTTCGCGCTCCCTGTGGTTTGCCACTTGTGGTCACATCACAAGGGCTTGGTGATATGTAAAATCACCCTAATTTATACCTGCTCGACTCTTTGACTTCTCTTACTGGTCCGCATCTCAGCTGTTTGACATTGCTGTTCTGATCAGTAACGGAGCTTTGTGATCCCTGAGTTGGCAGTTCTGGCCGCCATTATGTTTAGGGGCGAGGTGACACGTTGAGCTTCTCTCAGGCTTCCAGTCTTTCTGGCTGTGCCTGCTACCCTGGCCTAACCTTGCCTTCAGCCCTTTTGGCAGACATTGCTTCACCTTACAGGCTTGGGGTTAATTGCCTTCTCTTTTCTCTGTTGCTGCCTCGCATATTTATCTCAGAATGCATCTAGAATTTGACATTCCCCTGATACAGGACTGCCTTGCTTAACATGGAGTCTATTTTCCACTTCTTGGGTGTTATATGGCCTATCATGCCTAAGGCTCTGGACAAGTCAAAACATGGCCACCAGGCCACAGTAAGGGAACAGTCAGTTGCTTCCAAGCGTAAGATGCCAAGCATGTGCAAGGGGATGGAGTATCCATTAAACCTCAGGCTAAGTTTTCTGCTAGACGCAAGGTAAAGCTTCTATGGAAGCCTGTAGTCAAGGCCAAGGACAGTGGTCCTACATCATCTACAACAGCCAGGGTTTCTCCAGGGGAACGTAGACGTGACCTCTCTCCGACCCCAGATCAGATGTTGCTGCAAGACTTCCTGGTGTCAGTTGAGTCAGCTGACTTTTGGGATCTCCCCCGCCTGTGGGGTATCAATGCTGTGGAGCAGGGCTGGATTTAGATGAAAAGAGGCCCTAGGCTATTCCACTTATGAGGCCCTTTCACCTATAATGAAAGTGTAATTTTAATTTTGCTAACAATTTGAATGTAGGCCCCTCTTGATCTTGAGGCCCTAGGCTGAAGCCTACTTAGCCTATAGGAAAATCCGGCCCTGCTGTGGAGTATAGCACTCCAGCTGGGTTGGTGGTTCGTTCACCTGTATCTTCTGCTCTGGTTCAAGCCTCTACAGAGGCTGGCCCAGCCTGAGACCATGATTCTACCCCTTTACGTCCAGAGGACATTCAATGTATGATTGCAGCAATGGGGCAACGATCCCTGCAACTACAGCTGCTTAGGCTTCTAAGGCTTCATTGTCTGAAATATGCAGAGCAGCTACTTGGACCTCTCCTTCTCCATTTGTTAAACACTATAAATTAGATAAATTTGCCTCTGCAGAGGCTGATTTTGGGAGAAGAGTATTACAAGGTGTTGAGGTCAGGGAGGAGTTTTTTGGCCCAGACTGTTCCCTCCCATCAGTTGGGACAGTGAACTTGGGTATGTCCCACATCTAGCTGCTGTCTCCACTCTCAAGGGAGAAGGGGATGTTGGCAATGCCTGATACGCCCCTTCTCGTTGAGTGGAGACAGCAGCCAGTCCCACCCAGTATCAGTCTGGGCACTAAGAGTAAAATTTATCTAACAGTTTGTTTATTTTTTTCTACTTTCCACACTCAGAGTCTGTCTTCCTCCTTCACCAAAGCTGGAATCCCTAGGAATAGGGGCGGGATTTAATAATTAATTGACAGGCTCAGTCCACATTAGACCAATGAGCATAACCCACATCGGGCTGCTGTCTCCACTCAACGAGAAGGGGCGTATCAGGCATTGCCAACGTCCCCTTCTCAACAACTTTCCCTAAAAAAAGGAGTGTTATAAAAAAGTTAAGCAGAACAATCAGATTTAACAAGGAGAAGCAGCACCACTTCTTTCTTAAGAGATGCTAGAACAATTTCCTCGTCAAGAAAGAATTATCCATTATTACAATCCAATCATGTCACTTTTTAGGAAGTTTGCTAACCAGGAGTGGTATGGGTTTAATATAAACTTAGCAGTCCCAAAAACCCTATCAACTTCATCTCAAATAAGAGGTTCAAACTCTACCTTTTCTAAACTCAAGCCACAGCAAGTCTCGGAACCTCCTTGGAAACTACACCCTGAAATTGGAGCAAATCTAAGCAAACATTATCTGATAGCTGTCAAACATAATAAAAGTAAAATAGTTTTCCATTTCTATCACTTCCTATTACAGTGCTCTCTGATTTGATGGAACATTTGCGATGGATCTGGCTAAAGAACCTTCAAGAATCAGGAGTGATTGCAATTTGGTGAAACAGAACACTTTTCTTAGCTCAGTTTGACTTAGCTCAACAGGGGAAACTGAAATGGATATATGAGGGCCAAATAAGATAGTAAATTACATACAATGATTTTTATCTTTGCTATTTTAAATAACATTGCAGATAATTTAATCAGAACCAGGAACATGGTTGAAAAGAAAGGAGGTTAAATCTTTTATTTCAGTGAAAAATGTATCTCTGAATTTGGCCTAAGAGAGAAGCTGACATCTTTTCCCGGTAACTAAGTTTCCATAGAATTTGGGAAAGACACCAATACATATAGGTTAAAGCCACTTTCCTGGATAAGCATCCAGGAGTACATCAATAAGATGGGACCCAAAGAGGAATTGCTGAAAGAATGCCTTAGGCAGCAGCAGACATAGAAAAAAGATCAAGCACAGCAAGTACAAGTACCATAGAAACAAAGCAAGTAACATAGAAAGATCTTATATGGGATGTACTATCAACATCCCATATAAGATAGCTGAGGTGACTGATTTTAGGAAATCCTACTGAAAAGGGTTGGATTAAAATACATTACTGAGGCATTGATTTTAGACACACAAAATATTAGATTTATAGAAAAGTCTACCATACCCTCAGGACTCAAGTTGCAGACTATGCATAAAGGGCTCTGAGACCATCTAACAGATTGTAGTATGATGTAAGGTACAGGTAGAAAATCATGCAAGTAGCTGGAAAACAGAAAAATATTTGCACAGTGTATGGGCTAGGCTCATTCAAGGCCAGATGTGACATTACACAGAAGGTTGTGGAAAATAACACAGCTAAGATCCTGTGGGACTTCCACATCCAGAAGTACAGATAGATACTGGCAAATCACCAGATATGATGATAGTGGACAAAGAGCAAAAGACAGCAGTGGTGATAGATGTAACAATGTCAAATGATAGCCACATCAGGAAGAAGTGTATGGAAACCTGGAGAAGTACCAGGATCTGAAGGACAAACTAGAGAGGATGTAGAAAGTAAAGCCAAATTAGGAGCACTTTGGGGCAGTGACCTGAGGGAATGGCTTAAACAGATCCCATGAATAATATCAGAGCTGTTTTTCCAGAAGAGTGCAGCTCTAGAAACAGCCAATAAACTGTGTAGACCCATTAAATTGCCAGACCTGTGGTAGAGGACCTGAGATGCAAAGGGACGTATCCATTTTTATACATGCATACATACATACATACATACATACATACATACATACATACATACATATCTATGTATGTAAAAATCTACAAAAAAAAATCTACGAAAACATACATACATACATACATACATACATACATACATACATACATACATTACCATAGGACTTTATTAATGAAGCATAATTTCTGTAGTAAATTGTTTGCCATATTTACATCAGTGGTGGGCTGCTGCCTGTTCGGACCGGTTCAGGCGAACTGGTAGTTCTGACAATCGGCTGGCCCCATCGACCCACACCCACCCTATCCTGTCCTATATTTCCTTCTTTCTAGCTCAGCTGATTCGTGAGACACAGCTGATTTCTGGTTCTCCGCTGTTCTACTTACCGTGGCTGTTTGTGCTAGTCTCACTTACAGTATATCTAAATTTATTCTTCCTTCTCTATCATTTTGTCCAGCAAATACTTACACCTTACATTCTTTCTTGTTCTTTTAAAAACATTTGAGATCAGATAATTATTTCTAAATAAGGAATCTTGTAACAGGGTTTAAAAAAACAAATTAAGTTCCTTAATTTCAGAATAATGATCTGAACTGAATTTGAAAAATCTTAAAGTAATGAAATGGACAGAAAGATTTAACATGGGTGTGGTCTATGTATGCCATTCTGAGATTCTCCTTTTTAATTCTATTTTTATTTTATTCAAAAAAATTAAAACACAAAAGACAAATACAAAACTTCGAATTATTTTTTCTTTCAAAATAAGAAAACATATTAAAAAACACAAAACAAACAAGGCATTAAAAATGGATTTTAAAAAACTAACACATGTACACATATTATCCCTCCTAATTAAATATCCATTAATATACTATAATATTAGTTTCCCAACCCTTGCAAAACAGGACCCCAAAATTTTTAAATTACTAAATTACTAAATGACCAAATAGTTAACGAAAAGAACAATAATAGTAAGAAAGGCATGGGAAAGACTCTCTGTTTAAAAACTGCTATTGTAATCAACTCAGAAAATTTACCATGGCATCTTATATATACAAAATTGTCCCAAAAGATAACACTGATTTGTCCTGTATCATATCCATTGTTTATTTCTTAATACCATTTCTTATCAATTGTTCTCTGGTTAAATATAAAAAGTCCAATCTCCAAAGTCAATCTGTCTTCCCTCAAAAAATGCAGATGGAATTGTTTTGCATAAATCCATTCCCCTCTTCTCCTGTTTAGGGAAACCCAATCTATCACTTCTCCATTCTGTCAGGTTTCTACTGTTGTAAAAGACTGCAGGTTTGAAATTCAGAGAAATGTGTGGGATCAACTCAGTTCCAAGTCTGTGAATTCCAAGTAAAGAAGAATTCATAGTAAAGGTCATATTTCTTTTCCAGCCAATCTACTGCTTTCAGATCAAATCCCTTTAGTGAATCTAATTTATCTATGTTTAGATGCATTTGAATATTTTCCATCACCATTATGATTTCATCAAACTTTTTTTAAATTTTTCAAATAATATTGCATATTACCAAACATTACCAACCACTTGTTTGTATGCAACCTGATATATTGTTGCTCTGTGGAACTTGACAACAATAGATAAAAGAACATAAGAATCTTCAAAATGGATTTTTATATATATTTTAATCCAAAATTAAAAAAAGATTTTTTAAAAAATAAGCTCCAAACAGTTTACAAATATAAGGCTGACACTATTTTTTTCCCAATGCCGGGTGATACCGTGATAATGTAAGAAGAGTATTTGTTATCATAAATAGAAAATAATTATACTGTCAAACAAACTTCAGTAATAACTCAAGATATTTCCTTACCTAAATGATAAATAGAAAGACCACAGGCAATGGGAGGAGGAACAGCTTCTGACTTCCTACTGGATTTCCCATTGAATTTCCTTGTGGGAAACTGGCAGGAAGTATCAGAAATCATGATCATGTGATTTCAGGGACACTGCAAAAGCTTAAACATTGTAAATAAAACAATGTAATAGAATGTCAATTCCACAAAAATAACGCATAATGGATTTTTTACATTCTTTAACATATTTTAGGTACCTTGATTCAAAAAACTGTTGCAGTATAATGCACAATTTAGGCTAACTTGAGGCTACAAACATATAACCACAATTAAAGTTTTAGCCTTCTCTCTCTCTCTCTCTCTCCCTCCCTCCCTCCCTCTCTCTCTCTCTCCCTCCCTCTCTCTCTCTCTCTCTCTCTCTCTGTGTGTGTGTGTGTCTGGCTGGCTGGCTGGCTGGCTGCTTGCCCAATGTTTATGCTCATAGTCTGAAATTCCATGTTATATCTGAAGTAATTTAATATATATATTAGCAAGAGAAAATTTGGATTTGTAAGGAAAATCTATTTTCAAAAGTGTATCCTTAGTCAATATAGTTTTGGGTAAAAATCAGAAATAGGGCCATGCTATAATCATTTTATTAGAAGTTTTCTTGAAAATGCAGGTGAGATTGGGAGGCTTTCATTTTGTATCAATAAATTAGGACTCATTACTGCAAAATCTTTCAGAAGTTATAAATGTAAGCATTCCATTTTTGTTTTAGAAAGAAAATGCCTGTTTCTTAATCTTGCCCTATTTCAAAGGCTATGTTGAACATTTCAACATGACTATGTTGAAAGTGCACTCACTTTCAATTTTGTCTGACCCCTTCCCCCATCATTAGATATCTTTCATAAAAGAGTCCAGTAAAGGTGAGATAGAGAAATGCTACCAAACCTATATTTTCCTCTTACCTCTGAATACTGAGGCAGCAAAAACTGCCTATACAGTGTCAAATACAGGGCACAGTTCAATAAACAACAGGTGGGCACCTTGTCATCAACCATACAGATGGAACTCGTGCTCCATAAACCTTCCTGTGGCTCTTTTTTTTTTCCTGATCTGCTGCTTTTTCTCTTGCCTAATTAACAAATCCAACCTGCCCCTATGTGAAGCTCAGACCGGTTGGCAGTGAAAAGGGCTATAAATAAATGCAGTCATTAGGGATGCAGTCTGCTATTACTGATTTCCATTATTTATGAATTCCTGTTAAGTCATTCTCCTTTGAAGCTGTGCCACCTGTCATTTACCTCATAACAATAGAATAGTGTGTGTATGTGTGTGTAGATAGTTAGGGTGAAAGAAGAAATAGCCACGTCAGTTCTGAGTTCTATTTGACCTGAATAGTGGAATAGGTTCAATGGACATTTGCTCAAAGGATAAGCTAAGATAATAATTATTATCAGTGATCATCCTTCCATATATAATCAGCTGGATCTTGCTCTGAGCAATTGGCATACTATTTCAAAATTTGATTTGGCAAATTTTGCCAAATTCTGAAGGCAACCTCTATTTTCCGCTTAAATTCTGATTCTCTTTTTGTTTTGCTTGACAATTTCACTCAAGTCATGAGAAAGTTAAATTTCATATATTCAAGCAAAAACGGTCAAGAAAACAGAATCTTCTAATTACTGATATATCATTCCTTCTTCAGTGGCAGCTTACTTCTGTTATTATAATTTTTAATAAATATAATTACTTTGTATTTGTTTCATGTATATTTATAAATATAACTTATATATCTATATATCTTTAAGGCACAACTTATATATGTAGCATAATACATAACTTACATATATAATATAATGCAACTGCAAAAATCAAGCTGCAAACAATTTGTCTGAAGACACAGATAGGAGAAAGAGGATTTAAGATATTTTACCCATGGCAAACATTTCTGCCCCCCACCATAAAAATATTTTTCTCCCCTCCACGCAGTGAACCACCGCCGCTACGGTTCGCCCGATTCAGTGCAAACCGGTAGCAACCCACCACTGATGTACATATTATGTGCATCTACATTTTCCACATAAATCTGAATGAAGAATGCAGGTGAATGTCCCAAAAATTCAAGATTTACTGCTGCCATTTCCATGTAAGCTTTGAAAAAATGCTTCTTTGCAATCTTAGGGATCTTCAAGTATCAGTATAGACTAGGGTATGCAAATCTTAGGGCCATATATTGCTCCTTTACTGCCTTTGTTCCAGTGGTGGGTTTCAAAATTTTTTACTACCGGTTCTGTGTATGTGGCTTGGTGGGCATGGCAGGGGAAGAATACTATAAAATCTCCATTCTGTCCCTCCAGGGGAAAGTTACTACAAAATCCCCATTTCCTCCCGATCAGCTGGGACTTGGGAGGCAGAGAATAGATGGGGGTGGGGCCATCAGAATTTTTACTACCGGTTCTCTGAATTACTCAAAATTTCCACTACCGGTTCTCCAGAACTGGTCAGAACCTACTGAAACCTACCTCTGCTTTGTTCCCATCCTCATTACTGACAATAGCATGGTTTTCTACACTTTTAAAATGAAAAATACAGGAAACTATAGTGTATATAATATATATATATATATATATATAGTAGGCTTAATAGCTTTTAAAAGAGGGCCGGAAAATAATAATTTGTTTCTAAGCCACCCAGAATTTTTCACCAATTTCACCAATCAGCTATTGGTGGAATAGCTGGTTCTCTTCTAACTGGTGGCTTAGTGTCAACCTTTCTTTTTTGAACCTAGATCTGAGTCAAAAACTACCTGCAGCAGGTACCAATCCACGTAGACCAGTATGGTATGCAATACACAATTTTCAATAGAAAGGCTTTTATTCTGAAGTGGATTGATTTAGAACCTGCACCATCATTATGACTGATGTAAGGCCTCCAACTTACTCCTATAGATGCCTCTGTAAAATATTTCAAATTATATTGATAAGTTCTGATTCATCTTACTAACTTGAGGTGTTGCACCTGCACTTTTAGCAACAGGAGACTTGGCAACTGTAAATCATGTTCTCATTATCCTTAGCCTAAATTACTGCAATGTACTTCACACAGAATTGCCTTTGAAAATGATCCAGAAACTACATTTGGTTTGTAGTGTTTGCAACAACTTGTTGACTAGAAAGAAAAATAAGATTTCAATCATTTGACATTGATTTTGTGGGTGCCACTTTGGTTACCAATAGTTTTCTGAGTACAATTCAAAGAGTTGCTTTTAATGTATAAAAACCTATGCCTTTACTTCTTGAATCTCCTTCTTGTCCAATCTGCTGATCCTTGCATTTCTTATAAAAGGAGATGTTTTGGTTCTCTTCCAAAAATTTGGGAGAATCTGGGGGATAATTTCTCAGTAATTGTTCCAGCTCTTTCCCAAGTCTAGGCTAGACCTAGTTGCTGACTCTAGTGCCCCAATAACAATTGCTACTGCTTGATATTCTCTTTGTTTACTATCTCAGTTTGAAAATCTTGATATTTTGTAATCTTTTCTAATTCTTGCCTCCAATATTATTCTCTCTTGGAATGGCTTCATCAATAAATCAGAAAGGATTCTTTTCAATTATACCAATGTGTGAAGTGTTATAGTTCAATAAGTTGTGATCTCATATAATTTTTATACAATATAACAGGGGTGTCAGACTCATGTCGTCACACCATCGTCATGTGACATCTCGGGACTATTCCCCCCCCCTTCGCTAAACTGGGCATGGGCATGGGCAGTGTGTGACTCCTGGCTGTGGGCCAGGTGTTTGACAGCCCTGCAATATAACATCTCATACTATGTTTTCTCTCTCATTTCCAATGTCTTTATTTTATATTTCACATTTCTAATCATTCTTATTGATTGTGGATACATACTGTTTACATAAATGGCTGTGTAATATTTTCCTTGGTTAGTAATACTACCTTGGTTAGTTTTAAAACACTGTAAGTGCTTTTTGTTAGTTATTACATTGTCAATTTTTCATGCTTACATCATCATAATAAACATTTGTTTCAAACTGATTTTTCTCTATTTTTGTCTTGATGACTTAGTACACAGTACTCTTTTTGGGAAGCAAAAACTTTTTTCAATGTCCTTTTTTAATATATTATTCTTCAGCCACAGCCTTTTACAGACTTTTAATATTTTTCAGAAAATGATTATAGGTTGTTTTACTTTTCTAATTTTCTAAACTCATTTTAAACTACTGTTTTTGAAAACATATTTACAAAATATGTAAATATATTATTTACATATTTAGTCTATATAAAGTTTCTTTGTCTTGATATAAAAATTAAGCCGGATTTACTGCTTGTTACCTACATAGAGAAATTTTGATGGCTATTTTTTTTTATGTAATAGTACAGATTTTCAACTCAGTGTTTGCAGTGTGAATATAATACTGTTTAATTAGTGTACGCTATTCAAACAGCAGTTTGTCAGTTTCCCTTCCATTCAGCTAAGTGTTCCCACCCACTAATGGTATATGGATATATTACATTAACTTTTACATGAAATATTCATGCTTTATTTCAAAGATTTATTTGCATGATTTATTCAAAATTAGGTTTTCCCTGGTGTTATCATAGAATAGTATGCATTAATAATTTTGGAGATGCTACTATGACAGTTCTCAAAATGCTTAGATGCCTCATCTTTTCTCCTTGACATTAATATGTCAATTTAATGCATCTATGTTCAGAAAAATATCATACTGAAATTAATGGGAGTTACTGCCAGTAAAGGGTCCAGCCCATGATTTCTTAAAGCATTTATTCTTCATTGTTTTAAAAAATGTTTTTTTAGCATTTCTAAAAGGCATGTATTAAAAAAGCATTTGGAAACTGAGTAACCCCAATCGTAATCTGTGCTTTGGCCTATAACACTGAATTCTGGTAAATGAAAATCAAGGCCAACAGGAATGTCCGCTTTTATTTCCAAAGGCATGTCCAGCAGCAGAATGATAACAAGATAGCTTTGTGTGCAAATAAATGAAAGATTTGCATTTATATAAATATTTCATTACTATAATGCTTACTTCTGCTTTTAGAGAAAAATAATAATAAGTGCTCTAGGATGTTAAACTTTAAACAGATAAGCACCTGCCACATAAAACCCCAGAATTAACAATTTTCAGTGAGAAAGGGAAAAAAATCTGGATAGTGGACATGGTAGTGCCTGGAGACAGCCAAATAGAAAAGAAAGAACTGAAGGAGATAACAGAACACAAAGATCTGCAAATAGAAGTAGAACAACTGAGGCAAAATTAATTTATCACAATCACTTATCACTTTCTTAAGATTGGAGCTTGATTTATCCAATCTTTCTCTGCCATAGGTCTTCCTTTTCCTCTGCTCCAAATTTCTTCTTCTTCTACTACTACTACTACTACTACTACTACTACTACTACTAATAATAATAATAATAATAATAATAATAATATTACCAAGATAATCAGTGCATGTAACATTTTCTAGCACAGTATTTTATTTTTTTTAAGTTGCAAAAAAATCCCACCTTTAAATATTTAGGACAGGAAAAAACAGGGTGGGAAGTGGGGGAGGTTATAGGGGCAAAGGTGATCAAGAAGTTAAAATCAGTGAATGAATATAAAAATAATAGGAAATAAAATATGTAGGTCCATTCTAAAAGTGTTTTGTGCCACCCAATCTGGGATATGGAAGAGATTTTTTTAAAAAATAATTAATTAATTATATTGTTTAAGAGATTTGAATAGTTGCCTATCTTAAAGCACAACTCTCAGCAGCTCACAACAGTAAAGCCACATAACCACAGTAATCATAAAAGCAAAGCCAAAAATCCAGTCATCTCCCTGGGCTGCCAACAACTAGTCATAGACATTCTATTGTAAAAAGTTGAAAAGTTTGATCTTATATCCAAGGGGTTCCTTTCTGTATCACTACTCATGTCACTATTGATTATAAGAGGCATGCCACAGAAGGCCTATGATGACTTAAATAACTGGGAAGGTATTTCTCAGAAATGTTGACCTTTACATTACCAAGGTTTGGAAAATTGACTTCAACTTGCTTTAGAATTAACATAAATACATCGAACTGAGTCTGGAAGTGGACAATCATGATCTTTATGGGTAACATTTGAATGTCTATGAGATTTTCAGTCATCCAGGTCATGGTTGTCCCAAAGGAAGAAGTGAAAAGACTTCAAGGAAAAACAAAGAAAGTCCAGTTGCCTTTTGAAAAAGCATCTTTGGGTATCATTTAATCTTCACATTTGTAATTGAATATTAAAATAGCAAAAATATAGCATTGTTTCATTGGCATAAAGAGTTTTCTAAGAGAATACAGTGAAATACTATATTTGCAAAAGACTTGGATATTTATGTGCTTGTAGAGCATTGTTTCTTATACTTCATGTCATAGATGCCTGAATTATTAATATTTCATTGATAATTTTTATCCTGTTAATCTCAGCAGGAAAATAAACTAGCAAACAACATTATGCAAATTATCCCTAGTCAGTCATTAGCAGTAAAACATTTGAGTCAAGCCATATTTTCATAGTACACACTGCCATTGTTTCACTGTTTCAAACTATCAAAATTTTGTTTCAGTATGCTAAATTGTGGGATTGATGTTTGGTGGTTTATTATTTTCAAGAGGAAATAAGACCAACTTCATGAAGAAAGCTTTCACCCTTTGAAAAAATAAACTATTCACCAAGGATTATATAAAACATATAAATTCCCTGAAATGGAAAATAATGTAATTCTAACATCTGTCAAGTCCATTTTACCTCTTTTGTTGAACATGCTTGCAATCTCCCTGGTTTTCATTATTGTTGTTTTTAAAGAGTGATATTTTAGTAAGCACTCTTTTAAAATGTTCATGCAATGAAAATACAGGATGGGAAATTCAGGCCTAACTATAGGAAATACTGTTCCAAAAGTTATTAGCATACTACCATAGTTCATGACATTATACATTTACAATTGTTAAAAAGGAAATTTTATAACTCAGATTTCATTGACAGTTGTGATGGTTATAATATCACCTCCAGACCAGAGATGGAATTATCCATAACCCTAGTTATATTGGTTATATTTCCCTGTCTTCCTTGGCTATAGGGTTTTTTAAAAACCCTCTGACGATCAGAAAACTCAGCTGGGATCGTCAGAGCCTGCTGAAAGCATTTTTTTTTACATGGTTTTACATGTAAAAAATGGTTTTAAAAGTAAAAGAAAAATTGGCCACGCCTACCCAATCACATTACCCCCCTCACCAAGTCACACCCACAGAACCGGTAGTAACAAATTTTAGATTTCACCACTGGGCTCTCCAATTATGAACCACCAAGATGGAATTCCTAATTGCCTGAAGTAGTCTCTCCCTGGAAAATTCCTATGTAGAGCGATGTTTACTGAACAAAGGAAATAAAAGAATATAGCAACCAAGAGGGTAAGGACCACATAGTTCATAAAATATCTGCATGAACACAAAAATCATTACAGAACATTTGCTTATTGCAGTTTTGGGACGATAATAAAATACAATTAGGCACCTATGAGCAAAGACATTCCAAAATAACAACACAAATATGTTCCCTGGTTTTGTTATGTTCAGGATGATGGTTTCCAGAAATAGCTATTTCTAGAGACTCGTGTGAAAAAGGAATTCATGCAGAAGAGAGCATCCATATATTTTCACCAAAGACCAAATAGACAAAGGATCATTTCAGGTGTCTGGCAGCAGGGGACTGTGGTCAAAAAGCTAAAAATATTCTTTGGATACAGAGACAGCTGGAGGAGACCTGACAGAAATCTTAGCAGGAGTTACAAAAGAATTGTGAAACTCTTGTTACTAAGGAATAGAAACCTCAATACAAACTGAGGTGACTTCACAGGATTCTCTCATGTATTCTTTCATCTCAAACTTTCTTGTATCAACTAACAGATTATGCTGTTGTGAAATGGAGCAGCATAATGTGAAAATTAATTGCCTTCATTTTTTACTGCATCTCAATTTGTATAAAAATTATTTGCCTCTGACTCTCCATTTCTCTTTCCTTGTTTATCAGCATCTACAAGACTTCATAAACCGCAATATCCATTCCCACGTGGAATAAATAACCAAGTGTTAGATAATTAAAGATGAGTTAAGCAAGTATCTGTATTCCCTTATCATCAGTGTTACAAATATTAGCTAACTGAAACGAGATTCTAGATTAATTTGGAGGTGCAGCCACATTATTCACTGGCCATAATATGAGAGATTACAGTACAGATTAATCACTACAAAGAAAACTGTCATCACACTATTATAAGATCAAGTGCAATTTTTGCTACAAGCAATAGGTGAAGTAAATCTTATCATAGTGTAATCTGTTATTATATAAATCATGGTAATTTCCTGTAAGGTAAAGATACGAGGTGCTGGGAAAGGAACTTAATTTTATTTGGAAGAAAAAACTGCCTAAAAATTTTATAAAAATAACAACAAATGTTACAATAAATAATTTCCTCTATACTTTAAAGTTTCAAAATTTATAGTAAAACAAAAATTCTACAAGAAAGTATAATCTTATTTAATAATATATCAGATTAAAATTATGTCAGTTAAATTTTGTGCATACATTATAACCATGATTTAGGTTCATATGGTAAGCCATGTCATTACTAATTATAAACATATCCGAATAAGTCCATTTAATTTTAAATTTAATTCCTTTAGATTTTTTTGGTCCAGAGAATTTTCTTAACTTTTTTTTAAATTAAAAAAAAAAAAAACCCAGTATAGCAAAATACTTATTTTCTGAAAATAAAAGATAAAAATGGCCCTTTTAACATTCTAACTGACATACTTTCAGTATATTGGGGGGTAGGCAGTGGTGGGTTGCTACCGGTTCGGACCGGTTCATGCGAACCGTTGGTGGAAATTTGGCCAAGATCGCAGAACCGGTAACGGTGGCCAATTGGCCATGACCCCAAATCAGTTCCTCAGGTCTCCAGTTGCTTGCCCCGGCCGCCATGTTTGTCGCAACCATGTTCTTCATGCATGCACATCTCATTGCTTTGCAAGTCCAATGGGATGCACATGTGCAAAGAACATGGCGGCAACAGCAGCAGCTTTTTCTGCTGGTATGTTTTGGCGACCTGCAGAGAAAGTGGCTGGCAAAGAAACCTTTTCGGAGGCTTTTTTTGCAGACGCTTTCCAGCAGCTGCAGCTGGCTGGGCGTTGCCGAAAATTACAGTCAGCTTGCGTTCTGGACTGTGGACCAGCCGCGGAAGCTAAGCAGCCTAAACCAGGAGGCGGTGGTGGGGGAGGAAGGTGAGCAAGCGGGCCTGGCCACAGGGACTGCCAGGAAGACCGCATGGAAGGCAGGCAAGCATGCCGGGACTGCCAAGCCGTGGGAAAGAGAGCTAGCAGTCTACTCCCCCGTGGCCCTGCCATGCTTGTTTGCCTTCCGTGCGGCCTTCCCAGTGGTCCACCACACCTTTGCCTTCTGAGGTTGGGTCACACATCAAACCGGTGATAGGAGATGCACCGCTTCAGGCCTAGCCCGGTCAGCTGGTGGGTGGGTGGCCCTTTGGGGAGATGGAGCCGCTTCGCTAGGACTGAGAGGGAAAACTGCCCGGGATTTTTGGGATACCCCTCCGCCACTGCTGATGCCTGCCATGGCAAAAACCATGTGGGAAAACCTCCTGGGAGCTCCGGGATGCCCTCCACTGCCCCTGCCGCCACTGATGCCTGCTGCAGCAAAAGCCTCGCCAGAAAACCTCCCGGGAGCACCGGGATGCCACTCTGCTGCCCCCGCGCCACTGATGCCTGCCACAACAAAAGCCACACAGGAAAGCCTTCTGGGAGCTCCGGGACGCCTGCCAGCTGCCCCTGCCGCCACTGATGCCTGTCGTGGCAAAAGCTGCATGGGAAAACTTCCTGGGACTTCCAGACGCCTTCACATGCCTTCTATGAACTACTGAATATCAGGTACAGTTATGACCCTAAAAGAATTCATAAGGTAAAATGCTAAGAACTGGGTTACTTAGCAGATCTGTCAGGTAAAAAAGTTCTTAGATTACCCATTGTTGATTTGGATGTTTGGGACTGTGTGCATGTACACACATATGTACTTCTGTTATATCCTTGAAATGTTTTTTTGTGAGATGAAAAATCCTAATCAGTAATGTGTCAGGTTCAATGCTAGATGAGAACCTCACACACTAGTTTTCTATGTTTTAATCTGGAAAAGTTCTAGAAATGTTAGAGATGGCATTATCCACAGATTTTTTTAAATGGCTTTAAAATATTGTAAAGATCTGAGTAATTTCACTGTATTGTCTGCTTTTGGAGTTGTCAAATTGTACCCTGTTTTATGGGAAACTCTAACAAAACTCATTTTCCCTTGAGTTTCTGCTAACTTTCTGGGCAGGCAGCTGAAACTCTTGTCATTTTCTGGGGTATATATAGATGCTATATCCTGTTCACATAACTTCTCCCTTCATAGATAGAACTCATCTCCTTCTTTCTTTCACTCTTGAGAAAAATGCCTAATTATAAAACTATCAACATGCTATGATTTCCCAATTCACAAGAGCTTTTGAATGCTTTTGTTAGCAAGGCAGTTGGGAAACCTTTCATTGCTTTTAAAACAAAAAAACAAAGCAAACAACTGGCTTGTTCTTGCAATAGTTTTTTATCATAGCAGCCTCTTAGAATTTTAGGCAAATCACCAGATAATTGCATGTAGAATTAATTCATTATGGTTTCTGGGGGTGAAGGAATGTTTACTACTGATTTTCTCTTCTGCTATTGGTCACTTAGTGAGGACTGATTGGCTCATGGATGACCCTGGTGAATTCAAGGTCAGAAGAAATGAAGACAAAGTTTGCTTTCCAGCTGCTTTGTGGAGGAAATTCAGATTGCGTGGATGTGACCTATCATTAGTGTTTTGTAAAAGTGTTTTCTGGGGAAGAATTATGCAACACTCTGTATTTATTGTGAAAGCAGTTTTACAAAATGAAATAATGCTTGTGTTATGCTGGTTTGGAGACTTTTTCTCAACTGTACTGGAATAGTCATTTCTGAGTCTTTACCAATATTGACCATAGATTTTAGAGTGGATTGGTGATTCACTTACAAAATCAAGTTTGTGCTGGATATTTATTAACTAGTAGCAATTGAAGGTATACTCATATCTCTGAAATAACACAGAGCTTTTTTGGTTAATTATTACATGGAATAATAAGAGAGTCAGCTTCCTATGAAAAACATACCTGAAAACACCCGGCATGTCCACCCAGTCACATGACCAGCCACACCCACCCAGTCACATGACCAACCAGCCATGCCCACCCAGTCACATATGCCCACAGTCACATGACCACCAAGCCACACCCACCCAGTCACATGACCACCAAGCCACGCTCACCATCACATAGCCATTAAACCACATCCACAAAATAAGCCATGCCCACAGAACCGGTAGTAAAAAATTTTGGAACCCACCACTGGGTTTTTACCAAGTTTATCAAAAGATATTCCCAGACTCTTGTATATCTTAGAAAGTGATCTATCACTAGTTTTGCTTTACATTGAGAGTCTCTTTAAATTTACAGTTTCAGATATTATACTGCTTGGTAAGATGATGCAGAAGATGGCAGAATGATATCTCCAAGTGCATTTGGAGGAAGAGGATGTTATGGATTATCACAGTCAGGGTTCCTCTAGGATATAGTACTGCTATAATTGCTGTTTAGCATCTACATACAAATATGGAGAATGAGGAAGAGGTGCAATCTATTCAATTTTGCATTAGCAACCTGGATAATTTTTTCCCAATATTTAATTTTGAAGAAGAATTTTAAATCATTCATAACCAAGATTATATCTTTTTCAAGAAGAAAACTGGAGATTAAGTAAGACTATTTTGGATTCAATTGCTCTTCTCCAGCAAAAAGAAAAAGAAAAAAATGCTTCATGATTTCCACCTATCAATTGATTTGCAAGTGAGACTGCATTCAGAAATCCATTATATAATAATGGATAGTGCCCTAACTGTAACTCTTCTTGAGTTGTTTGAACTTTATGGTACTAATTTTTGCCTGTATGACTGTAGTTCTGTTGCTTGTATCCTTATGATTTATATTGATATTGTTTCCGGATTGCTTATTTGTACCCTATGACTATCATTAAGTGTTGTACCTTATGATTCTTGATGAACTTATTTTTTCTTTTATGTACACTGAGAGCATATGCACCAAGACAAATTCCTTGTGTGTCCAATCACACTTGGTCAATAAAAAATTCTAATTCTAATTCTATTGTGAATCTCCCTGATTGTTTTATTTATTTGTTATATTTAGAAATCACATATTTTGAAATTAGATTGAATCCTTCATGCAGCATCTTTGGACAATGTATAGTAGACATAAAAATGTAAAAACTATATATATATAAATATTACAATAAAAGCAGTTAAAAGCCAATAAAATAGTTAAAATTAAAAAGGCAGAAAACCTCACCTCTGAAGAGAGAATATTCCAAAGGCTGAGATAGTTGAATCAGTAGAGGACACTTTGAAAGAGATTCCCCCACTGCTAGGAGCTTGGCTGTCTGATACATAGGAAATAATGTTCTTCTAGACAATGGAATTGTCTCTATAGTAAAGTTGATGAACACTAACTCCTCTAATGTTTAGAAAAATGGCAGGAATGAATATCTTTTGCCAGTTATTAAAAATT
The DNA here is from genome assembly GCF_059756535.1 of Pantherophis guttatus. Classification (NCBI taxonomy): domain Eukaryota; kingdom Metazoa; phylum Chordata; class Lepidosauria; order Squamata; family Colubridae; genus Pantherophis; species Pantherophis guttatus. The sequence goes on from NC_142066.1 coordinate 71,215,253, forward strand.
AATTTATTTTAATTGTATATATTTTATGTTTTAAAAGCCCTTATGGTACAGTGGTTAAAATTCAGTATTGCAAGCAAACTCTGCCGACAGCCTGGAGTTTGATTCTGATGGGGCTCAATATTGACTCAGCCTTCTATTGTTTCAAGGCCTATAAAATGAGGATTCAGACAGTTGGGGACAATATGCAAATAATGCTGACATTGTAAGTGCCCAGAGAGTGCTCTAAAGTGACAGTGTTTAAGTCGAAATGCAATTGCTATTGCTATGTTTTATGTTTTGTATTACTACTGTAAGGTTCCCCTCAAGTACTTATGGAGCAGGTTATATTTTAAATCATAATTTGTATGTCTTTATGTTTTGGTCTTTATGTTTTAGCCTTGATCACATCTATATCTGTGGAAAAAAATTATATATCTGTAAGTAAAATGCAATAATGTTACAACTCCTGAAATTTGCTGTTTTAGAATATTTAGTTTAGAAGATTAATTTTGCATCACAGGATCAGTGCAAAAGGCACTTTAAAACATAAAATTCTTGTTATAATTAACTTCTGAAATATTGAAGATTAGCAAATTAGAATTTTTGAAAAGAAAATTCTAATATTATAATTTTATCTTTTATTTAAGAAAATTGTCTTTCTTGGATTTCACTTTGCCTAGAAACTTTGCCAACTGTCAAAATGGATTTTTCCATTCAAAAAGGAATATAGGAATCATTGATTTACAACCAGTCACTTAGCAACCATCCAAAGTTACAAGGAACCGCAAAAAAGAATCTTATGATCAAGTTTCAAAGTTCTGATGACAATCTCACCTATTCCGTGACATGATCGCATTTTGAGTGCTCAGCCACTGCACTGCATTAATGGCTGTTTGAGCATCAGTCATGTGATCACGATTTTCATTTTTTGCCAAAAATCAATGTTTACTTCCAGTTTCCAGCTAAAAGCTACCATTGTAAATAGTAGGTTTGTTTAATGATCACCGATTCACCTGCAGATTTGCTTAACAATCACCACAAAAAGTTGTAAAATCATATTGCCATGTGATGATCCACTTAGACAACTGGCATAAATTACAACCATAACTCTGAACTCAATTTTAGGCTTAAATAGAAGACTACATATACTTAATTTTGAAGAGCTTAATGAGATAGTGAGCAGTTTATGGCATTCTTCAATATATTTTTTTTGCAACCAGTTTAGAAAGAATTACATGTGTGCTGATGATTCACACTCTTTTAATCAGCATTTTAATCAGCCCCCCAAAATTATGTTTAGATAGTATTAATACATGGCTCACATAAGAATGGCTGCTGTTAAGGTTTTTTTTTTTTTTTTTGAATATTTGTACCTTCTATCATCTTTTCATTTATTAACTATGGATTTATGCATTAACATTAGAAATTAGCATCATCATCATCATCTTTAGGAAACATACATCCCGGTTGTATGCTTTTCTTTTCTTTCTTCAGAAATATATCCTTCCTTCTATAATAAGTTGCACATTCTTCTAATATATAGCTAAAATGCATAATAAGTAGTAGAAACAACTACCTTAAAAGTTCTGGATATGATATTAGTTTGCTTCCCTTTCCCCAGTTAAGACTGATCACATAGTGCTTATAATGATTGCTTCATTATAATGATTAGTATTTAATCAAAATGGACCAAAGTTTCAAGGTGTCCATGATTTTGCCAAAGGAAAAGACAACATATGATGCCACAGAATGCTGTAGTTTGTTCTTACAAAGATATAAATCATAGCATCTGCATTTCACACACATTAAATCTCTTCCATATAGTATTGAATATAGTCTAGTATTCAAAAAAACCATTTTTTGAATGGAGAGAATCATAATGTAGCAAGAACATAATAAAATGTCAAAGCAAGGACTTCCGGCAGAGGCGTAGGTCGTAGCGGCACAAGAAAGGAGAGCTCAGTTTTCTTGTGGCGATTTTCTGTGTTTCGGTGCCTGTAAAGGGGGCGATCGGTCCGGGTGAGGACCGGGAGAAAGAGGGCAACTTCAGAGGCGTGGTGTGGAGAGGTGCAATCTCGCATTGGACCTAGGAGAGCCCTTATTTCGGACATAGAAGAAGGAGGCCAATTCGGCGGATCCAGAGACCTGACGTCCCGAGCGTATAAGAACAGGAAGACAAGGAAGTGAGAGTGGTGAAATCTGGCAGCGAGAGCAGAGTTCGAGTGTTAAAATTGTTTTCAGCATCGAGGGACCGACAAAAGAGGACGAGATTTAAGGTCCAGAAGCACAGCAGAAAGAAGAAGTGATGTAACGAGGGAGCAAGCGGCAAAGAATAAGACTTGCCAGAGTGACTCAGCGAAACTGGACTCTCAGGATTTGTGACAGTAAGTTTAAAGCTCTCCCTTTTTTGTTGGAAGAGAAAAGAGCATAGGACAGAGGGCTGGACTGATAAAGTAAGAACGGAGAACTGCGCTAAAGGAGAAGATTATTGGGGCAAAACAAAATGAAGAGTGACAGATAAGAAGAAATAGACCGATACTGTGACTGTGGCAGCCATTTTGGACTATTGGAAAGTACAAAAATAAAGAAGAGCTCCTGTTAAAATTTTGAAAATTATTAAGGACATAAGGAGTGAATCTGAATAAGTTAAGACTGGATAGTAATATTTGAACTCAGTGATTGGATCTGGTGACTATAATCAACTGTTTGAAACAATTTTATAAGTGCAATATTTTATAATTAGAAAACTTCATAACTTTCATATTTTAAAAACTTTATAAATTCATATATACCTTTAGTAGAATAATTATAGATTAAGAGTATTAATTTTTATTAATGAATTGATTACTGTTTAGACTGTATTGCTCTCTTGTTCTCCTTCCCCCTTATTTTTCCCTTCATTTATTATTTAAATGGTTAAGTGAGTTCTTTAAAATCTTAGTAGTGTCAGATTAATTAACTATCAGGACTATTTGATTAGATTAGACCAGACGGTGACCTAGTATTTTAGAGTTTATATTTCTATATTTATGTTTTCTGAGGTTTTCGTGGGTGTTTGTATGTAGGTCTTTGGTTATTCAGGTTTTCTCCTGCGTAAAATTGGAGGTTTCTTGGCAACGTTTCGACGAAGTCTCATTCGTCATTTTCAGGCTAGTGTTCTCGGCTTTGTGCTTCATTGCTCCTAGAAGCACGAAGCCGAGAACACCAGCCTGAAGATGACGAATGAGACTTCGTCGAAACATTGCCAAGAAACCTCCAATTTTACGCGGGAGAAAACCCGAATAACCAAAGACTTTCTATATTTATATTTATATTCATATTTTTTAAACTATAAATTTTAGAGTAAAATAAGGATAATAATAGAAAGCAAATTAGTTCAAATTACACGAGATTAGAGTGGAAATTGATATTTATATATTTTAACAATACACAATAATATTGGATGCTGATTTGGGAAAGAATAGACAAAATATTAGAAAAACAACACAAACTCTTGAACGATATGACATCAGCAATAACAATGACAGAGAAAACTGGGAAAAAAGCAATTTTAATACCAAGTGGAACGATGTCTTCCCCAGTAGCACAAAAAACCTTAGATACTATGTTTCCACTGAAAAACAAACTCCTACTACGACAATGCAGACCGTGCAGACAACTTTAATATCTATACAGGAAACAATGTTAAAAATGCAGAAATGCATGGTGAAGAACTATGAACAAACTAGAAAGGACCTAGACGATGTTAAAAATGCCATCAAGGACGATATTCAAAAGTTGGATGAAAAAGTAGACTTATTTCAAGAATTGATTCTAAAGAACGAACAATGGATAACAGCTATAGAAGGGAAAACAGGACAGGTAGAGGAGAAAATAGAACTATTAGATGGAAAAATGAACTGTCTCAATAAAGAACTGGAAAGCACGATGGCACAACTTGAAATGGAAAAAGCAGAGTTATACCTGAGGTTTCAAAATATTAAAGAGGAGAGAGATGAAGATCTAAGTGAAGTAATGGGAGAAATATTCATAAATGTATTATAATGGGATAAGGATGAAATAATGAAGGAGATTGAAGAGGTATATCGCGTGCACACCAATTATGCTAGACAACATAAACTCCCCTGAGAGATCCACATAAGATTTGCAAGAAAGAAAGTGAGAGACACAATTTACAAAATAATAAAAGATGAAACAATATACTACAAACAAAAAGAAATAATTACGCTGAAACAGATCCCACGACGTATTAGAGAATGGAGGAGAGAGTATGGATTTTTATCATCGATATTAAATAAAAAATAAATCTTGTTTAGATGGATTATACCAGAAGGGATGCTGGTAACGTGGCAAGGGAAAAAGATTTAAGTGGACACCATAGAAAAAGCACAAACTTTATATGACCAAGTGATCGAAGCAGAAAGAACCAATGGCAGAAGAGAAGAAATGGAAGGGAGAAATAGACCCAGGAGAACCACGGAACAGCAAGATTGATCTCTTGAGGGGAGAAATAGTAGAAAAGAGACGCAGGAAGAAAGTGAGAAATTGGAAGAAGAAGGAGTAACAATGAGAGCAATGAATGAAGCGAAGAAGAAAGACAAGAAGTAATAGGAAAGACATCCAGAGTAGGCTATGGATTCGAATGTAAAAATTATCTCATTAAATGTTAATGGACTTAATTCAACAGTTAAAAGACATCAGATATTCAAGAAATTAATCAGACAAAAATTAGACATAGTATGCATACAAGAAACACATATAAGAAAGCAGGACGAAAAATATTTGCAATGTAAAAAATTAGGAAAGGTATATACATCTTTAGCTGAGGAAAAAAAAGAGGGGTAGCAGTGTATGTTAAGGAGAAGGTAGAAAGTAAATTGTTATTTGCTGATTTGGATGGAAGAATTTTGTTATTAGAAATAAATGTTAAGAATAGGAAAGTATTGTTGGTAGTATTATACGCGCCAAGTAATGGTCAAAAAGAATTTTTCCAAAAAGTACACGGGAAAATACTTGAACAAAATGTCGAGTCTATTTGTTTACTGGGGGACTTGAATGCGATAGCGGATTTGAAAAAAGACTATAAAAGCAATCAAAATAACAAAAAGAAGAGAAATTTATTACCTAACACATTTTTCAATTTAACGGTCGAGCTAAATTTGATAGATATTTGGAGGTTTCAGAATCCAAAGGAGCAAAAATTCACCTACTATTCTAGCCCACACAAGTCCTGGTCAAGGATCAATATGATTTGGATCTCTAAGATTTTAGTCCAGGAAGTTGAAGTGGTAAATATTGGAATAAATGAGTGGGCGGACCATAATCCAATATCAATAGAATGGAAAGGGCAAACACCAAAAAAAGGCAGATGGATGATGAATGTACAGACAATCAAGGAGAAGGAATATATTGGTAAATTAGAAAAGGAATTCAAATGGTTTTTCAAAGACAACAATAAAGATCAGACATCCCTACAGAACCTATGGGACACCACAAAGGCCTATATTAGGGGTATAACTATTGCTTATAATAGTAAAAGAAAAAAAAGAAAAGGAAAGAAAGTATAATAACATACAAGATGAAATTAAAAATTGGGAAGAAAAATTAGATACCCACCCAGGAGACAATAAAATAAAAACTAACTGGATAACAGCCAAACACAAATTAAATCTGCTTGAACAGGAAAAGACTATTAACTCTTTGAAATATATAAAACAAAATTATTTCGAGCAGGCGAATAAGCCAGGGAGTTGGATGGCCTACAAATTAAGAAAAGAAACCGAGAAAAGGACTATACACCAATTACAAGATAAACAGGGCAATCCACAAAAAGGTTCTGAAAGGAAAAAAGAGATAGCAATTCAATACTTCCAGGAATTATATAGTAAAGAGGAAGTATCGAATGGGAAAATAAAACAATATTTGGAAGAAGAAGGGCTCCCAGTAATTACGGAAGAGGATAGAGAGATGTTAAATAGAGAGATTACCAAAGAAGAATTACAGGAGGTAATTAAAGGACAGAAAAATAATAAGACTCCAGGAACGGACGGGATTCCAATAAAATTATACAAAAGTTTAGGTGAAATCTTGAACCCAATTCTCTTGAAAGTTTATAACGAGGCTTTAAAGGAAGCAAAAATTCCAGATACTTGGACAGAAGCTTATATTTCACTGATCCCAAAAGAAGAGGCAGACACCACCCAGATTAAAAATTATAGACTGATTTCATTATTAAATTTGGATTATAAAATTTTTATGAATTTATTGGCTAACAGAATTAAAACAATATTAAACCGGAAGATACATGCAGATCAGAACGGATTTTTACCAGGCCGGCAAATTAGAAATAACTTACGGATAGTCATGAATGTAATTGAATATTATGAAAAACTTCCAAAAAAACCAGGTAGCCCTGATTTTTCTGGACGCACAGAAGGCGTTTGACCGAGTCAATTGGAATTTGATGACCCAACAAATTAAAAATATGAAATTTGGTGAGAAATTTGAAGAATTAATTTTGTCAATTTATACTAAACAAAAGGCAAGAATACTAATTAACGGAGAAACAACAAATTCTTTTGAAATAGGTAGGGGAATAAGGCAGGGGTGTCCTCTCTCGCCGCTGTTATTTATATTAACTCTAGAAAACCTGCTTCGGAAAATTAGAGCAAATGGAGATGTAAGGGGGCTTAAAATAAAAGGAGAAGAATACAAGGTCCAAGCTTTCGCGGATGACCTTGTGTTCTTCTTAGAAGACCCACTTTCAATAGAACCGAATCTAATGAAGGAAATTGAAAAATTTGGAAAAGTCGCAGGTTTGAAAATTAATAAGGATAAAACTAAAATATTAACCAAAAACCTACAACGAAACAAATAGAGGAATTAGAAAAACAATCTGGGCTAAAAGTAGTTAAGAAAATAAAATATTTAGGAATAAACCTGACAAATAAGAATATGGATATAAAAGGAAACAATTACGATGGAATGATACATCAAATTGAAAATTATTTAGAAAGATGGGGAAAGTTAAATATTTCATTTTTAGGAAGGATAGCAGCTCTGAAGATGAACATCTTGCCTAGACTCCTCTAGCTATTCCAGACTATCCCAATGAAATTGGAGAAAAAAAAATCTTTATTAACTTAAATAAAATTACGTCTAATTTTTTATGGGAGGGCAAATAACCCAGGATAAGCTTGAACACACTACAGGATGATAAACTTAGAGGAGATTTTGGCTTCCCGGCGTGGGAGAAATACTATAAGGCAGCATACCTGATATGGATAAAAGAGTGGGTTAACCTAGATAATCAACGATTATTAAAACTTGAAGGCCATGATTTAATGATGAGGTGGCGCGGACTTCCGGTTTGCGAGCTTCGGCGACGGCGGTGACTTTTTAAAGACCGCCAGCCCCGCCGCCTGTAGAGCCGCCCCGCGAACGAGGAGCGGCTCGAAAACTCCGAAATCTTGAAGATTGCAGGACCAGAGACAGCAGGGTACAGGTTGAGCCCCTGTAACCCCCCCAGGGAATTGCTTCTGGGGGTGAAAACAGGTGTGGCTCCCTTCCAACCTGCGGAGACTCCGGGCGGCGTGGGACGATTCTGCCTTCAGCGGAACAAGCCGGCAGCAGCAAACTTTTAAAGTGAGAGGAATTAATTTTAACAAACAGCGGAAATATCAACTTGAATCCAGAAACTTGAAAACTGCAAGTATTGGTGCTTTGTTGACTTTTTAAATCAAAAGAGAAAGTGAGCGAGTGAAAGTGATTTGAAAAAATATGGCGTCCAGCGTTTGAGTTAACGAGCTAGTGAAAGTGGATTTGTGAAGCCTCCCTGCTTTGCTACAAAGTTGTAAAATTGCTACAAAGTTGCTCTATCTAAAGAAAAAATTTCTTTTGCTAAAATTTGACTTTGCTTTACTTTAGTTCCACCTGATTAAATCTGGGGGACTTTTTTAGAAGTTTCTGTGGAAGAGGGAAAGGAAAAAGAACTTCCCTCTTCAAAAAAACTAGCTTACGTGGCACGATGGCTTCAAAGAAGCAGGAAGGGAAGGCATCAGGGGGGGGATCCCCCACACATAAACATCAAACGCAACTTCCCCCTGCTCAACAGTTACAAACTCAGAAAAAAGAATTTGACGTGGCAGATTTAAAAGAATTTATTTCTAAAACTTTGGATGATAAATTTCAAGAATCACAACAGGAGATAGATGATAAACTTCAAAAATCACATCAGGAATTTTTGCAGGAAATTAATGAAGTTAAAGACATGGTGAAACAGAATCAAATTATGGTGACCAAAAAAATATCAGAAGTGGCGTCTGGCCTGGCAGATTTTATTGGGAAAGTTGATTTTAAAGTTGAAGAATTTAAATCAGAAGTTAATGTTAGGATGAAAGACAATGACTATAAAATTGATGAAGTTGACAATAAAATGCAGAGAATTGAAGATGAGATTGTTATGATACAATTCCGGGTGATGGAATTTGCCATACGGCTTCGGGGAATTCGAGAGGAGGAAAGACAGGACTTGAGACAAGTTTGCTCTGAAGCCCTGGCTAAGATTTTACAAGTTAATCCTGATTTGGTATTTCATAAAATAGATAAAATTTACAGAGTGAACTCTTGGGTGGCCAGGCAAAGACAACTACCCAGAGATGTGGTCATATACTTTACTGAGAGAGAAATTAGAAATGATATCCTGCAAAAATCTTTTCACACTTCTGTACAAGTGGGGGGCTCACGGCTTGTAATTTTTAAAGAATTACCTCCTAAAATGCTGAAAGCTAGAAAAGAATTTGGTTTTCTTGTTAAGGAATTGAAAAATTTACAGATACCCTTCCGGTGGGATGCACCAGCTGGGGTAATTTTTAGATATAAGGGAGAAGGATATCGGTTGAATACCGTGGAGAAGGCACAACACTTTTACAGTACTATTCTTAAGGAAAGAACACCATCTCCACGTACATCTACAGTTTTGGAGATTAAGGAGAGTGAAGAGAGGCAATTGAAAGAACAGTCTAAGCAGGAATTAGAAAACGTGCAAGGTGCAGAAGGAGGTATTCTGAGTGAGCCCTTGCTGGATTCTTCTCCAATTTTGGATTTGATTCAGTTGACTGAAGTTAAAGATCAACGTATAACTAGAGCTCAATCCAAGCTACTTAAACAAAAGCAACAACAACAACAGGAAAGACAAGACAAGAAGGCAGTTAAGAGCACTGCACAAGAGATTGGAGCTATGGGAGGAGCGAGATCGAAGCTCTCGGATGAACTTCAAGCATATTGCTCTGCGCTCCAGAAAGAGGCTAATGACCTTTAAGTGTTTATCTTGGAATGTCAATGGGTTGAATTCAGCACAGAAAAGGAAGAAATTATTTACATATTTGAAACAATTTAATAATGATATAATATGTTTACAAGAAACGCATATCACAACTCAAGATCAAAAATATTTGATAAACTCAAAACTAGGAGCACATTATATATCTTCAACCTCGCAGAAAAAGAATGGTGTGGTTATTTATGTAAATAAAAAATTAACAGCAAAAGTTATAGAAGTAGATCAAGATGGTAGGTTTGTAGCAATTGAATTGTTTACAGCAAATGGTCAAATTCTTTTGATTGGAATTTATGCTCCCAACCAACAACAGGATTATTTTTACAAGATGTTACATACTAAAATATTGCAATGGGACTACAGATCTATTTTAATCATGGGAGATTGGAATGGAGTAATTGATTCTAAATTAGATAAAAAGAGCTTGGCAAAGTCTAGAATTAGATTACCACAGACCTTTTTTGATATGAAAGAAGATATGGAACTAAAAGATGTTTGGAGAATACATAATCCAAATGAATTGGATTACACTTTCTTTTCTGATAGACATAGATCCTTTTCTAGGATTGATTTTATCTTGTTGTCAAATGATCTACTTGTTAAGACAAAAAGAACAAAGATTTTTCCAAGAACTTTGACTGATCATAGTCCTGTATGGATAGAAATCGAGATGGATAAGGTTGAGAGACGTTCTTGGAGATTAAATGAGAATTTGTTTAGATATGAAAAAAATATAATAGAACTTAAAAAGCATTTGAAAAATTTTTTTGAAATAAATTTGAATAAAGGTACCCCAGTTGAAATTGTTTGGGACGCAAGTAAAGCTTATATGAGAGGGGTACTTATCTACATGAATTCTAAACATAGACTGTTCCGACAAAAGAAAAGATCTGAGTTGGAAATGGAAATAAAGAATAAAGAACAGTTACTTATTAAAAACCCAACAGATGAAAGAATACGAAGTGCTATAAAACTTTTGAAAGACCAATTCCAAATGCTTATGGCGGAACAAGTTGCAACAAGCTTACAATACGCGAAGCATAATACATTTTGCAATGCTAATAAACCGGGCAGATGGTTGGCCTACACATTGAGGAAAAAACAAAGTATATGGACTATTGACAGTATTGATATTGGAGGGAAAGAAATCTTTCAACAAAAATTAATTAAAGAAGCTTTTGTGGATTATTATACTAAACTATATGTTAAAGAAGAGGTGCAGAATGGAGTTATAGAAAAATATTTAAAGGATAAGAGAGTTACAAAAATTACTGATCAACAAAAGGAAAGAATGAATTATCTTATAACAGAGGAGGAGATAATAGCAGCAATTAAACAGCTAAAAACAGCCAAAGCTCCTGGCACGGATGGTTTGACTGCAGTGTATTACAAAACTTTACAAGCTGAAATGGTGGGACAACTTAGAGATTTATTTTGCAATATTCAACAAGGGGGTAAAATACCCCCATCTTGGACAACTGCTTATATATCTTTGATACCAAAGGAACAAGTTGGTCCTAAAAAACCAGAGAACTACAGACCAATATCTCTTTTGAACACAGACTATAAAATTTATGCGAAGGTATTAGCCAACAGGTTGATGCCAGTAATCCAAAAGGTGATTCATGAGGACCAAGCGGGATTTATTGAGGGCAGATACATGAAGGACAATGTAAGGCAAGTAATAGACTTATTGGAATATCTTGATAAGAATAAACAGATTTCTGCAGTGCTGGTTTTTTTGGATGCGGAGAAGGCCTTTGATAGAGTGGATTGGAATTTTCTACTAAAGACTTTAAAAAAGATGGGCTTTGGGGACCAATTTATACAGGCAATCTCAGCAATTTATCAAGAGCAAAAAGCACAGATTATTATTAATGGAAGTTTGACGACAGAGTTTAAAATTGAAAAAGGAACAAGACAGGGATGTCCGTTGTCCCCACTCTTATTTATTTTAACATTGGAAGTCTTGCTAAATACAATACGGGACTCAAAAATTTTGAAAGGTATAATGATAAGGCAAGAGGATTATAGAATAAAGGCATTTGCAGATGATCTGGTGGTTACCCTATCACAACCAATGGAATCAATAATCCTGATGAACGACATTATACAAGACTATGGTAGAGTTTCAGGTTTTAGACTGAATTCAAAAAAGACTAAAATGATAATCAAAAATATGACACAAGATCGTAAACATGAGCTTGAAAGGAGGGCAGGTTTTGAAATTGTACCTAAGGTAAAATATCTTGGAGTTCAGGTTGCAGAATCAAATATGAAATTGTTTCAAAATAACTATGAGGTGTTGTGGCGAGAGGTTCAGAAAGATATGGAGACTTGGAAAAAGCTGCAACTGTCTTTACTTGGAAGAATAGCAGCAGTTAAGATGAACATTTTGCCAAGATTTCTGTTTTTGTTTCAAATGATTCCGGTGCTTAAAAGTGATAAACAACTGAAAGTTTGGCAAACTGGACTTAATAAGTTTGTCTGGAACGAGAAAAAGCCGAGAGTGAAATTGAAAATTATGCAAGATGTTCCAGAAAGAGGAGGCCTTAAACTTCCAAACCTGCAGTTATATTATGATGCAGTAGCTTTAACTTTAACAAGTGATTGGTTTGGAAGTAAAAAGGCTGGAATATTGAATGCAGAAAGTTTTGATCTTGAATTTGGATGGCATGCTTACCTATTTTATGATGACAAAGTTGATAAAGTATTTAAAAGTCATATACTTAGAGACTCTTTGATGAGAGTTTGGAAGAAGCACCGACTCAAATGGGATTATAAAATACCGCTATGGCTGGATCTTGGTCATACCTTGTGGAATACAAATATAATGTCACTCGGGGGGGTTTTATACAAAGAGGTTCTTTTTACAGATGCGGGCAGATGGCAGCTGAAGACATTGCAGACACTGTTGGACGAAGGGATTAATTTAACCTGGTTACAATATAATCAATTACAATTGAGATGGAAAGAGGACCAAAAAACTGGTATTATGTTGCATGAGGAAGAATTGGTTAGACATATAAGAGAGAAAGGTCCAATGCATATTAAAAGGCTTTATAATGTTTTGCTAGAAAGGGATTCAGAAACGGAATTAGTTAAAGATTGCATGATTAAGTGGGCACAAAATTTTGAAGAACCAGTGATGTTGGAAACATGGGAAAAAATTTGGGTTCAGAATGTTAAATTTACACAGTCGCAGAATCTGAGGGAAAATTTTTATAAAATGTTTTATAGATGGCATCTAGATCCTAAAAAGTTGTCATGTATGTACCCTAATGTTCAGCCAAAATGTTGGAGATGTGAATGTTTGGATGCTACGTATTATCATGTTTGGTGGACCTGTAGGAAAGTTAAGGCTTTTTGGATAAAAATTTGGTGGGTCATGCAGAATGTATTGAAGAAAAAAATTCAATTTTCTCCACAACTGTTTTTATTGGGCATAGTTAAGGGTTTTACATTGGGTGAAACAAAATTGATATTGTATATGATAACAGCAGCAAGATTGTTGATAGGTAAATATTGGAAGAATGAAGTTTTGCCTACTATCGAGGAATGGACTTCGAAGATGGCCAGTTTTGCAGAGATGGCGAAGATTTCAGCATATTTAAAAGATTGTTCACAAGAGACTTATGAATGGGAATGGAAAAGGTGGATAGAATATGTTCAGAACAAATATCAAATTAGAAAGTATCAAATAGCTTTTATTTGAAAACAATGTATTAGAAATATCTTAATGTAAAGAGATAAAGAGGGAAAATTATATAGGGGGAGGGATGGGTTCAGGTATATATATCAGTGTTATTAGTTATGAGTATATAATAGGGAAGTCCGGGGGGGGAGGGTTAGGGAGGGTTAGGGAGGACGGGAAGTTTGGGGAGGGAGGTGGGGGGGTGAAAAAAAAAGGGGTGAAAATGTAATTGTAAAACTTTTGCAATAAAAAAAAAAAATGATGAGGTGGCGCGCCTTCCTGTGGAATCCCGGGAACAAGACGTACCAACATTTTAATAATCATATAATTAGGAGAGCATTAATTGACATCTGGTTGGAGACAAAGAAAAAATGTTACACGAAGGTCCCTGGGTGGTTTTCCACAGTGGAGGCGGTTATGCACCCCAATACTATAAATTATCATAGAATTATACAGTATAGGGATCTATTAGATTCAAATGGACTATTAAGAACACGCCAGACCTCAGAGATGCAGGAATGGAATTGGATTGGTGGCCCTACTTTCAAGTACAAAATAGGTATAGGAAAGACAGGGACGAAAGAGGAATTGGTGTGAATCCTAATAGGCTAGACAAATTTCTGGAAGTGAAAGAAGGGAAATTAATATCCAAAATATATAAATACTTATTAGAAATTGACTTAAATGAGAATATAATTAAAGAACAAATGATTGCCTGGACTAGAAACATAGGTAAAAATATTCAACTAGAAGAATGGGAAAGGATTTGGGAAAACAACATCAAAATAACGAAATCAGTAACCTATAAGGAAAACCAATACAAAATGTGGTATAGGTGGCACCTTGCCCCTGCGAGGCTAGCACAAATGTACCCTAATTTGGATCCGAATTGTTGGAAATGCAAACAGGCCCGAGGAACTTATTATCATGTATGGTGGCTATGTCCCAAAATTAAGGTATTCTGGGGGAAAATTAGAATTTGGATATCACAAATTACAGGAGAAGAAATAGAATTAGACCCAGAGATTTTTTTATTAGGAATATATAAACAAAATATCAGAAAAGAAATGACATATTTGATACATCATATAATTACGGCGGCCAGAATAGCAATTGCACAAGTTTAGAAGACCGATCATTTGCCAACTGATCAGCAGATAATACAAAAAATATATGCATGTGCGGAACCAGATCAACTAACACTGAAATTAAAGGATAAGGAAAGCTCAAAGTATTTTAAGGTATGGGACAAGTGGGATTAAGCGAAAAGAAAGTGGATAAAGATATATGTAGTAAACCATATAGATAATCTTAATGAGTACTAAATTTTACCTTTCTTTAATAGTGAATTTTAAATTGAGAACTGATAATTGAGAGGGTATTTCCATGCTTACTTCATATAAATACCAACAACGACTTCACTGTCAGGAAAATGAATATGGGACTAGGTTAAGAAATATATAATATGTAGAGAAGAAGAATATATATATAGATATGTAAAAGAATAAAAATGAAATCTCAAATATATGATATGATCTATGTATATGAATATCTTATTATTGTTTTAATTGTTTTTATAATTGTTTGATAATTTAATAAAGTTTGTTTTAAAATTTAAAAAAAATGTCAAAGCAAGCATATGTGAACCCATGTTGAGTTGATGCATTGTGTATCTATTTCAAATTAATATTATGGAAGACTTTATCAAGGCACGTTGGAAATATATAGGCTAAAACAAATTATTACATTTTCCCCCTAATATACCATGTATTTCCTAACATATTTTATTCCTATGGTTTTTAACCTGCATTTTTAATATAAACCACCAATTAGGCAGCTTTATTAATATAATTATTATCTTCTTAATAATTTAAAACTTGGGAGGAGTAATGGAATTCTTTTTTAAAAAAGAAAATAATTTTTTTGCATGCCCATTACAGTGGTTGCAATATAAGCACATGCTCAGAGGCATTGGTGGATGTCTCATTTTAACATGGCAGTATTGAATTATACACACATACACACATGCATCAAGTAGAGTATGTCTAGTTGAGCTAAGATGACAAATACATCTTAAACTTCTTAACTTTTCCTTGCGTGAATAGATAAATTATTTTGAGTGAATCTAGAAACTAAAGACCTGCAGCTTGGGGAAGGTTTGAAACAAAATTTACTATCTTGCAAATAAAATTTAACATATACCCAATGTTCATTTCTTTCCTAGTAACAGGATGGGAGAAATAGATAAATAGATAATAGAGGTAGATAAAGAGATAGATAAATTTTAATTTAGCTAACATTTCAATCCATTTTTCTCTCAATTCAGAACAAATTTTGGCTTGGTTTCATGATTAGAATGGTAGCTTAGAGTAAAAATTATCATTTTATCAAAAGCTTGAGTAAGTAATCTATGTAAATTTAGCATCTCTGAAAAATTGCAATGATGTATGTTTAAAAAAGTTTGACAAATTCAATAGAGAATCTGAGTTAGAAGCAATTATGTGAGTTCTGATTAAAACTGTATATTTATAATCTCCATTTATAATCTCATTTTCCTTTCACCTTTTTCTTAAATGATAAATTGTTGCTATATTTAATATAATTGAACTTGGTGTTGAAAGATTTTTCTAATTTATTAAATACAATTGGGATACTTCTCAGGAAGAAAAAAAGTTTGATTCAGTTTCCAGAGAAGCAAGTTATACTGTCTGCTACTGATTAAGGGCAAGACAGGTTAAAAACTCTTGTCATCTTCAGAGACACACAAGGTTGCAAAAGTTCTGAATTTTCTACCAAGAAGCCTCATGTATTTGAATATTTGTTCATCAGCAGTAAAAGATATAAAATTAGTTTCTTTCAATAATTTGGGAAGATCCAGTATAGCAATTTAAAAATGTACTTGCAAAATTGTCTGCCCCATGGGTTCCTTTGACTTTTCCCTTACAAAATGAAAGTGCCAATATCTTAGAGCAGATGAAAGGCAAAACAAATATTAATTACATAAAAATGAATAATTTTAATGCATCTTATAATGCATCTTTAATGCATAATAATGCATAATAATGCATCTTTATACCAAGGAGACAAAAAAAACCCAAACCAAAATTCTCTCTTAATGAAGAACTGACAATGTGAAGAAACACATCAAGAAATGCTTCTCCTGAAGCCAATAAAAAAATAAAAAAATCTAATCCTATATCTAGTTAGATAACGAGCTCATAGTAAATATTAAAATAGCCTGTCTGTTCCATTTGAGAATCATCATCATAATTCAGTTTTTTGATTTCAGACAGGCCCTTATTGCATCTTTGTAAAAAGATACTTTAATAGCAACTCTGCTTCACCCCTGTAGTCATCCAAAGGCACATTATGACCCATACAATTTTAACATGTATTTTCATGAATATAAATATTGTGAGGAACTTAAAATACCTTCCAAGGGATTGCAACCTTTTCACACCTCAAAAATATCATTAATGTGATTCCATAAACTTTATTTACCCTACAACCTTTTATGATTTTTTTCAACCAATTTAAATCTATTAATTTTCCCCATCCTTGTCATTTAATAGAGGTAGTGAATTTTCTGTTAAAGGTTGCCAAAAATGTTATATCATGTCAGTGAATCTAAATAGTACTATTTCATAAATGTTTTATTTTATGCCTCTTTCAAACTTTTATGAAATGGAAAGAGATTAATTCTGCATCTGGCTTTCTTCCTTGAATTTGTCAGAAACTTGCAAAAGGTGATCATATGACTCTAGAACACTGCAATCATCCTAAATATGAATAGAATAGAATAGAATAACAGAGTTGGAAGGGACCTTGGAGGTCTTCTAGTCCAACTCCCTGCTTAGGCAAGAAACTTTACACCACTTCAGACAAATGGTTATCCAACCTCTTCTTAAAAACTTCCAGTATTGGAGAATTTACAACCTCTGGAGGCAAGTTGTTCCACTAATTCAATGGTTTCCAAAGTGGGCGGTACCGCCCTCTGGGGGGCAGTGGGATGACTTAGGGGGGCAGTCAGAGGCAAGGGGGGCAGCAGGGGGGCGCTAGAGGCAAAAGGGGGCAACAGGGGGGGCGCTAAGTGGCAAGGAGGGTGGCCCCCACCCTTTGGCCTATGCCTCGCAGCAGTTACCTCCTTCCAAGCAAACAGCAAGAAAAAAACAACTCCTTTCAGCTTCAGCATAGGCTAATTAGCCCGTTGATTAGATCGACTCTCAGCTGATTTGCTCTCAGATGTTTTGTACAGGGCTCTACTGCTTGCTGCAAAGAGCTAAATTGCTGGAGCAGATTTTTTTTTCTCCTTGTGCTAATCAAGCTGAAAACAAAATTGAAAGTAAAGCAGGCTGTTGACTGCTGTTTGCTGCAATGTTGGAAAATTAGGCAGAGGCAGATTTCTTTTTCTTCTTTTTCCTCACTAAAAAAGGTAGGTGCAAACAATGGGAAATTTAGGGCAAAAGAGGAGAGTTCAAGATTTTAAAACACAAAAGAAAAAAAGGATAAAGAAAAAGGCAAAAAGAAAAATGGGAAGAAAGACAAAGAAATGAAAGAGGAAGATGTTATACATATTTAGAATTGAAATATGAATAGTAAGAAATAAATGGAAAATCATGATTGTAAAAATGAAATGAATAATAATTGGAAAATTTGTCTTTGTATTTTTGAAATCTAGACAATGATTAAGTTTTTCTTTTTTATTTATTTTAGAAATATGAATAAGTATAAACTGTAACAATTGAAATACCTTTAATGGTATATCGTGGTGAAAGTAAAAAAGGATTAAGTTGTAGCTTGGATAACAGCTAGAACATTTTTAAATTTAATTAGGGAAATTGTAACAATTGAAATATTTTTAATTATATATTGTGATGAAAGTAGAAATGATTAAGTTGTGAGTTGGAGGATTATATGGGCAAAACTATTTGGGTTATTGGGAGAGTTTAAGATGTGAAAATGAGTAACTGAGCTCTATTTAACTAGAGAATTGTAATAATTGAGATACTATTAATTGTATATTGTGTTGAAAGCAGAAATGGTTAAGTTGTGGTTGGAGGAATATATGGGGGAAATTATTTGGTTTATTATTATTGGTTAATATAATTAATTGATTTGTAAGAAATTGGATTGCATGGAAATAATTGGAATATTCATGTTCATATTGATTAATATACAAAAAGATAGTTATATAACTAATTGATTTATATTAAAATGTTGAATTTGTATTAAACAACTGTAATATTACATAATTAACCAATGTGAGGATGGATATAAAAATATATGACAATGGGAAGGGGTATAATATAGAGTAGAAGGGAAAAATTGAATTTGATTAAGATTAGAGATGAGGATGAAGGGTAATATTGGTTTTTTACAAAAATAGATGAGGAATAAATATGGCAAAAAGGAAATATAGAAATTGTAAATTTAATTGAAATGACTAAGCACTGTTTAAATTTGTGAACCGGCCAAATGCTCTGTTCAAAGAAAATACATTGTATGTTTGTATGTGTGTTTCTAATTATTGCTATTTATTCATATTTGTTCTCTTTTATTCTTTAAAGTTTAACAATTCATTCTTTATCTTAATATCTTTATATTTGTTTGGGGTTGCCTTTCTTCCATTTCATCTTTTTTATTGTACACCAATCTTTCTCCTCACACCTACTACCTCTCTCTTTTCTTTTCTTTCCTTCTTACTTTCTCTTCCCCCCTCTTCTTCTCCTCCCTACTTCCCCTTCCTTTCTCCTTCTCCTTCTCTCTTCCTCCCTCTCTTATCCTCACTCCTACTCTAATTTTTCTTCCTTCCCTCTCTTTCCTTCCTTCTTCCATCTGTCTTCTCCTTCCTTCATCCCTCTCTATTGCTGTATCTATTTTCAATTTTATATTTTCCACTATGGAGTCCAGGCAACCCTGGTCTTTCTTTCATTTATCAAGTATATTTCTCAAAATTTCCCCTCATCTTTTTAATTATTAGCAGTATATTTCATCTTATTCCATTTTTTCTATTAAATCTTTACTCAAACAATCTTCCAATCCTTAGACTTTTTACTTTTAACAATATATTTTTACTTTACTTCTTACAAGTATATCATTTGAATCATTTTTTGTATTTCAATTTCATTCAGTTTTACATTTAATTTCCATATTCTATCTTATTCAATTAATTCTTATAATTTATTCTCTCCTTTTAATGCTTCTTCCAATATCATTCTTTCTTTCACATTACATTTTCTATTTTTCGTTTAACAGCATTTTCACATATAATTTCTACAACTAGCATCCTTCTCTTTATTAACAAATTAACATTTTCACTGACTCTTAATCATTTTCTCTTAGTCTCTCCACAGTTCTCTTTCTTGATGTTTTCCTCCCTTTCTCCCATTTCTTTACCTTCTTCTTTTTCCTGTTCTTATATCTCTCCTTCAGCCTTTTTCCTTTAATTTTAACTCTATTACTTTTCATTCTCAATCTTACGCCATTTATTTCTCTTTTCTTCATATTTGAGATGTATTTTCCCATATCCATTTTTATTCTATCATTATTGAACCCAGTGTAATCATCTTTATCTTTTTTTCAATTATTTCCTTTTCCATATTATCTCTTTGTTTCTTTGCTTCTCATTCATCTTTTTTCTTTCTTTTTTGCAAGCTAACCAATTCTCTGCTTCTTTATTTCCCTTAAATGCCTCCCTTACTTTTTGAAACATCTCCCTTAGTGTCTCATATTTATCCTCCCAATTCTCCATATTTTCAATTTTAGAAGGCTAAGATTTTTAAGCTTATTCTTTTCATTAACATATGTGGGGGGAGGGATGCTTTTCAAGGAGCCACAAAGGGGGCTGAGAGCAGAGTCGTTCTGACAGTGTCTTTTAAAATTGCTCGGAAGACCCATTTTTTCCCTAACAATAATGGTTTGTATATTTTGGAATAAAACATATACCTGGAAAAAGTACTTGTAAAACTTGGACAGAAGGAAAAGAAAGGCAGGACTGGACTCATTATCAGTAGCTAGTAGTTCATAGTTTTCAGTGACTCCCACTGATTCTAAACTCATTTTAAGACTGGGATTGGTGACTACTGAAATTTAAGTATTCAATATTGGTCTCAGAAATCTTTGATTTGAACTATCAAATCCTTGATTTGAACTTTGATTTGAACTATGGGAAGAAAAATTGTAAAATGGAGCAAAACTCATTTAATCATGATAATTTCTAGATATTTTAAGTGTAGAGAATTCAAGTGTTGAGAATGACCCATTATTTCATCTCTTTTTCCGCACTAGGTACCACTATTTGATTTCTTTTGATTTTATTCAAATAACAACAGAAAACCCAATATAGTTCAGTATGAATTGGCTTTCCAATCCTTCCTTGATGCACTTTTTCACATTGGTTATCTAGTTTAAATGCCAAAGAAAAATCAATGATATATTTTTCAGACCTTTGGAGGATCACACTGTCAATTGTTCACACTGCTCAAGCAAAACTAATAGGTGTGAATTAAGTTTTAGCTAAAAAATGGAGCTTTAATTCCAGAAGTCCATTCTTTAAACTTGGACTTCTGGAATTAAAAGGCTCTGGATTAAATGGTACTCCAGACAAAAGATGGAGAAGAGTATCTTGCTTTTAGACATGATAATAGCTGTCTAGAAAGGTGAGTTATGAGCTATTTTTACATCAACAGAAATTTAATTTATTATCTGTTAAAAATGCAAAGACAAGGAGTACAAGGAGCAAATAAAAGACTTCATGTTGGGTTGGTTCTGGACCAAATCTTACTTGTGGGACAGAAACCAGCTCTCAGCCCTCCTTGTGACTTCTTGAAAAGCATCCCGCCCCAGCTCCACCACCTGAGGCAGGGGAGGGCTGCAGGTTGATCTCAAGGGGGTCTGGGAATGGGTGTGAATTCATCCCAGAGCCCTCTCCATCCCCTCCTCTGTGAAATTGCTTTCTCCCACTCGCTGGTGGTCAGCAAATTCAAAAGGAACCCCCAGCTGAGAATCATTGCCCTAGATTGGTTGATTCAGGGGATTTCTTTAGTGTTAACTAATAGTGTTAGCTATTTTTGTTACAGGGATAGATTTCTATTGGAGCAGCCTGCAGGTCTACCATAAGCTCTGCGCACCCTGTTTTTGCAAAAAACGGGCCGTTTTTCACAAAAACAGGACATGCGGGGCAAGGCTTCAGGAGGCCAAAAATGGTTGTATTCCATGTATTTTACTGTTACTATCTTCTTTAGTGGGTCGTGCAAACCGCTATTCCGAACAATGCTATTTATAGGGGGTTGGGATGGGGGCAGTGGTGGGTTGCTTCGCTTCTCCCCAGTTCTATAGAACTGGCAGTAAAACCGGCAGGAGGCCCCGCCCACTGACCCTGACATCACCAAAACGCTTCTGAGCAAAGTGAGTGCGCATGCGCGGCCGCGCTGCAAACCGGTAGTAAAAGTAAGAACCCACCCCTGGGTGGGGGGCACTGAGGATGAGTTTGTAGTACTAAGGGGGCGGTGGACTGTAAAAGTTTGGGAACCACTGTTCTATACAATCGCTTCAATATTTCCACTTAACTAAATAACAATTGGAATTTTTGCCTCCAGATAGCTGTGATGGGGAAGATGGAGAAGAAAAAGGAGCTATGCATGCAAATACAAATCCTGAAATATGCTGATTCAGATATGGAAATAAGATTTAATGTTGATATCAGATGCTAAATAATATTATTATAGAAGTCCGGTTTATATAATAAATTGTAACGGATCTAGTAGAGTTAATTTATTTGAATTATTGAACCCTGCATTGGTTTTCCACTTTTGCTTGTGGACATAGACACTTTTGCCTTTTCTCTTTCTATAACTTGTTACTTTTTTTAAAAAAATGATATTCTTACTTAAATAAAGCATTCTGAATATTTCTTTCAAAATATACAAATACATACAACAAAATACGATAAAGTAAATGTGATGTATTGCAGCCTATAAGATATGAAAGAGCATAATATATTGGTAGGCTCCAGAACTGGCATTTCTCAGATCTAACACCACATCAAATCCTATAAATCAAAAGACTCTTAGTAATGTAGCAGCTAGGAATGTTACCCTTCGTTCAAATGTTGGACAGATTATACCAATCAAGAAAGTTCCTAGTGGGATTTTATTCTAGATGAAACAGTTATTTTCATCAGTTTTATATACCTATATAAAATTAATTCCTTCTGAAGTCAGTAGACCTGATTCTCCAAAAGTGAATGTAAAACTGTTCTACAGCACTGAAATCTATGGTGACAAATTTTTGAAGAATTCGCAAATCAATTCTGGCATAACAATATAACTGCAAAGTTAGATAATTGGAGCTGACAAATTGGTTAATTTTAATTAATTTTCTAAATAAATTAATTAATATTTATGACAGTAAAGCAATGATTGAACCTAACAATATAATGTAAGAAAAAAGGAAAGAATTTTCACTTCGTTTTTTAATGTGACACTGGTAGAAATTGGAGCATGTTAGAACTGCCCAAGATCTGATATAATTAAACTCTCTTCTTTCTGTTATGAACATTGTAAAATGAAAACAGGAGCATACACTACCAAGCTTTCAAGAATTTCATCCAGTGAGATTATTATTTGATTCACTTAGCACTGGCCTTTCAAAAATTAATTTACATTTTTTCAATTGCTACTCAATCTCAAGGTCAACTTCAAAGCTGTAATAAAGAAACTATTTCAGAAATTGATCTAGTGTGAAAATATGGAATAATTTGTATAAGAAACTTACTGTGAAGATTTTAAAATCTGTACTAGAATGCTATAATTCTCTGGATCAGCTACAAATAACTTATGGAAAAGAAAAAAAACCTAAGAAAAGAACATAATATCTTGCTTAGTTTCAAGAAACACTTTCTGGCCTTTGCAGGCTAAAATGTTTGTTTGTTTGTTTGTTTGTTTGTTTGTTTGTTTGTTTGTCTGGTTCCTATCTCACCATAAGGCCACTTTAGATAGCTTACAACTATAAAAAGGAAGAAATGAAAAGAGTATAAACAAAACAGAAGTAAATTAACAGAACAATAAAATAAGCAATGAAAAAGTGGAGAGCTTAGAGCAAGGGCAAAAGGTGAAGTCTGCCATCAATCCAGCAGCCACCTCCAGCTTGGAATTCTCCCATCTGGTCCCCAGCCCAAATGGCAGATCTTCAGGCTCCTGCAGAAGAGAAGAACATGGGGCAGATTTTACTCTAGATTGTTAAGATATTCCAAGAGGCATGTGCTATGGCAGAGAAGGCTCTTCTTCTGGATCCTGATAGTTGGAATTCTTTGATCGATGGATCTGTAGTAGGCCTTCTCTGCCAACCCAAGTAGGACAGGCTTGTTCTAGTGGGACAAGACAGTTCATCAGATAAGTTGGACCTATGCGGTTAAGGGCTTTAAGTGTCATAAACAACACCTTGAACTGCAATCAGAAGCAGACTGGTAGCCAATGAAGTTTGCAGAGCAGCAGTGTATTATGGGTCATCCAAGTATGCTTTTTTTGTACTTTTAAACCAGCCTTTCTCAACTTGATGCCTCCACCTTAAAGGGAATTAACAAGTGCTAATTGATTGAATTTACTGTTTGTATCTTACCCACAGAATATCAAGTGATAGTTTTGGTTCTGTAGGGGACTATATTATCTCACCTGATTTATGTCAAGACCATTAGCATTGTCACCTATTTCAAGATATAAGTTGGAAAAATGTGTTTGCCTTTTGCCATCCCAAATTTAAAAATAATACATTTTCTTTTGCTTGTGAGAAAGAAAAAGATGAGCAGAATATATGTTCTTAATGCTCTATTCATTTTAATTCTTCATAAGAAGTCAAATTTGTTTCTATCATTAAAACAAACTTTAATGGGAAAATCTTTCAGAAAGCCCAAATTAAGGCTAAAAGCAATGCTGTTGCTGTCCTCTCATGGTGCCTGCAGGCTGTGGAGGTTTGGATAGGGAACAACAGTTCAGCTAAACCATGGCAAAACAAAATAACTTTGGGTGCATGGGGGGGGGGGGGCAGGTAAGGTCTGGGACTTTGTCATCTTTAATCCTGGATGTGATGGTGTGCCACAGATGGATCCAGTCCACAGCTTGGGGGTTTTCTTGGACTTGCAACCCCTGCTCAAAGAAGAGGTCACATCTAGGAGAGCTTTTGCAGAACTTCAGATTGTGCACCAGTTGAGCCCTTTCCTAGATCAGGAGTCCCTGCGATCATTCTTTCAGGTACTCATTATCTCATGACTGGACTACTGCAACATGCTCTACATAGGGCTATCCTTGAAGAGCTTTTGAAACTACAGCTAGTGCAGAGTATAGTGGGGTGGGCAGTTCTTGGAACCCAAGAATGGCCCATGTAATACCATTGCTTCACAAGCTACATTGGCTGTCAGTTTGTTCAGGATGTTGGCAATTCAGGGTGCTGGTAATCACCTTTAAAGTCTTTTATGGCATGGCTCCAGGCTATTTGAGGGATCGTCTCATTCTATTGGAATTGGTCCATCCCATCTGTGCTAGCAGAGGATGCATCTTGTGAATCTTGTCAGCCTGAGTATCCCAATTAGCAGGGTCCAGGAGAAGGGCCTTCTCTGCTGTTGCATCTGCCCTCTGGAATATCTTGTCCACTGGACTGACATCCCAACCCTCCTGACCTTCCATAAAAGCCTAAATATCTGGTTGTATTAGTTGGTATAAGGTTCCAATGGTGGACTATCTCAGTGGAAGATTGGTTAAAATAGATTCCATTTCCCCACCATCCTGCTCCTGCCCTCCCCATCTTTTAATTATGCTGCTGTATTTGGTTGTGTCTACTAGCTTATGTAAGTTTTTATTTTGGTACAGTTTTTATTTTTATGATATGTAAGCCACTCAATATTATCCTCAGGCAAGATGGTAGATCAATAAACATTATAAGTATTAAAAAATAATAAATAGAATAAAATAAAATAAAATCATTATGAATTCTTGGTTATGTTATAACCTCAGGGAGAATTAAGTGAAGGAAGGAAGCAGAGGTCCTATAAATAGAAGAGACAAAATTAGGATTAAAATAATTAATATAATATTAATGTCTTACAAATGTGGGTAACCAGTAGAAAAATCTCCATTATTGATTAATAAGGAATTGACCTATTTGATAAGG
The DNA here is from genome assembly GCF_059756535.1 of Pantherophis guttatus. Lineage (NCBI taxonomy): Eukaryota > Metazoa > Chordata > Lepidosauria > Squamata > Colubridae > Pantherophis > Pantherophis guttatus. The sequence goes on from NC_142066.1 coordinate 71,240,425, forward strand.
GGAGCTCATTAAATTCAGAAAATGTTTCCATACCAGAACTGTAGTAAAGCTGTCCACTTTTTAAAAAAAAACAAAATAAAACATTTTTTTATCACACCTTTAATTTAATTGTGGTTCATGAAACCACAATACATGAAAACTTAAAGAAACTCTAGATGTATAAGCACCTACATGTTCTTTCACCAATTATAATGAATTTTTCATGTAAAAACTGATGTAAGGGTAAGCATTGCCAAATTGGAAAGAATGTTTTTGACCAGACAATAGAACCAGAACCATTTTTCCTTATAAATTAATGAGATGTGATTCATAAAAAATTATTCAAACTAAAACACTATTTGTAAAGCTGAACACTACATAGTAATAGTCAATCAAATTATAAACCTCCTCCATACTTAAAAAAAAAATCATAACCCTTCATTTGAAGACAACTTCTATTCAAAGGGCTATTCCATCCAAATCTGTGTTAAAACGAAGATCAATAAAGATCTTGATAATCATCAGTGAATATCTAGATGACAGATTATTTTACTTAACTGCATTTTCCCTGCTATAATGAGATATCATTATATTTTATATTACATGGAACAAATTGAGATGAACTTTAGATTAGAAAATCCCATTGATACCAATAAATCAACCTTCAGGGTTGATTAATTGTTTCAACTATGCTGAGTTGAAACAATTACCTCTAAATTTTGTGCCTATAAATTGGTCCTTTTATATAATTTTTTGAGCAAGGAATTACCCGTTTTTGGTTTTACATCACTGTTGTATATATTCTTGGAAACCTTACAAAAAATGGAATTCTCAATTGTAAGAGCAAATCTGTATGTATAATTTGTACAAAATTTTATGCAAAAAATAAAAACCCATTCACTATACTGTCTATTCAGCATGTACATTTGAATATCTCCAAAATTATTCCAGAGTACTAATGGAGCTGGCAGAGATGGCAAAACTAATTGTTTTAATTAAAGAAAATAAAGTATACAGTTTAATTTCTACTTTGAAACTTCTGGATTTTATGCTCAAAACAGAAAAAAAAAAGAATAAAACTATGATTTTGGTTTTTGATTATTAGACTGTCATTATAGAAATGGTGAAGATTTATTAAATATGCAAAGTAAAAACTTAAGGTTGTAATGTATTTTGTATTTTACTGCACTGAAAGAGTTGTAAGTCACTGCTCGTCCTCTTACCCTGCATCTTCTTCTCCTTTTGTTTGTTTTCTTTATTCCCCCATATTTTTGTTTCTATTTGCATTTTATATTATAATAAACTTTAACAAAGTATTGAAATCAAAACAAAGCAAAATTTATCCAGAGTGAAGATAAGTACCGTGGAGATTTTGACTCCTAATCAAAAGTTTGCCAAAAGGAAAACTTATCTAGACATAATCATGAATTTCAATCTCAACCCCTGTTATTTGTACTGTGTATTTATTCCTGGCTTACACAACACGGAATATTTAACACTCTATTACGAACAGAGCTGAATTTAATTTGCAGTTTAATTGACACCTAGAACTGATTTGTTTCAGAAAACATGATAAAATGACATCAACTTCCGTTCTAAAACTGAACACAGGGTGCTTGTTGCAAATATACTGTACAGTGCCAAGGAAACATAACATAGTGTTAGCTAACCATTGTAAAACCATCTGCACAAGTATTTTAGAAACACCATCATTTCAGCTATTATTTCAAATAATAGTGCTTAAATATATTTATCCTTTATCATCTTTCCACTTCTACAGTATTGTTTCTTAAATCACATACTGAACAACCATTGAGAATATTTGGCAAAATGTTTCCTCATATGAAGCAACTTATTCTAAAATTAATATTGATCATGTCTAAAGGTGCTGAATACTGTTTTCCTAAACTGTTCTATAGGTTCTGAGAAGAAATGAAAGAATTCATAGATGATATATTTAATTTGAACTTGTAATATATGGCAATCCATATAATTTGGAAAAATGCACAGTTTTAGAAGAACAAATCATTCTGGCAGACAGAAAACTCACAGAGCTTTTTGTCTATGCTGAAAAATATAAGAGCAAGCAAAGTCATATAAAACTTTTTTTCAAATAAAGTGTCCAGAGTATTGCCAGAATGTAACAATTACTCTGCTGTACTTTGAAATTATAATTATGATAATCATTCCTCCTCCTCCTCCTCCTCCTCCTCCTCCTCCTCCTCCTCCATGCCTGGATCCAAAAGTGAAGATATTAAAAAAAAAAAGCCGTAGTTCCTCTTAGACTAAGACGCAGAGTACTGCCCAGCTGACACTGGGAACACCCAGTGGTGGGATTCAGCCACTTTGCACCACTTCGGGAGAACCGGCTGTTAATTTTATGAGCAGTTTGGTAAACTGGTTGTTGGAAGAAATCATTAGGGCAGAGAACCGGTTATTAAATTACTTGAATCCCACCACTGGGAACACCCATTTGCTAGCATATGCTTTGAACTGATTTGGAATGTTAAAGTTGCTGAGGATATTATATTATACTAATCTCAACAGTTATATCAAATTCTAATGAATATTTTAAAATGTTTCTAGTGTAACTTTGTTGCTTTCCTTTCACATATTCAGGTAATAACCTTGGGTCAGCGAAAAGGCTAAACCAAACTGCCAACTCTGTAATATAATTATAGAAGTTCATTCATGAGGTTTCAAAAACCAAAATTAATCTTTGACCAAATCATAACATTTAACGTGAATGCAAGACACTTAGACAAGATATCTAAGACACTTTGCTTTCACAATAATTTATTGAAATATAGAGAAATTCTGCCTGACAAAGAATATATTTAAAATAAAAATGTTATCAAAGAATTGGAAGTGAATTTGAAATTTACAGTTCATTGGGAATGTGTTGGATTTTTCTGCCTATAAAACTGAGATCTGTTAGGACACGGTATAAGTCTAACAAGGTGTCAATATATGTGTTCTATCACTTTAAATGTATTCTGTAACTTTAAAATGTAATGCTGAGTCATTGTAATGACTAATGACTGCTGACTGCAATTATCATAATTGTACTGTTGTTGAATCATTGCACTGCTGACTTCACTTATCTTAAGTGGATAATTACTAGTGTAAACTGTATATAAGGAGGAAGCCGAGCTATGATCGTTGTTGGACCTTCTCTCATCATTGCTTGACTTGCTGCTTGAGTTGTTGGTTGGAACTGTTACTGTCATGTGTGAAGACGTGGATGGATATACTACCAGCGTGATTTGTTACCAGCGTGAATTACTGCTGTTTGTCTGGTAAGAAGATATCTGTAACTTCGGACTGATTTGAATGGCTAAAGACTTGGATTGACTAAAAGACTATGCAATTTTTTTTCACTACAAAGTAAAAGCTTTGTTAAACCAGTTTGTATGTATTGTATTCATTGCTCTCAGTACCGTTTCTCTGTGCACTTACTCTGCTGGTTGGTAACACAACAATATCCTTAACAAGATCTATTTGAAAATTGTAGCTGCAAGAAATTTTAGGAGTGCATACACTGCAAAGAAATGTGGATTTATTGATTTATTGATTGATTGATTGATTTGATTTGATTTGATTTCTATACCGCCCTACTCCCGAAGGACTCAGGGCGGTGCACAGCCAAACAATAAAACACATCCATACAAAATTTAAAAGTAGAATAAAATCAAATTAAATAATTTTGGCCCCGACAAATTTAAAACCCCAAACTTTTAAAACCAATTTAAAATTGAATGTATAAAATACTAAAAGATATTTAAAAATTAAAAACCTTTTATAAAAGAGGGGGAAAATTAGGCCAGGCCGGCCTGGTGAAATAGTAAGGTCTTTAAAGCGCGGCAGAAGGTGCGCAGATCCGGGATCCTCCGTATCTCTGGGGGGAGCTCATTCCAGATAGTAGGTGCCCCCACAGAGAAGGCTCTCCCCCTGGGGGCCACCAGTCGGCATTGTTTGGCTGACGGCACCCGGAGGAGCCCCTCTCTATAGGAGCGTACTGGCTGGTGGGAGGCTATTGGTGGTAGTAGGCGGTCCCGCAAATACCCAGGTCCTAAGCCATGGAGCGCTTTAAAGGTGGTAACCAAAACCTTGAAGCGCACCCGGAAGACCACCGGGAGCCAGTGCAGCTCGCGCAGGTGGGGTGTTACATGGGAACGCCATGTCGCTCCCATTACCACCCGCGCGGCCGCACTCTGCGCCAGTTGGCGCCTCCGGGTGCTCCTCAAGGGGAGCCCCATGTAGAGAGCGTTGCAATAGTCCAGGCGGGAGGTGACAAGGGCATGAGTGACCGTGCGTAACGAGTCCCGATCCAGAAAGGGACGCAACTGGCGAATCAGGTGAACCTGATGAAAAATCCTTCCGGTCACGGCTGTCAAGTGCTCTTCTAAAGACAGCCGTGAATCCAGGAGGACGCCCAAGTTGCGAGCCCTTTCCGTAGGGGCCAATGATTCACCCCCAATAGTCAGTGATGGCGTCAACTGACTATATCGGGACGTCGGAAACCACAGCCACTCGGTCTTGGATGGGTTGAGCCTGAGCCTGTTCCTCCCCATCCAGACCCGTACAGCCTCCAGGCACCGGGACATCACTTCAAGGGAATCATTGGGGTGATCCGGGGTGGAGATGTACAGCTGGGTGTCGTCAGCGTACTGATGGTACTCCATCCCGAAACCATGGATGATCTCGCCCAGCGGCTTCACATAAATGTTGAACAGGAGAGGCGAGAGGACCGACCGTTGCGGCACCCCACATATGAGGGGCCTCGGGGTCGACCTCTGTCCCCCTGTCAACACAGACTGCAACCGGTCAGAGAGAAAGGAGGAGAACCACCGCAACACAGTGCCTCCCACCCCTAACTCTTCCAACCGGTGCAGCATGATACCATGGTCAATGGTATCAAAAGCTGCTGAGAGGTCTAACAGGACCAGGACAGAGGAGCACCCCCTGTCCCGAGCCCTCCAGAGATCATCAACTAACGCGACCAATGCCGTTTCCGTGCTGTACCTGGGCCTGAAGCCCGACTGGAACGGATCCAGATACATCGTTTCATCCAGGTGCTGGGGGAGCTGTTGCGCGACCACACTCTCAACAACCTTCGCCACGAAGCGAAGGTTGGAGACCGGACGATAATTTACCAACATTGCCAGGTCCAGGGAAGGCTTCTTGAGGAGAGGCCTCATCACCGCCTCTTTCAAGGCAGCGGGAAAGTCACTCTCACCCAGCGAAGCATTTATAATCCCCTGGAGCCAGCCTCGTGTCACTTCCCGGGAAGCCAGTACTAACCAGGAAGGACACGGGTCCAATAAACAAGTGGTCGCGTTCAGTCTACCCAGAATCCTGTCCACGTCCTCAGGGGTCACAGGATCAAACTCATCCCAGATAACATTCTCAAGTCCTGCCCCTGTCTCTCCCCCTGAGACTACCCAGTCGGAGTCCAAATCTTCCCGAATCTGAGTGATTTTGTCATACAGATACTAAACAAAATCCTCGGCTCTACCTTCCAAGGGGTCCTCCCGCACTTCCTGGTGGAGCAGGGAGCGGGTCACCCTAAACAGGGCGGCCAGGCAATTATCTGATGATGCAATAAGAGCAGCAAAATAGCTACATTTCGCTGCTTTTATCGCCACTAAGTAATTCCTAATGTGGGATCTTACTAGTGTCCGGTCAGATTCAGAAAGACTGGCCCTCCAACTACTCTCTAGGCGTCTTTTCCGGCGTTTCAACTCCCTCAGCTCCTCGGTAAACCAAGGAGCCAATTGAGATCGGCGCTGGGTCAGAGGCCACAAAGGCACGACCCGATCCAGAGCTCCAGCAGCCGCCCTATCCCAGGCGGCCACCAGGTCTCCACTCGAGGCGTGTGCCAGAACCTCAGGAAATGGCCCAAGCTCCATCTGGAATCTGTCAGGTTCCATCAGGCACCTGGGGTGGAACCATCTTACCGGCTCCGCCTCCCTGCAGCGGGGTGCAGCGGTTCAAAAGTTGAGACGAAGGAGAGAGTGATCTGACCATGACAAGGGTTCAGTAACTATATCCCCTATCTCAAGATCCCTCGACCACTGTCCAGAGACAAAAACCAGATCCAGCGTGTTTCCCCCTGTGTGGGTAGGGCCATGAATTAACTGGGTCAGGTCCATAGCTGTCATGGAAGCCATGAACTCCCGAACCATCTCCGACGTCTCACCCACGGATGGCAGGTTGAAATCCCCCATGACCATAAGCCTAGGGGTATCAACCGCCACTGTGGCGATGACGTTGAGTAGCTCGGGCAGGGCTGTTGCCACGTGGCAGGGAGCCAGGTTCGTGATCAGCAAACCCATCTGAATCCCATGACCCCATTTCACAAAAAGGGATTCACAGCCGGCCGTCTGAGGAACAGTGGCCTCCCTCCGTCTCAGACCTTCTTTAATGATAACCGCTACCCCCCCGCCCCTCCCCTGTGACCTCGGTTGATGGAATGCTTGGAAACCTGGCGGGCACATTTCAACGAGGGGAATCCTCCCCTCCTGGCCCAACCAGGTCTCCATAACACCTGCCAGGTCCGCACCCCCGCTCCTGAACAAGATCACAGATGAGGGGGGCTTTATTTACTACGGACCTGGCATTGCACAGCATCAGCCGAAGGCCTGGGTCCTGAGGGTCTATGCAACCTGAGGAGCGAGTAGAGCCTTGGGGGCCGGAGCACGCCACCGCTCATAGACAGCGAGTGCGCACTCCCCTAACATGATATGGCCCCCTGCTCCCGCCATATCTACCCCTCCCACCTACAGTACTGATGTTCAAAAAACCATCCGGACAAGCTCTAACCCCCCCCCCTCGATCCCGGGTCCCCCACCCCCCACGCCGCGCTTCACTGCCAGACCCGACCCTCCCCCTTGTGGGTTATCCCCCATACCCACAGCTCGAATTCCAATCTGACCCTCCCCCTCCCTGGGGCCCCTTAAAAATTTGACTAAAAAAATTTGACTATATAAATTGGGATAGTACATAAAAGCCTGGTAGAATACTTTTTTTTTTTTTTTTTGCGTTATATACCGAAAGGATCAGTGGATTTTTAATTGATAAATGTATTGAGAGCAGATGGATAATATAGTGGTTACAGCACTACATTTGACTTGGGAAATTAGAATTCACTGCTGATACCTATTTTACTAGTAGAGATTCTTGGGCAAAGACCAATTACGTTTCACCTCAAAATATGAGAGTAGCACACACCAAGTAGCAGGGTCATGTTGACTTGGACATTATCTGGATTAACAAAGTCCATGTCAGATGTTGGGGAAAAAGAACAATATGATAATATGAGGTATTGGAACAAGCCATACATGGAGAAGACAAGAAAATCAATAAAAGACCTAATAAGAGGGGATATATGAAAAGATTAAGGGAAGTATGGATGGACAAAAGATCACTGGGTAACAAGCTGTTTCTCTATCTGAGAAACAGCTAATTACCCAATGCTTTGACATAGTGAAGAGGCATCTGTGCTCATAATCTGAAATAGACCAACTACACATTACATCCTATATTCAAAAAGAACTGGAAGAACAACTGGATGTGCAATGTCTGAAGTTGGAATATCACTACCACCCTCTCTATTACAGAGTGCACCTGCTGATAAGAACATGGGTAAACTAACTACAAGATGCCAATAGAGACCATGATAATCCCTACTACTACCATAACTCAAACCAATGAACTTGCTACAACAGCTAGAGCTGCTGTAAACCTGGAGATGCTTGTCTGCACATTCAAGAAAAATAGCAGTATATACTCTATGAAGTTAGAGACTAAAATCAAGGCAACTCAGAGAGAGGTTAGTCAGCTGCATGGAATTACAAAAAAGATGTGACAATTAGGAAATTTCATAAGACTCAGCTATTGCAAAAATACAAGAGCTGAAACTTATAAACTGCTAAACAAAGGCTCATAGCACTGGCTACTAGGCTAAGGAGATACACTAGAGAAGAAGAAGCCAAGAAGACAAATGCCCTGTTATCCAAAGAACCATCTGAGCTGTATGCCCAACTACAGTAGTGGTCAAAATTGTGGGAATCTTTTGGGAAAAGTGTATTTTCTAAAACTAGCTAATAACACCACTTTTTTTGAATAGTACCATAAAATTATATGTCAATGGAAAGATAATTTTTTTAAAAATTTGATTTATATGCCGCCCTTCTCCGGAGACTCAGGGCGGCTTACAATGCGTTAAGCAATAGCCTTCATTCTTTTGTATATTTTATATATTTTATATAAAATATATATATTTTATATATATATATATATAATATTTTATACAAAGTCAGCTTATTGGCCCCACAAACTGGGTCCTCATTTCACCTACCTTAGAAAGGATGGAAGGCTGAGTCAACCTTGAGCCTTGGAGAGATTCAAACCAGCAGAAATTGCAGGCAGCTGTGTTAATGACAGGGTGCACTAAACCACTGTACTATCAAGGCTCTTTTGATAGTAATTTAATCAAGAATGTAATGCAATAACTTTTATGAAGGATTTGCTATTAGAATAGCAGTTACAATATAAAGAAAAAAAGTGAAACACGTAGAAAAAAACAAGATATACAAAAATTATCACATCAGTTAATACTTAGTTGGGTAACCTTTAGCATGAATTATGGCCTTACAATGTCTTCCCATGGAGTGAACCAAGTCTTTTAGTTCTGCAGCTGTTATAATGTAAAACTAAGATTGAATGATTGCTTCTATTAACTGGGTTTTATTGCTGGGTCGCTTCTGACTAACAAGTTTCTTTAGTTGGCTCCATAGATTTTCAATTGGGTTAAGGTCTGGGCTATTCCCAGGCCTTCCCAGCAGTGAAATATGATTATCTTGAAATTCCCCCTCCCCCAAAAAAGTGATGTTATTAACCAGAAATACACTTTTCCCAAAAGGTTTCCACAATTTTGGCCACTACTATACAATGCAAAAACACAGTAACAACAGAACCACCAATACAAACTGAACAGAACTGGAAGAACATATGGGAGAAAGAGAAGATACTTAACACAGTTTATAACGGCTGCAGGACCGGAGAGCAGCCTTTAGCAATCTCTCAGATCAGAAACCAGTCACCATCACGGTAGCAGACATCCAATAGCAGGTCAAGACCATTAATAGTTAAACAGGCCCAGACATGATACATACTTACTGGCAAAAGAAATTAACAGCAGTATTAACAGCAAAAAATTAACAAATACCTGGCAGCACAGATGAACCAGCTGCTAGCAATAGGTTCCACCCATACTGGTTAACACAAAGAAGGACTGTGATGACTGTGTGAAGCCTCTACAAGGGAACAATGCCATCCCAACTACTGGCCAATAATGTGCCTCCCCACAACATAAAAAGTCCCATCAGGATTCATAGTCATAAAGCTACAGGATCATATGGGCCAGTAAATGAGCACATCTCTTGGAAACAGTAACAAAGGCTCAAAACATCAGTTGCTTATAGATAAAGCAATCACCCAAGATCAAGATGTAGACAGATCAAGCTGAGCAGATCCTGGATTGACTATTGAATTCAATGCCACACATATGGATCTGCCTGACACAATACATAACTAACAGAACACTGAGAATCTATGCACCTTCCGCCGCGCTCTTAAAACCTTTTTATTCTATCAGGCTGGCCTGGCCTAATTTTTCCCTTTTTTCCTTTTAAAATACAAATTTTAAATTAGTTTTAATTTATTGGGGTGTTTTAAATCGGTCTTCAGCCAAATTTAATCCGGTTTTATTCTGTTTTAATTTTTGTACTAATGTGTTTTTATCTTGTGGCTGTTCACCGCCCTGAGTCCTTCGGGAGTAGGGCGATATACAGATCAAATAAAACAAAACAAACAAACAAACAAACTTACCTTAATAATGAATTCAATGGGACTGTGGAAGACAACACTGAAAGTCAACTGCAGAAGTGGTCATCAAATGCAGCATAAAGTAAGGAAATATACTGTCCCTGGTGCTGTTCTGCATACACTTGAGCCCCCTCAGCCGGATAATTACAAGGATGGGATATGTATAAAAGTTCAAGAATTGAACTAACATTAGCAACCTCTTCTACATGGATGACATCAAGAGTAAGTAAGATATCAACTCACTAACCCACTTGACACAGTTCAAGGATATCATTTGGACTAGACAAGTGTGGCCAAATAGTAGTCAAGAGAGAAAATAGTTAAGACTGAAAGATGGGAATTATCAGTAGGCCATATAGTAGGCCATATAGCAGGCATACAGTCTAGTTGTAAATATCTCGGCATCCCATAGTCACATGGAATCATAATGAGGGGGCAAGGAAACAGTCACCTCCACCTACAAAAGATCATACAGGTCCTGAAGAATCCATGCCATCAACATGTACTATATGCTTTGCCAGTCATAAGATAGTTACCTAGCCGAAAACAGACATGGAATTTAAATTAAATTTGAAATGAAATCACAACTTTTTGTAATTAATAAATTACGATATTGCTTCTTGATATATTCTGTAATTTATTAAAAGATTTGCTACCAAGAGTTAATTTTTCCCAATGTTGGAAGGAAGATTCCATTCCAAGAAGATCTCATTAGGATCTTAAACTTGGAAAATTAGCATCATAAATTCACACCAGGAATTCAATCAACTTCAAGCTAGGGTGGTTTCCGTAATGTAAAATATATAGTAAAAATGTTTTTAAGGAGAAGAATGAGGACATACCAATAGAAAATAAAATAATTAGTAAAATTATGAAATGTGCAGAAATGGACAAACTTACAAAGGAAATACAGGAAAAGGAGGAAACGGACTATTATTTAGTATGGAGAAGAATAAAGGAAAACAAGGATAGGGATACAAATGAAAAGATAAAAATTATAGATAAAAAATTAAGTACCAATTAAGGAACATAGTAAATTAAATATGTAGATTAAGAAAACGCAAAGAGACAATATATTAGGAATATAGATACAAAAGATATATTAGAAAAAGATAGAAAAAAGATATAAATATAAATACGATGCGATAAGTCTAAAAAGAAGATGTAAAGGTTTGATTTATGTATATTTGTTTTGTATGTTTTATTGTTGTTTGTATGTTTATTTGTACTTTTTAACAATAAAAAATATATTTTAAAAAAATGTTTTTAAGAAGCCTAAATGCTTAAAAACTTCAAACATTTGTAAAGGCACAAAAGGGAGACGTTGTAAACCAAATAGCCTGAAATAGGCAGCAAATAAATTTAATATATAAAATTAAATAGAAAATAACTTGCCATATGATTCTGTCCTTCAAGAAACATTTAAATTGGTTTGGTAAAAAATAAAACTTAAAGGTTAGCAATGTGTTTTCAAAAAAAAACAAAAAACCCTGTCTTCAATGGATGGCCAAAAATATTCTATTATTCTCTGATTATTGTGGAAAAGAGAGAAAACACTCTGTCTGTTTATATTTTCCATGCTATCTTGATTTTATATACAGTACCACAGCTTAGATTCTACAATTTGGAAAAATGCCATCTAATATGCATGGAGAATGTATATTAATTGTCATACTAAACAATATGTGATGCAGAACAGGTGCATTTTAAATTACTCCATTGTTTGACATGTTAGGATTAGTAGCACAACTTTTACCATTATTTCCTCTTTATATTTATTTGATATTTCACCAACAAATGATCCTTATTAATAAAAAAACAGAGACTAAAAACATACTTTAGAACAGTGATGGCGAACCTTTTTCTTGTGGCATGCCGGAAGTGTGTATGTGCGCACGCAATTGCTCGTGTGCGTGCCAGCACCCATAATGCAATGCAAACCATCCCACATGTGCATGCGCACATGACCCCCATGCATGCGCCCCACATTGCGCATGCGTGCCCTGCACATGCACTTCGGGCACCCCTCCGTCCCGTTTTGGGCCTGGAAAGTTGTTATTTTGAGGGCAGTCCGGGGTTTCCCTGTCTCCCCGCCTGATAAGACTTCTGGCATAGCCCCAGGCCTCCGGAGGGAAGCCCCGGCCTGCTGCTCCTGCCACCGCCACCCCCTTGCCCCCAGCAAGAGTGGTTCTCGTACTGCCCCAGAAGGACTGGAGGAGAGCACAGCTCCTCACTCATGGAGATCCACCAGTGAGGAAATGGTCACGGAAAGTGGTAGGAAATGCACGAGCCAGGAAACGGTCATGCTCCCTGGCAGGAGAGGGTTGCACGTTCACTCTAGCAAAGGTTTGTGCAACCCTCTCTGGCCAGGGAGCATGACTGCTTCCTGGTCAGCGCACCTCTTACCGTGCCCACTTCCCAACCGGTAGATCTCCATGAGTGATAAGCTGCATTCTCCTCCGGTCCTCCTGGGGCCGCTCACCTCCCCGCTGGCAGCTTCTCCTTCTCCTTGCTGCTCCAGGAGAAGCCTGAGACTCAGTTTTCCTTAGCAAAGCGCTTCATCATTGCAGCGCAGGGAACACACGTGGCACCAGAGGATCTGTGCAACTACTATCCCACCCCTCCTCAGCCTCGGCCACGCTGCGAGGCTCCAACTCAAGGAGGAGAAGACAGAGGAAGAGGGAGCGGGGGAAGTCTAAATGGCGGGGGAAGTCTAAAGTCTAAATAAGAGGCTGTTGGTCTCCCATGTCTGTGATGCCAGATCTCGCTTCCTGCCCGAATGCTTTCCTTAGCAAAGTGCTTCATTATTGCAAGGTAGGGGACACGGGTGGCACCAGGGGATCCGTGCAGCTACTATCCCACCCCTCCTCAGCCTCGGTCATGCTGCCGGACTCCTACTCAAGGAGAAGACGGAGGAGGAGGGGGGAAAAAGCTTAAACGGTGGCTACCTCAAGCAAGCTGCAGCGCTACTGCGCAGGGCTCCAAGTGGTTGGAGAAGAGGCAGAAATAGCAGCCAGGACTGGGCTTTCAGCGGGTAAGCAACGCTGCCTCTACCGTGAGGAACTTTGGAGAGAGAGGCCGGGGGCAGGCTGTAGCCGTTCTCGCCAGCTAAGAGACAGGCTGCTCACACAGCCTGCCCCCACCCTCTCCAAAGTTCCCCACGGCAGAGGCAGCATTGCTTACCCGCTGAAAGCCCAGCCCTAGCTGCTATTTCTGCCGCTTCTCAGACCCCTGCATAATAGCGCTGCAGCTTGCTTCAGGTAGCTGCCATTTGGACTCCCCCCCCCTTCCTCCATCTTCTCCTCGAGTTGGAGCCTTGCAGCATGGCCGAGTGGAGGAGGGGTGGGATAGTAGCTGCACGGATCCCCCGGCACCGCACATCTTCCCTGTGCTGCAATGATGAAGCGCTTTGCCAAGGAAAGCTGAGTCTCAGGCTTCTCCCGGAGCAGCAAGGAGAAGGAGAAGCTTCCAGCGGGGAGGCGAGTGGCCCCAGGAGGACGCCCAGTGGGTGCGGTAAGAGGTGCACTGACCAGGAAGCGGTCATGCTCCCTGGCCAGATTGGGTTGCACAAACCTTTGCTGGAGTGAACGTGCAACCCTCTCCTGCCAGAGAGCACGACCGCTTCCTGGCTCGTGCATTTCTTACTGCTTTCCACGACCATTTCCCCACCGGTGGATCTCCATGAGTGAGAAGCTGCGCTCTCCTCCAGTCCTCCTGGGGCAGCTTGCCTCCCCGCTGGTGGCTTCTCCTTCTCCTGCCTGTGTGTTACCCAGCGAGAACAGCCTGCCATCACAGCCTGCCCCTGCCCTCTCTGCCCGGCAGTTGCGACAACCACTCTTGCTGGGGGCAAGGCGGTGTCAGGAGCAGCAGGCGGGGGCTTCCCTCCCTCCCTCTGGAGGCCTGGGGCTATTCTAGAAGTCTGCTCGGGCAGGGAGACAGGGAAGACCTGGACAGCCCATCCTTGCCACCGCTGTCCCCTTGCCCTTGGCGGCAGCGGTTCTCGCACAGCCACTTCCCTGGCAGTGGCAGGAGCAGCTGGCAGGGGAGAGGGGATGGCAGCAGGCTGCGGCAGCAGATAGTTTGAGCCGGCTAAGAGGCAACATTCTTCCTCCTGCCAGCCTTGAGCTCAGCTCCAGGCAGGTCCAGCCAGCCATACCTGGCCTCCCCCTGCGGCAGACCACGTGGATTCCAGGCAGCGCAACTTCAGGGCCTTTCCTCATGGTGGCGGTGACGAGGCAGGCAGGCAGCTGGGTGCACGGGAGCGACTGGCAGCAGCACTCCTGGCTGGCAAAGGGCGGAGTCCTGGGGCTGCATGCGGGCAATGACAGCATGGTCGGTGCGCACGCACACTAAGAAATTAAGGCCAACTGATCGTTGCACACGCATGCACACCAGTAACCAGCAGACTAGCTGGCTGGTGCGCATGCATGCCCTGGAAACCCGGAAGAAGAATGGGCGATGCCACGCGTGCCAGGTGATATGGCTGTGTGTGCCACTTCCAGCACGCATGCCATAGGTTCGCCAACACGGCTTTAGAACATAATAATAGAATTAAAATGCTATTTATACTTTAAAACAGGAGTCCCCAACCCTATGGCCTAATCATAACCGGGCTGTGTAACTAGTGGGATGGCATGTACAGGTGCACACACAGTTCAACTTGCACAAGTGGTGGGCTGGTGTGTATGCACACACACACCCAGCTTGACTTGCACAGGTCAATCTGTGTGAACATGTGTGTGTTTTCCCACCACTCATGCAAGTTTAACTGTGCATGCACATACACGCTAGCCTGACACTTGCACAACCAGTTCCCCTCTCCCCACTCCATCTGTTCTCCAACCCGCAAAGTTTGGGGACCGCTGATTTAAAATACTATTTAACCAGAAAACAAACATTTTTCTACCCAGCATGTAGCCCAAGCTTCCCACCACTTCAAGCCAAAGGCCTGGAAAATAAAATAAAAATGTCTTTTATCTGCTAGGAATAATTTAAAATGTTGTACAAGAGTATTCCAAAATAAAGCAATTCTCATTTTTAAAAATATGAATGCAATGGTTCTGCTGTCATTGTTTATCCATTCCTAATGCTTTAGGACAGAGGTAAAGAGGAATAGATCTACCACCCACAGGAACAAAACTAAAAAAAAAAGGAATCACATAGATAACAAAAAGCAAGTATTTCTCCTATTCTGAAAAAAAAAAAAAGTTAGCATCCTTGGAGAAGAAAATACATTTTGTTCTTCCTATTTTAAAATTTTACAGTTTATTTTTCAAAATAACAGCTGGGTAGTAATATATTTATCTTAACCATTTTATATATCTTTTAAAATCAAAATGTTAGGGAAGTATTTCATCATTATTTTTTCCCAGTGTTTTCATTTTTTGGAAACAAAAGTTAACAGAACAAAAATATTAGGGAGAAACATTTTCCCTGCCTCCTTCCTTCCCTCATAAACACTGTATTTCTAGAATGTAGAATGTAGAATAGAATAGAGCTGGGAAGAACCTTGGAGGTCTTCTAGTCCAGCCCCCTTCTCAAGCAGGAGACCCTATACCATTTCATTCATTGATACCTACAGTATCCTAGATACTGTACTGTAAGAGAGAATCCTAGATACTCCTAGAGTGCGCTTACAATTTCTTTCTTTTTTGCACTTTTTTTATTGGAAGTTTTGCATACATAAAAATTAACACAAACTAAGTAAAAGAGTAAAAGTAAAAGAAAGAAACGGATAAGAAAAAAGAACAAGAAAAGTACGGAAAGAAAGGATAAAGAGAAATGGAAAAAGAAGCTTCCAATTTCCTTTGCAAAAAATACGAGTACAAATTTATCTCTTACTCTCTGATTACAAAATAAACTCATTCTTTCCTATTATCCTAGAGTGCTCTCATAATTTTCTATCTTTTTTAAAAAGTGCCTTTTAAGCAGAAGTCTTCATGTGCATTAATCCTCAAATAGATGAGCTGACATAAAACTACATTCTCATTAAAGTTGACAGCAGTACAGTGTCAGTTTGATGTTTTTATATATCCAGATTATTAGATGCATCCAATTCTTTATATTTCCAAACTGCCATGAAATATTTCATTATTCTCAATCTATCACTTTAACCAGAACATTTAAAGGAAGGAAAAATAAAATCCTTGAAAATACATGTTCAGCTGCATAAATAATAGCTATACTTGCAAATAATATTGTTGTTCTTTGGCAATCATCCCTAAGTTGCTTTTTTAAAGAGGCAACTGGATTTTCTTGTTTTTCTTTAAAGACATTTCACTTCTCATCCAAGGAACTTCTTCAGTTTTGCTTGGGTAGTGGGGAATGGAAGGATTTATATTCTTTGCAGCCAGCTGGTCATTTGCATTATTTTTAGATAGTTGTTGAGTCCCCTTGGAGGTTTGTCTGTGTTCTCAGGGTCACCTGAGTAGTGCAAATAGGTGAGGAGCTTTCTAGAAACTGCTGAAGGAACCATGTTGTGGAGCTGTGCTTTCTGTAGGATGTTTCTGTCCTGTATCCCTTTACTGTTGAACATGGGCGCAGGCTGTTGGGGATAAACCTGTGTTGTCTGCATCATAAACTGAAGCACAAATGGTTCTGTAATCTGCAATTTTTCTAAAAATCCATTCATACTCCCGTACCATTCAAAGGGTGTTCATCCCAAAGTGCATAGCTACATTTCTGTAGAAATTCTCAGTCATCCAGGTCACGGTGGCCCCAAGGTACTTATTTCAAGAGGCAATCTTCTCTCTCCCTTCCTCTCTCTTTCTCTCCCTCTCTCTCTTTCCCTCCCTCTCTCTCTGATTTACGTTAGTAATAGAAATATATATAGAATATAAATGTTTATCTCATTAATTTCATTTGGTGTATGAGTAGGTTTTGATTAGCCATTTGGAAATGACATGAAAAAGAATATAATGTAATGGTGAGATTTTGATCTTATGAATATAAAAGGGGCATTGGTCCTACCTGACACGCTCCTTCTCGTTGGGTGGAGACAGCAGCCATGCTTGGGTGATGACTCCTTCGATCAGATTGGTGGACTAAGCCTGTAAAATTTGACAAGTCCCGCCTTTGTTGCTAGGGATCCCAGCTTTTGGCGAAGACAGGAAGAAAAACAGACTCGTCATGTGGCAAAAAAGTTCCTGAAGAAAAAAACAGAAAAGGACCCGGAAAGACACAGACTGAAAAGGGTGGGGATGGCTGCTGTCTCCACCCAACGAGAAGGAGCGTGTCAGGTAGGACCAATACCCCTTCTCCATTGAGGGTGGAGACAGCAGCCATGCTTGGGACATACCCAAGTTCACCGTGCTAGGCAAGGGAGGGCTCAGTCTGGGTCAACAACTCATCCCCTGCCAGGACCCCTTGTAACACACTATGCCCAAAGGCTGCCTCCTGCGAGGCAAACCTGTCTAATTTATAATGCTTAATGAAAGGGCAAGGGGAAGTCAAGGTTGCAGCTCTGCAAATGTCCAGCAATGAAGCTTGTGTAGCCCAGGCCGCGGATGTTGCTGCGCTGTGAGTCGAATGTGCCGTCAACTTTGCCGGAACAGGAGAAGAGCGAAGCTCATAAGCAGTCGCAATTGTCTGATGAAGCCATCGACCGATGGTGGACGCGGACACCTTAGAGCCTAAGGAGACAGGAAGAAAGGAGACAAACAGGGATTCCGAATGATGTATCGTCGCTGTTCTGTTGAGGTATATCCGGAGGGCCCTCTGGACATCCAATTTGTGCCATTGCTTGTCCATAGCAGTGGCTGGGTGAGGGTAAAAGTCCGGGAGAATAAGTTCCTGCGAACGGTGAAACACAGAGTTAATTTTAGGGACAAAGGTAGGGTCCAGTCGTAGGACCACGTGATCCACATGGAAGACACATAAGTCACTTCTTATTGATAAGGCCGCGATCTCAGAAATCCTCCTCGCTGACGTTATCGCGACCAGGAAGGCTACTTTACAAGACAGAAGCCTTAGGCTGGTAGAGTTCAATGGTTCGTACGGTGCACCTGTCAAAGAGTTCAACACAATAGCAAGGTCCCAAGTCGGATACCTATGTAACACCGGGGGGCATAAGTTAGAAGCTCCCCTGAGGAAACGGCGAATCAGAGGATCCTGCAACAATGAAGGGAGGGAACCGTAGGTCAAGACCGAAGCGAGGGCCGCCACCTGGCGTCGAAGTGTATTGGGAGAGAGACCTTTGTCTAGACCATCCTGCAAAAAACGGAGGACATGAACCACCGAGACGCGAATGGGAGAGGCCCCTTGTAAATTACACCAAACAGAAAAGCCCCACCAAGTGGCAGAGTAAATGCGGTCCGTGGATGGACGTCTAGAAGCCTGAATAGTCTTTGTGACCGTGGCGGGGAGATTGTCCCACAGCAGAGCGTCCCACTCAATCGCCAAACGGTCAGTTGCAACCACTGCAGGTCCGGATGCCTTATCGCCCCCTGACTGAGACAGTCCTCGGGACAGGGGAGTCTCCAGGGGGGAGACACAGACAACTGCATCAGGTCGGCGAACCACGACCTCCGCGGCCAGTGTGGCGCTATGAGGAGCAACTCTGCCTGCTCCAACAGGAGTTTCCGCAGAACTTTTGGAATGAGAGGAATCAGGGGGAACACGTAAAGCAGTCCCTGGGGCCAACGGGAGCGCAGAGCATCCACAGCCTCCCCCTGGTGAGCTGGAAACCTCGTGAAAAATCGCAGAAGTTGGGCGTGCAAATAAATCTACCACTGGAGTTCCAAAGTAGGATGACAGTACCTGGAACAAACGAGGGTTGAAACGCCATTTGGCATGGTCAATCAGTTGTCGGCTCAGCCAGTCTGCGCACACATTCAATTTCCCTGATATGTGCTCCGCCCTCAAAGAAGCAAGCCGATGTTCCGCCCATAGTCCCAGCCTTTTGGCCTCCCGCATAAAGGCCCTAGATGTGGTACCCCCTTGGCGATTAATGTGCGCCTTGGCGGCAACATTATCTGTAATCACCAATACATGGGAGCCAGATAGCAGATGTTGAAAGGCACGGAGGGCCAAAAATATAGCTGCAGCCAGTTGATGCTCAGTGATGCCTCGACTGTCGACCACCTGCCCTGTGCTACCTGATCTAGACAGTGTGCTCCCCAGCCGAATGTGCTGGCATCAGTAATGACCACCAGCCACTGGGGTTCAAAGAAGAGGCAGCCCTTAGAAACAGCTGTGGACTGCCACCATCTAAGGGACGATATTACTTCCCTGGGGATAGGAACCACCGTAGTTGAAGTGCCCCTGCCTGACCGGAATGGCAACAAAAACCATTGGAGGTCTCTGAGATGTAAACATGTGCCCAGGGGACAATTGAAATGGCCGAAACCATTTTACCCAACAACTGGAAAAGGAGCAAGGGAGATGCCCTCCTGGTCTTCACCACCCAAGCCACAAGGTCCTGTAAGCTGGCTTGCCGTTCACTAGATAAATATACTCTACCCTCCACCGAATCAATAATTGCCGCCAAATGTAAGATACGGGTAAACGGGTTCAGGTGACTCTTCTCCGTATTGATAGAGAAGCCATGGGAGGCTAGGGTTTGGATTGTAAGTTGCAGATCCAAAAGGACCTGTTGAGGAGAACGGGCAAACAACAAAATGTCATCTAAGTAACATTGCAGACGGACAGAACGGAGCCGAAGGACCACTGCCAAAGCTGCCAGAACCTTGGTGAAATTACGAGGGGCTGAGGAAAGACCAAATGGTAAGGCCCTATAATGAAAATGAGCTCCTGCGTAGCAGAAGCATAAAAACTGTCTGTGGGAAGGGAAGATAGGGACGTGTAGATAAGCCTCAGTGAGGTCAATTGAGCAGAGGAGATCGCCCCTCCAGACGCCGTCTAAAATTGAGCGCAAGGATTGCATTTTAAATTTGCGATAAACCACATAGTGGTTTAACCGCTTAAGGTCCAGAATAGGTCACCACTCACCTGAAGACTTAGGGACTAAAAACATCCAAGAATAAAAGCCCTGTCCGACTTGGTCACGCGGCACCGGTTGAATGGGTTTAATGGTAAGGAGGTGCGCGATAGCTGAGTCCATGAGAGCCCGACGTTCGGGATCATGCAAGAGAGGACAGGTGAGAAACGACAATGGGTGGGGGGGTGGAAATAAATTCTATAGGCAGGCCAGATCGAATGATGGCTTGGACCCAGCGATCTGAAGTAGAGTGCTCCCACACGCTGATGAAGATAGCTAATCTGCCACCAATGGGAGGGACTAAATCACTATTAATGACAGCGGCAGATTGGATGACCTCCTCCCCCTCGAAAGGGCCGTCTAGTCATGGAGGGCCTTCCCCGGAAAAACCTGTCCTGGGGACCCCGTTGTCTCAGGGCAAAATTACCAGAAGAACCAGAAGACCCTGCTCCGCTGTCCATTCCCTGAAACTGAGGGCACTGACCATAAAGAGTGACCCGGGGTTCCCCTCTACAGAACATCGCAGGCAAGATCTTCCTTTTATCTTTTGTCTCCAGGAGAAAGGGCTCTAAGGAGGGGCCGAACAATTTTCCCCCTGAGTAGGGTACAGAGGCCAAACGCTATTTGTGTCTGGCGTCGGCCTGCCAGTGACGCAGCCAAATCAAACGTTGTGCTGCAATAGAAGACGCCGGGGACTTGGATGCGAAGTGTGCTGCGTTCAACGTGGCATCCGCGGAGAACTGCAACCCCGCGATGATTTTGTTTAGGTCTTGCTTTACTCTGGTATCCTCCGGGTAAAGAGTATTTTGGAGGTTGCAAAGCCACAGCAGAGTAGAACGATTAAAAAAGGAGGCAGTGGTAGCAGATTTAATAGCCCACACAGCTGCCAGGTGTGCCCTCTGAAGTACTTGATCCAACCTGCACTCGTCCGGGCGTAGACCCTTGTCTGGATCACCAGGAACAGAGATATTAGACAGTAATGCCACTACAGGCGCATCAACAGACGGTATTTGAAGAAGGTCAGCTAAGTCAGAAGCCACCTAAAAATTCCTCCGATCCATCGCAGAGGGAGTAGGAGGGGCCCCAGGAGCTGCCCACTGTTTTTTAATGACATCAATAAATAGGGGGGGAGTTGGTATGGCCGCCACCTGCCTAGCTGGTTCAGCAAACAATGGGTCAAGAGAACCCTGCGTGGATGTGGAAGCGGGTTCCTGGGTAGCAGGGCCCAGTTGGGCCGTATTTATTGCCTTAAAAAGTAGGGATTTAAATAGTGCCTGAGGGAAAAGTCCCGTAAAGGCCGGTTGGTCCGGATGGAGGCCCTCATCCTCTGACAACTCCGGTTCTTGAGGTTCCAAGTCCTCAAGCAGGGAAACCTCCCCCGCCTCAGAAGGATCAGGAGAGGCTGAGGCGGCCACGTCCTCGTCATAATGTCTCTCAGGAGAGCATGCGTGATATGAGTGCAGCGCAAGCTCTCTGTATGACGGTAAAGCTTGCGCAGAAAGGGACTGTTGAACAGCATTTTCAATCATCAGGCGCACATCTTCGGGCCGAAGGCAAGTATGATTATGGTCATGAGCCGGGCCGGCTTCAATCGAAGCTCGGGCCAGAACAGAAGTAACTGAAAGATCCAGTCCAACTCTGTGATCAGGGCCAGTACTCGATACCGGACCGGAATCCCCAGGTTGGGACATGGGCCCCCATAAATCTGCAGCATGAATAGCCACCGGACAGTCCTGCAAGGAAATCTGATCCGGGGTCAACGGAAGAGCCCTCTGGGCCTCCTTGACAGATGTCTTGGGGGCATTGGCTGCCTGGACTGCAGCCTTGTCACAGAACTTCTGTAGCCTCTTATCTTGATGCTTCTCCACACAGGAGACAGCTGTTAAATGGTGTTTGGTCTTCCCATAGGAAAGAGACTCATTGGTACTAGGGACTGTAGGTGGAACGTCCGACACTAGAGAGGACTTGTGAGCAGAGGCCCTAGGAACAGACTCAGGACGGTCCCGAGAAGTCGGTTTCGCACTGTGCTTCATTTTAGCTGAAGCTTTAGGCATTATGTAAGGCAAACAGAAAGTTATGCCAAATTCAAAGGACAGGTTATCTGTCTGTCAAGGGCCAGGCAGGCAATGAGGCTGGTAAAAAGGACTGCTTCCTCAAGGGAGCTTTAAGTCCAGCCAGCAACTGGTCGCCAAATCAAAGGCACGGGCCGCTCTGATAGAATGCCCGCTTGGCAATGTAACAGGCCAGGAATGGTAGGCTAAGGCCAGTACCAATAGGGAGCGCAACAAACTCCACTAAAGCCCAGGTAATACTGAATGTAGCCAGAAAGATACAGTAGCAACCAGGAGGGGGCGCAACAGCCCCACACAGAGAGCAGCTGAAATCACCGCCAAAATGTCTGCCAGGCAAGCAGAGAGGAGCGCGAAACTCCGTGGCACAGCAGCAGCTGCCGGGCCCCAGGTAAGGTGGGTACTGAAGGGGGCTTGCAAAGAGGCTTTCTGCCGGTAAGGAGAGCAATTGGCAAGTTGCGAAAAACAGCTGATCCGGGAAGCGCAAAAGCTCCACAACGCAGCAGAATAAAGAGGACAACAAAATGGCTGCCTGTCAATCAAACTGGAGAGCGCAAAGCTCTATAAACAGCCGCCAACGAAAAACAGCCTCAAAGAACGATCGGGGAATAGATAAGAGGCAAGAAAGGCATCTGACAAGTAATTAAGAACAGGGAACAAACGGGAATGCTAAAGACTCCACTTAGGCAAAAAATTTGTAAAAGAGCTGAGGAAGAGAATTTTATGGCACGAAAGGGGAAAGGAGAGGCGGGAGGGAGTGCACACAAACCCTCACAGGCAATTAAGACTGCCTAAGCAGGGAGCACAAAGCTCCACAAACTTCAGCTCGATTAGAGAGGGGAAAATAAGTAAAAAGAAAGCGTAAAGGAAATTATTCTGTGCCCTCAGCCAACTGGCTAAGCCAGGTACTGAGGAAATCTTATTACCAAAATTGTTAACACACTCACAAGTAGAATAGTCAGAGAAGTCCAAGGTCAAATCCAAGAAATCAAACGTTGAAATATAATCAGGAAAAAAGAATTGCCAGAGACACAGAACCACACGACTGTCCAGTCTGATGGACTGAGTCAAAAGCTGGGATCCCTAGCAACAAAGGCGGGACTTGTCAAATTTTACAGGCTCAGTCCACCAATCTGATCGAAGGAGTCATCACCCAAGCATGGCTGCTGTCTCCACCCTCAATGGAGAAGATGGTAGTGTTGAATAAGAAAGTAAACATATTTTTGCACCTCTATAGCATTGAATATATAAAATATCTCTTGAGTCAAGCTTTATATCTGGTAACTTCCTGACAATAATATTGGAATAATTTGTCATTCCTCTCTCCCCCCTCTCTCCCTCCCTCTCTTTTCTGCCACCTTTTGAATTATAGCAAAATGCTATTAAGTCTTGCCATTATCTGAAAAGTTCTGAATGCTGTCCTTGCCTTTGTGGGTTTGTTCAAACAAAAATTCAGCAAAGAGATTCTGTTTATTTTTTACACCTTGATTAGAAAAAAAAAAGATTACTCTTTATGAAATAACCAATATTTACTTTTGACTCATCTGATAATTCAGTATATTTCTGGTTATTTTCAACATTTTCAACAAATATTAGAAGAGAACAGGAACTGAAATGACCTGGGTTATGTAATTAGTAAGAATATTTTTAGGTATGAAAGCTGAAGATAATATGTCCCTCTGCATTTCTGTTACATACAGAAAATATCACATTATATGCTACCTTGCAATCAGACCAAAAATTCTTGTTCTTGTGGATTAGAAAGAATACTATAAGGCTGCACATTGAATTCAGATTCAATTCAAAGGTTCTTTACAGGACAGGAGGAGGAAAAAGAAGAAGAAGATGGTAACAGAATAGAAGAATATAGTAGCAGAAGGAGGAAAAAAAGATATTGTGGCTGAAAACTCTCAGAATATGAATGTACATTAAAAATTATTCAACTGTATAGTTGTATTTAAATTTACAACCACAATTGGACCAGAATTTCCACTGCAGTTATTAACTGAGTTGCATCCAATGTGGTGATATTTTAGCCATGGTTGTTAAGTAAACCACTGCCTTTTGTTAAATGATTCATGTAGTTTGTCAGGGAAATACTTTAAGAGCTGACCAGCTGCTACAATGATTTAAGGGAATGAATCAACAAGGTTTTTGGACTGATACGACTTTAAGAGGCTGTATATATAAGAGAGGCCCTGTGAAGGCATCTCTCTCTCCGTGTGTGCTTCCGTGCTATAGTTGATGATTGATTACTTGATTTTGTCTAGTACGTGTATGTGTAAATAGTGGTTTAAAGATAAACCACTATTTGAAAGACAAACCTCTGTTTACTGTATTTTGCTCCTGAGTTGCTCAATTTTGCTCAAAATAGTCACACTGCACACTCTGACAGATTATGGGTCAAATCCAGAGAGAAGGCCATAGTGACTAGAGAAACCAGAGAGAAGACAAACCCAGTGAGAGCTTGCCCCAGAGTCAGAGATGTTGTGCATCGTGGTTTGTTAGTGGTTGGTGATTGTAAAGAAAGTAGGCAATATGGCCTCCATCAGCGTAATGGGAGGAGGTTTCTTGGTGTCTCGGCTGGAATTACCTCTCCTGGGATGTAAAGACGGAGATGAACTTGCAAAGGGAGGAGTTGTGGATGATAGTTACTGATCCACCAGCAGTCCTGGATGATGGGGACAGGAGGAGAAATGAAAAGGCATTAGCCAGCATAATTCTGACTTTCGAGGACAGTCAGCTAATACACATAAGGAGTACCTCCAGTCTGCAAAAGAGTGCTGGGAGGCTTTGCACAATGTGTATGTTAGAGAGACTGCGGGCAGTAAAGTGTTGCTGACATGGAGACTGTATAAAGCACAACTGAAGCTGGGGGAGAGCATGTCCACACATCTGCAGGCTATGAGAAAGACATTCCTGGAATTAGAGGAAAGAGGAATGACGTTTACTGAAGTACACAAGGTATATGCTCAATTCGTTGGAAGCTTCGTGGAATGTTCTTGTAACGGGTTTTAAATTAGGAAGCTAATGATTTAATTCTTTTTTAATTATCTTAACTTTTGTATTTGTATGTTTTTTAATTTTGGCTGTTCACCGCCCTGAGTCCCCTCTGGGAGAAGGGCGGTATACAAATTAAATAATAAATAAATAAATAAATAAATAAATAAATAAATAAATAAATAAACAAACAAACAAACAAACAAACAAACAAACAAACAAACAAACTAGCTTAGAGTTCCTGCAAGACAGGGACTTAACCATGACGTTTTTGACTGGCTGATCGTTGGAGGAAGAACAGAAATGGCTTTAAAGGCAATCAGGAAAGGGAGGAGATAATGCTCAGCACTAACCAACATCTGCAACATTCCAGGATGCCGGCAGAGCAGCTGAGACTGTTTACACAGTTGCTTCACATGTGGTTCTACAGAGCATCTCCGGAGACACTGCCCTGAGAGGAGAAACAGAGGAGCAGTGAGACAAGGGCGTAGGGCTACTCAACACATGAAGAGTGGTTCTCCATCATCATTTTCCCTGGCAGCAACAGCGTTTGAAAACACCAGGAACACTTTAGTGTTGAACAGTGGGGCGAGTCAGCATATTGCTAATAATCCATGAACTTTTTCTGGTTTGAGACCAGCTAAGCAAACATTTTTTAGTTTGGTCAATGGTCAATGATCTGCTGTTAAAGGGAAAGATAAAGTCTATGTACCTGAGATAGGAGAAACATTATACAATGTCTTATATGTACCTGAAGTAGATCATAATCTGTTGAGTATTTCCAGGTTAGACAGTCAAAGGTATGAAATAATGTTTACAGGAGGACAGTACTCCATCAGGAAAGGTGGAAGAATTCATGCATGAGGAATTAAGAAGGATGGTCTATGTATTCTAGGAAGGCAAGAGAATAGTTGTGCACAAACACTTATAAACACTCCCACACATGACAATTGTGTACATTTAATGCATAGGAGATTAGGGCATGCAAGTTTTAGAGTACTGCAGAAGATGCCAGACCTAGCTGAGGGACTTAGAATAAAGAAATGCAATGTGTACCTAGGTTGCGCTGTTTGTAAGGAGGCAAAATCCAGGGTGTATCCTGTGAGTAAGAGAAGCTCAAAGCAAACAGAGAGACCTGAAAGGTGTGACAAAGGTATACCTCCTGAGTGGTTCACTGCAAGTGGAATTAGAGTAGACAGTATTTGTAATGAACCCAGTAAGTACCAAGAGATATAGTCATGCTCATTGCCTAAGGAAAAACAAGATAAATGGAGGAAGGTAAAGAGAATGTCAGGCAGACAGATAAACCAAACTGAGAAAATTGAGTTAGTGAAAAGAGAAAGTGAAAGAATTAAGCAAGACATGGTGAGCATGATGTAATAGAAAGTAATGAGACAGAGTGTACTGAGTCATTAAAAATGAAATTAGGAGCAGTTCCAGCAGCAGCAACAGTAGTAATGGTACCAGTAATGTTTGTAGCAGTGAGAGTAGTAACCAAAACAGGATGGGAGGACATAATAGAAATAGAAAGCAGCATGAATACGTTAAAGCACTTAGCTGTTCAGCTTTAAAGGGGAGGAGTGTCAGGGGAATACTTTAAGAGCTGACCAGCTGTTACAATGATATAAGGGAATGAGTCAGCAAGGTTTTTGGGCTGATACAACTTTAAGAGGCTGTCTCTATAAGAGAGGCCCTGTGAGGGCGTCTCTCTCTCCGTGTGTGCTTCTGTGCTATAGTTGATGATTAATTGCCTGACTTTGCCTAGTACATGTATGTATATATTCCTTGTAGATAAACACAATTTGAAAGACAAATCTCTGTTTACTGTATTTTGCTCCTGGGTTGCCTCAAAATAGTCACATTGTGCACACTCTGACTGTTAAACGAATTTCATTTCCCTCCTTGACTTTATTTATTGAAAGCTAGCTGAGATCACGAATGGTTCTCAGATAACCGTGACAATGCTGCAACAATCATAAATGTAAGGACTGGTCATAAGTTACCTTTTTAATGCTTTTGAGCTTCAAATGATCATTAAATGAATGGTAGTAAGTTATGGACTTCCTATAATGATGGTCTCTTGTGTTAGCTGAACCAAAAATAATGAATACTTTTTGCAGTTGAAGACTACATGATTGTTGTGAGTCACAGGAAGGTATAACAAAATTATACAAAAACACTTAATTTTTAAGGAAACGGGATACAAATTTAAAGAATTTATTGGCAGAAGATTTCAAAAATACTTTAGAAATGCACTGAGAAAATAATAGTAATAGAACATTTTATACTTATAAAAGCATTTATAAGCTTTTAAATTAAGCTTTTAATTTTTTTAACAATTTATTTGGTAGCAGCACAATGCATAAATCAATATGAATAATAAAATATTTGCTAATTCCTGGCACTGACAATATTCTGTTAACCTGCTAATTTGTAATTCAGCCTAGAGCCAATCTTTCTGCACTTTGTATTAAAGATCATAGTCATATTCTTACCAGAATATACTCACCAATATCTGAATATGCAGCATCACGCAATGTCAAGAGATAGATAGATTGATTTACTGTTTGAGGTTTAACAGAAAAGTTTTTTAAAAATTCTGGCCAGAACAGTAAGGACCAATTAAAAGCCATATCTGAACATAATGAAGATTATAGGTTATATTTTCTGTTCAACAATATGTTTGAAATCTGTGATGAAGGTTTTCTGATATTGCTATTATGTAAAGTCAGCACCTACCCACTCTCCTAAAGAATGAAATATTTTGGGTAATATTAAAAAAGGCAGAATAGAATATTTCCTCTAGAGGAGAAATGGAAAAAAATCTTAAGAGAAGCCAGCATCAGTCTCCCTGCCCCAAGCAGAAACTGAGGAGGTCAGCTTTTAGAAATGCAGATTTGGTAATCCATTCAGAAAGACTGGGTCAGACAGAAATTCCAAGTAAGCAATTAAGCAAGACAAGACTAGCGCAGACAAACACCTAGGATTTACATTTCCCTTTTTGCCTATAGAACCAGCCATGACCACTATATGACCCTATAGAAATAAAAAAGGTATAAAAACCCACCCCACTCTTAACTCCATTTTGTCAGCTGTCTCAAAAATGTGCAGTGTGTGTTGATTCTGTTTATCAATAAGCAGAACCTTTCTTTCCAATCAACCTCCATTTTATTCCCGGCTTAGAACTGGATTTTTCTTCCAACACTATGAAATTCATCACTAAATTTACATTTGTTAATGGATTTATTAAAACAATATTCACAACATAAACAATCAAATCTCTCAAAGAAAATACTTCCTTAATATTATGAGTTACTCTGAATCCTTATGAACAGTCTATTTGTCAAAGGATTGTCTAGTCTCTGTTTTTAAGCAAAGCAATATCTGTCTTCTGCTCTTAAACTATATGTGGCATCTATCCTCTATATACTAAGAATAGAAAGGCCTTCTATTCAGATATGCAATCTTGATAGTAACAATTAATCATGGCTTCCTGTTTGCTTTGAAGGAAAAGGCCCTTGGTTTTTTTGTTTTTGTTTTGTTTAAAGAGTTTGCAAATCAGTGCAAAGTAAAATAAATAAACAGCTTTTTAAGCCAGAAGATAAAGTAGTAGTAAACTAAAGTAAAGTAGTAGTAATGAATTATTTCACTGATTGGCCCATGTATTAATGTTAAACATACATAAATTGACTTTTCATCAGGTAGACTTCCAGAATGATCAATTGGAGTACTGTCAGATGTTTTGAACAGCTCTGCATTCAAAAATCTGATTGTATGTTTCTGTTTCAATTAAGTCATCAGTTTAGCCATTAGCAGTCACACTTCCTAGTATCATAGGGCTGGGAGGGCACTTAAATTTCCTGGAGACATTCTTTCCTGCACAGTATTTTATCCAAACATTTACTGTAAAGAAGTATTTTATCTGAAGCAAAAATAGTCACCCTTTTTTCTAAATATAAAACCACAAGATTACAAAGAACATTTAAGATAGTATTGTATTAATACAATACAATCATTTTCTATATCAAAACTTTTAAACTATTTTATAGGTCTCAGCCATAAATTAACTAGACAAAACATGGCTTTCCTTCATTGATAGGTGATTTAGCTAACCATAGCATCTTTTTTATATCCCTCTTGTACTAATATTGTCCAGCTCCCATGTCTGATCTTGAAAAATTAAGAGGGTGATGGAAAATCCCAGGATTTCAGGCTTGATTTATGTGTCTAAAGAAATATCCAAGAAGGGAATGACAAATCCCATATCCCTTTATAATAATCCACAACTTCATAATCCACATCTCACAGCTGGTATGTAGTTATAAAC
Organism: Pantherophis guttatus; assembly: GCF_059756535.1. Lineage (NCBI taxonomy): Eukaryota > Metazoa > Chordata > Lepidosauria > Squamata > Colubridae > Pantherophis > Pantherophis guttatus. The sequence continues at coordinate 71,269,628 of NC_142066.1, forward strand.
CTGAGATTAAACTACATTTTTTCCCAAATAATGACGTATCTAATATGTAATATTATTAAAGCATATATTCCCAGGACAGAGTTAAATTTGCAAAAAAGTGCTTCATTAATATCTGGAATATATAGGTAGCATATTATCACCTTTTATGTACCTTCTAGAGATATACCTATTTGAGAATGTATAATTTTTGCACTCTACATTTTATGGTCCTCCTGTCTGTCATTTCTATTAATGTAGTCTCAAAAGCAAGTACTATGAAATTAGGTTCTCAGTTTCTTCCTAAAATATTTTTTTGTTTCATTGGCCTGTGTAATCAAATGCTATTTCTTGTAGTAATTATGTATGTTTGATTCATGAATATTTTCATTCAAATAAAACTCTGCAGATGGTGTTTCCTCGCTTATATACTATTTGTGTTCTTATGATTCATTTCTTGCTTCAGAGAGAGAAGGCTCCAAAAACTGCTAGTGTTATAGTTAATGGATTAGAAGAGTATATCAATGAGGGAGAGTTACTGTCTTCTCAGTAGTGTTTAACCATCTGCCTTACTTTAACAGGAAGACCTTAGAGATCGGAAATTACTTACATTTTGATTACCTTCTGCTAAAGGTAAAACATAGGGCTAAAATATATTACCTTATTTCAATTTAATTTCTATTAAAAGCAGAGACATATATTAATTTTAAAAATCCATGAATTTCACAATTAATTTTATTTTACTCCAGCCTATTAGTTTTAAGCAGATCTTATTGAAGCGTTCAGAGATATATCAAAATAGCTATATCAAAATATCAACAGACTGTGTTTTATGCTTACTGCATTTTAAAACTATCCCTAACAGTGCATAGCATAAATATTTTTTTATATGGCAGATGACTTCATACTAAATAAAGGCCATGGCAAGTTAAAGTAATGACCAATATGGTTTAGAACCTTGCCCTATAATCCAAGTCATCTACACAGAAAGCTGATATAACATCTAATGTATTCAATGCCATAACTGTGAGGATAAAGATTCTTGCCCATTTGAACCCAAGAGTCTGCTTTTTACACAACCTGTACTTTAAGGTAAGGTAAGGTAAGGTAAGGTAAGGTAAGGTAAGGTAAGGTACGATTCTGTGTACACAATGGCACATATTGAAATGAAATTCTGATACAAACAGACAAATTGGATATATATATATATATATATATACAGTAGATGATATAGATATAGATGATGATAAATGATAGATAATAGATAGATAGATAGATAGATAGATAGATAGATAGATAGATAGATAGGCAGGGAGGCAGGCAGGCAGGCAGGCTTCAGGTTCAGGTTCAGACCGGATAAAGTGGTTGTTAAATTTTTCTGCAGTTCAGAGAACTGGCAAATTGCACTACTGGCTTGCTCAGCCCCTCCCATCTCATCTGCCTTGGCCAATGCCTAGAGTCACACCCACAGCATAGCTGCTGCTGCTCTCTGGTTCCCTCTCTTGCCTCGACCACACAGCCCAGCTGATTTCTGCCTGGTGAGCCTTCCTTTGCCGATGTCTGCTCCTTGCCCAGCTGCCTCCCATGCAACCACTCTTCACCTGGCCTGAGAAGGTAAGGCTGACGGCGGGGGAGGGAACCTGCTGCGCTCATTCAAAGGGCTGCAGTGGGGGGGAAACGGCAAGGCTCGGCTGTCTTTTGGGACCGGCTCTGGAAGAAAGGACCAAGAAAAAATGCTTGGTCCAGGCACACAACACCCCAGTGTGGTGCTCTTCCCTGCGGGTCGCCTGCCCACTTGCCCATTGCCCATAAGTAGTGAGTTACTTTGTCATTGGTTGGATGTGGGAGCCAAGTAGAGGGGAAGGTGAGCAGGCAGCAGCTGAGAGCCAGGCCCAAAAGGAGGCCAAATCTTGCCGTGTTGCCTCCAAGTCACCTTTTGGCTGAATGGGCAGGTCTGGAGAGGGTCTCCCTCCGTGGTATGCTGCTTTCCACATTTATTTTGGAGCCACCTGTGCAAGAGCAGCCCACCACATCCAGGCCCAGCAGCACCCCCCTGAGTAGTGATCCCTGGCGCCGACACCATGTGAACCAGCCAGCCTAGCCCGAGCCCACCGGGCACTCCTGGCTCATCTCCTGAGGACCATAAGCAAAGAAACGATCACCCTCTACTAGCCGGCTTGAGCTCGGCTGCCCGGTCAGGTTGTGGGAGTGCCTGGCCTCTCAGCCACCACCACCCCACCCTCTGGAATGGGTACAGCAGTTTCCCTCATCCCTGAAACACTATAAAGCCTCCGCAACATCATGTTGTGTGACCCGGCTGCCTTGGGAGTGATGGAGAATAAAGAGGCCAGCCAGCAGCCTGAATAAAGCCTGAATTGCTTGCTTTGCTGTCCTGCCTCTACTCTTGCAAGTTTCACTGTCTTTTCTCTTGCCACATGCCTCTCCCTATCTTTGAGACTGCAGTGGCTCCCTAAATGAGAAAGCTTGCTGCAAGACGTGAGGAGCTGGGAAGAGAAAAGTCAGCAAAGGCAAGAGCGCAAAACAAGTGAGTGAACCTTTGCCTGCCAACCGGCCTCTTTATCCCCCCTCACTCCTGAGGCAGCTGTCTGGAACAGCAGTGGCAGCACACGTGGCTGCCTTTTCTTTTGCTGCACGATCTTTTGAGACTGCGGCTCCCTAAAGGTAATGGTGCTGAAGTGGAAAAGGATGGTGGTACAGGTGGGCTGAAGTGGCGGTAGTGATGGCCGAAGCCTTAGTGTGCAGGAGTGAAACACAGCTTGCCTTTGTGCTGCCCATTCCTTCTTCATCACGGTACATTTGCACCAGCTGGTGGCATCCAAGGCAACCCTCAGTTCCCACCGCTTCGGCTCGGAGCTGAAAGCCACGGCCGGGGTCAGTCCTTGCTTTGCTGTCCATTGCAGCTAGGAATCTCAAATAAAGTGAAGTATGAACGCTTGTGTTGTAGCCAATGCTGATGCTAGATAGTCAGACCCCCTGCAAATTCTGTCATCTTCCAAGATACCCAGCTGAAGTTTCACTCACTTGATGACAGCATGGGGTCCTTCATGCACTTAGCTTGGCCACCTATTAGCTCCAGCCCCTCCCTCCACCTCAGCAAATGGCGCGTGAAACTTTGGCTGGGCTCCTCAAGAGACGGAGTTTGCAGGGGGCCAATCTAGCACTTGGGCTGGCTACAACACAAATGTTCCTTCTCAGCTTTGAGATTTCTAGCTGCAATGGGCAACAAAGCTAGGTTTGTCCCCCTGTGCTGATCCAGCAGACAAAACAGAAAAGGTGGTGAAGAGAAACATTCCTGTTGCCAAAGTATGTGTGGGCGGGTCGGAGTGGGCAGAAATTCCGACTTCAGCCTCCTGGTGCAGCACTTTGGGGCTTTGGATGAAGGCTGGTGGGAAGTGCCACTTGCACTCTCCCTCCCCAGTCTAGCTTGATGCAGATGGCAGCTCACCCTGCCTTTGCAAGCCCGCTGTCAGTGAAGATAGGCATTGTGAGGGCTGGCTTTTTGCCTACGTTTGTCCAGCTGTGGGGAGGAAATGGACCGAAGCCTGGGGAGGAAGCCATTTTTCCCCTGACACCCAGACAAAATAGGCAAAAAGCCAGCCCTAACCAATGCCCACCTTCACCAACAGCGGGCTTGCAAAGGGCAATGTGGCTCTGAATGCATCAAGCTAGACTGGGGAGAGAGAGTGCAAGCAGTGGGAGGAGGGAAGCCAGCAAAGGGGCAAGAGAGGGCATCTGCAGCATGCCATAGCACATGCACTTTCCCTCAGCCCCCTTCTTTCGGAGGGCTCCCCTCCTGTTTCTCCACCTCTCCTCTCACCACATTAGCCAGCCTGCCAGTAGGAGGTGAGTAGGTGGGCTTTATTGCATTCCAGGCGTTTCCCACCCAAATGGCACGCCACATTTGCAATGGGGAGAAGTGTTTGGGGAAGGCAGCAGGGGAATGTGGGGGGAGAGGAGCCGCTTTTGAGCCATTATTTTTTGCAGCGGAGAGTTTTCCCCTAGTTACGCAGGCAGAAGTGCACTTCCCGCACTTCCCATTTCTGTAGTCCGCCTTGTAGGGAAAATATTTTTTTTTTAAAAAAAACTGTGTGTGTGTGAGAGAGAGAGGGGGGGGGAGGGAGAGAGAGAAAAAGAGAAAGAGAGAGAGAGGGAGAGAGATACACATATACATATATCACAGTCCCTTTTGAAACATAGCACCAAAAAAAAGGGTCTTGAGAGTTAAGGATAATACTATATGGTACAAGGCTATTACAGAATCTAGTCATTTCACTTCACATACCACGAAGCCTTCTCCCGTAAGGTAAGAAAAACATTCATGAAGGGGATTCACGGTGTACAAGACAATGTCCCAGACAATACTACAGGACCTAGTCAAGCAGGAATTATATGCTTTATATTGTTTGTTTGACTGATTGATTAACAAAGGTAAAGGTTTTCCTTGTCCAGTTGCATCTGATTCTAGGGGATGGTGCTCATTTCTGTTTCTTAGCCAAGGGAGCCAGTATTGTCCAAAGATATTTTTGTATATGCTGAAGTGCACGGAAAACTGTGATCTTCCCACCAAAGTGGTACCTATTTATCTACTTGCATTTGCATGCTTTCAAACTGCTTGGTGGGCAGGAGCTGGCACAAGTAATGGGAGCTCACCCTATTGTGCAGTACTTGGATCTCAAAACTGGGCTGTTACCTTTCCAGCTGAAGTTCAGCATTTTTAATGCTTATGAACTATGTGGACTCTTAGTGATCAGATAAATATATTTACTCCAAGATGATCTATTCTAAACTGTCTAACTTTTTCCACATTACATCAATCACAGCTGTAATTTAGTCTGTCACCATAACGTTGGTTGTCCATTCCTCTCTTTCCTTCTATTTTTCCCAGCACTGTAGACTTCACAAGAGAGCCACAAAAAGACATAGCCATCTGAAACTCTTTGTTCATATCTAGTAGGTCTCTAGATTTTTGATGTCAAGATTAGGTAGTCTTAAACTGCTTTGAATAAGAAGTAGAAGGGGAAAATGTAGGAAAATTGTTCTTAATGGCACTAATTCTTCCATTATTATTTTTTTTCAAATATACATATTGTTAAATAGTTATATCATTTATATTCATCACTGAAAATTGATTTACATTTTAATATGCAGTACTATTGGTTTAAGGCAAATTTCTAGGAGATGTTTTGCAAAACAGACTGCTCAAATGAATCAGCTCAATGCAGAGTGAGCCTTCTGTTGCATGTTAACTAGTTCAGCCTTCATAATATACACCATTGATTTACAACTATCCTGTCTTCTTTTTGATTCTGGTCTAACACGATATATTACTCCATAAAATTTGTCTGCCACCATCAGGAATGTTTGCAGCCTTTCTGTATGATTCACATAGGATATGAACATCATGGAACACTGTCTTTTGTCTGATGATTGCAAAAAAGTTCCAAAACTGAAGGATTTTTTAAAATAATAGTATAATAGAATAAATTATATGGCTATACTTTTACAAACTTTAACAAACTTTAAGAAATAGAACTATTTCAAAATCAAAAGAATTTTTTTACTACACCTGTATGACTGCTATCAGACTAGCTCTCACCATTGCTCATCTAAACTTTATAATCTATCATAATTACTTACATGAAGCTCAGCTGCAATACACAGCATGCCACCCATTCTCTGTATATAAAACAAACCATTTAAATGATGTATAATCAATAGAAACTTGAAATTTTTAAATGTTTTTCCCAGAACATTCCTTCCGGTCCCATCAAAATCATCTTTATAATTAAATTATTGAGATTCTTAGTTATTATTAATATAACTATTATCAGAAAGAGGATGACTACTTTGGGGATCATGCCTTTCTTCTTCTCCTTCAATCTATTATTTTGCTTCTCATCTTTTGCAAAAAAGGTCTCTGAATGTCTTGGATGCAACTAAGCTACTCTTACTCATTTCCCATGTTCCAGGACATACAGTGCCTCCTTCTGGAAGCTCAGCAAGCTACAAAAGGTAGCAAAAAGGAACAAACTGCTTCACTTTGATTCAGGCAAGATGGAGTAGGCATCTGAATGGTGGCAAGTGGGTGCAGCGTAAGGAATGATATGTATAAACATTTGTGTATCCATTTGTATGGATACATAGCACACCTATAAATGCACAAAGATACATTCTTGTCCAATGTTAAAGCAATAAAGGGGTTAGTCCAGGTACTTGATAATAAATCATTGACAATGATTTGCCAACAACATTTTGGAAAATCCAAAAGTCAAATATCCAGAAACTGAAAACAGGCACTGAAAATTACATGGCACATTTAAATGGTTTGGTGGATGGAATGGATGGATTAACATGGTTAATGTTGGTAAATTTCACTTTGTGACAGAAGCTGGAAAACGTCAAGTGAAACTGAAAACATTTGGTGGTAATTTAGACAGCATAGTCTGCAAAGATTTGGAGTGAGTGAAAATACTCAGTGGGCTAATGACTTTATTCAATTTATCATCTGAGTGATACAGTGAAAATGAAGAATAAATAGCATTTATTTTCTGTAAATATTCTTCTGACTTAGGGATTTAGGAAACTAAACCATCAGAAGGAAATTATGATGTCAGCATGCACATTACATAATCATCTGCACATCATGACACACGTAATGTCACTTCTCCCTTTTCCTCATCTGATGTCCATGAATATAAAATAAACTAATTCGCATGGATGTTAAAATCTATTCCATCATGGCATGGCGAAGCATGTAATTCACATAGCCTAGTATCACTCAATATCTTAAAATATTTCTTATCTTAAAAATAAAGTACATTAAAAGTTTCTATTTGCAAAAGTTGGGTAAGAAACAATGTTTGCAAGGATTGTATAAAAACCACTATTTTGCCTAAGTTTATGCTAGAGAGCCAGTATAATGATTAAGGTATCAAACCAATGCGGACAAGCCAAGATTTTAATCCCTTCTCAGCCTTGGAAGTTCAACTAACTGACTTTGAACCAGTCACTCTTCCTTAATTCCCCAGAGTTGTGAGCAAAATAGAAGGTGGAAGCTCTATTATCATAGTCTGTCATCCTGTTCAAAGAGTGGGATATAAATCCAATTAATATAAATCTAAGGTATAATATTAATAAAAGGTATCCAGTTATTTTACAAAATTGATGGACTGGACTAATATTTGAATGTATTCCATAAAGATGATTGGATATAGGTTAACATGTATACTTATAACAAACTTAAAATATTCTGTAATTCACATACATTCCTCCAGAACATTATAAGAAAACCCATTCCTTAGCAAAATCTATGCAAGCATTGCTAATTATCAAACCTGCTAATTATTTAGGGGGGAAATGGCCTTAATTGTTCAGTGAGTCTTCAGTTGGTGGCTGAAATGGATTTTGGAAGCAACTCCTCTTACATTTATTAAATAACTTGTAGTTGAATTTTTTTCTATGCATTTTATAATTATTCATTGAATTATTATTATTTTACTGGTTATTGAATTGAAGATATGAGGAGGAAGAAGAGAGGGAAAGAAAACAGTGCTGGAATGTGTTTATTAAGATAAATGTAATTTCAAGAAACAAAGCTTTCATTCAGTTTGTTGCTTCCCTACATATTAACTCCCATCACTGCTGATTAAATATACAATTTTAACACAAATGTAAGACTAAAACAGAATATTTTCCTTAAATATTGCAATATCCATTCAAGGAATTTCAACAAGAAAAACTATAATGGGAAAGAAGTATAAGATTTATTAAAATCCAATTTCGGGGCTGCAGATTCAACAGAATTAGTTACTCAGTCAACTTTGTCCCCTTCCTTCTTAATTGTTGCCATGCTACCTTTCTAAAAAAATTTAAAAAGCCAAGGCTTGATTTATCTAATTTACAATTAACTGGAGAGCATAGTTGCACTTGCAGTTTGGATTTTGAAATTAGGATAAGATGCAGTTATGCCTGACAGATCTCAGATTCCATTAAAATAACCAAAAGGATACAACAAGAATGTATCTCACTTCACATTTACATAAATTCCTCATCAAATGTCAATTGGTAATGGAGCTACATATCTTGAAACTGGCAGACAAACATTTTCCTGCTGTGCTTTATATACATGGCTGAAAGTTTCAGAATATCTGAAGGGTCATGTTCATCATTTCCAGGACAAGCAGTTAGTTATTAACGAGAAGACTTTTCTTCTGCCATTCATACTAAGCCCTAATGTGGAACAAATAAAACAAATAAAATAAAGAATGATATATAATCATATTTAATTCTTTGACTAAGTAACTAAATTAGTAGACTGCACTGGACCAATGAAATGCAGTGGACAAAGTATACTTGGATTTCAGTAAGGCAATTGACAAAGTGGACCCCCAACCTACTTTTTGGTAAACTAAAAGAAATGTGGGATAGACAGCATCACCATAATATGAATTTGTAACTGGATGACAAATCACACTCAACATGTGGCGCTCAATGGAACTACAATACATCTATATGGAAAGAAGAAAGTAGTGGGGTACCCAAGGTTCTGTTTAGGCCCAGTATTCTTCCACATCTTCATAAATGATTTAGATGAGGAAACAGAAGGAGAACTCATCAAATTTGCAGACAACTCTAAATTGGCAGGAATAGTCAACACTTTAAAAAATAGGATGAAGATCCAGATCAATCTCAACAGATTTGAACCCTGGACCCTATCAAACAAAATAGAATTCAATGTAGAGAAAAGTAAGATTTTATACTTAGGCAAGAAAAATCAAATGTACAGCTGCAGATTAGGTGAAACCTGGCTCAACAGCAGTACCTAGAGAGGGATCTTGGAATCCTAGTGGACAATCCCAAAAGTGTTTTTTTTCAGCCACGACCTGGATGACTGAGAATCTCCATAGACGTCTACTGGACAATCAGTTAAATATTAGCCAGCAGCGTGCAACAGCAGCCAAAAAAGGCAATGCTTTTTTGCAATTCTACGTTGCATTAACAGAAGGATAGAATCAAGATCACATGAACTGTTAGTACCACTTTATAAAATCTTAGTGACACCACGCTTAGAATACTACAACCAGTTTTGGTCCCATGTTATAAAATAAAATGTAGAGATGCTGGGAAAAGTGCAGAAAACAGCAACAAGGTCATTAGGGGACTGGAAGTTAAAACATATGAAGAACGGTTGCAAGAGTTGGGTTTGTTTAATCTAGTGAAAAGAAGGATTGGGATCATCTGTCTTCTTAATAAAGAAGCAATTATTATTATTATTATTATTATTATTATTATTATTATTATTATTATTATTAATTGAATTTCTATACCGCCCTACTCCCGAAGGACTCAGGGCGGTGAACAGCCACAGAATAAAACACATACATATACAAAATTTAAAATCGAATAAAATGAATTAAATAAATTTGGCTGAATTAATACCCATAATTTAAAATACCCATATTTTAAAACACATTAAAATTTAAAAATTTGCACTTAAAAGGGAGAAGATTTAGGCGAGGCCAGCTTGATGAAATAAAAGAGTCTTCAACTCGCGGCGGAAGGTGCGCAGATCCAGAATCCTCCGTATCTCTGGGGGGAGCTCGTTCCAGATCGTCGGTGCACCTACAGAGAAGGCTCTCCCCCTAGGGGCCGACAGCCGACATTGTTTGGCCGATGGCACCTGGAGGAGCCCCTCTCTGTGGGAGCGTACTGGACGGTGGGAGGCTATTGATGGTAGTAGGCGGTCCCGTAAGTAAGCGCTTTAAAGGTGGTAACCAGAACCTTGAAGCACACACGGAAGACCACAGGGAGCCAGTGCAGCTCGCGCAGGAGAGGTGTTACATGGAAGCTCCACGCCGCTCCCATAACCACCCACGCGGCCGCACTCTGTGCCAGTTGGAGCCTCCGGGTGCACCTCAAGGGGAGCCCCATGTAGAGAGCGTTACAATAGTCCAGACAAGAGGTGACGAGGGCATGAGTGACTGTGCGTAGCGAGTCCCGATCTAGAAAGGGACGCAACTGGCGAATCAGGCGAACCTGATGAAAAATCCTCCCGGTCACGGCCATCAAGTGCTCTTCTAAAGACAGCCGTGAATCCAGGAGGATGCCCAAGTTACGAACCCTTTCCGTGGGGGCCAATGATTCACCCCCAATAACCAGCAATGGCGCCAACTGACTATATCAGGACGTCGGAAACCACAGCCACTCGTTCTTGGAGGGGTTGAGCCTGAGCCCGTTTCTCCCCATCCAGATCCGTACGGCCTGCAGGCACTGGGACATCACTTCAAAGGCATCGTTGGGGTGGTCCGGGGTGGAGATGTACAGCTGGGTGTCATCAGCGTACAGATGGTACTTCACCCCGAAACCACAGATGATCTCGCCCAGCGGCTTCACATAAATGTTGAACAGGAGAGGCGAGAGGACCGACCTTTGCAGCACCCCACATATGAGGGGCCTCGGGGTTGACCTCTGTCCCCCTGTCAACACAGACTGCGACCGGTCAGAGAGAAAGGAGGAGAACCACCGCAACACAGTGCCTCCCACCCCCAACTCTTCCAACCGGTGCAGCATGATACCATGGTCGATGGTATCAAAAGCCGCTGAGAGATCTAACAGGACCAGGACAGAGGAACAACCTCTGTCCCAAGCCCTCCAGAGATCATCAACCAACGCGACCAATGCCGTTTCCGTGCTGTACCCAGGCCTGAAGCCCGACTGGAATGGATCCGGATACGACGCTTCATCCAGGTACTGGGGAAGCTGTCGCGCAACCACACTCTCAACAACCTTTGCAGCGAAGCAAAGGTTGGAGACTGGACGATAATTAGCCAATATTGCCGGGTCCAGGGAAGGCTTCTTGAGGAGCGGCCTTACCACCGCCTCTTTCAGGGCGGCGGGGAAGACACCCTCACCCAACGAAGCATTTATAATCCCCTGGAGCCAGCCTCGCGTCACCTCCCGGGAAGCCAGCACTAACCAGGAGGGGCACTGGTCCAAAAAACATGTGGTCGCATTCAATCTACCCAGAATCCTGTCCACGTCATCTGGGGTCACAGGATCAAACTCATCCCAGATAACAGTCTCAAGACCTGCCTCCGTCACCCTCACTGGATCTATCCAGTCAGAGTCCAGACCTGCCCAAATCTGAGTGATTTTGTCATGCAGATATTGAACAAAGTCCTCGTCTCTTCCCTCCAAGGGGTCCTCCCACGCTTCCTGGTGGAGCAGGGAGCGGTCACCCTAAACAGGGCGGCTGGGCGATTATCTGATGACGCAATAAGAGCAGCAAAATGAGTGCATTTTGCTGCTTTTATCGCCACTAGGTAACTCCTAATATGAGATCTTACCAGTGTTCGGTCGGATTCAGAAAGACTAGCCCTCCAACAGCTCTCTAGGCATCTTTTCCAGCGCTTCATCTCCCTCAGCTCCTCGGTAAACCAAGGAGCCAGGCGAGATCAGCACCGGGTCAGAGGCCGCAAAGGCACGACTCGGTCCAGGGCTCCAGCAGCCGCCCTATCCCAGGCGGCCACTAGGTCTCCAGACGAGGCGTGAGCCAGAACCTCCAGGATTGGCCCAAGCTCCATCTGGAACCTATCAGGTTCCATCAGGCGCCTGGGGCGGTACCATCTTATCGGGTCCGCCTCCCTGCAGCAGGGTGCCATGGTTCAAAGGTCAAGGCGAAGGAGCGAGTGATCTGATCATGACAAAGGCTCAATGACTATATCCCCTATCTCGAGATCACTCAACCACTGTCCAGAGACAAAAACCAAGTCCAGTGTGTTTCCCCCAGTGTGCGTAGGGCCATGAATTAGTTGGGTCAGGTCCATGGCCCTCATGGAAGCCATGAACTCCCAAGCCACCTCAGACGCCTCACCCACGGATGGCAGGTTGAAATCCCCCATGACCATAAGTCTGGGGGTATCAACCGCCACCGCAGCAATAACGTTGAGTAGCTCGGGCAGGGCTGCCGCCATGTGGCAGGGAGCCAGGTACGTGATCAGCAAACCCATCTGAACCCCATGGCCCCACTTCACAAGGAGGGACTCACAACCGGCCGTCTGAGGCACAGTGGTCTCCCTCGGCCTATGGCCTTCTCTAATAATAACCGCTACTCCCCCTCCCCTCCCCTGTGAGCTTGACTGATGGAATGCGTGGAAACCTGGTGGGCACATTTCTACCAGAGGGACCCCTCCCTCCGGGCCCAACCAGGTCTCCGTAATACCCGCCAGGTCCGCTCCCCCCTCATAAACAAGATCACAGATGAGGGGGGCTTTATTTACTACGGACCTGGCATTGCACAGCATCAGACGAAGGCCCAGGCCCTGAAGGTCTGTACTACCTGGAAAACGAGTGGAGCCTTGGGGGCCGGAGCACCCTACCGCTTGAAGACAGTGGGTGCGTGCTCCCTTAACATGATATGGCCCCCTGCTCCCGCCATATCTACCTCTCCCACACACAGTACCGATGGTAAAAACACAGTCTGGACCAGCTCGACCCCCTCCAGATCCCCCCCCGCCGAACGTCCTGGCCAAGCCCGACCCTCCCCTTAGTGGGTTATCCCCCAAACCCACAGCCCTAATTCCAATCGCACCCCCCTCCCCCCTCCCCGGACCCCTTAAAAGTTTAGACAAGGACAATTTTAAAAAACCCCGCAGCCCCCTCTTTGCGGCATGCCACCTCTCGGGGTTCCAAAGCCCGTCATCGAGGTAGGCCCTCGATAGAATGGAGGGCCAAGCCTGCGAGAGGGGGGAGTCTCACTGACCAAGAAGCTCCGCTGCTGAGTACATTGACCATAATGGGTAACACGACCATATCCTGAGGATCTATATAAAAGGGACCAAGGAGAAGGCAAAGGAATGGGGGATCTCAGAGACATATTTCACAGGACCAAGTCCACTGTCCCCTCACAACAGAGGACATAGTCCAGTCCAGAGCCAAGACGACCACATTCCAAGGGGGAAATAGATCCAACCACCCTCTCACGGTGGTTAGGTCAGCTGGACAGCCCCCTCTTGTGGTGAGATGGTAGCGATGAACCGATGCATATAGACAGCGTCCGGGGGTCAGGTCCAAAAATCACCCTCTCACGGCGGTTGGTCCGATGATAAAGTCCCCCCGCTGGCAAAGTGCATATATGTAGAAAACCTCCAGGTTCAGCCCCCAGGGGCTCCGACACCCGGCCACCCTCTCACAGTGGTCGGGTAAATGTCTAGCCCCCTCAGCCGATGGGATGCAGCCATGTACCAGCCTCCCCTTCAGGTGAAAATAGCCCTCTCCAGAGTCAGGGGGTTTCAGAATAGTGATAGAACATAGTGCCAATGAGTCCCACAGGCTTGATAGTTGGTCCAGGTGGGCCCAGTCCTAAAAGGGAACGCTGGAGGAGAGAGAAATGGGGCAGAAATGGGGCAGTTATCTCAAGCCCCCAGCTTCCGCACAACCACAAATTGAGGCCTCCCAAGGCCTGGAAAATCACTCCGGGTCTTTTCTGCCCCAACCGTGGTTGCAGGTCTCCCAGTCCTGATGATTCATTGCCCCCCCAACTCCTATTCCAAGGGGGGGGGGTCACCAGTGCCGTCTGACCACCAGCTAGCCTTCACTGCAACTGCCATCGCCGCCGCCACCATGCCGTCGTTGCCAACCCCCGAAAGAGCCTGGCGACGTCCCAGAGATCTTCAGGGGGTGCCCGACACATCTTGCAGCTCTTCGGGCAAACCCCCCCCCCGGGCTTGAAAACTCGCCGCGCGGCGGGCGCCCCCGGCTCAACGCCACTCCAATTAGCCAATGGCCTCCGGCTGTGAAAAAACGCTGCTGACACTGCCGACGCCCAGCTGATCAGCCTGATGCTCCTAGCATCGCGCCTTCCTCTCTGCTGAGTCACGGAGGGAAAGAAGACCCTCTCGGTGCTGGCAAGGAGCTCCCCTGACTGGTCCTGGGGTCATAGATCTTCAAAACGACCCACAAAGAACCCAAAGGGTAGGTCGGTGCCCCATCCTCAGATCGCGTTCCCAGTGGGCGCCGCCATCTTGGACATGCGCAAAAAAAAAAATTATCTGCTAATGTGGCTGTGAAACCCATTGACTTAAGGACTTTGTCCAAACACTCATACCACCTTTTTCCAGATTGTTTTAATCCATATAGACTTTTGTTTAAAAGCCAAGTCTCTCCCTTTTGTGAGTTTTTGCTATGTGGGGCTTTGACATAAATCTCTTTATCAAGATCTGCATGCAGATAAGCGGTTTGCACATCAAATTGATAGACTTCTAATTTTAAAATTGATGCTATTGTCAATGCACTTTTAACATTTTCGGATCTAACTATGGGGGAATATGTATCCGTATAATCTTCGGGATATTTTTGGGTGAAACCCTGTGCCACTAATCTAGCTTTGTACAATATTTTGTCATTATCTAAATTCTTGATTTTAAATATCCATTTGGTTCCAATTGGGGTTTTGTGGTTTGGGACTTTGGCGGGGGTATATACTTTCAGTTCTCTAAGACTATTCATTTCCCTTTCCATTGCTTGTTCCCAATTATTTCTTTCCTTCTGGGGCAGTTTTGTTATTTCTTCATATGAGTTGGGGGTTAGATTATAGGTTTGGATGGATAAAACGTAATCTTCTAATCTTTTGGGTTTTTGGTTTCTATTGGTTCTAATTGGTCTGTCGTGTAATATTTCTGAGTCGTGTAAATATTTGGCTTCTTTTTGTGTTAGAGTGTCTAATTTTATATCTGGGTGACCTTCCTTCCATTCTTTGATGTTAATATCTTGGTGTTTGGGTTTGTGTTTCTCTTGGTTATTATTTTCGGGTAAGGTTTGTTCTCTCCTATCTTGTTCATTATTATGTTGGTTTTGACAGTTATGTATTTCATTTAAGTGTATTTTCGACCAATTCGACTGTTCATGAAAAACTGCATTCCTGGACACAATGAACCTATTATGATTATCCACAAATCTAAATCCTTTGGTTCCTGTTTCATAACCCATAAATCTTAATCTCCTTGACACCTTTCCCCCCTTATGTCTCAATTGTTTTGGTATGAGCACGTCTGCTGTTACTCCAAAAATGTGTAAGTGAGCTATTTGAGGTTTTTTATTATACATTACCTCGTAGGGTGTTTTACTCAATATGCTAGACCAAGATCTATTAAGTGTATAATTTGAGTATACAAGTGCTTCGGCCCAAAATGTTTGTCCTAGTCCTGCGTCATCTAAAACACATCGTATCATTGTCTGTAGGGTGTAATTCCTACGTTCAACCACTCCATTTTGAAAAGGTGAAAATGGTGAAGAAGAAAAATGTAATATTCCATGTTCCTTTAGCCAGATTGAAAAACTTTTGGATAGGAATTCTGACCTGCAGTCAGTCATAATTTGTTTGATTTTAATGTTATTCTGTACTTCTATTCTCTTATAAAATTCTTTAAATTTTGTGATTAAGGGTATACACAAAACCGTAGCGATTGAAGTCATGTACGATAGTTAAGAAAAATCTTTTTTTTATATTTTATGGAAGGTTTTAGGGGACCAATTGGAAAGTGGAACTGGTTGCGCGTGTTGCTTTTCTTGGTCTGGGTTTGGTTTTGATTTTAAATGACTTACACACAGAACACTCTAGGTAATTTTTGTAATTTTTTTACTTTTAGTCCTTCGGAACAATCAGTCATCTTTTGAATAACAGGAAAACTAAGGTGTCCCAGCTTTCTGTGTAGTAAATGTGCGCATTCATCGTGCAAAGGTTTCCCTACTAGAATTTTATTCCTTTTTGGTGTATTATAATTGTGAGAATCTTCTTGGGTTTCATTTGAGCCTAAATTGGCGTTGATGCTAGATTGATTGTCACTTTCTGTGTCAAGATATGATAGGTTTCCGCTAATTGTAATTCCCTTTATGTCTACTTTGTCTTTTGTCATGTATACCTTCCCTTCTTTAATGGGGATTTCTATGCCTAAATCCCTGCTCAGCTTCAATGCTGCAAGTATGTTATGGGGTATTTGGGGGACAAGAAGTACCCCCTCTATTTCACCTATCTCATGTATATGTATGTTCCCTTTCCCAGTTACCAAAACATTATCTTGACTGGCTACTTTAATCATAAAGTTTTCTTTTGTAAAAGATGTGAGTAATCTCCTGCCATAAGTAGTGTGATTAGTGGCTCCTGAATCTATAAGCCAATGATTCTTCTTTTTTATTGTATTGATGTAGAATTTCTGATTCCCTAGCCCGTAAAGAGTTCCTGACTGATTTTCTTGGGCATTATCTCTGTATTTTCTCGTATCCCTTGGAATGGGAGAATCATTACATCTGTATCTGTAATCTGAGTGTCTTTCATGGGGTCTATGTCTATTTTCTTGTCTGTCTCTACTTTGGTAATGACCTCTTCCTCTAATGTTTTTTGGACAATCAATTTTGTAATGACTCTTGGAGTTGAATGTAGCATTCAGGCATGTCCGTATCTTTGCTATGGAATTCTACCCTTTTAATAATTCTACTATCTCTGTGGTGTAGTGATCTATCTTTTCTTAGATTATCTTCGGCAATTAATTTGTTCGTTAGTGTCTCTATTGATAGATGCCCCATTGTAATACTATCTAGTTGACTTATGAAATTATCCTAACTAGGGTCTAGTGAATTTATAATAATGCTCTTCATGCTTTCTTCTGATATAATTTCCTCTCTCTGTAATAATTCTGCCCTGGTAACCTTTAAATTTAATATGTGTTCGCTCATTGAAGTCCCTGCTCTAAGTCTAGCAGAATGGAAATTTCTAGAGATTCGAGTTGTTGTTGCCACACTTTTGCTGTAGAATAGGTCAAACATACATTGTATTAGATCTGGTACAGTTAAATAATGGTTAATACTAGGGGAAATACTGGGGGAAATACTAGCTATTAATAGGTAAAATGCTTTGTGATGTAGGCAGTCCAATTCAAGTGTCCAAGGTTTTTTTGGAGGGTCAGTAATCATGAAAAGTAAGTTTTCTCTCAGAAAAGTGACTTGGAGCTGTTGATTCCATTTTTGTAAATTGGTTTCATCTAATTTTAAAATAGGGAAGTTGATGGGTAAGGTCCCTGAGTTGTGTGAAGTGTTACTTACTGAGAGTGGCTGTCCATGGTTCTGAATCATAGGAAAGCAGTAATATGGTAATGGAATACTTGCAGGCAATTTAAAAAGACAGGCTTGAACTTTTTTTTTCTCTTTCCTTTAGGTTGTTCTGCGCATGTGCGAAGTTCATTTCTATTCTGAAGTCGTCAAGAGAGGTTCCTTTCTCCGCTGCTCCTGAGCGTGGGCCTGTCTCGACTGGATGAGTCTCTGGGTGCCGGTTGTGGCCAGATGGGAATCGAGTCGTCCTCTGGATCATCGATGGATCGTCTGGGTAGATATCCTGGTCAATCAGGCGATGTCGTTGTGATGGTAAGTATTTTTAGCGGTTTTTCGGTATTGGGGATTGTGTTAGTGGTAGAAGGCTGTAGTTAGTGTCCGGATTGAATAGTGTCAGCGGTTTTTCGGTGGTGATGTCTGCGCCCTTTATATAGTGTTTGTTTATTTTTTGTTCAATGTCTGTAATTTCTTTGGACATTTTTAGTGCATTAGGGTAATGTAGTGGTAATTTTAGTTCTGATCCAAAAGCTGTGGTGAGAATCTATTTCGGCTTCGGTGGGTTGATTTTGTGAGTGAGGTATTGTTTTTATTTCTTTTGTTTTTAAATAGGTTTGAGCCTGTGTTGGCCATTTTGGATTCAGGTCATCCCTTAGTGTACAGTCGGCCATCTTTGTTGTTTATTCGACTAAAGATGGCCGCCGTTCAAAAATGGGCGCCAAAATTTTCCCACCAGTTTCATACTGGCCGTTGTTGTTTGGTTCGTCTCTCACCGGGCTGGTTTCTGTGGCCTTCATGTTCAATTTTTGAGCTCCATCTGTGGCTTCATGTTGTTTAATTAGTTGTCCAAGGTTTTCGATGAGTTCTTTGTTGTTGGTAGGTGAGTTTAGTATTTTTAAAATGTTTTTTTTTAGTTTGTTTGAATCTGCTGTGGCATCTGTCTTTTCTTCGATTCTCCTGTCATTGTTTTCTGGCGTAGTTTTGGAAATTAGTGCTGGTTTTCTTTCGTTTGTTGTTCCCTCTGGGATTGCTTTGGGTGGTGACAGTTGCGCTGCCATTAATTTTGAATATTCTCTGGTATTCATTCTCTTTTTGCTTTCAGTCATGTTTCAGAGTTATGGGCATAAAACCGACCTCTGCTACCAATTTGTTATGTAGATTCAAGGATCAAGCCCAATAACTCATAGAAGTCATTCCTTTTCTATTAAATATATTTATTGTTTCTATTAAACATCTTAACAGGTATCATGACAGAAAAGAGCTCAGGATGAAGGAGCGGATGGGGCTTATATACTAAGGAGGCGGAGCCAAGTTAAGGAGGAGTTATGAGGGAGTGGTTATTGGAAAAGGGAATTAATATTTACATCCTTTTGATATATACATCAATCAATCACAGGGTTAGTCAATTACATGTGACATTTTTAAACTACTAGACATATCCTGAGAGATTCTAGGCTGTGGTTATCCTGAACCCACCTCTCCACTGTGTAGACCTTTAATATACACGAAGGTATATGATCACTTTCCAGGTAAGGTAGGACATCAAAATTTTCTACATAATGTAGTAAGTCCATAGAAGTTAGGATGTAATCAATGGTGCTGGTTTTGGACCCTACCACAAATGTAATCTCGCCAGGATATTTGTATCATCAAATATACTCTGAGAAGCTATTTTGACTTTCTTTCTCCCAATCAAACTTTGCTGTCTCTTGGTCCTCTAGAATGCAGCTCCTTACTCCTGAGAATCCAGACTGCATTCCATCACACTGAGTTCTATTGAGTTTCTATTGATACTATTGATTGCTCTAAAGAAAAAATTTTTTTGATTAAAGTCAAGCATGTGTTGAGAAATTCTTTAAGTGGTACAGAGGGCAGCTCCAGAAAATATGTATGGTTGTCTCAACTTCTGCAATCAAGCAGATGCCAAGATCTTCTAAAAAGGGAAATTAATGAATATGTTTTTCAATGCTTTCAAGCAAGGATATCAGAGTTTGCTAAAGTATACAGTTAGATTCAACAGTATTATACAACATTCACTGATAAAAGTTGCTGAGATGGTAATCATAACATTTTAATGCTTGCTGTTACATAAATATACAAATGGTATTTTCATTAAATCCCCGCTAGATGTTCACACTGAATGGGAGGCATGTTGAATATTTTTAAACATGTCATTTGGTAACAAACACCAATATACTGTGACTTATGCTTTATTTCCAAGCCTGGTTCAATTCAATTCTGACAGTTGATATTTCCATGACTATATTGAGCCATATTTTATTGCAACCTAAAATTATTGTCCAATAGTTTACAAATTGTGATGCTATTCTAATAATTTTGAATAATCAGGAACTGGCCTTTAATTCACAGTTGAATACAAACACAATAAACAACAGTTTTGAACTATCTGGGCCTCTAGGATGTTAAGTCCTTTATATTACCAAAAAAAAAAAAAAAAAGGTTATGAAAGCAGATGAAAAATGATCCCCCCAAAGCATGTTTTTAATAACCTCTCATGGTAGAAATTTGGAAGAAAGGTTCAGAGCTTTTATGTAATTAAATAATCTGTATAGTAGTTTTTATTGTTGAAAAAGAAAGGCCAAAACCAAGCAGTTTTATCTATCAGATGTTTATCTGTGAGAGTTCTGAGCTCATTTTGAATAATAGTAACAACATCAACACCAACAAATATCCATTGTCCAGTCGGACTACTGCAATGATTCTATCTATCTACTTATCATCCATCCATCCATCCATCCATCCATCCATCCATCTATCTACCCATCTCATAAAAAGTGATTGTGGGTGGCATATAGGAAAAAAGAATAAAAAAACCAAAACATATCAAATATAACCATATAAACATACACAGGGAAAGAGATGAGAGTTGATCAGCAACAGACCAACCGCAATATCTCATAGCCCCTGAGATTCCGGGCCTGATGACAAAGTCCGTCTTAAAGGACTTCTGGACAATAATGAGGGATGAAGCTGACCTCAATTCAGTGGGCAGAATGCTTCAAAATGTGGGCATTAGAGCCCCTTGGACCCACCAATTGTAGTTCCCTGAGACTCAATACCCACAGCATGCTTCTCTGGTTGGATTTGACAGGATGAGCAGATGTCATGCGGGAGAGGTGGTCCCTCCGATAACCATCTCCATGCCATGAAGAGCTTTAAAAGTCTAAATCACCACCTTGAAGTGGACCCAGAAGCAGATTGGCAACCAATGCAGCTGACATGAGAGATAATATATGCTTTTTAGAAGCACGTGTAATTGCTACTGCATTTTCCAGCAACTGAAGCTTCAGATACCCTTTAAGTGTAGCCCCATGTAGAGCATATTACAAATGCTCATCCTTAGGTAAGTCACTAAGTAACCTTGAGCAAAGCCCCCTGATCCAGGAACAGGTGTAAATGAATAGCACAAAGCTGTGCAAAGGCCCACCTAGCCAAGATTGACACTTGCTTTTTGAGCAGGAGTTGTAAGTCCTGGAGAACTCCCATATTGTGCACTCACTCTGTTTGGAGTCATACAATCCCATTCAGCCCCAAAATGGCATTGTTCTTGATTCCAAAACCCAAAGAAACTCATTCTTGTTGGGCTCCAATTGAAGTCTATTCTCCATTCTGGGTATCATAGCCTTCAAACAAGAGGATAAGATGTCAATAGGATTGTTTAATCTGCCAGGGGTAGAAATATATATTTAGGGATCATGAGCATATGAATGATATCTTACCTCAATGGATGAACTGGATGGATTATCCAAATGGATGGATGTTTTATTTTAACAGCTTCATGTAAATGTTGGAAAGAATTGATCCCTACATGGTAGGAGCATACATGAGGTAGATATCTTATCCCCAATCATCACCATTTGGAACCAACCCCAGAGAAAGGAGATGAACCAACACAACACATTGCCATCCACCCTCAATCCCCTGATCCAGAAATATTTCATGGTCTATGATATAAAACCTGCAGAGCAGTCAAATAGGCAAAGACAGCTTTCAGATTCCTTCAATGATGGTAGGAATTTTCAATCCACTCAGCAGTGTATTCTATTTTTTTTTTCTTAAAACTTTCCTCATCCAATTTGACTATGGTTACCAACCTCAAATTCTTCAGTATTACCTCTAACAAGGTATTTTTAGAAAGAACAAAATTAAGATAGCAACATTCTTGATAAATTCAAGAACTCTATTTTCATCCTTTGGCATACAGAATAGATATTAATGTAAATTTATTTATATATATTTATAAATAGAAATAGAAAACTATTTTCATCCTTTGCCAATTCCAGTGAATTAAAGTAATTAGCACTTGCTCTCTGTCCTCTCTTTATCCAGCCCCAGATTATCCCTAATTCAAAAATGCAGACTACATGATGTAGGCTTCAATGCACATTGAAGGATGCTTTTCATAGAATAAAATTCAAAATACAATTCGGCACTCCATAGTTGCAAGGCAAATGCCAGGGTGAAGCATGAAAAGCATCTTAATTTAGCTACTTCAGGTAGGTATTTTATAGAGAACAAATTAAGACAGCATCCAGGCACAGTCAATAAGCACTCAGAAGCTTCCAGGTTTAATCACTGACATTTTTCAATAAAATGGACACAGGCTAATTAGGCTGAGAACCATCTTCAGATTCATTTCAACTCTTGGTGACTTTCTGAATGAATCTACACCAATTTCTTGCCAATATTATAAAAGAAGTTTCCTATAGTCTTCTGAGATTTTCTTTTGCTTCCTAGTCTACAGGACAGAGATTTACTTGTCACATCCAAATCTTAATAAAGATTATCATTTAGCTTAGTTTTTCAAGATTATCAGCAATCAGATAGATCCTGCAATCAACAAGGATTATTACTGAAACAGTGGATTTCTTGAATCAACAATTTCCCAAGATAGGTTTCCCAATTAATTTGAATAGATGCATACTGATGTTAGGGAAGCAGAGAACTTGTTAGATTACTTTTGAAAAAGAAAATAATAAGTGCACAATAATTTAAGTTCAAGAGTTTTTTTTCTAAAACAGAAGAAAGACAGTCACAGTCTGTTAATTGTCTTATTAGAATGATGCTAGATTTGAAATAGTTTTAAGCATTTCCCAGGAACTGAACATGTCACATGATCTTTCAAAAGATTTTTCCAAGATCTGGACTGAAAGGGCTAAACAATTTGTCAAGGTAGCCAAGGCTACTAAGTTTTTGGCTTCTGGTTAGAACATTGAAGAATGTTACATTAGTTCCTATTACAATTGCAGTAGCTGAAAGATGGTTATCTGGACTTAAATATCTTAAAAGGATAAAAGCCTAAACAAGAAGGTCATCAGAAGAAGCTTGACATGATTTTTAGAAATCACAACACAGAAGACCAACAGCTCTTTGAAATATTGAGAGCAAGTAGCATGAACCAAATTGGCTTTTCCTGACAAATGCATTGTTTATGTTCTGTCAGTTGTTATGGATAACAACTGCATTTGTACAAAGTAGCATGGCAAGTCAATAAAAGGCATTGCCTGCTGCATGTTGAGTAAATGAGGTCTCAGTAGGATGCAGTTGCTGGAGAATAACATAAAATGTAGCATCTGAAAGCCAGCAATGCTTGGATTTCTAAAGCCTTGCATTTTGAAGTTTGTCCTCAATTCTGATGCCTTAGGTGTTTGCTATAACTATATATTGTGACTAATGCATCTTCATTCAGTGATCTTGTGTGAACAAAACACTAAAATCTATATCAAATACAATCAGACTGCAAAAAGTAAAATAAACAACTAACCAACTGGAATTTAATTTATACTATTTGCTGTAGGACTTGGTATTTACTAATAAAGTCAATGGTTATATTCTTCAAGTACTACTTTTTCATTATATGTACCGGTACATCTTTATAAACATAAAGAAATGCATAATATCAGTATAAATGTGACTCTTTTATTTTATTCCTTGATCAGAAGGAATAAATGGAATTTATGTTTCTAATGTATTCACTATAGATTATTTTTCAGATTTGAGAAAGCCAGTGAGATGTCGAATTGTGCACTTGTCTCTGAAGATATATAAAAATATGCAAACATTAGCAGTCTACAGATAGGATTTTTAACATCACCCATTCATTATAGATGATGCTGATGCTGGGCGATGCAAATTGATCACAGATGCATTCTACCTACATGTTAATTTTAATAGCCCCCAAGGACATTCTGTGCATTGTCTGAGAAAAAAGCATAGTACCAGGTAGAAAATACGAATGTTGTGTGACTAACAGGCTTACTATTGAATTGCCATTATCCAGTTCTATGTATTCCCCCATATCCCATAAGAATATCATTCTTATTAGGCAATGGGCTTTATTGCCTGTTCAATTTGTACCTGTATTCAGTATACTCATCTGTATGAGTATTGCTTACAAATGTTACACACCCAGCATTCTTTTTAACCTATATTAGACAATGTATGTATACACACATAAAATTGATTTTTTATTCTTATTTCTTCATCATATTATTTCAACAAGCATCTGCTAAGGAATAGTAATGTCTTTCTACAATAGCAATCATATTGTTTTCCTGTAAGAAGCAAGTTATTTTATCCTATTCATAGCAGACTGAAATTTATTGTGAAATCACAATTTTTGCCGATTACTTACTCTCCCCAAAAAGCCATGTTTACATTCCATTTTCTTATTTCCTAAATATGAAAATAAAGAAATGGCAGAAAGAAATTTAAACATTATTTTCTTTTACTTTTTGTCTTCTGATGACCTCTCCTGGCTAAGCTTTTCATTATCTTTAAAATAAATAGTTCAGTATCTTCATCATTTTTAAATCTTATCAGTCCATTGATTGTTTAACTGTTGCAATCATTTAAAAATTGGTATTTGTAATATTAATTATCAAAGCATAGGATTAAATGATACTGTATATTTTATTTGTATGAGAACTTATATGAGATTCAAAGTTTATATATATTTGCCATAATCCTAGTCTTATAGAGAAATACTTAGTTTAGTTAATTCTACTAAATGAAACAACTAGAATGTTTAATGTATTTATTTATAAAGCAACTTTAGCACTTAATGTTCTTTTGTGCCAAGTTATATGTGACTATGTATATTGACTTCAGCAGCTTCTCTATAACTGTGGTTATCCTTGCAATAAATAAACACAGAGAGAGAGAGGTATACATGGTTAATAATAAATTTGAGTCATATTGTATTAAATAGTAAGGCTATGTAACATTTCAAACATAATGTATAAAAGATATTTGGGGTACCTAAGCACATGTCATGAAGCTGCAAAAAATAGTCATGAGGTAGGGGCCTGAATCAGGCCTGTGTTAAAGATGCTATATTCATACACCAAGATATCACATGCTACCTTTTCAAAATGGAATCTGAACCATTGCATTCTTCTATTAAACAGTATATGTAGTTCATAACATTGAGTTGCATTATGAGAGTTCTATAACTGATCCTGCAGTAATATGGATCATACCCAATCTACATGCATAACATTCAGAAGACTGCTCTTCAAAACAGTCTTCAAAAAAATGTTCTCCCATTATGCAATTACCTAACTAATTTCTGTGTCAAAACAAGCAAGCGATAAAAATCATAGGGTGATCCAGTATATAACTTCTTACCAAGAAACTCAAATATCTGTAAAATAGGTTCATCCACCAAAGATTTACAAATAAGAACGCTTAGGTAGCATTAAGACTTTTTAGACATTTGTTTTAAATCACTTTTACTATTTTACTTTCATTTCAGGTAGGTAAAGAGTTTCCCTCATTTTATGTGAATTACCTATTTTGTGATTGAAAAAGGCATAACCTTAGGGGAAAAAAGTTTGACATATGCTGCAGAAAAACTGGTGCTGAGCGTATTTGTCAGTACATTTGGATTACAAAATTGGGCACCAAATCCACTTTTTGTTCAGGTTTTCACATTATGCAAATTCATCTTATTTGAAGTTTGAAGAGAATCTAACTTTAGCATATGGACGTCTGAGTTTTTATGCTTTTCTGCACAACTGTATTTGACTAATTTTTGATATGTTAGTATATAATTTGGTTTGATGTACTTGTTCAAGAAAGCAGATCTGGTTATGTTTGATTTTGTTTCTGCCTCTATGCATCTCCCTATCAGTCGATCCCACTTCCACTTTATTAATGTAGTTACAATAATACAACTGTCTGTTTAACAGGAGGCAAGCATAGAGTGGGCAGGCAGAGAGAGAGAGAGAGAGGGAGGGGAAGGGGAAGAGAGAGGGGGAAAGGAGGGGAATGGGGAGGAGAGGAACACACATTCTCAGAAACTAAAAAACAAATATGACTATATAAAACCTATTTATGTACTGTTTTTTCAGGATTCTGAAGAAAGAAGTCCTCAAATTCTTTCTTTACAAAAGTATATTGTCTAACTTTTTGATTGATTTATACCTAAATCCAAATTTGAGTACTCTAAAACTATGTATGTGTTCATATATGATAAGTGTGTGTGCATGTACATATATACACACATACATACTCATAATACAATGCTAGGGAGTATCGTAAACAAACCTCCTGTAAGCCATTCATATAACAAGAGTATGTATATGCGTGCATACGCGTTAAAGTGTAATCTTGCACTTTATGTACCTGAAGAAAGCTATGCAAAATTTGGATTTCAACATATTGGACATCAAATATTGATTCTGCAGAGCAAGGATGACTGAGTCTTTCTTTACTTTCTCTTTCTTATATACAATATCACTGCATATATTAACAGGGATGAAATCAATATTAAGAGCAATCCAACAGCACTAAGCAAAAGGCCCAGCATTAGATTATTTCTAAAAGAGGGAATAAATTAATGTGGCTTGAGATTATTTGGTTCATGTGTTAAGACATGCTCCTCTTAATATCACATACTCTTTAGAGAATAATAAGACATTTGCACTTCTTTAACTTGTGACACAACTTACCATCATACCTCTTTTTACCAAACTTGGACTTTTATCAAATAGGTATAGAGGCCATAGATTACCTCCCACTGATATCTGTCATTCCTCACAAATGATCAGCAACCAAGATTTTCTTCAAATATGATTGAGCTCTGATATCACTTTTTCTCTTTGTGACAAAATAAACAAGTACCAGTTATTATAAGTAGTAGATGGAAATATGCTGAGTCAAATACCACCAGGTTTGGCTATTAAATCTTCAGTATGACTGATTATAAAAAAACAGCATACAATACTTGTGTCCCCCAAAAGCAGAAGAGTCAGCACTGTGTATCACATGCATGTAGATCATTTGGAAGAGAAAGTCAAACTGCCATTCTCTGGAATGCTGTATATAGTTCCATAAGCTAGAAAAGCAGCTTTCTACAAAAATTAGGCAAACAACAGAATATTTCACTCTGATATCAAACAACTAATGCTACAAACATGCATGTACTGTAAAATTGTTAGGTTTCTGAAGGTAGCTCAATGTATTGAATCTCCTTAGGGCACCTAGGGATACCCCCCCCATGTGAAATCTCACTGACTCACCGGATAGGTGCTTTCATAACAGCTCTTCAGAAGGCTTACATTTTACTGATTTTTCTTCAAGAAACGAAACTTTATTCATCAGAATCAGCCGCAAAATTCCCCATTATCGCCCTGGGTATCCACTCTCTTTGCGCTTTGCTTTTCAGAAATCAGCTCTAGAAAATCCCCACCATGAATGGGAAAACAAAAACTTCAAAGAAAGCCAACCAGCACCCGCCAGCTTGTTCCCTCGGTTCAACTAAATGCCGTCAATACTTCGGTTCCAAGAAAAGCCGGTACCTGTCTTGCGATTTTCCGACCTTCCCTGCAGCAATTCCAAACAATCTGCAAGCCTTTATTTGACTTCCCTTACTAACCTGCCCCATTAAATACAACTTGTCACTGCCTCAATGTGGAAGCGCGGTACTTACGGGAGGACGGAAAGGCTGTCTGGACTCTGTCGCTGATGTTGCTCAAAATCCACAGGAAGAGAGCTCTTTTGAAGGCAGCGCGAACCCCAGCCATCCTGCACCTTCAAACTGTTAGTCCCAGGTATCAGTTGGAAATATTCTGATTCCGTCTTCAATTCTCTTTCTTCAATCTTCATCTGCTGCTTGTCACCTTGAGGGAAATGTCACTGTCGTGTGTCGAAGTTCCCGAGACTTCAGCGTTCTTTTCTTTTGGAATATAGGTAAGCAACTTCACTTCAGGATATCAGACCAATAGGAACAGATGTCACTTTACAGGACAAGATCTCGGAGAGAGCGAGCAGCTTTCGGGAATAAACACTCAACCGCTGTGGCAGAAATCACAGCTCCTCAGCTTTTTCTGTAAAGAGAAGGGGTGCTTCAAAAAGCTTTCCTTTGCCCGGCTGCCGCTGAATTGATCCGTGGGATTCAAACGCACACTACAGCCAGTCAGAAAGCAGGCACGCATTCAGATCGGGCTAGCGGGCGATGGAGACGTTCCCGCCGCAGAGCAGCAACCTTACAGCCTCTGTCTTCCTACAATCACCATTCACCAGCAGGAGGAAACACTGCGGTCGCCTCCGCGACTAAAAGTGGTAACAGAATAACCAACAACCTAGAGGCTCCGAGGAGAGAGAATTCTACGCGTCCCTCCAGCTCCTCTCTGTCTTTTCGGCGGCTCCTCCTCTTCCGCGTACCCACCGCTCCCTGAAAGAGCCACCTCCCCAAGTCTTCCCCACTTATACTTTTAAACCTAAAGGGAGATAAAACAGCAGCCCCAGCCTTGCGCAGTGGGCCTTGCAGGAGTCGCTAGAGAGCAGAGAGCGGCTGCCCTGATCAGCAGAGCAACGCAAGTATTGCTATCCATGGTACTGAACTTGGAAACCTCTCCTTCGTGATCTTGGCAGGAGGTTTGGGGTTGGGGGTTTTATTTTCCGCTTTCAAGGAACCTAAAAAGAGGTCGCCGACAAATCGACATTCCTCTTTTTCCTACTTCTCTTCTTCTTTGCTTCCCCTTCAGAACGAGATGGTATATGCTCCCTGTGCTCCAGCCTCCTGGGATCCAGCTACAAACGAAGCAGTCTAGCCAGCAAGTCTTCCGAGCGGTCCTAAGCACTCAGAATAGGAGCTCGGTATCCTGCTTGTAAAACCAGCAGGATGATTACCGGAGGCTCCACTGTGAGTGTGGTTGTTTGTGTATATTCCTGTATGCGGGTATGAATACACATAGAAGAAATCAAGAAAAAAATTGTACTAAGATAATAGGACAGGACAGGAAGCAACCAGACGGGTTTTGTGAGTTTGATTAGAAATTGCATCCAAAAGTCACCTCTGCCTGTTTCTTCCCTCTTCCACAAACTCCGACCCCATAATAGATTCAAATGAGAGTTACTGAGCTCTATTTTTTAAGATGTTTATTATAATTTCATTTTAGTTATTTGAATGTATAATTAATGCATCTCCCTTTTTAAAAACTGTTATACTTCCCACTTCATTTAGAAGGGAAAAATAAAAACACTGTTGCTTTTTGGAGGTAATTTCATAGAAGTTTGTAAGAAAACCTGTTTCTATAGGTATTGGACAAGCCTTTGTATACAATAATAACAAATGCTGACATTTTGTTTAATGTTTTAAACTTATAAACCTAAAAATCTGCTCTTACGTCAGTAGATCTGGCAACAAGATCATATCTTCTCAGGAATTACCACCCATTGTAAAATCCACTGGCCCTTCATTAACTACTTCTATAACACTCTTTTAGAAAGCTGGTAGCTAATCTTAATTTTGCTTTAAGAAACAAAACTTTATTCTTTTCCCAGAATACTGCCACCTTCAACTAAATCATTTATGAAACCTATTATTGCCACAAGGAATAACTCTCCAATGTGCACACGAGCACTTTATGTTTTAGAAGTTTTTTTCCCTGTATTTTGATATGGCCCATTGGCTAATCAGCAACAATAAACTGTTTTAGAAGTCAAACTCCAGAAAATCCTACAGAAAGTGACCAAAGAAAGAACTGCCAGAAAACAATCAGCATTCTCAGTTCAACAAATCTGCCACCAGCATCTTCATTCCAAAGAATTGACTTCAGCTCTATTTTTTAACATTAACCAGAGAGTAATGAGAAAGACTCTCCCAACACCAGTCCAAACACCAACTTCGAACCCATATATGATTTATCATATCTTCCTGCCCAATCAATCAAACATTACGCATGAAAGGAGTTCTCTGGAAGTACTTACGAAAGGAGGCAAGGGCTGTCTGGGTTCTGCCACTGATGTTGCTGAAAATCCACAGGAAGAGAGCTGCTCTGCAGCTAGTATAGAGAACCACAACCATCCTGTACTTTCAGATCTATCTTCCCCCACTTAGTCTCAGGCGGCAGTTATAAATAAGCTCTTGCTGGGTCTTTCTCAGATCTCCCTCTGCTTATCAATTGTCACTTGTGGGGTAAAAGTCAGGTACAGTTACCTATTTTATTGGTTTACACGAAGTCCCGAACACTTTGGGGTTCTTTTTCTCTTGATATATGCAAGCCTTCTTCTTCATACTACGCCAAACGAAGTATGAGAGACAGTGAGGTCACTTCGTAGGGAGAAGGGCTTGGACAGACGGAGTGGGATATTAGAAGAAAATGCTTTGCCTGCTGCCCCGAGCTAAAACCGCTACGGCTGAGTCCTTCTTCCCATATAGCAGAGGGCTGCTTCTGAGAGCTTTCCTCAGCCTGGCTCCTCTGTACAGGTACGCGAAGCTCATATGCACAGCCAACCATAGAGCAGACTATCATTTAGATCAGCCAGCAAGCTATAGAAACACTCCGGCCCTGCTTAACAGCCTCTCCTTTTATTCTTCATTCGCCAGCAGAAGGAAATGCTGTCGCCGTCACCATGACTAGCAGCAATGGTAATATAACCAACAACCAAAAAAAGGGGAGGAGGCAGATGGGGAGGAGAAAATGCTCCCCTCCCGTTTCTCTGCCTTTTCGCCGGCTCCCCCCTTCTCTTCCGTATACTTCCCGCTAGCTGGAAGAGCCGCCTATCGAACTTCTCTAGTTTTAAAACGAAAGGAAGCTAGAGGAGTATCAGCAGCCCTGCGCAAAAGCCGGTGCAGCAATGGCTACAAGAGAATGGGGAGCCGCCGCTCTCACACTTCTCAACGGCGATGGTGCTGCCCATGGTATTCAATTTGGAAGCCTCTCCTTCCAATCTTAAGGACATTTTGTTCCCTTATTTTTGCTTTGAACCGAAAAATAACCAGTCGCTTCCTATCTTTTGCATATTTCTCTTCTTCTGTGCAGCCCCTTCCCCCGCCTTCAAACTGAGGTGGTATAGGCTGTCTCTGCTCCAGCCTCCTGGGATCCAACTACCATCGAAGCAGTTCAGACAGAAAGTCTTCCGAGCGGTCCTAAGCACTCATATTGGTTGCTCAGCATCTTGCCTTGTAAAAAAACAAACAAACAAACAAACAAACAAAAAAACCAAGAAGGACTGCTACTGGGGAAGGCTCCATTGCTGGTCTTTATATGTGTGTGTGTGTGTGTGCGCCCGCAATTAAAAATACACACATGGTAGGAGGCAAGGAAGAAAAGCTATCCTAAAATAACCGGACAAGAATTTGTAATGCAATCAAACATTATTGTAGGTTTTGCATCCAAAAATCTGCTTCTCTCTGTTTCTCTCCTGTTTCACTCACTCTGACTCCACAAAGTCTAAATCAGTGATTTAGGATACAGTGCTTCTTGTTATAATTTTATTTTGATTAATTATGTATATAATTAATACATTCACTTATTTTTAACATATGCTTGCCACTTTCATAGAATAGAAACATAAAAGTGCTGCTGTTTGGTAGGAATACCATCAGCATTTGCAAATGCCTTGCTCTTCAAATGCAAGTTTCTGTATAAATAGGATAAACAATTGTATACTTTATTCTGATGTCAACCAATCCATGATAAATATTTGCTTTAAACTTGTTAAGTTTATTTATTTATTTAAATCAATAGCACATAGCTCAGTAGATTTTGTGACTAGATTAAAATTTCTCAAGGGAAAGGAAACCACTCACGTGAAATCCATTGAACTATTTTATCAATTTTGCCTCATGAAGCAAAATTTTCCTTTTTGGAAAAAAAAAAGCTTCTTTCAACCAAGTTATCTGCAAAGTTACCTGCTGTCACCCAACTTCTCATTCTCCAGCATGCTAACTTTGTTATTTAGAATTCAGATTTCAGAAAATTATTTGAAGACTGAGGGTAGCAAGTATTTTCTAGAAAGCCAATCAGCAAGCCATTCCCCTGGATACAACTAAGTGCAATACCAGCATCTTCATTCCTATAGAAATTGGCATCCTCTCCACATTCTAACAGTCCAGGCAGCAATTGTCCTAAAAGAAATTCCCCAAAGCAATTCGGAGTCCTTACAGAATTTTCCTTTATCAACCTGCTTCAGAAGGGATGCCGGTAAATAACACAGAAACACAGTACTTACCTGAGGTCAGAAGTGCTGTCCAGGCTCTGCTACTAATGCCACTAAAAATCCATAAGAAGAGAGCTGCTCTGCAGCCAAGACTGAGCCCCACAGTCATTCTATTTTTCTCTTTGCTCTTATAATTTGATTTTGCTAATTGGAGTGCATAATTAATGCATTACTTATTTTCTAGCCCTTGTTTTTGGCTTCACAAGATGAACACATGCATAAAAAAATAATAATGTTGCCCTATTAAAGAAGTCTAAATTCATTTCCAAATGTAATGGGTAGGAGAAGGGGTCACCAAACTCAGATGATTTATGTTGGGATATAAGGCTACTTTAAAAGGATGTAAGCTTGCCTGCCAAGACAATGATGAAGGTCTTTGATAGCAGTTATAGCAGGAATGATCAGAGAGCATGCAAAAATTAAATCTCCTTTCTTCACTTTTTGGTTATGTTTGTGGGGATTTTCAAATCAACTTTGAGAATGAGAGATTGGACATCTATTGAAAGACCTTTATGGTTCCTTCCTGGCCAACAGATGTAGAGAAAATACAGTGCCACAGCACTTATATGCATGTAGTACACCTAGATACTGATTGTTCAAGAGGTCTTTGCAGAATAAAGATTCTCCCTCTATAAGATGGACATATCACATTGATGGGCATTTTGTTAATCAATAAAAAATAATGGGGTTATTTGCTGTAAACTATTTTTTATGAATGAAGAAAGTTTTAAGTCACTTTTATTTGTTTGTCTCCTCATCAAATGATTGTTCCCTCTTAAATTTACAGATTTTGCACATATAGTGTTTAGAAGAAAACCTGCCAAAAAGAATTTTGTGGTACCTAAAAATCTAACATATACATTATTGCATAAGCTTTCTTCATAAAGCATATATATGGAGTATTCCCATATACACATAATATATACACATAGTATGCGTAACTACTGTGGTGGTGAGTAGGAAAGGGGACAGAATGGTAAATGGACAGATAATAATAATAATAATAATAATAATAATAATTTTATTTCTATACCGCCCTTCTCCCGAAGGACTCAGGGCGGTGTACAGCCTATTTAAAAACACAAAAAACACGACAACAATTTAAAATTTAAAATCATTAAATAATTAGGCTCCAATTAAAATCCCAGAAATTTAAAATACCCCAATTTAAAACGTTATGTTAGTAACCCTGCCTGGCGGAACAACAGGGTCTTCAGAGCGCAGCGAAACACCCGGAGGTCGGAAATCTTTCGTATTTCGGGGGGCAGTTCATTCCACAGGGCTGGAGCTCCCACAGAGAAGGCCCTCCCCCTGGGTGTCGCCAGCCGACATAACTTGGCTGATGGCACCCGGAGGAGACCCTCTCTGTGGGAGCGGACTGGTCGGTGGGAGGCTATTGGTGGCAGAAGACGGTCTCGAAGGTACCCGGGTCCTATGCCATGGAGCGCTTTAAAGGTGGTAACCAACACCTTGAATCGCACCCGGAAGACCACTGGGAGCCAGTGCAGCTCGCGCAGGAGGGGTGTCACGTGGGCGCAACGGGTTGCACCCATAACCACCCGCGCGGCCGCATTCTGGACCAGTTGGAGCCTCCGAGTGCTCTTCAAGGGGAGCCCCATGTAGAGAGCATTACAATAGTCCAACCGGGAGGTGACAAGGGCGTGAGTGACCGTGAAGAATTGAAGAATTGTGACTATATATTTGTTTGTTAATATGTATATTTTAATAACAAATCTCAGGCTATAAGAAATTGTGTTAAATCACCAACAGTTGGTGATTTAAATAAGAAAGCTTATTTATTTTCTTAGCTACATAAGGATTATTATTAGGATTGTTGTTTTATTTTAGGATTGTTATTTTATTTTTCCAAAGATGGTCATCTTGCAGCAATGACAGTGTGGATTAATGAACACAGAGGTACTTCAACTTGTTTTGGATATTGCCTTTTTTTTAATTATAGATTTTTTTAAAATGGCCAGGTAAAGTAGAGCAGAACATTCCAAATTAATGATAGCAATATCTATTGCAGGATGAAGAAGGTTATTCTGCCCTAAAATTATAATTCATGCAATTAAACATTTGGAGTATATTTGAGGATAGAATTGGCATTTAGTCTGCCACAAGATTTAGTTTGCTAGTATCTATATATGCAGCATAGTCTGGTGTTGTTCATCTGTTTCACTTAAAAAGAATTATATCACTTATGTGTGGTTTATCACTAAAAAGAATATAGTCTGGCAGATCTACTCTCAACCATCTTTAGTATTTTAGTCAAGAAAATGACTGTTGACTCAGCTAACTTCAATGAATAAGAGTTCTGTCAAAAGCTACTGAGCATTTATTCTAATTGATTTTGCTATTTCTCATTTTCTGGAGAAAAAGTAGGATATAAATCTAATGCTACATAAATATTTAAAGCACTCTCATTCCCCAAATAATGATTAAAAACAATTGTTTTATTAAATGGTATCCCTACTGAGTCTATTTTAATGTAACAATTTTAATATAGTTAATGTGCAATAAGGGCAATTATTATCTCCACTGATACCATCATTTTATTATTCCAATTTGATAGCATACAATTCAAGGTGTGCATGTTTGTGTGCATGACTGATGTACATATTATCTTTAATTCAATATTCCATAAAGTTTACATGTGTGTGTGTGTGTGCGTGTGTGTGTGTGTTGTGCATGCACATTTGTGTGTGTATAAAACATAAATAGACAAAAATATTCCCAACACTGCAATGCACCAATAGTCAAACAACACAGTCCAGAGTAGCAGCCCAATCTTACCATTAGGATACAAAAGCTCACCCTGCTCAGCGTGAGCAGATTTTTACAGCTTCACGGAATGCCAATGATGTAAAAAAGTCTTTGGAAGCAAGGTATTTCAGAGAATTGGAGCGGGCCTGTACTTCCCTCTCATCTCTCAAGGAATTGGGAACCTAAATATCCTGCCTAGATGCAGCCATGGATTTTAACCTGTATCTCTTGTGTTTTCTACCTTAATTGCTCCAGGTTTTGCCGCAATACAAGTTTTTCTTAGACAGTTTGGTGTTAAAGCATCAGACTAGAAACTGTGAGTTCTAGTACTGCATTGGGCATGAAGCCAGTTGGGTGATCTTGGGTCACTTTCTTTTAACTCTAGCAAGGAGGCAATGGTAAACCACTTCTGAAAAACTCTGCCAAGAAAATTGCAGGCACTTATCCAGGCAGTGTCAGAGAAGTGGATACAGTTGAACAGAAAGAAAAAAAAATATTTTTTTCTTCCTCTTTTTTCATTAAAATGGTCTTTGTTCATTGAGCTTTTTCATGAACTCTTTCACAATAGAGAAACTGGATTCATCAGTTACAACTTCCATTTGACTTGGCATTAAATACATGTAAATACATAGAATTGCACCTGATATTGTTAGCTGTTTTTACATTTGCACTAAAATTTAGAAAATAAGCTTTGCTATCCATGGGACACAAAAATTGTATTTTGCTTTGGTCACGTGTACAGAACTGGCCCACCAAAACTAAGAAGAGGAGAAAAATATTTTTTGGCAATGCCAAGACTCTATAATTCCCTGTTTAAATAGACCTTCCTTTCTCCACCTCATATTGTCTTTTACCATTTTAAATCTTTTTTTTTAATCCATTGAGCATTTGGTAGACTGATGTTAAGTGTTTATTTATTTCCTTAATTTATTGGTAACATATTAGGTTAGATTTAAATATTGCGTTTTAATAATGTTTAAATTATTTTTAGGACCTCATTGTCAGCAATCTTCCTTTAGTTATACATTTAATTACATTCTGTTGCTACTCCAGTCCTATTATTACCATTACTATTGTTCAGAATGCAAACTTTTTAACAATTTAACATTCAGATTATTGTGATTTTTAGTATAGAGAACCTAAACATGGCTAACTACAAAGAAGAGTTATTATAGATGGAGATCAAATCATAATCTGACCTGAAGATGAGCAGCTAATGAGATTTCAAAATGAATTGGTGAACAAAATAATAAAATAAAATAAATTTAGTTAAATGCCTCTTATAAAAATAGTATAGAGTTTGCATTAACTCAAAAACAGGCAATGTTTGATACATTATGAATCTAACATGTTAGCAAAGCTGTTCCTTAATTGCATAATTCACTGGCATAAGACTATAATAGTATAAAAACAATGTAAAATGCATTACACATTTTCAATTGTGGGAAATCCATGGATTTTGAGGCAGTTCTCAATCTTTTCTTCAGCATGGGCCCTCCTTAAATACCTTTTGTGGGCATGGACCGTGGCCACAAACTGCCAAGACTTAATTTAAGATGTAAATCATAACATTTCTCCAAGACTTCACGGATCCCCTGTGATGACATTGCAGCCACCAGGGTTCACAGACCACAGGCTGAGAACTACTATTTTGAGGGAATGCTGCTGCAATCCTAAATGATGTTTTAAGAGTTATAAAATTGGCTGGTGGCTTTTCCAGATTTTCTTTCCCCCTAAATAGAATCTAAAAAGAAAGCTGACTACAGCTACAAGAATTATCAGAAATTTCCATCAGAATATTCTGATGTAAATTTAGAATCGTGCAGGCCATAATATATTGAAGGCTTAATCAACATGCTGGTATTGTTTATTAGCAATACATAGGCAAATATTAACAATATATTCCATTATGTCAACATGATCTCTGAAACAGTATATTAATTGCTTTCATTTATTTTTCATATTTCATTGCAGGCCTACTTAGTCAACAAGGTCCTTTAAGAAAACAAAGGTTAGGTATGGACTTCAACAACCTATATTGTTTTTTACTTATTTGCATATGTTAACATTCCAATTTCTACCTTTGGTAAGTTATCACTGAAAAATAAGTCTTTCCCTGCGCTACTGAACATACTCATTTTAATCTACTACTTTAGAAAGGCTTGACATTTTTCAGCAAGACTTGTGATTTCATATTTCAAACTATTTGGATAAGAGCTTTAATTTTATTAGAAATCTACCTGAGCTTGGAATTTCATTGGCATAGAAACTTCTTGGAGAAACCGGTCTAAAATCCACATCTGAACTGTAGTGAACAACTGTTTCTCATATTCTATATTATCTTGACGTTATACATAAATTGCCAAAAATATAAATTCATTCCTGTTCGAAATATTTATTTGAATAAACTCAGTTATAACCCTGAATTTAACTATAACTTAACTCTGCATTGTAAAAAAATTGCTTGATGTTAGTTCTCCCAAATTTGCCAACATTTGATGACTCTAAATATTTTGAGATGGGGAAAAGAATTTCCTTCTCTATGTGAATTTATTATTCCTTCTTGCATTTGTACCACTTTATGTTTGCTTAGCTGCCTATAAAATGCTTTTACTAATTTATCTTAGATCCTCCTTCCATGTCAGATAAGCATTATTTTGACTGCTATATAAAAGGAATGCAAAGTAAGAAATCTTCAGGAGATATTACACTATTATATGAATAATATCTAATCTTAACCTTCAATATATCTATAGTCTAGAATTTCAACTCATTTTCATTATTATGAGGAAATTCCTGATTGTTTGAATTGTTAAACAACAAAGAATCTGCTTCCTGATGTTATGATTGCTCCCTTATAGATGTTTTCAAGCAAAGGTTTGGAAGCCATTGTCTGGCATTAATTGAGGATTCCTACCCTGGAAAATATGGTGGACTTGGAGATCCAAAAGGAAAACCAATGTGTCTTATTTAAATACCTCCTCTTCCTTTCTGTCTGTGTCTTTCTCTCTCTCCACCTGCATATACACAGCAATGCATGCACGTGTATGCATGCACACGCGCACACACACATGCACACACAAACCTCCTCCAATCAGTGTTGACTCCTGGTGACTTCCTGAGTTAGCATCTTGGTAAAGTTTTCAGAAATGGTTTGTCATTGCCTGCTTCCCAAGGCTCAGAGAATCATTGGCCCAAGATTACACAACTGTCTTTGTGCCTAAGAGAGGGCTAGAAATCATAATCTCCCAATTTCTTCCAGTTTAGAACTAATTCAAGTTTCTAGTGTCTCAGGTCTCAAGTCTCAATATTCTAACCCAAAACTAAACAGATTCTTTTTCCAGTCTGAATGCTAATTATCAAATGGGGTAGCTGCCTAATTGATTTCCTCCTACTCATAAATTTTAATTTTGATAGTGGTTGGACTTATTGTACTTTTCTGTTTATAATTTCCTCATAATCCTATTTTACATCATTTCCTATTTGCTTGTATTTAATATAAATTTGCACTTTCTTTGGTCTTCATTTGGGCAAGACTTTCACTTTCTAAAGAACACTTTTTTTCTTTAATATCCTTCTTTATCTTGATTGATTAAAAAATACTGTTTGTGCCTTCTGGGTTGATGTTGTTATTGCTGATGTGGGTGAATATTTTTGGTAGGCATCTATGTTTGGAAAACACCCAAGATTTCTGAAGAAAGTTTACCTTGTTGATTTTTCTTTCAACTTTCCATTAAAGTTATTTTCTAACAGTCAAATGTCATTAAAAATCATTTATACATAGACACATTATATTTGATAATACTCTGCTGATTACTTCCATCAGTTTAACTTCAAGCAGCCCTTGATACCCCTTTCCAAGAGAACTTCTCTTGACCATATTTATTATGCTAATGGTATAGGAAACTGTACCTTTTAAAGATGGAAGCAGATAAAATTGTGGTGAATTGTGGTGATCAGCAAACTATTTGTAGAAAAACAAAATAACTACGGTAGCTATTCAATTTTCTGTCCAGTTCTTCATTTCGTCTTCTCTTCAATAATATAGATAGGGTTTGGCTCCTAAATTAGATATTCTATCCAACAATTTCCAAATGACTTTCATCTTGATCAATGGAGGAACATGACTGCTATCAATTCTGCTATTTTAATCTTTCTTGAGTAGGAACAATTGTGCCGGAAATTAAAAACAACTAAGTAAATAAAGTATATGTTGTGACGTATGCAATATGGAAGTGAGAGCTGGGGAGGAGCCTACACCCTAACCTATACAATCACAGACACACACACACACACACACAGAGAGAGAGAGAGAGAGAGAGAGAGAGAGAGAGAGAGAGAGAGAGAGAGAGAGAGAGAGAGAGAGGCAACTTTTAAACTGAAGCCTAAGTAAAGGTCAAGAGGAGCTGACCATATATTAATTTGGAACAAATTAGCCTTATGAGATGAGAATGAAATGCAGAGTGGAGAAATTGGAGAATAAGTACCAGCAAGTTTCATTTAATCCATATCTGTACATTATTATAATTTTACCCTATGTTTGAAAGAGAATCATTGAATTACATTGTTTTAGCCTGATCTTTAAAGTATTAATAAATAAATAAATATTTATTATTTATATACTTTATTTATACTTTATAAATAAAGTATAAATAAATAAATAAATATTATCATCAGATAACACTGAACCATCAAAATGAGTACATGATTAGTCATGTCCTCATTTTAGAAAAGTACGGGTAGTCCCAGGTGTGAAATCTACTTACCTTCCCTACCGATTCGGAAGTGTACGCATCACATGCACACTCGGACTCTCTGTGCATGCGCAAACCCTTCTGTACATGTGCAGAGAGTAAAAAACAGGTTACTTCCTGGTTTTAACAACAACCGAGTGAGTGGGCAGAGCCTTGCACTGCCATCGCTACCGGTTCTCGGAACCACCGCCACCGTCACTACCGGTTCTGCCGAACCAGTCCGAACTGGTAGCATTTCACCCCTGGGTAGTTCTCATATAATGACCAATTGGGACCAGCAGCTCTATCATGTAATGATCATTATATGGGAAATCATATGACTATACTTTTCTTTCCCCGCTTTCTTCATTGTTTGCTCACCTGGCACTGGAATGCTCACACAAATGCTGGGCTAATTGGCAAGAATGAAGTTAATTTTTGTATTTACATTTATTGGAAAAAAATGAATTACAAGAAATTAAGTTGGCACACAATAGAAAATGTATATCAAAATGAATGCTGTAGCACTGACAACTGTGAGTGCCCTACAAACACAGTTCAATGTATTATCCATTGTATGCCTGCTTACTCTCTTGTAATCTCTTTTTACTCTCCAAATTTTTCCACTCCACAAGGTGGGGGGAACAATAGTTCAGGCACAAAACTATATGTACTGATTTTAATGGCTGTCACTGAGTGATGCTGCAAGAGTCATAAGTACATCCATTGGTAATAAAGTCATTTTATGACTTTATCTTAACTGATACACATCAATACTGTGGGTGGGTGGGGCAGATACAGTGGGAGCAGGGGGGCATATCGTGTTAGAGGAGCGTGCGCTCGCTGTTTACGAGTGGTGGCGCTCTCCGGCCCTCAAGGCTCCACCTTCCCCAGGTTGCACAGACCCTCAGGGCCCGGGCCTTCGGCTGATGTTGTGCAATGCCAGGTCTGTAGTAAATAAGGCCCCCCTCATTTGTGATCTTGTTCAGGAGGGGGGAGCGGACCTGGCAGGTATTACAGAGATCTAGTTGGGCCAGAAGGGGGGGTTCCCTTGTTGAAATGTACCCACCAGGTTTCCACGCATTTCATCAGCCGAGGTCACAGGGGAGGGGCAGGGAGTAGCAGTTATTATTAAAGAAGGTCTTAGACCAAGGGAGGCCACTGTTCCTCAGACGGCAGGCTGTGAGTCCCTCCTTGTGAAGTGGGGTCATGGGGTACAGATGGGTTTGCTGATCACATATCTGGCTTCCTGCCATGTGGCGGCAGCCCTGCCCAAGCTACTCAACATCATCGCAGCAGTGGCAGTTGACACCCCTAGACTTATGGTCATGGAGGATTTCAACCTGCCGACTGTGGGTGAGTCGTCTGTGGGTGGCTCAGGAATTCATGGCTTCCATGACAGCTATGGACCTGACCCAGCTAATTCATAGCCCTACTCACACGGGGGGAAACACGCTGGATCTGGTTTTCGTCTCTGGACAGTGGTTGAGTGATCTTGAGATAGGGGATATAGTCACCGAGCCCTTGTCATGGTCGGCTCACTCTCTCCTTTGCCTTGACCTTCGAACCACTGCACCTCGCCGCAGGGAGGTGGAGCCGATAAAATAGTTCCATCCCAGGCGCCTGATGGAGCATGACAGGTTCCAGATGGAGCTTGGGCCATTCCCTGAGGCTCTGGCTCACGCCTCGACTGGAGACCTAGTGGCCGCCTGGGATAAGGCGGCCACTGGAGCTCTGGATCAGGTCGTGCCTTTGCGGCCTCTCACCCGGCACCGATCTCATCTGGCTCCTTGGTTCACTGAGGAGCTAAGGGAGATGAAGCTCCAGAAAAGATGCCTAGAGAGCAGTTGGAGGGCCAGTCTTTCTGAATCTGACCGGACACTGGTAAGATCTCATATTAAGAATTACGTAGTGGCAATAAAAGCAGCAAAGTGTAATTATTTTGCTGCTCTTATTGCGTCATCAGAGAACCGCCTGGCCGCCCTGTTTAGGGTGACCCGCTCCTTGCTCCACCAGGGAGTGCAGGAGGACCCCTTGGAGGTAGAGCCAAGGACTCCGTACAGTATCTGCATGACAAAATTACTCAGATTCGGGAAGATCTGGACTCTGACTGGGTAGTTTCAGGGGGGATGACTGAGACAGGTCTTGAGAATGTTATCTGGGATGAGTTTGATCCTGTGACTCCTGATGACATGGACAGGATTCTGGGTAGACTGAACGCGACCACATGTTTATTGGACCCATGTCCCTCCTGGTTAGTGCTGGCTTCTCAGGAAGTGACTCGAGGCTGGCTCCAGGGGATTATAAATGCTTCATTGAGTGAGGGTGACTTCCCTGCCACCTTGAAAGAGGCGGTGAGGCCTCTCCTCAAGAAGCCTTCCCTGGACCCGGCAGTGTTGTCTAATTATCGTCCGGTCTCCAACCTTTGCTTTGTGTCGAAGGTTGTTGAGAGTGTGGTTGCGTGACAGCTCCCCCAGCACCTGGATGAAACAGTGTATCTGGTGTATCCAGTTGGGCTTCAGGCCTGGGTACAGCACGGAAACGGAATTGGTCGCATTGGTTGATGATCTCTGGAGGCTCGGGACAGAGGTTGCTCTCTGTCCTGGTCCTATTAGATCTCTCAGCGGCTTTTGATACCATCGACCATGGTATCATGCTGCACCGGTTGGAAGAGTTAGGGGTGGGGGGCACTGTGTTGCGGTGGCTCTCCTCCTTTCTCTCTGACCAGTTGCAGTCGGTGTTGGCAGGGGGAGCAGAGGTCAACCCCGAGGCACCTCATATGTGGGGTGCCACAAGGGTCAGTCTTCTCGCCCCTTCTGTTCAACATTTATGTAAAGCCGCTGGGCGAGATCATCCGTGGTTTCGGGGTGGAGTACCATCAGTACGCTGATGACACTCAGCTGTACATCTCCACCCCGGATCACCCCAATGATGCCCTTGAAGTGATGTCCCGGTGCCTGGAGGCCATACGGATCTGGATGGGGAGGAACAGGCTCAGGCTCAACCCATCCAAGACCGAGTGGCTGTGGTTTCCGACGTCCCGATATAGTCAGTTAACTCCATCACTGACTATTGGGGGTGAATTATTGGCCCCCACGGAGAGGGCTCGCAACTTGGGCGTCCTCCTGGATTCACGGCTGTCTTTAGAAGAGCATTTGACGGCCGTGACCGGGAGGATTTTTCATCAGGTTCGCCTGATTCACCAGTTGCGTCCCTTTCTGGATCGGGACTCCTTACGCACGGTCACTCATGCCCTCATCACTTCCCTCCTGGACTACTGCAATGCTCCCTACATGGGGCTCCCCTTGAGGAGCACCCGGAGGCTCCAACTCGGGCAGAGTGCGGCCGCACAGGTGGTTATGGGAGCGACATGGCATTCCCATGTAACTTGGCAAGCTGCACTAGCTCCCGGTGGTCTTCCGTGTGCGCTTCAAGGTTTTGGTTACCACCTTTGGAGCACTCCATGGCTTAGGACCTGGTTATCTACAGGATCGGCTGCTGCCACCAGTAGCCTCCCACCGGCCGGTACACTCTCATAGAGAGGGGCTCCTCCGGGTGCCATCAGCCAAACAATGTCGACTGGTGGCCCCCAGGGGAAGAGCCTTCTCTGTGGGGGCACCTACTATCTGGAATGAGCTCTCCCGGAGATATGGAGGATCCTGGATCTATGCACCTTCCACCGCGCTCTCAAGACCTTTTTATTCCATCAGGCTGGCCTGGCCTAATTTTCCCTTTTCCCTTTTTTCCCTTTTTAAAATGCAAATTTTAATTTGTTTTTAATTAGTGGGGTGTTTTAAATCTGTTTTTGGCCAAATTGTTTAATTCAGTTTTATTTTGCTTTTAAATTTTGTATTTGTGGCTGTTCACCGCCCTGAGTCCTTCGGAAGTAGGGCAGTATATAAATCAAATAAAACTAAACCAAAACTAAACAAACTACTCACTGAACAAGGCAATTAATCAATGGTTATCTTTATCCTCGTCATCATTACATCATAGCCTACTAAAGCATGCCCACCTTTCTTCAAGCTAGGTGCCACCCTTGGTCTCCAATTAAATGGCTGTACTGTATAAAAAGTAAATAAGGCAGGAGAAAAATGACATTTGATTTTGCTTATATTTCATTACCATTACATTAATGAAATACAGTTGACATGATTAAACTCCAATAGTTTAGCAATATTCTATTTCCATGACATTAAATATTGCAATTCTAAGCAATTTTTCAAAGATGTCAGCTATTCCAGGGTTTGTGGGGACTTGTACAATTCAGGGACTTCTGTGCAAGCAATTCAGTTTTACAATGATTCCAGGCCTAGTGAAGAAAACGTCTAGAATTGATGAAATCATTGCAATAAAAGATTAATCCATAGGAAGTAAGAAGAAATGAAAAGTAATGGTAAGATTTCCCCTATCCAGTCATGATAAGCAATAGTGCTTATCTCAGCCAAGGGAGGCAGAAGTGTCCGAAGACATTTCTGTGGTCATGTGGCCAGCATGATTATATGCCAAGGTGAATGGAATGCTGTTATCTTCCCACCAAAGTGGTACCTATTTATTTATTCACATTTGCATGCTTTCAAAGTTCTGGGTAGCAGGAGCTGGTGCAAGTAACTAGAGCTCACAGTATCACATGGTCTTTAACCAGGTCAGACGTGTGCTTCAGCCGCTTCGGAACGATTTTGGCGAACCGTTTGGTAAGATTCTGTGCAGTTTGGCGAATTGACAAATGTCACCATTGGCTGGCCCCACCCATTCCACTCCACCCAACCCTATCTCACCTTGCCCGCCTTGGCTGGTGGCTAGAGTCATGCCTGTACCCAACTACTCTCTGGTTAGAGTTACACTTACCCACCTAGACCATGTGGCCCAGCTGATCTCTGTGCCTCACCCACTCACCACGGATACCCACAAAGGTAAGTCTCTCGGCCGAAGGGCTGCCTCAGGGTGGACACAGCAAGGCTTGGCCACCTTTCATACATGGATCTTGTCATCCTTCCACCCGCATGCTGCTCACTCGCCCTTCAACTGCAGTCAGGGGATGCATCAGTCCCTGGTTCTGGCCTTCCCTGGAGCCTCTGCCTGCATGCCCCCCTCTTGCCCTTTGCCTTGGGTC
This sequence comes from Pantherophis guttatus, assembly GCF_059756535.1. Classification (NCBI taxonomy): domain Eukaryota; kingdom Metazoa; phylum Chordata; class Lepidosauria; order Squamata; family Colubridae; genus Pantherophis; species Pantherophis guttatus. The sequence continues at coordinate 71,313,806 of NC_142066.1, forward strand.
GGGGATGTGCCAGTCCCTGGCTCTGGCCTTCCCCTGGATCTCTGCCCACATGCTGGGCTGCAGCTGTGAGAATGGTACGAGCCCCATGGGCTAGAAGATAAGGCTGATGGCAGGGAAGGAATGATCTGCTCTGGGCTTGCTGCACTCAGCCGAAGGACCACCTAGGGTGAGGGGGACATGGCAAGGCTCGGCCACCTTTTGGACCCAGTTTCAACTTTTTTTTTATTAAAAAGTTTTATCAAATACAACAGATTTTTTCCCCATCCTTCCTCCCCCTCCCTCCTCCCCCCATCCCCCATTCCCCATCCCTCCTCTCCCTCCAACCTCCCTGGACTTCCCAGAGCAAATACAAGGTATAACATTTAACAAACATAAACTAAAATATGCTAATTTTCTGTAAGCTCTTAATTCCTTCTTGCTCTTCAACTCCCCTTTCCACTAAGAAAACATAATTTTTTAAAAAAATAGTTGGTTTCATTCATAAGCTATTTGAAGCTTTTTAGTCCGATATTTGTTTTGAATATAGTCAATCCATCTTCTCCATTCCGATATATATCTTTCATTTAAATGATCCTTCAAGTACACTGAAATTTTAGCCATCTCTGCTAAATTCATTACTTTTAATGTCCATTCTTCAATAATAGGCAAGTCTTCCTTCTTCCAATACTGCGCCACCAAAAGTCTGGCTGCTGTTATTAAATTTAAAATCAACTTAGTCTCTATAACAGTACAATCTGTAATTATACATAACAAAAAGAACTGTGGAGTAAATTTTATCTTCTTTTTGAGAATATTTTGAATAATCCACCATATTTTTATCCAAATTTCCTTAATTTTTTTACATGTCCACCATATATGATAATACGTGGCATCATCACATTCACATCTCCAACACTTAGGTTGCACACTTGGATACATACAGGCTAGCTTTTTAGGATCTAGATGCCATCTATAAAACATTTTATAAAAATTCTCTCTTAAGTTTTGGGCTTGCGTAAACTTCACATTTCTAACCCATATTTTTCCCCACATATCCATCATTATTGGTTCTTCAATATTTTATGCCCACTTTATCATATAATCCTTAACTAACTCCGTTTCTGAATCTATTTCTACCAATGCATTATACAGCCTTTTTATATGCATTTGAGTTTGATCTCTAATCTGTGTTACCAAATTCTCCTCATTTTGCAAAATACCAATTTTCTGATCTTCTCTCCATCTAGCTTGCAACTGTACATATTGAAACCATGTTTGAATTATCTCTTCTTCTCTTAGTTGATTCAAAGATTTTAATTGTAATATACCTCTTTCCTTGTTAAGAAGCTCTTTGTATATAATCACATCTTGTTTTTGCTCTACACTTATATTCTCTATCGCGTGTCTGGGTATTGCCCACATTGGTAACTTCTCGTTTAATTTATACTTATACTTTTTCCAGACACGCAATAAAGAATTCCTTAATATATGACTTTTAAAAGTCTTATCCACTTTCTTATCATATAGTAAATAAGCATGCCACCCGAAAACCAAATCATATCCCTCAATATTCAATATTCTTTCTTCTGTTGAGTTCATCCAATCACTCATTGCTGATAGGGCAGCTGCCTCATAATATAGTCTTAAATTGGGCATTTTGAGACCTCCTCTTTCACGTATATCCTGCATTATTTTTTGTTTTATTCTCAGTCTCTTCCCTGCCCAGACAAAATTATTAATACCCTTCTGCCATATCTTCAGATTTTCATCTTTTTAAAGTATTGGTATCATTTGAAAAAGAAACAAAAACTTAGGCAAAACATTCATTTTTACTGCTGCTATTCTTTCTAACAAGGATAACTGTAATTTTTTCCAACTTTCCATCTCTCTCTGTATTTTTTGCCACAACGGATCATAGTTATGCGTGAATAGTTTCGCATTTGATGTCATAATATGAACCCCCAAATACTTAACATTTTTAACTATTTCAAATCCTGTTAATCTTTCTAATTCATCTTTTTGATTTGTAGTCATGTTTTTAGTTATTATCTTCGTTTTCCCTGCATTTATTTTAAATCCAGCTGCTTGCCCATATTGCTTAATTATATCCATTAAACCTACAACCGACTGTAATGGTTGGGTTAAAGTAACAACCAAATCATCTGCGAATGCTTGTACTCTGTAATCATACTGTCTAATTTTAATTCCATTTATTTTGTCCGACCCACGTATCTTATTCAACAAAAATTCCAAAGTCAAGATAAACAATAATGGAGACAAAGGACATCCTTGTCTTGTTCCTTTTTCCATATTAAAAGTATCTGTTGAACTACCATTAATTATTATTTGCGCTGTTTGTTTCTGATATATTGCCTTAATAGATTGTGTAAAATATTCTCCAAACTGCATCTTTTCTATTATTTTCAATAAGAAATGCCAATTAAATTGATCAAATGCTTTCTCCACATCGAGAAAAATTAGCGCTGCAGGGATTTGGTTGTTCTTCCCCAAATACTCTAATAAGTTAACCGCTTGCCTTACATTACTCTTCATTTGTCTACCATTTGTCTACCAGTTTGATCATTATGAATCAAATATTGCATGACTATCATTAACCTATTTGCTAGTATTTTAGCAAAAATCTTGTAATCTGTATTTAAAAGTGATATAGGCCCATAATTTTTTGGCTGAGTGTGGTCTTGCTCCTCCTTTGGAATCAAAGAAATAAAAGCTGTCCTCCAGGATTGGGGTACATCTCCTCCAGATTGTATGTTGGTAAATAAATCTTTAAGTGGTCCCACCATTTCTATCTGCAAGTGCTTATAATAAGCAGCTGTCAAACCATCCATCCCCGGGACTTTACCCACTTTCAACTGCTTAATTGCAAGCATGATCTCTTCAGAAGTTATTGGTTGATTTAAACCCTCCCTTTGTTCTATTGTAATTATAGGAATATTCTCTTTCTGTAAATATCTATCTACATCTATACTTTGAATTTTATCACTAGCATACAACCTCGTGTAAAATTCTAAAAATGCTTTTTAAATCATGTTTTGCTGATAAATCTCTTTACCTTTATATTCTATTTTCTCTATGGTCCATGACTTTTGTTTTTTCCTTAACAGATATGCTAACCATCTTCCTGGTTTATTAGCATTGCAAAAAGTATTATGTTTAGCATATTGCAAATTAATTGCGACCTGATCTGCCATTAGCATATTAAATTGCCCTTGCAACAGGTTAATTGCCTCTTTTATTTTCTTATCTGCTGGGTTCAATATCAAAGCTTGTTCTTTTTTTTTTAATTTCCTCTTCTAAGTCCTTCCTTTTTTTCTCCTGTTTGCGTCTATGTTTATTATTCCAATATATCAAAATACCTCTCATATATGCTTTGCTTGCATCCCAAACCATTTCCATAGATGTACCCTTATGCATATTTATAGTAAAAAATTCTTTCAAAATTTTTTTGCATTCTTTTACATTTTCCTCATATCTAAACAGATTTTCATTTAGCCTCCAAGACCTCTTAGATCCCATTCCATACTCTAATTCCATCCAAACTGGACTATGATCTGTTAAAACTCTTGGGCAGATCTTCATCTTCTTCACCCTAGAAAAAAGATCATTAGTAATTAATATGAAATCAATCCTAGAGAAAGACTGATGTCTATCAGAGAAAAAAGTAAAGTCTTTTTCTTCAAAGTTCCTCTCTCTCCAAATATCTCTCAACTCCATATCATCCATCATTTCAAAAAATGATTTTGGCAATCTGGCACTTGTTGAGATACTTTGCAAGAGTCCCTTCTTATCGTTTTTAGTGTCCAAAACTCCATTCCAATCACCCAATAAAATGCATGATTTATAATCCCATTGTAGTAACTTGGAATGTAAAAGTTTATAAAATTTTTCCTGCTGTTGGTTCGGTGCATATACTCCAATTAAAAGTATTTTTTCTCCTTTTATTAAAAGTTCAATTGCTATAAATCTTCCTTGATCATCTGCTTCAATTAATTTGGCAATTAAGTCTTTTTTTAGGTATATAACTATACCATTCTTCTTCTCGGGAGCAGATGCAACAAAATGTATACCTAACCTTGCATTTATTAAGTATTTTTGATCTTTACTTCTAATGTGAGTCTCTTGTAAACAAATTACATCATTTTTAAACTGTTTGAAATAATGAAATATTTTTCTCCTCTTTTGTGATGAATTTAAGCCATTAACATTCCAAGTCAAAAATCTAGTTGCCATTCTTGGCCGCCTGAAGCCTTTGGAGTATCTGCTAGAAATCTCCATGCATTTTACTTTTTGGTCTTGCTCCTCCCACTGCTTCTGTTTTTGTAGTTTCTTGAATCATCTGTAGTTGCTGCAGTCTTAACTTTTCTTGACGCTTGGCTGCCGCTCGGGTCTGTCTTTGATCCTTAGGTTCTTCTATTTTATCAAACACCTCCAAAACTTGAGCAGTAGTTGAAAGTTGTATTAAATCTTCTTGAGTAATCAAAGCTTCCCTTTGGGCCTGTACCAGCGATTCTTCCTTCTCCCCCTCTGCTTCTGTCTTCCTTCTAGCTTCTGGGGACTGTGGGCATCCAGCCTTTAGTATATTAGTGTAAAAATCTCTTGCCTTCCACACTGAGTTAAGACGATACCTTTCTCTTGAGTAGTTCACCACTAATCCAGCTCGAACCTCACATCTGTACTGTATCTGATGTTTTCTCAGTTCTTCCACCAGAAAGGCATAATCCCTTCTGGCTCTCAACATTTTGGGGGGGATTTCTTTCAGTATTAAAACCTCCTGCCCCTGCACTTGAACTTTATTTTTAAAGGTGACTTGTAAGATTTCGTTGCGTATTCTCCTTGTTGTAAAATAGACTACAATGTCTCTTGGTAGATGTTTCTGTCTGGCAATCCATGAATTGACACGATAAATTTTGTCAATTTGCCATTCAAGATTTGCTTTTTGATCTCCCATTATCTGTGCAAATGCTTCTGAAAAGATCTTTCTCAAATTCTCTTGCTTATTTTCTTTGAGGCCTCTTATTCTCAAAGCAAATTCCATATCTCTATATTGTATCATTATCACATCCGCCTCAGCTCTTTCCATCTTGTTCTGGATCTCTCCCATTTTATTTTCCAAGTTCTCATTAGACTGCTTAATTTCTTCCACTTTTTCATCTATTGCTTCAGTTTGGCCTGCCAGACCTTGAACTGCCATGATAATATCTTCTCTAATTTCTTGATTACGTTTTTGAATAATCTCTTTAATTTGCACTATCTCTTCAGCAACATCTTGGATTTTATCCTCAAACATTGAAGCATTTTTTTTTCTATAACAGAGGCTTGTGTTTTAAGGGCTTCCTGCAACATTTCAAGTATTAATATTGGTGATTCCGTTGGAACAGAGAGAGATTGCAATTTGGATGTTTGAGCTGGCAAGATCCCAGCACTTTTGGTAACAATAGTCTTTACTTGTTTTGAAGCCATTTTTAGTTTCCAATTTGAATTTATTTAGCAGCCAGAATAACAAATCTACCAACTCCAAAAATTCCCAGTCTTTAAATGATATCAATCCTTTTTAAAAAAAAAAAAGTCACTGCTGTAATCTTTTTAGCCTTAATCTTCTTTTTTCTTTAAAGCAAAAACCTCTAGTTTTGAACAGGGCTACCAGCGCTAAACGAAACTTTCTTTTTTAACTTTTGCTTTCATGCCCTATTAAAGCTCAATCACCATCTTGGTTTCACTTTCTCCCCTTAATGAGTCAGAAGGAAGTAATACACATTTGGAGTTAAAGTTCAGTACTTGCAAATCTGATCTCTCCTGAATTTGGTCAGCCTGCTTCCGAATGATGTTTATTCCAAGTGTTGTTTGCAGGGTTGGTTGCGGCGTCTTCTTCTGCTTAAAGCAGAAACGTCCTGGATCCGGAGCTCTGTCAAGCTTCCAGGGAGCTGTCAGCCTTCAAGCCCCAGAATTGTTCCTGGGGCTCCTTGGGGAGCTCTACCTATGCCCGTCTGCTCTCTTCCTCCCCTTTTCCCGGGGAGAAAGTTTTCCAGCCGCTAGACAGCTGATTTGCGCTGTTCTAGTGGCTTTACAAGATCGGGGGCTGGCGCTCGCAAAAGGAGCGTCTTTGACGCCTGCGGTGCCACCGGAAATCGATCAACTCAGCTTCAACTTCTGAGGGGCTTTCTGAGTGGGAGGCCTGAGAGAAAATGTCTCCCCCGAGGGCCATCACCTCGCCAATCCACCAGCTGGGCTGGGCTGGAAGCGGTATGTCCCCTTGTCACAGGCTGGATGCGGGGCCCGAAATGGAGTGGAGGTCGTGCAGGCAGCAGTCCAGAACAGGCCCGAAAGACTCGTCATGTCTCCGCCCCCCCCACCGAGAAGCCTGCAGCCACCATCTCTTTGCTGGCATGAGAAGCCTGCAGCTGCCGCTCTTTGCTGGCATGAGAAGCCTGCAGCTGCCGCTCTTTGCCGGTGTGAGAAGCCTCTAGCCATCATTCTTTGCCAGCATGAGAAGCCTGCAGCCACCACTTTTTTGTGATATTGGAAGCCTGCAACTGCCACTTTTTGCCGGCACGAGAAGCCTGCAGCCACTGCTTTTTGCTGGCATGAGAAGCCTGCAGCCGCCGGTGTTTGCAAGCACAAGAAGCCTCCAGCCGCCACTGCCAGGTCGGTTCTGGCTGGCAAAGAGATGGCTGCTGCAGGCCCTTCACACCAGCAAAGAGAGGAGGCTGCAGGCTTCTTGTGCCAAAAAATACCGGTGGCTGGAGGCTTCACATGCTATCAAAGAGCAGCAGCTGCAGGCTTCTTGCGCTGAAAAAGAGGTGGAGGTTGCAAGCTTCTTGTGCTGAAAAAGACCGGCGGCTGCAGATTTCTTGTGCTGAAAAAGACCAGTGGCTATAGGCTTCCTGTTCCAAAAAAGAGGTGACAGCTGCAGACCAGTATCTCAAGGCAGGGTCATGTGCCCAGCTGCACCAACAAAGGCCAGAAGTAGCCACCTGCCATTTCCAGCTGCAGAAACCTTTTTTAAAAATCCTGACTGTCAGGCAACGAGATCTAGCAGGAGATGCATCGGGAGAGCACCGGAGAATTACTGTTGCTGTTGCTGCACAAAGGTAAGTTTAAGGCTTCAGCCATCACCACTTCAGCTCACCTGTGCCGCCCCACCTTGCCATGAGTGACATTGATTTGGCCATGCCCACTCAGTCACATAATCACCCCCCAACCACACTCATCTGGTCTTTAGGATGAACCATTTGTTAAATTAGTTGGATCCCACCACTGAACCTAGTCGGTCAGCATTCCAGCTGACAAGCTCAGTTGGATACACTTGCTATTTTCTCCATGTTTGGCTCTTTTCTTTCTCCCTCCCTCCCTCCGTCCCTCCCTCCCTCCCTCCCTTCCTTCCTTCTTTCTTCCTCCCTCCATCTCTCCCTTCCCCTAATGCCTATTTTCCTTTATCCCTTGTAAGAAGTTATTTCCTTTTTCCAAGGAAAGCTAACAATATTGTTAGATCTCTACATTACATTGTATTTATATGTTAGGGTATATACATTTATATATACATATACACATATGTATGTATATATAAAAGAAGAGACAGACATCGTGATCTCCAGAACTTTAAAATATATTATCCACTTAGCTTTCATTAGCCTCTGCTAACATCATCAGAGTGTAAAAACTACCATTGAAGAGATATTCGCCTTTATGCATCATTGATCAATTTGGCCATTGTACGCATGATAGGCCCCTCCATCCATCTCCCACCTGTAATTTGCTCTGTCAGTTTTATTTCAGACATGTTAATCAATGGAGGCTTAGCTCCTGTTGCTTCCTCCCCTATCACTCACTGCTTGCGCTGCCCATCCCAGGAAATGATGCTGATCTGTCAGATATTGCTTTAACAGCATTCTCTCCGGCCCTTTCCCACACACCACCGTTCCTTGGCATCACAGGCACACTTGATATATCAACCAAATTAATTTGTTGTTTTGCTCGTGATCTTGTAACTGGCCTGGATTGTTCCTCATTATTCATGTCTATTATGGCTTGATGCTGCTCTGTTGGGCTCCTAGGCATTTGACCCGGGCTGGCTATGCCTCCACAGGAAAAATCTACATGCCCAAAGGATGTGTGTGCCGTCAGTCTCTACTTCCTGATAGAAATCTCTGCTCATCCTGCAGGATCTTCCCCAGTGCTTCAGTGCTTGGTAAGTCGGTAGCAGGTCAATGTGCCTATTGATGGAGCTATTGTTGGAAAACCAGGCTTCTTTCAATAGGTGTCCCCCTTTAGTTACATCATGGGCAACAACTTCAGCCTTTTGAAAATTGAACATGTGATTGTGCTCCTTCATATGCGCCCAGATCTGGGAGCACTGTTCCATCCATCTCTGTTCCAGAGCTTCAAAAGCAGCAGCCTTGAACCTGCTTCGGTACCATAAATAGTCCTGTAAAACAGACTTCCCTAACTTTTCCGGCTTTGTGGACAAGCCAGGGGTGAGGGGAAGGCATAGTTCCATTCTAATATTTAAATTTTTATTTTATTATATAAAATATAAAATACAAAAAAAAAGAATATAAAAAATTAAGGGCGGGAAAGGGAATGGGAAAAGGGAGTGTGGAATACAAGGGGAAAGAGAAAAAGAAAGAAAAGGGGGCATTGAGTTCCAATTCTTCCTAGCACAGTACAAGATAAACAAGCTTCAACCTCAACTTTTTGCTTTTACATATTCATATATAACTAGCCATTTCTATAACATCTAATTTTTCTTATCAACAAAACCAAGATCAAAATTTCATTTTTTTCTTCACAAACACAAATTCCAGAAGTGATATCCAAATAAGAATATATTTTCCTCTTTAAATAAAGTAATCAAATTAGCCATTCCTGCTTTATCTTCCTTAATGTGGAAATAACGTGTATTTCTATTTGCACCTAGTAGTCTTTATAAACTGTCACCATTTTTATTTACAAAGTTTATTATATTCTTTCAAATTCTTTGGCCAAAAAAAGGGAGGGGAATCTTTTTTTCCCTTTTTCCCTTTTTCCCTTTCATCGTCCTCTTTTCCTTCAAAGTATTAAACTTTTTTAAAAAACAAAAAAGGAATTTTTTTCTTTTAAATCAGAACTTTCTAATACATCTTATTCTTTAACTTTAACATACAAGCTTTAAACTTCAGTATTGCATTTAGCTCCCTCCCTCCAAAACTGCCCTTATAGAATAATTACTTTTTTCTTTATAAACATCCTTTTTAACATATAGTTTTTCTTTAAACTGATACATCATTTTCTTTTACTTTCTCTCAGTACAGGTACTCTCAAATGTATTTTCAATAACTTTTGCCCATGTTAAGAGTTGCTTAAGTTTGGAGACCACAGAAAGTTAGCTTATTTTAGCTTATGTTTGTTTTGCTATACTCTGTTTTTTTTATTATTTTATTTTGAATTTGTATACCGCCCTTCTCCCTGAGGACTCAGGGCGGTGAACAGCCAAGTAAAAACATCAAGTACAAATATTAAAATACAATTAAATATATATATATATATATATATATATATATATATATATATATATATATATATATAAATTTGGCCCCATTAATTAAAAACGATAAACAAAACACTTAAAAACACTTAAAAAAAATTAGGCCAGCCCGGCTTGCTGGAAAAGAAAGGTTTTAAGGGCACGGCGAAAGGCACTGAGGTCTTGGATTCTCCTTATCTCTGGTTTTTGCTCTGGGAAGTCCGGGGGGGGATGGGTGTCAGGGGGGAGGATGGTTGGAGGAAGAGGGGGGAGGTGGGGTGGGAGGGGGGAAATTGTTGTAATGACTGATAAAACTTTTTAAATAAAAAAAAGAGTTGCTTAAGCATTATATATATATGTAAAAAAAATACATTTGCAAATTTTGGATTAAACCTTTCTTTCAGTTGCACTTATCAAGCAGAGAAAAATACATCCTGATTCCGGTTAACTCCTTAAGTTTAAGTCACTCCTTCCAACTTATCTTCATGGAGTAAAATCTTTTTCTTCTCTGGAAGTGTCAAAGACTTGTAGTCCTTTCTTTTTATTATGAGATCCTCAACCTTGTTAATGTCCTTAAAGAAAAAGTCCTAAATTTGTCTATTTTCCCAAAGCTCTTCTTTCAATTGTGTTGAGTGGTTTACATTTGAACCAAAGTGAGGGTAAAAATGAAAGTTAATATCTGGCTTTTCCAAAACTGAGATACACTCCTCCTGCATTTTCATTTTCATTTGCAGCTACTGGTGAAGTTGGCTCAGCAGTTTGGTAACATTCTTCACATGTTTGCATCTCAGAAGTACTTTGAGAGGATTTTTTATTCTCAGAGAACAACTGAACCATAAATTGATGTATTACGTTTATGTTTTTATTTCTCTTGTTTTTAAATTTTTAGTTTTAGATTTCATATCTTTTTTTCTATTTAAAAGAATAAATCTGGTAAATGTATACCAACAATTTGGTAAATCTAATAATATTACTTTCTTTATAATTTCAATTTTAAAAATGTAAAGAATCTGAGTATTCAAAAACAATGGCTATTCAGGAATTTGACTAGACTCAAGAACACTCCAAACTATGATCTAAGTTCTTAAGAAGTTCTTAGGGAGGTACCTTAAATCGGCTACTCATAGAATCCAAGCATCCATTACTCCTGGGGGAATGAAATTTGACAAAGTTTTGCCCCCTTCAGCACCACTATACTGTAGCTGTCATGGTCAGCAATGATCATGTGACTGTAATTCCAATACTCCCTGTCAGTTTTCCACAAGACAATGCAGAAGCCAGCAGGGAAAATTGCAAATTGCTCAGGTAAGTTTTTCCCATCTGCACAATTCAGCTCTCTTTGCTTGTGGTGGAGCACCACTCATGTACTTCCTCATACCCACCCAGATCCAAGCCATAGCCCCACGCATCATTCCCAACTTGCATGGTATGTCTCACCTATGGACTCTTGCACAACATTTCCCACCCAACATGCACCCTCAAACATCCTACCTAATTGCATCACATATCTCTGACCATAAGCACCTCTCATGCACTGCTTTGCAACCCCATGCTCTCTTCCTGAACCATACAGCACCACTTGCACACCCTCACAAACCCCATACAGTCTTCTCAATCATGATGTACTCATGTGTGTCCTCCCCAATCCACACAGCATCATTTGTACACCCCTACATGCATTCTGTCTGACTCCTGTGGCATGTCTTTTGCACCCTGCACATCCCCATACATCCTTTTGGAGCCTTCCCTGCATAGTACTTCTTGTGCCAACCTTCACACATACAACCTGACCCATGCTGCAATGACATATGTCTTCCCAATGGAGGTTTGCAAAGTCCTGAAAGGCACTACATTTAAAAGATGTCTGGTGTGCAGATGCGGGAAGGTGTGCGTGGGTATATTCTGACATGTCTTTGTTACAGACAGAAATTATTTATCTTCTAAAATATGGGCAAATATTATAGGCAATTGCAGGGAAGAATAGTTTCTTTTTCTTCTCAGAGTTCCTGAGTATGACTCACTTTACCTAATTCTACTGAGAACAAAAGACTCACAAATTCAAAGTTTTCTTAGTTTAATGGAATCAATGTTATGAGTCAGTTTAAATCTTTGAGTAACCCTCTGTACCAAAAAAAATAAATAGTGGTGGATGAGCTTCCCATCTAACTCATGTCCATTTCATTTGGCTTCCTTTAAAATGCAAGAATAGAGAGAATTTCTTTCAGATTTTTAAATTTAGTAATTCCTTAATGAAACAATTCTGAAATATCTGTTGCAGTCCTAATAATGTCATTGGGAGAGAAACAGGACTTATGTGTTTTCGTTTCCGTAACTTATCAAAAAGCAGAGAAAAGAAGATATTCAGAAATCTCAGCTAAAAGACTAGCCATTTGGAAGATGCTTCAGTTTGTACAAGTTAATCCCATACAGATGTGCTACTATTAGTATTAGTGTAGAATTTCTAATGGCCCTCTAGGAATCTGAATTAGAAACCAGAGAAGAAATTGTCCCATCTATAACTGATCCATATACCATATGCATATCCATATACCACAAATACTATACCCGTGATAGCGAATCTATGGCACGCGGAGCCATATCTGAGGGCACACGAGCGTTGCCCTAGCTCAGCTCCAGCACACATGTGCATGCCGGCCAGCTGATTTTCGGGCCTTCCGGGCCCACCAGAAGTCAGGAAATGGGCTGTTTCTGGCTTCCGGAAGGCCTCCAGGGGGGTGAGGAAGGCTGTTTTTGCCCTCCCCAGGCTCCTAGAAAGCCTTTGGAGCCTGGGGAGAGTGAAAAATGGGCCAACCGTGCCATCGCGTGCCAAAAGCGGGGAGAGTGCAGGGGGAGCACGTGCACATACGTGGGAGGGCAGGGCGCGGGGGGGCATTGAATTATGGGTGTGGGCACGCACGCGCACAATCCCCCCATGCTCTCCCCGCTTTTGGCACGCGATGGCAAAAAGGTTAGCCATCACTGTGCTATACCATCCAGAAATTAAAACTGATTGTATAGCACCTCTATCATTCTGGTCAATCAAAAGGGATAGATGGATATGAACAACCTAGTGGCTCGACAGAAAATGTAGAGAACAGTAAGCAGGGAGATGTGTAGTACTCTCTTAAGGGAAACCTAAGGAACCTGGTTGACAGAGAACATTCCCTGGAGCACTGCAGAGTTTTAAGTTCACTTGCTAATAAACTGAAGCAAAAAGGCAAATGTGTAGATGAATTACACTGTCTCATTGGGGCACAGGCTGCAACACGTAGACCATGTTAATATATGAATGAATATTTTTATTAGAAGTCATGGGTCCATCAAACAAAGCATTTTAAAACAAGGAAAAACATTCAGAGCATGACTTCTACAATTCCTGCCTAACTCTTACTAGCAAGTCTCTCCTGGATTATGAGACAAGAACAGAGGGAGCTAAGGAAAAATCTACCAGACTCTGTGGTCTCATCCCCAACCCCCCAAAACTTGTCTACTGTTGACCTCACCCAGTGGTGGGATTCAATTTTTTTAACAACAGGTTCTGTGGGCGTGGCTTAGTTGGGGGTGTGGCTTAGCAATCATGTGACTGGGTGGGCGCAGCTAGCTGGTCATGTGACTGTGTAGGCATGGCTAGCTGGTCATGTGACTGTGTAGGCGTGGCTAGCTGGTCATGTGACTGGGTGGGTGTGGCTATGTGCATAGGGACTACTCAGAGGGCTGAAAAAAAGTCATTTCTGACTGGGCCTCGCACTTTTGACCGGTCCTCACACTTATGACTATCCTCACATTTATGCCTGTGCAGCTTTCTTAATAACCATGTCACCCATTTCACAACTGCTTCTCTTCACCATGGTGACAAGATAGGGCAAAAACATAAAATGTGAGGACAGTCGTAAGTTCGAGGACTGGTCAAAAGTGCGAGGACCACTCAAAAATAACTTTTTCAGCCCTCTGAGTAGTCCATATGCACAAAAGGACTACCCAGAGGGCTGAAAAAAGTGATTTCTGACAGGTCCTCGCACTTTTGACCAGTCTTCGCACTTATAACTGGTCATCATTTATGCCCATTGTAGCATTCTTAACAACCGTGTCACTCATTTCACAACTGCTTCTCTTCACCATGGTGACAAGTTAGGGCAAAAACGTAAAATGTGAGGACAGTCGTAAGTTCGAGGACTGGTCAAAAGTGCGAGGATCAGTCAGAAATAACTTTTTCAGCCTTCTGAGTAGTCCATATGCATAAAAGGATACAGCAATAGAGAGGGAGGAAGGAAGGGAAGGGAAATTAGAGTAGGAGGGAGGGTAAGAGAGGGAGGAAGAGAGGAGAAGGAGAAAGGAAGAGCAAGTAGGGAGGAGAAGAAGGGGAGGAAGAGAAAGTAAGAAGGAAAGAAAATTTAATTAAAATTTTATAGAAATTTAATTAAATAAATAAATAAATAAAAGAGAGAGGTGGTAGGTTTGAGGAGAAAGATTGCTGTACAATAAAAAAGATGAAAGGGAAGAAAGCCAATCCCAAACAAATATAAAGATATTAAGATAAAAGAATGAATTGTTAAACTTTAAAGAATAAAAGAGAACAAATATGAATAAATAACAATAATTAGAAACACACATACAAACAATGTATTTTCTTTGAACAGAGTATTTGGCCAGTTCACAAATTTAAACAGTGTTTAGTCATTTCAATTAAATTTACAATTTCTATATTTCCTTTTTGCCATATTTATTCCTCATCTATTTTTGTAAAAAAACAATATTACCCTTCATCCTCATCTCCAATCTTAATCAAATTCAATTTTTCCCTTCTATTCTATATTATACCCCTTCCCATTGTCATCTATTTTTATATCCATCCTCACATTGGTTAATTATGTAATATTACAGTTGTTTAATATAAATTCAACATTTTAATATAAATCAATTAGTTATATAACTACCTTTTTTGTATATTAATCAATATGAACATGAATATTCCAATTATTTCCATGCAATCCAATTTCTTACAAATTAATTAATTATATTTACCAATAATAATAAACCAAATAATTTCCCCCATATATTCCTCCAAACCACAACTTAACCATTTCTGCTTTCAGAAATATACAATTAATAGTATCTCAATTATTACAATTCCCTAGTTAAATAGAGCTTTTTTTCTTTTGTGTTTTAAAATCTTGAACTCTCCTCTTTTTCCCTAAATTTCCCATTGTTTTCACCTACCTTTTTTGGTGAGGAAAAAGAAAAGAAATCTGCCTGCCTAATTATCCAACCTTGCAGCAACAGCAAAGCAGTTTCAGTTTCGTTTTTCAAGATAGCTAGGGGAAAAAAAAATTGCTCCAGCAAGCAGCAGGGCCCTGAGCAAAACAGCTGAGACAAATCATCTGAGACTCGGGAGCCATCTAAGCAAGGGCTAATTAGCCTATGCTGAAGCTCCGCGGGCCAATAAAATTACAAACAAACACCGAACCATTTGTTAAATTGCTGGCTCGCCCACCCCTCGCCCACCACTATTTATTGGCAATAAATAGTGGTGCAGAGGAGCGGGGCAAGCCAGCAATTTAACAAATGGTTCGGCTGCACCACTGGCTATAGGGCAGCCCTTTGAAGCCCCGCGGCAAGAATTTGAACAGTTTTTTTTCCTCTAGCCATCAACTGGAACTCCAGAGGCAGCAATAGATTGGGAGTGGGTGGGGTAAGCGAATGGCCGGCGATCCAACAGAGCAGAGAGTGAGGGTGAGTAAAGGCGTGGAAGCTACTTTCTCCATCTGCTCTCTTGAGTCTGGAGCCGGTGGGGAACCACGTGACAGCCCACGTAGATCCCAGGCAGCGGAACTCAGGCTAGGGAAGGGGTGGGCAATTGTGGCTCTTTTACAACCTGTGGCCTTCAACTCCCAGAATTCCTGAGACAGCCAAGCTGTCTCAGGAATTCTGGAAGTTGAAGTCCACAGGTTGTAAAAGAGCCACAATTGCCTACCCCTGGCTACGGTAGGCTGGCGCCGCGCAGGTGGGAGGTGAGGGGTGGGCGAGCCAGCAATTTAACAAATGGTTTGGTGTGCTGCGCGGCCAATAAATTACAAAAAAACACCGAACCATTTGTTAAATTGCTGGCTCGCTCACCCCATTTATTGGCAATAAATAGTAGTGCGGAGGGGCGGGGCAAGGGGCGGGGCGAGCCAGCAATTTAACAAAGGGTTCGGCCGAACCCCCTAGAACCCCCAGAATCCCACCACTGACCTCACCCCATTCCTAAGAGGTCTGTAAGGAGCGTGCATAAGAGCACGAGTTGCCTACTGTCCCTGTCCTAATGTTCCCTTTAATTATATTCATTTTATGTATTAAATTCATGCTTATACTTATATATATTATCTAATATATGCTCAACAAAATAAAATAAATAAATAAATATAAAGTAATACTATTACTCTGGCAATTTTTTGTGTCTCAAACTTGAAATAGATAGGTGGAGACTCTCCATTTCCCAAATACAGAAAAAATGTTAAGCCTCTCACTGTACTCTGTGTTCAGTTTTGAAGTCCTGAACCACAGTTTGCTTGGTCAAATGTAGCATATTTGAAGCACTATACAAAAAGCATTAGTATTCATCAGGCAATGAGTAGTTTTCAGACTCTAGATGTTATAGAGTTGTACATTATCCACGTGTAGGTGGTAGAATAAAAGCACAAACAATTTAGACAACAGTCTTGTAATTGCCTGTGGCATTAATAGTATCAAAAGAAGTTGTGGTAGCTTTTGTACTATACAATTTGTGCAAACTATCAGAAATGTGCTTCAGAAAAAACCAGTGGCTGTGATGAAAAGTGATCTCAAAAGCAGTTATTGTATCACTCACCAGATGTATCAAGAGTTGAAAGTGGCACACCTTTCTTCTGCCTTATCATGTTATTTCATCCATTTTACATGACTCCCGTAGCAAAAAGGTCATTACCCAAAAAGATGGGTTAGTATATTAGCTGTTTTCCCACCGGAGGTAGCTTCTTAAGTCTTCAAAGGTAATAAGTGAAAGCCATGTGAAATATCATTGATTTTAAATATGGCTTATTGTGATCCTCTCTTGAATAGGGAATATTAGTAAACTCACAAAACCACAGTTACATGAGCAGGGCAGCACACTTATAGATGTCTATTGAAGTTACTGATCATATCTGTATCCCCAGATCATATCCTCATGGATATTTCATCAATAATCATCACTGAATTTTCATCAGGCTAACTAGCAGGATAATGGATAAAATACACCCAGTCACATCTTTCATTTTTGATATATCCTTTTTTTGGGGGAGGGGGGTGACTGAAGGCTGAGGGCAAGCATGCTGCTTTACTGTTGGTACACAAAGCAAGACTCTTACATTAATTTACTCTACATAGATTTGCCCTGAAAGACCATTCAGAAGCTATAACTGGTATTATACTGCTATGCTCAAGTTGCATTGCATACTGTTGGGCTTCTGAGTGCAATTCAAGGTTCTGGTTTGCATCCTATGAAGCCCTTCATGACACAGAATCATTATATTTAAGATGCAACAGGATTAGCAAACCCTAGAACTGTTTTTTAAGCACTGTCTTTTGTGTTCCAAGAAAACTTTTCAAGACTTGGATGGCCCCAACCTTGCTGGCCTTTAGAAAGTTTCTAAGATCTAGCTCTTCCCTCAAGCATTGGTTGGATATTGCATGTTGGTATTTGTTATTTATGTTATGTGAATTATTTTTATGGTGCTATATGTGTTTATGTATGGTATTTATGCCTGGTATGATGAACAATTGTTTAATGTTTTTATCTTACCAGCTGTTCAGTGTCCCATGGCAGATTGGTAACCATATAAATAAAATAAATAAGTAAATATCTGAGCCCTGATCTTTGTTGTAGTGATGAAGGAACTTTTGGGAGGCAGCTTTTTATTAAGACTAGGCTTTCTGAATCACAAACAACATTAATCAAAAGCTTGAGGGGATCAAATCCTGATTCCCTAGAAACATTATGTGTGTATCTTAATTACTTGTGTTCCATCTTCAGACATGGTTTTCATAAGCCTGTTCCTTCATTTTGTGAGGGATAGTGGAAGGCTAATGAAGCATTTTCCTCATGTATTTGATCTATTTAGAGGAGATTACTAGTTTTCACTTCCTCCTGGTCAGATTGAAAGCCATATGCAACACCTGATATTTTTCACAGAACTTGTTTGGTTGGTTGGTTCATTAGTTGGTTTTACAGTGGAATTACTTAGTGATTTCATTTTTCATATAGGCACAGAGGAAGTGGACAGTGCAAGCTGAATAACAGTAAATTTCTGAATTACAGATATCTGCATATTTCAAGTGAGGAGATATGCTCCTTTGTTGTCCATAGATAATGAACACAAATTTCTATGTAAGCTTATCCAAGACATAGGAGCATTTTCTTTCATTCAGAGCAAAAGTAGTGCATAGTTGTTCTTCATGAGTATCTCCTCTTCCCATGCATTGCTTGTCTCATCATCTTCTCCTTCAATCTCTCCCTTTCTTGCATCGTTAGTACTGTCCTTTATGTCTTTAGCTACATATGTATCTACATCTGTGTCTATGGCTTACTTTTTATTATATTCATTCCAACCACTCATTTGGCAGTATGATGCATTCTGAGATGTAACAGTTCTGCTTGTTCAAATATTGTATCGTACAATATTTGAACAATTTCTTGCGGAGCACATAATTTCACACATATTGATTGTAATATGTAACCAGGAACTGTGGTGGTACAGTGGTTAGAATGCAGTATTGCAGGCTAATTCAGCTCACTGCCAGGAGTTCGATCCTCACCAGTTCAAGTTTTGGTGCTGTTAAGAACTGTGGAGCAGTATATAAGTCTAAGTGTATTGCCATATGCTTTAGCTAGAGAATCATCATTTAGTATTAGACTATGGCTGAAGTGAGTGGAGTGATTACAAAAAATAGGATAAAACCTGGAAGTCTTAGGATTCTCTGATTCTTTGCTCCTTGTATTATGATGAGATGAGTTTGGGATTAATTTTCTTTTTTTGTTTTACTGTCTAAAGCCCAACTCAGAGGTTACATTACAAGGCTTTTGTGACTCAAATGCTCAAAAATATTGGACTAGGTAGATTAAACAGAGAGGGTTGAGGGCAACATGTCATCTTAGAGGTCTTAAGTCAACCAACTCCCTCCTACAAGATTATTAAACAATATTTTCTTTCCATATTATAAACCATTAGCTAACAATCTAACAGTTACAGTAGAACAAAAGAAATGATAATGATTTAGAAAATAATGGAAAACTCTGTTTCTCATGACTAGAGGATTCTTTAAAATAGTAATTCATTCAATTGGATACTTTTATTACAAAATGAGATGAAACAGATGACAAACAATTTAACATGAGAGGGTGGCTATAGACCTTAACCCCTTATGCTGAACTGATATTGCAAAGGTTCACTACTTCCATCTCACCAGTAGAGGGGACTGACCATCAGACCAATCACTGTGAGAGGGTGGTTGGATTGTATCCCCCTTGAACTGTGTCGACTTGGCAAGAGATCCTTCCCACTGTGGTGAGGGGACAGTGGACTTTGGACCTCGGATTTTGGATGCCCCCTCTTTATTTGCTCCCTTTTGGACCTCTTATTTTCCATCTGACCCTTGGGACATGGTCATTTGCCAACCTTTTAAGGGGTTTTAGGAGGGGGGAGGGTTGTTTGGCAAAGGATAAGGAGGGTGATTTGTTGGGGAGGGGACCAGGCCCGGCACAGGGTCGCGCTAGGGGAGGTGCGGAGCGGTGATCGGAGGGGGTTGGAGTTGGTAGGGAGGAGGGCGATGTCATCAGGACCGTGGGTGGGAGGGGCAGGTATGGTGGGAGCAGGGGGCCATATCATGTTGTGGGGGCACATATCCACTGTCTCCAAGCGGTGACATGCTCCGGCCCCCAATGTTCTTCTCGTTCTCTGGGTTGTCCGGAGTCTCAGAGCCTGGGTCTTAGGCTGATGCTGTGCAACACCAGGTCCGTGGCTAATAAAGCCCCCCTCATTTGTGAGCTGATTCAGGAGGGGGAGCGGACCTGGCGGGTATTACTGAGACCTGGTTGGGCCTAGAGGGGGGGTCCCCCTAGTAGAAATGTGCCCACCGGGTTTCCGCGCATTTCATCAGCCGGGGGCCCAGGGTAGGGGTGGGGGGGGTGGCGGTTATTGTAAAGGAAGGTCTTGATCCTAGGGAGGCCACTGTACCTCAGATAGCTGGTTGTGAGTCTCTCCTTGTGAAGTGGGGCCATGGGAGGCAGATGGGCCTGCTGGTTACGTACCTGGCTCCTTGCTACGTGGCAGCAATCCTGCCCGAGCTCCTCAATGTTATAGCTGGGGTGGTGGTTGATACCCCCAGGCTTTTAGTCATGGGGGATTTCAACCTGCCGTCCATCGGTGAAGCATCTGAGGTGGCTTGGGAGTTCATGGCTTCCATGACGGCCATGGACCTGACCCAGTTAATTCAGGGCCCCACTCACATAGGAGGAAACATGCTGGACTTGGTTTTCGTCTCTGGTCAGTGGTTGAATGGCTTAGATACAGGGGATATAGTTATTGAACCCTTGTCATGGTCAGACCATTCTCTCCTTAGACTTGACTTCCTGACCGCTATGCCCCACCGCAGGGAGGCGGAACCGATCAGGTGGTTCCGCCCCAGGCGCCTGATGGATCCTGATAGGTTCCGAATGGAGCTTGGGCCATTTCCTGAGACTCTGGCGCGCGACTCGATGGAAGACCTGGTGGCCGCCTGGGATAGGGTGGCCGCTGGTGCTTTAGATCGGGTCGTGCCTTTGCGGCCTCTGACCCGGCGCCGAATCTGCCCAGCTCCTTGGTTCTCCGAGGAGCTGAGGGGGATGAAACGCCGGAGAAGACGCCTAGAGAGTAGTTGGAGGGCCAGTCGCTCCGAATCTGACCGTACACTAGTGAGGTCTTATATCAAGACCTACTTAGTGGCGATAAAGGCGGCGAAGTGTAATTACTTTTCCGCTCTTATCGCGTCGGCAGAAAATCACCCAGCTGCCTTGTTTAGGGTGACTCGCTCCCTTCTCCATCTGGGAGCGCGGGAAGACCCCTTGCAAGGTCGTGCTGAGGATTTTGCGCATTATCTGCATGATAAAGTCGCTCAAATTCGGGAAGGCTTGGACTCTGACTGGGTAGGTACAGGCGGGTTGTCCGAGGTCTGTCTTGAGACGGTTATCTGGGATGAGTTTGACCCTGTGACTCCCGAGGACGTGGACAGGATGCTGGGGAGGTTGAATGCAACCACATGTTTATTGGACCCGTGTCCCTCCTGGTTGGTGCTGGCTACCCGGGAGGTTACACGAGGCTGGCTCCAGAGGATTATAAATGCTTCCTTGAGTGAGGGGTTCTTGCCTCCCGCCTTGAAAGAGGCGGTGGTGAGGCCCCTCCTCAAGAAGCCCTCTCTGGACCCAGCTGTTTTAGCAAACTATCGTCCAGTTTCCAACCTTTGCTTCTTGGCGAAGGTTGTTGAGAGTGTGGTTGCGCGACAGCTCCCACAGTACCTGGATGAAACCGTCTATCTAGATCCGTTCCAGTCCGGCTTCAGGCCCGGGTACAGCACAGAAACGGCATTGGTCGCGTTGGTTGATGATCTCTGGAGGGCTCAGGACAGAGGTTGCTCCTCTGTTCTGGTCCTATTAGACCTCTCAGCGGCTTTTGATACCATCGACCATGGTATCATGCTGCGCCGGTTGGAGGGGTTGGGAGTGGGAGGCACTGTTTTACAGTGGTTCTCCTCCTATCTCTCCGACTCGTCGCAGTCTGTGTTGGCTGGAGGGCACTTGGTTTGTGGGGTGCCACAAGGGTCGGTCCTCTCGCCTCTCCTGTTCAACATTTATGTGAAGCCGCTGGGCGAGATCATCCGTGGTTTTGGGGTGCAGTGCCATCTGTACGCTGATGACACCCAGCTGTACATCTCCACCCCAGACCACCCCAACGATGCCCTTGAAGTGATGTCCCGGTGCCTGGAGGCCGTGCGGGTCTGGATGGGGAGGAACAGGCTCCAACTCAATCCCTCCAAGACTGAGTGGCTGTGGCTGCCGGCATCCCGATATAGTCAGCTGGTGCCATCGCTGACTATTGGGGATGAGACATTGGCCCCCACAGAGAGGGCGCATAACTTGGGTGTCCTCCTGGACGCACGGCTGTCTTTAGAAGAGCATATGACGGCCGTGGCCAGGGGGGCTTTCTATCAGGTTCGCCTGATATGCCAGTTGCGCCCCTTTCTGGATCGGGACTCCCTATGCACGGTCACTCATGCCCTCGTTACTTCCTGCCTCGACTACTGCAACACTCTCTACATGGGGCTCCCCTTGAGGAGCACTCGGAGGCTCCAACTGGTGCAGAATGCAGCCGCGCGGGTACTTATTGGGGCGACATGGCGCTCCCATGTGACACCTCTCCTGCGCAAGCTGCATTGGCTTCCAGTGGTCTTCCGAGTGCGCTTCAATGTGTTGGTTCTCATCTTCAAAGCGCTCCATGGCTTAGGACCCGGTTATTTACGAGACCACCTTCTGCCTCCGATAACCTCCCACTGGCCAACACGCTCCCACAGAGAGGGTCTCCTCAGGGTGCCGTCTGTCAGGCAATGTCGGCTGGCGACCCCCCGGGGAAGAGCCTTCTCTGTGGGGGCACCCGCCCTCTGGAATGAGCTACCCCCAGGGATACGACTAATCCCGGACCTCCGGACCTTCCGCTGGGCCCTGAAGACTTTTTTATTTCAGCAAGCCGGGCTGGGTTAAAAATTTTTTAATTGGGTGAATTTTATGGGTAAGGGGTTTTAAATTGGAGAAGCCTAAGATAATTTAATTTTGTTTTAATGTATTTTAATATTTGTATTGTGTGTTTTTAATTCTGGCTGTTCACCGCCCCGAGTCCTTCGGGAGAGGGGGCGGTATAAAAATTTAATAAATAAATAAATAAAACATGAATTTTTCATTCTATATGTGTCTGAAAATAGAGTCTATTTTTTGAAAACTGTAGAAAGTCTTTAAAAACAACCTTCATATTCATTATTAGTATTAAATACTAACTTTAAATCTTTGTTTGCTTTTAAAAGCCATTTACATATCTATAGATTTTTGATCCCAGTAATAATACTAAGGTTCATAAAATAATAATTTGAAATCATGCACAACTTTAATTTGTTTCATATCTGAGTTTACACCTACCACCTTAATTCCATGTAAGGTTTTGCAACTCATTTAGATTTAATAGACTGCAATAATTGAAGCCGCTACCAGTGGATTGCCCTCATAGTTTACTCATTAGACTAGTTTATTTAATCTGGTCATTTCAAAATTAACTGAGTTTTACACCCATCAACTTCATAAAATCCAGCCAGTACTGTGGATAACTGGGGAGGGGGAGTCTAATGTCTATCACATCTGAATTTTAAAAAGGTTTATTAACCCAATAAACTTTTGTATTGGAAGCCACAGAAACGTCTCAAGTGTCTGCAATATTATATGATAAATATTACAGATATTTGCAAAAATTTTAAATAATGACACTCTTCTCATTATTTTTATTTGTCAAAATAATATAAGACTTTATTCATGAAAAGTATTTATTTTATGTTACTATCTAATGTGTTTATATTTTACATGATTAAATCAATATTCTATAAATAAGTCAAATTTAATTTTTGATTTAGGAAATATTGATAAATAAGCCATACAAATAAAAACTTTTTTGAGCTCTCTATCTGCTTACTGTTAAAAGTCTCCTATCTGTTTGTCTATTTGTAATCTTCAATTGGATGAAATAATGCATTGAAGGGCAACAGTTTCATTAAGTGATTGCATGGTCATAAAACAAACACCACAATAGTTAAATAGTTATGAGCTGAGGTGGCACAGTGGTTAGAGTGCACTATTGCAGCTACTTCAGCTGACTACTAATTCAGCAGATCAGCGGATCAAATCTCACCGGCTCAAGGTTGACTCAGCCTTCCATCCTTCCAAGGTGGGTAAAATGAGGACCCAGATTGTTGGGGGCAATATGCTATTTAGTATACTGTCTTTGGTGTAAACCACCCAGAGTCCTCAGAGAGTGGGCGGCATAGAAATATGACTAATAAAAATAAAAAATAAAAATAAAAATAAACAAGACACTGTGAATGCCTATTGTGGGTCAGTTGCCAAGCACCCAAAATGTAGTCACATGATCTCAGGATGGTTCCAATGATCAGAACCGTGAAATAACTCATAAGTACCCTGGGAGAAGTCCATTGTAACTTTGAATGGTGGCTAAGCAACTGGTCATAAATTGAGGATTATATATACTATTTTCCAATCTCTAGCTTCTTCTTTTTTTCTGGGATAAAAAGGAACCTGAAAAGAAGAAGAGAATAGGATGTTTCTCTGGACTGGTTATCTTCCATATTTGGATTTCATTTCCTGATGACTTTCTAAAATATCCTGAGACCGTATATCAATCCTGCTGTTGACAATTTACATTGTTATCTATCATATTTTTCTGTTGTTTATTCCGGATCAGAATTCCTTTTTTGTTTAAAATTGGTACAAACATGATTATGATTGTCATTTTTCAAAGAAAAATGAAAAAAAAATATCTTCAGCTGCCACCCACTTACGATTAGACATTTCTCAGCTTTAGAAGGTTTAAATTATAATTAATAATCATTGACAGATTTCATCTAAGATTGTTGTTGTTTTACCCTGGATAAATGAAATTTTGCTTTATTGGAATTTTTCTTATTTACAGGATGCTCTGTTATTCATGCACTTTATTCCCATTTTATAGGAATAAGTAGAGAAATGAAAGGATTCATTCTGTTATCCCTTCTAAAAGTAATGCCCTTTATTTCTCCTTGACCACCAGGAAGGCTCTTGCCTGCTTTTGGCAGAACAGAAGTCTGTGTTATTCCTGCTGCCATATGTGCCTCTTGCTTTCAGACTTATTAGCTAATAACTAAGCCACTAGGAAATTATTTTAGCAGAAACAATATTGTATTATTGTCAGTCATATCCCTGTGGCTTCTCAAGCAAACTGCTCCCATTTCCTGAGTGAAAGCGGTCCACCTCCTAGAAGGGTTAACACTAATTTTGGATGTGTCGGATGGTTTTGATAATGCATCCTCCAGCTGGGGGGGGAGGTATATAAGAAACCTTGCCCACCCCAAACACTCAAATGTTACTCAACTTTTCAACCATAGAGAAATCAAAGAGTATATGAATAGGCTCATTTCATTTAAACAATACAGCAGAATATATTTTAGAAAATATTTTGTTGTCGTTATAGATCTATCTAATAGTGTTTTTTTTCAAAATACATGATGCGAAAGAGCATCCCTCACACTATTTATTTATTTATTTTATTAGATTTTTATACCACCCTTCTCCCACTTGACTCAGGGAGGTGAACAACCAAGAATAAAAACATCACATACAAAATTTAATTTTTTTAAAAAAAGAATCAAACAAATTTTGGCCCAATAAATTTAAAACACCCCAACTAAAATCAACTAACAATTAAAAATATCTAAGGGGGGGGGTTTTAAGCCAGCCTGGCTTGATGAAATAAAAAAGTTTTAAGGGCACGGAGAAAAGCACGGAGATCTGGGATCCTATGTATCTCCGGGGGCAAGTCGTTCCAGAGGACAGGTGCTGCCACAAAGAAGGCCCTCCCCCTAGGGGTCGCCAGCCGACATTGTCTGGCCGACAGCACCCTGAGGAGTCCCTCTCTGTGGGAGCGTACTGGCCGGTAGGAGGCTATCAGTGGCAGAAGGCGGTCCTGTAAGTACCTAGGCCCTAAGCCATGGAGTGCTTTAAAGGTGGTAACCAACACCTTGAAGCACACCCGGAAGACCATTGGGAGCCAGTGCAGCTCGTGCAGGAGGGGTGTCACATGGGAATCCCCCGTGCGGCTGCATTCTGTACCAGTTGGAGCCTTCGGGTGCTCCTCCCCTTAAGGGGAGCCCCATGTAGAGAGCATTACAGTAGTCCAGGCGGGAGGTGACGAGTGCCTGAGTGACTGTGCATAAGGAGTCCCTATATATCACTATATACTATAGCAGTGATGGCTAACCTTTTTGCCGTCGCGTGCCAAAAGCAGGGGGAGTGGGGGGTCACGGGTGCATGTGCCCACATCCATAATTAAATGTGCCCCGCCTTCCCACCCATGCGCACGTGATCTCCCCCACTTCCCCCTGCTTCTGGCATGTAATGGCACAGTGGGCCCGGTAGGCTTGTTTTTTCCCCTCCCCAGACTCCAGAGGCTTTCTAGTAGCCTGGGGAGGCAAAAACAGCTTTCCCCATCATCCCGGAGGCCTTCCGGAAGCCAGAAACAGCCCATTTCCTGACTTCTGGTGGGCCCGGAAGGCCCGGAAGGCCCGAAAATCAGCTGGCCGGCATGCACATGTGTGCTGGAGCTGAGCTAGGGCAACGCTCGTGTGCCCTCAGATATGGCTCCGCGTGCCATAGATTCGTTATCACGGGTATAGTATATTTTAGAGGGGCATGCAACTCTTCATTAGGCTGCTACTGCCTGGAACATGTCTGGGTATATAAAACAAATACTGTTGTAATATTATTCTAATTTTAATTTTAATAATGATTGAAATGTATTTTAATCCCCATGTCTTTCAAAGTTTTCAAGTACCATATTTTTTTGGAGTATAAGATGCTCTGGAGTATAAGCCACAACTTAGTTTTAGGGGAGGAAAATATGAAAAAAAATTCTGCCTCTGCCTACCAGCATCCATTGGTATTCATCTGGCTAGCATCCTTTTCAGTGTGTGAGACTGTTTGGAAACTGAAACAGTATTTGCTGTGTGAGCAACAAGGAAGGAGACAGCAAGGAGCCTGGACGTGGCTTAGGTCAATTGTTCTAAAGTTGCATGCTGTGTTAATCTCTGAAACTAAAACTGAAACTCTTCTCTGCTTGTGTTTTGCTTGCTGCTACAATCTCTGACAGTCCTTGCAGCAAATAGCGAACAGCCAGGTCAGCTTCAGCACATTATTGCAGTCTGATTCAGCAAGAGCAGCTGATTGGCGGGTGGATCAGCCTCGCAGAATACCCCTGATCAGCTGTTCCAGGCTGCACGGATTGCCATAGACCATCTCCTCTTCCGTGCCTCGCGTTTTTGGCTCCATTCAGTGTATAAGATGCACCCAAATTTTCACCCTCTTTTAGGGAGGGGGAAAGTGTATCTTATACTCTGAAAAATATGGTAGCTAATTAGAGATCTGAAACCTAAGAATAAGTTCATAGAGGGTAAATCCCACTTCACACAATTATATCCATACAATTGGGCATGGATAGTAAAATAAAAATAAACAAACAAACAAATAAACAAACAAACAAACAAACAAACAAACAAACAAACTTTATTGTCATTGTATATGTATACACAGTAAACACATACAACGAAATTTACTTGACACCCAAAGACCAGGTCCCACACACATAATCCCCAAACACACTCCCACCCACTGCAATTCCCCACCCCTAAACCACCCAAACATCCACACAACAGACCAAGTAATACTGTCCAACAGCTCACTGATGGTGGCCCTTTAGTTCATTGTTGAGTGCAATTATAGCTCTGGGATAAAAACTATTCAGAAAACGTGTGGCCTGAGTTTTAATTGTTCTGTATCTTCTGCCAGAAGACAGCAGTCCAAAAAGATTGTAAGCAATATGGGAAGAGTCTCTGAGAATGTTATGCAACTTCCTCAAAGAGTGAGATTTGAAGATGTTGTCCAGGGCTGGTAGCTGGAGTCCGATAATATTCTGGGCAGTTTTAATGATTCTCTGTAGAGCTAACTACTCTATGGGGGATTATCTGAGTCCCAAGCATTGCAATACTCCGTAACCCATATAGAAGGATCACATACCAGCCTGCATTCTATCATATTTGCACATACATTATCATAGTAATAATAAATTTAAAAATCTGCAAATAATTACATATTTTTAAAAGTTATATGAGATCATTTGTATCAGGGAAATTTACTTTATAAAAAAAGCAAAACTATTTTTAACAAGTTCTTGGTTAATTTATATTGACAGTTAATGTTAATACAATGCACACACAAACACTCATATTTTAATATATACTATACTATACTATACTATACTATACTATACTATACTATACTATACTATACTATAAATGGTAAAGGTCCCCTCACACATATGCGCTAGTTGTTCCCGACTCGAAGGGGCAGTGCTCATCTCCGTTTCAAAGCCGAAGAGCCAGCACTGTGGTCTCTGTGGTCATGTGGTCAGCTTGCCGGCTGTTGGGAAAAAAAGCCTAGAAACTAGTGGATTGGGATTTCACTGAACTAGAGCTGCATAAAAATCTTGGTTTACATAGGAAGAACCTGGCTAAAGAGAAATACATACATACATACATACAAACATACATACATATATGTGTGTGTTTTTTTGTAGATTTTCACGAGTACAGGTATGCAAGTCTTGGCGTATTGGGTCTTTTCCCATGTAAGATTGAGAGTATCTTGGCGATGTTTTGATGAGGTCTCACTCATCATCTTCAGGCTGGTGTCTTCGGCTTTATGCTTTGCCCGCACAAGCACGAAGCTGAAGACACCAACCTGAAGATGACGAGTGGGACCTCATCAAAACGTCGCCAAGATACTCTCAATCTTACACGGGAAAAGACCAGAATACACCAAGACTTGCATATATATATATATTCACCTGGATTATAAACTGAAAAAGAAAACATATATGTTTCATGTTTTTATATATATATATTTATATATATATATAAATAATTTTATATAACAAATTGAAAATAAATTAATCCATAGGTGGGAAGAATTATAAAAATCTGTATAATTTATAATTTCTAACACAGAATATTTTTTTCCTTTTAAATGAGTGATGCAGTTGGATGCTTGCATTCTAAAATCTATTCATATATGAGAAAGGAAAATGGATCTCTGATGAGAGGTTATGGGCCTGGGGATGGGGAGGGCTCTTTTGGTCAGGTTCTGTAGGATCTTAGATACTTTTATGGATTCTGACAAAGGAGTCTCACAGGTTGCCAGTTTTGACCAGCAGGTTAACATGAAAAGTCCAATTTGAAGACTGAGTATGGATAGAAAAGATAAAATATTTAGCCTTGCATACTTATAAGAAAACTAAACTTGAATATTAACCTGCACACTTAAAAATATGTCTTAATGTGTGATTTCCTATGTCTGTTAGCTGGAAAGTATGTCTTAAGGCATGGTTCCTATTTACTGAATGGTTCTTGTTCTACTGAATAGGAGGAACTGAGGTTGTGAAGAATAGGGAACTAGCCATTAACAGTACATAAGAGAAGGACAATATTGCAAGATTGTGATTAGCAAAAGAACAATGGTTCTTTCACTATCTTACAATGGGGTAAGATAGTGGTTAGCAAGAGAACAACGTTGCATGATTATGATTGGAAAAAGGGGCAACTGACTTGGGGTTTTTTTGCTTTAATTTATATGTCGCCCTTCTCCGGAGACTCAGGTTGCTATGACATTAGGGACATATCCCAAAAGTCACATGGTTTGTGGTTTTAAGGTATAAAAGAGAAAGGCGAATAATAGGAAGTTGCCAATCGGCCTCAAGCTGTCCCATTTGACTGCTTGTCTGATAGACCCTCATTGCAATGTGATTAATGTTTGCTATGTTTTAAATTCTAATGAACCTCTGAATTCCAAAGTGAGAAGTTTTGTGGTGTGCTGTCTATTCAATAGTTATTAAGTGCAGCTATGCTCAGTAATTAGGTTTCCCCCCGACATATAGATTGATATGTATTTTCTCTTGCATTGTGAATATGGTTGTAGACCAAATCTTTGAATTGGCTCTCATCTTTTTGCTATTCAGTAAAAGAAATCATTTTTTTTTTCTCCTGATAAAAAGAAAATATCTGTTACTGTTACTTTTTCTCTTATCTCAGCACAGCTTATAATGCTTAGCTTGTGTAAAATTGGAGATTTACAGCATGGCCAGATCCATGTCCAGGTATAGAATCCTCTTATGAAAAGCTTAAACCTGCTTTGATTTGCAGGGGAACCGGAATTTACCACTGTTCTGTCTCCCTTCCCAAGACAATCACTGTAATAATCAGTATTCTACAACTAGAGCCAAGGCACATTTACTAGCAATATTTGTAGGCAGTGAAGTGGAAAATATTTGGAAATATAAAATTTAGAGTGTATTTGGATGAAACTGGAGAATTTACAAGAAAGACAGCTGGCAAAGAGAATTCTTCCAACTGGCTAACACCTGATAGCAACATTTGTCTTACCATAAGTTTTTTTTTTTTTTTTGGATAATTGAAAACCAGCATGGAATCTAATTTTCCCATGACTGCCTGAGGTGGGAATATAAATGGCAGCCAGTGGGAAGAATTTTCTTTCTTTGAAACTACTACTGCAAAATTATGGTGAGCTAAAAGAAGAAGCAGACATTCTAGAATTGGTGCTTTCACTAGTCCCTATTTTGAGTCTGTAGTCTATATTTATATTAGCCATAATTTCTACTAGTGCAATCCAGAAGAAACAACAGCTTCAAGAGAAATAATGTGAGAAATAATGATTCTGCTAACTTAACACCAAAGTCACTATTACAGTATTCAAATGCTGCAGTAATTTAATCATATAATTTTTAATTATTTAATTGAGATTCTGATTCATAATTCACTAATAGTTTATAAATTCAGCTAAGTAAATATTCGGGATTGTTTGTTATAAGATTTTCAAATTCAGTTGAGTTTCCCAATAGTTTGTCTTATTTCTATAGATATTTCATTTATTTCTGTAGTGATTTGATAATGACCAGAGCTGACCTAATTTCAGTGGTGGGATTCAAATAATTTAACAACCAGTTCTCTGCCCTAATGACCAGCTGGATAGGTGTGACTGGGTGGCCATGTGACTGGGTGGGCATGGCCAACTCGACATCACTCATGGGGGGTGCTTCTTGCCTGGCCTCTCGTGACCATGGGGATGCTGCAACAGATGCAAGTGTGAAAAATGGTCAAAAGTAACTTTTTTTCAGTGCCATTGTAACTTTGAATGGTCAAGGATTACCTGTACAAAAATACAAAGAGATTCTTTGCTTGCAAAAAGCTGCCCCAAATTCCAATCATTAGATTAAAAATACCTGCAAACCGGAGTTACAAATCAGGCAGGGTGCCAGAGGAATTCCTATTTTAATTCCAGAGGAATTAAAATAGTTAAAATGCAATGATAACTATCAGCAGCCAACTCTTGCTCATAAAGTGAAACTCTTTAGCAGAGAGGTCATTTAAACTCTCCAGAAAGAGCACACCCAAGAGAAGCCTTAGATCCATTTGCACCACTTAAAGATACCAGCTGGTCTCACTCAACTCACAAGATATCCTAAGGAAATCATTCAGATTTAAGGAAAGATCACATGTCCCCCAGAAAGACAATAAAAAAATCTGTGCCGAGCTTGCATCCTGCCTCTTGGAAGTACACCCCAAAAGGACAGTGTCAGGAATCACTAAAGCAGTGAAGGCAGACCCCCTACCCAGATAGAAAAAGAAACCACGAGGCAGGAAAAAATTCAACACAATACAAATAATTAAATCTCAACAGTTTAAATCCTTTAAAACTGAAACACAAGC
Source organism: Pantherophis guttatus (assembly GCF_059756535.1). Taxonomy (NCBI): domain Eukaryota; kingdom Metazoa; phylum Chordata; class Lepidosauria; order Squamata; family Colubridae; genus Pantherophis; species Pantherophis guttatus. The sequence goes on from NC_142066.1 coordinate 71,344,974, forward strand.
CTTGTCTGGGTCATTGCCAGAGCTCAAACCCCAGAGAAGCTCAAGTGTAAACACTTGAGATAAGCCTAACTACAAAGAAAGCAATTAGCGCTATGGAGAGGGCTCGCAACTTGGGGGTCCTCCTGGACTCACAGCTGTCTTTAGAAGAGCACTTGACGGCTGTGGTTGGGAGGGCATTTTATCAGGTTCGCTTGTTTTGCCAGTTGCGTCCCTTTCTGGATCGGGACTCATTAAATACGGTCACTCATGCCCTTGTCACTTCCTGCCTGGACTACTGCAATGCTCTCTACATGGGGCTCCCCTTGAGGAGCACCCAGAGGCTCCAGCTGGTCCAGAATGCAGTTATGGGAGCGACGTGGCGCTCCCATGTGACCTCCCCTCCTGCGCGAGCTGCACTGACTCCCGGTGGTCTTCCGGGTACGCTTCAAGGTTCTGGTTACCACCTTTAGAGCACTCCATGGCTTAGGACCGGGGTATTTACAAGACCGCCTTCTGCCACCAGTAGCCTCTCACTGACCAGTACGCTCCCATGGAGAGGGGCTCCTCAGGGTGCCGTCGGCCAAACAGTGTCGACTGGCGGCCCCCAGGGGGAGAGCCTTCTCTATGGGGACACCCGTCATCTGGAATGAGCTCCCCCAGGAGATACGGAGGATCCCGGACCTACGCGCTTTCCGCCGTGCCATCAAAACATTTCTATTTCAGCAGGCCCGCCTGCCTAACCTCTCTTTTAAATTGTTTTTAAACATTTTTAAAATTTTTAAATTTTAAACTTGTCTTATGAATTTGGGGTGTTTTAAATTTTGTTTTCCGGGCCAATTATTTAATTGTATTTTAATGGTTTTTTAACATTTATATTATATGTATTTTATTCGGCTGTTCACCGCCCTGAGTCCTTCGGGAGTAGGGCGGTATACAAATTCAATAAATAATAAATAATAATAATAATTTCCTCCCAACAGCAGTGTAAAAAGCTTAAAACAACCCTTCCCCTTTAAGAAAGTCAAGCCCCAGCAAAGTACCAGCAAAGAAAAAAAATTCTGGAGAAGCTCAGGCAACAGTAAGTCTAGGCGTACTGCCAAGAATGTAATAAGGTTAATGGAGGCAATTTCTGTAAGCAGGGCAATAAAGATTAGGCTAGAAACAGCAGCAGAATATTTCCTTCCTGCCTTCCTTACATGATTAGCCCTGTAAAGTGGAAAAAAACAAAAGGAGATTTTTTTCCAACAACCGGTTCTCCAAACTGTTTCGAAAGTTAACAACAGATTCTAGCAAATAGGTGCAAACCGGTAGAATCCCACCACTGCCTAATTTCACCTTCAAGTACAAGAGCAGGGCTCACCAACCTTTTGGAACTTAGGGATCACTAAATTCATAATTTTAAATCCCGTGGACCACTAATATGATCTGCCTAATGACTGGCTGGGTGGGCGTGGCTAGATGGGCATGTAACTGGCCAATTCAATGTCATTTGTGTCAAGGGGCATCTCGCCAGCCTCTACTCACCTCTTCCTTCCCAGCTATTCCTCGCCTGCCTGCCCGGGCTTCCTAGGGCCCCAACAGGAAGCAGTTGTTGGAGCTAAGCAGCCATCAGGAGAAAAAGTTTGTAAAACAGCTCAGTTCAAATTGGATCTGGCCAAGAAGGAGACTTAGCAGAAGCACCTCACTGAGGATTATGAGCATAGGCTTTCCAAGCAGAGGGAAGACTTGTGGGAGTGCAAGGCCAGGTACCTGCACCTGGAGGCTCAGCAGGCTGAGATGGTCAGCCAGTTCCAGGCCATCATGCAGTCCCACTGAAACAAGGCCCTCTGGCTCTTAGCCACCAGTGGTGCTTCCCTCCAGCCTTCGGCCAAAGCCCCGCACCAGGAGGTTGAAGCAGACACCAAGTTGGAATTTCTGCTCCTCTCTGACCTACACAAAAAGACCCCAAAGGGGGAGACTCTGCACCAACACAAATGTTCATTGCACATATCCGGCCCAGGGGCGTAGTTTGAGGACCCCTGATTTAGTGCAATATAAAAAAATGCAAATAATTTTTCTGCGGACCACCAAAATTTTCTCATGAAGCAGTGGTCCATGGACCACCTGTTGGTGACCACTGTACTAGACGTACTTTCAGATAGGGAGTATTTCCTAAGTATCCTGGATGTTGACACTCCTATTATTCAGAATTTCAGTATATTCTTAGTTTGATCTTTGAATTAGTTATTACAAAATTGAAGTTGGAATCTCCTTCTAAGTTTGGAGATAACAAGATACCAATAAAGGAGAATATTTGTAGCTCAAGGTCTTTGATGCTCTCTTGGTTGTTTTCTTGCAGACACTTAATTATCCAAAATAGGTAACCCAAAGGTTTTGTTGTTTTTTTTTTTTTTTTGCAAAAGAAGCATTTTGCTTCTCATCCAAAAGGCTTCTTCAGAACTGAAGAAACCTCTTGGATGAGAAGTGAAAGAAATGAAATTTCTTTCAACAAAGAAAGTCTAATTGCCATTTCAAAAAGCACCTTTGGGAAATCATGACCTGGACGATTGAGAACTTGTCTAGACAAAATAAGTAACATCACTAATATTAGCACTGATGATGTTACCTAGTTTGGGTAATGAAATATCTGCAAGAAAATAACCAAGCTCAGAGAGCATCAAGAACCCCTCAAGTTTGGACTTCCGGTTTGCTGTTTGTCCCCGCCGGACGCTCCTTCGGAATCGTCGAACCCACTGCCTGTAAGAGCCGCCTTTTTTAGTGGAATGGCGGCTCGAAAAAACTCCGTTTCCATTAGGAAACAGAGATAGAGCCGGCTGGGGTGGGTAGAGTCCTCTGCCTAATCCCAAAAGTTTTTTATTTACTTTTGGGAGGGAGCGGAAGAGACTCCCCGTATCCCCAGCCGATGCTCCGGGCTCTGGGAGATCTCTGCTACACGCAGAGCTAGGGGGCAAAAGCAAGCCTGCAAATCTGTTAAATTAATTAAAGAAGATGTGAGCTGGACCTCTGATCCTGAAGCGCAAGTATTCTTCTTATTTTAGAAAAGTTATTGAAGTTGTTTAAGAAGTGAAAGGAAAAAAGATTTTTAAAATGGTGATTGCTGCTGTGACTGCTGCGGCTTGAAGAGAGGCTGAAAGGGAAAGTCCTTCCGTTTTCTATTACAAAGTAGCGGAGTGAATACTTCTGGCTGTAATTGAAGGCAAAACCTCACTCTCACTCTTGTTTTTTTCCTTTTTTTTTTCCTGGGGATCTGATATTGATCCTGGTTGGAAAAAAGCTTTTTTTTTTTCTCTTTTCCAGTAAATCTTGTCTGTGTGGAAAAATGGCACTGAGACTTATAAAGTTAGACAAACAGGCAGTGGGGGGGGGATTCCCCCATTAACAAATTACATCAACAAGTTCTAACTCTCCAGTCTCAGAAACCTGACTTTAATATAATAGAATTTCTTCTTGAGGAGATTGTAAGAAGGGATGAGATTGTGAATCAGCAACTTGAAAAATTTAAGCTGGAAATTAAAGAAATTGGTGAATTGGTGAAATCTAAGTTTGACTTTTTGGATCGAAAGATTTTAAAAACAGCTAATGGTTTAGCAGACTTTGTGATTCAGTTGGATGCAAATACCAAATTATTAGAGTCTAAAATGAAAGAAACTGAGGAGAATTTGGATGACAAGATCCAAAAAATTAAAAAGGATTTGGCAAACATTCAGGATAATAGTCCAGAAGACAAACCTAAAATGGAGGTTGACCAAAAGATTGGTAATGAAGAAAATGTACAACAGAGGATTGAAAGAGAAGTTTTAATGATTCAATATAATTTTACAGAATATGCAATTAGACTGAGAGGTCTGCAGGAAAATGACAGAGATGATTTAAGGAAGATATCTTCTGAAATTCTGGCTGGGATTTTAATGGTTCAACCTGATGAAGTGTTTTGCAGGATTGATAGAATTTATAGAATAAACTCCTGGTTGGCAAAACAAAGGCAATTGCCTAGAGATGTGGTGATTTATTTTACTGATAAAGGAATAAGAAATGATATTGTGCAGAACTCTTTTAGTTCTACTTTGCCATTTCGTGGAAGAAAGATTTGGATTTTTAAGGAGTTCCCGCCCAAGATGTTAATGGAGAGGAAGAAATTTGGTTTTCTAGTGTCTGAGTTAAAAAAAAAGAAATATCCTATTTAGGTGGGATGTTCCAGTTGGTTTAATATTCAGACATCAAGGAGTAAGATACCAACTGAACACTGTTGAAAAAGCGGAAGAATTTTATCAAAAAATCTTAAAAATGAATTTAACATCTTTAGGCATAATACAGGACAAACAAAAGGAGTTGGAAACAAAGGGAAAATATCAAATTATAGAGGCTGTGGTAGAAAAATTGTCTTCGGACTCCCTGGATACCCCAGCTGGACTGTCTATAAATATGAGAGCAGTGTCATCTGATTCCAATGTGATGAATTATCAAGTTACAGACAAGTGCGTAAATCAACCAGTTGATATACAAGTGATGGAAAAGAAATACGAGATAATAAAACAAAACCAATAAGGAACTTCCGGGTTGGCTCCGCAGCACCATTGATGGTCTTTTTAGACCGCCGCCCCCGCGATCCCGTTGAGCCGTTCTGACAGCGTTAATCAGCTGTCAAACGGCTTGAAAATCTCCCCTTCGGGAAAAGAAGGGGAGGAGAGCAGGTGGGTGAGGGTAGAGCTCCCCGAAAACCCCTGGATTAATTCCAGGGGTTAGGAGGGTGAGAGCTCCCCATTCAGCACACTGAAGCTCCGGATCCGGGGGGACTCTGTTTTTTTTACAGAGTTAGGCGTTGCGTCCAATTTCTGCTGTCAAACAGAAGATTAAATGATTTCAAAAAAGCAGGCGGAACAGAAGCAGGAGGACAAGCTTTTTGCAAGTATAACACTTAACTCCAGGGATACAATGTTTCTAATTGGTTTTTCTGAGCTGGAAGTAAAGATGGCGTTTCTTTGTTGCGATTTTAAAAGTGAAAGTTAGAAAGGAAAGTCTTCGCTAATAGACTCATGCTCAGAGACTGGCTTTAAGTTGTTGGAATAGATTTTGAAGAGCGGTTTGGGAAAAGATTATTTCGTTTGGTGATTTATAAAGAAATTGCTGAAAGCTGCTCAAAAGGATGGCTTTGACTTTATGATTTTATGGTTGTGGGAAGAAAGAAAATCTTTTTTAAAAATAAAATGGCTTCTAAGAAAGAAGATTCTGAAAGTGCTGGAAGCTATTTGGAGGTGTCAGAAATGGAACAGTTGTCTGATTTACAGAGCTATAAGGATTTTGATGCAGAATTTACAGAATTTATAAAAGAAACCATGAATAATCATACTGCAGCTATAAGTAATCAAATAGCAATTCTTAAAGGGATAACAACAGAAATGACTGAGGAGACAAAAATAAGTACGGAGCATGATGACAACTCAGGAGATATTCTGATTGCAGCAGAGAAGGTGGAAGAATCTTCTCAAGAATTTTCGAGCTTATTCTCTGCTCTTTTTGAAAAAATTGATAGAATCTTTCAAAATTACGAGTTGGTTTGGAAAAAAGTAGTAAATGATCAGACTTTCGAAGTTTTAGAAGATGAAGGAGATTTGCCAGTGGCATTTACACATTTAATAAAAAAGAAACAACTGAACTTTTTTTCACAAACTCTTGACAAACTTTGGTCCTACAGACGAAGGAATGAACTGATTTATATAAGCAAGAAGAGGCGATTTGGAGGCTCTAAATCAGAGGAAATTTTCTTAAAAAGGGGACAATCTTCGCAGTTACATCAACCTCAAATTAAAATGAAAAACCTCCTCAAAATAGAAGTAGGAGGGATGCAGAAAGACTGGAAAAAATATAAAAAGAAAGCAAGAATGGAAGATTAACCTTTTCTTTTGGCTTTGCAGTTGTTCTACTCATGGTTAAAAATGATTATATTTTAGGTGTTATAACTACTGAGGGGGAAAAAGCATAAAGTTAAATATTGATTTTTAAATATGATGCATTAATGGTTGAATGTAAGATTAATCCTTTTTGGTTTTCTAGTTTATGTATTCATGGTTAATTATATTGATGATTATCTTTTAAAATTCTAAAAGTTGGAGGGAGGAATAATGAAGGGGGAAAATTTAGGAACTTACTCATGGTTAAAAATGATTATGTTTTAGGTGTTATAACTACTGAGGGGGGAAAAGTATAAAGTTAAATATTGATTTTTAAATATGATGCATTAATGGTTGAATGTAAGATTAATCCTTTTTGATTTTCTAGTTTATGTATTAATGGTTAATTATGTTGATGATTATCTTTTAAAATTCTAAAAGTTGGAGGGAGGAATAATGAAGGGGGAAAATTTAGGAACCTTAAAAAATGTAGAAATTTAACTACTGAATATCTAAGGTTTATTTTTTGTTATGAGATTTTAAAATATCTGAACTTTGAGAAAAGTAGGAGGGGGAAAAATGTTTTTGCAAATGAATTGAATACTTTACTGATATATTAAGAGAATTTTTAAGGTTTGAATGTTTAATATTTGTTAATGGCTTTAAAACTCTTAGAGTTATTGGATTATACGCTACTTTGAGTCTATAAAAAGGGAGGTTGATGAAATTGTAAAAGGGGAGTTAAGGGGTATTGGGAGTTATTAAATCTTACAGTTAGCTAGTTTATTTTAGTGAATGTTTGGTGAAACCTATGCCCTGTTTTCTGTTCTGGGAAGTCGGGGGTGGGGGGTGGTGAGGAGGGGTTGAAGATTGAGTTTACCAAGGATTGATTTTCTTTTTCTTTTTCTTGATGATAGTTTGAATGATTGTTTATATTGTATACTTGTTTGATCAGAAAATAAAAACTTTTTTATTTAAAAAACAAAACCAATAAGATCAACTAGCTGATACAAAATTTGTAGGAAGGAAACCAGGATGGAAATTCAACCCGCAAAAGAAAAAGAAAAGAAACAGATCTCATAGAAATAGTAGTTTCTAAACTAAGCAACAGCGAAGCCAGGGACTTTAAAAAAATGAACGAATATGTGAAAATAGTGGAGGCGAAGTATTGTTTAATACTATCTTGAGGATAGTGGCAGACCTCTGCAATGCTGTGATTTTGGGATGTGAAAAGAGCCTTACATTGTTGGATTTGAATTATCTATTTTGGATTTCTTTTACCGATAAATATATTATAACTATTTTGAGTTATAAGGCAAGAGAGTCATGCTGGGGCATGCAGAAGATCTGGCTGTTACCCACTAGGATGATGGGAATTAATAATCCTGATGAAAACCACAATTACAACTATATGGAATATAATCATAATGTCACTCGGGTGGTTGTTTTTACTTTTATATATATATGAGGATATTCATTACTGATGGGGGCAGATGATGACTGAAGATTTTGAACAAATTGTTGCACCAGGATGCTATGTTACCCAATTATGGATGATGGACTCAACAATCCAGTGGAAAGACGTCAAAGAAGATATTATATGGATTATAAATTTAAAGTTATTGTCTTTTTTTCTTTTTATAAAATGGAGTGTATACATAGATATATGTATATTTTAGCAGAGTGGGCAGTGGTTCATATTTAGAATATTTAGAATTGTAGTGCATGGTAATTTTGCGGGAAACTGGGTTGAAATAGGTTAGTTTACTGATTGATTAGTTTAAGAAAAAGGATTTTTAAGTCATATATTTAGGGGAGTGGAGGAATTGGATAGAATTGAATAAATGTTAAATTTGGATGTGGGGAGAAGGCTGCTTTGAAATGTTATATTAATATATATAAAAGATTAAATGTTATGTTGTAATAATATACTATAAGTTTGGGGGAGGAGAAAAAGGGCAGATTATTGCGAAAATGGGGGTTATAAGAATATTATGCTAAGGGTCAGTATTTAGAGGAGGGAGTAAGGGAATGGTAAAATATTATGTAATTAGTTATGAATTAGCTTAATGTTGTGAAGAAGTCACAGGGGGGGATGGGTGGTGAGGGGGGGTTAGGGAAGAAGGGGGGGAAAGGGGGAAAAACTTGTATTTGAAAACTTTTTCAATAAATAAAAAAAAAGAACCCCTCAAGTTTGGAAATCTTTTGGAAGACTTTCCTTGTTTTTCTTTGTCTATTTTTAATATTTTTATAGGTATTGTAATGCTGCTTTATGTGTCTTCTAACAGTTCTCTGAAATTCTTTGTTAAATTTTTTTCTGAGATCTTTGTCTTTCCTGGCATTGTCTTCCTCCTCTTATCTTGATAAACATTATTTGTTCTGATAACCACTTTTCTTTCTTCTGTTTCTTTATTTTTGACAGCTTATTTTCATATTCATCTTTAACAGATTCTTTTATTTCATTTCACAGTTGTCTGGTTCCCCATCAATAAGGTTCAAAGTGATTCCTGATGTTTTCTTTGAATATGTTGTATATGCTCAAATTATGAACTACCCAGTAAGGATGAAGAGACACTGCTAATAGAATTTACCACCTTTGCTCAGGAATCTCTTAGAGAAAAAATATGTATACTCTTCATTTCAGTTTAATAATTTCAATTCTCACCTGCCTATACTACAGAGGGCTGTTAGAGAATTTTTATCCTGTATTTAAATTAGTCTTACCAGGAAGTGGTAAGCATGTGAAGTCTAAGAGAGAATGTGCCTTTGAACATATGCACATCTCTCAGACAGATCATACATTATTAGGGAAGAAAGAAAGAGAACTTCTCAGCAAAGGGGTCTGAGTCCCAGTACTTGTCAATTTACAGAATGGACATTCAAATCAGTTTTTTTTTTATTCCAAAGGCAAAGGTTGTAATCAGAAGATTCACTGAACCAAACTGACTTTAGAAGATAGTGAGCAGTCATTTTCATTCAATGCTGTCATTATTTTAGATACCGTATTTTCCGGCGTATAAGACGACTGGGCGTATAAGACGACCCCCAACTTTTCCTGTTAAAATATAGGGTTTGGGCTATACTCGCCATATAAGACTACCCCTCTTCCAATGCACACCAAATAAAAATTTAAAAACATCAACTGGCTCACCTACAATGTAAAACTAGCTGTGCTAGTCCCAAAATGGCCCCTGCAACAAGCAGGAACCTCACAAAAAGCCCCCCAAAAAACTTTCACACTCTACACACACACAACACAACTGGCTCACCCACAATGTAAAAACAGCTGTGCTAGACCCAAAATGGCCCCTGCAACAAGCAGGAACCTCACACAGCCACAAAAAGCCCCCCCAAAAAACTTTCACACTCTAAACATACACAACACAACACAACTGGCTCACCCACAATGTAAAAGCAGCTGTGCTAGACCCAAAATGGCCCCTGCAACAAGCAGGAACCTCACACAGCCACAAAAAGTCCAAAAAACCAACTTTCACACTTTACACACACAAAATTCCACATACAGCTTTGTGAGATTTTGTGTGTTTGTGTAGTTAGAGTGAATCACTACAGAAACACACTAAATATCAGAAAGCTGCACAAATATTATTTTATTTTATTTTATTTTTATTTTTATATGAAAGCTAAATTTAAAACTTCCTGAACTTTAAATGGCTAGGTCTAAAAAAGAACAACTAAAAAAACCCCAATTGACTATTTTTTTTAAAGCTCCCAAAGGGGAAAAAAACTTACCCAATAGAACAGGAGTCTCTAACCTTGGCAACTTTAAGACTTGTAGACTTCAACTCCCAGAATTCCTCAGCCAGCTTTGCTTTGCTGGCTGAGGAATTCTGGGAGTTGAAGTCCACAACTCCCTGCTTGCTTGATTGCGACTAGCAGCTGAGGTAAGCAAGCTGGAGGGGGAAAACTTTTTCCCTTTTACATGGCTCTGGCCATCCCAGCTGAGTTGCAGGGTACTCAGCTGGGATCGTCAGAGCTTGGATTGTCAGAGTAAAGGGGAAAAAACTTTTTTCCTTTTACATGGTTTCTGGCGATCCCAGCTGAGTTGCAGGGAACTCAGCTGGGATCGTCAGAGTAAAAGGGAAAAAACTTTTTTCCTTTTACATTGTTTCTGGCAATCCCAGCTGAGTTGCAGGGAACTCAGCTGGGATCGTCAGAGCTGGGATCGACCGTCAGAGCTGGGACAGTCAGAGCCATGGTTCTGGCGATCCCAGCTGAGTTGCAGGGAACTCAGCTGGGATTGTCAGAGCTGGGATCGTCAGAGCTGGGATCGCCAGAGCCATTTAAGGCTCGTCAGAGCCTTTCGGGCTGGTCTGCCTGGTTACAGGAGAACGACACCCGGTGTATAAGACGACCCCCAACTTTTGAGAAGATTTTCATGTGTTAAAAAGTCGTCTTATACGCCGGAAAATACGGTAATTTGTTTCAAGAAACTGAATGTAAGCATTGCAAATCTACTTAATATCCAGAATATTCCATTTGGTAGCACCTTAGACTTTGCAGACCAGAACACACCAGACACTGAATTCATGAATTAGAGGCAAACATACAAAAAAATGCAAATATGATTGGGAATGGTTAGATTATAGACCGAAAGAAAAAGATTAAAACAAAAAGCAGAAAGTACAGAAATATTACTTATTTGATTTGCATCAGCCACTGATAAAGAAGACAGTGGATAAGAACTCAACATTCTTACATTGGTGAACATATACATTAGTTAAGTGATTACGAGATGTGATTTAAAATATTTCTGTTTAAGTCTGGTAATCAGAATAAAATACTTGGTAACTGTAACTCAACTAGTTTATAATGAAAATTATTTTGGGGCTTTTGTTGTCCAAAGCTCACTACTCTAAACATTAAATCATTTTTCAGATTAATGAATGTCATTAAAGGCTTATTCTTTAAATTTGGATGAGATAGATGGTAGAAGGTGTCAGGAAGACAAGACAAATCATCAGTGGTGGGATTCAAATAATTTAACAACCAGTTTGTCCAGGGTCAGGTTGGCTGTTGTGGGAGGAATGGTCCATTTCTGTCCTCCAGCTCTGCCGCTCATACGGGATGAGCCTCCCGTGATGGCCAAACTGACCATCTGGGTGAACCTATTGTTAAATTATCCCCCACCCATCAAAGTAGATCCTGGACACTGCACTGCAATGCACAGCATGAGGGAAGGAGAAGGAGCAGGGAAAGAGGGAAAATGGCCTCCTCCTTCCCTTGTGCTGGCTGCTCCATTGCCCATTTCTCCATTGCAATGTTGCACCACAGAGCTTGCCCTGCCCTACCCATCAGTGCTTGGACCTGGCATTTGGCGGGGTGCATTCTGCAGTGGCCTCCTTTTGATTTACAGGAGAGACTCGCCAGGCATGACAGGGCTTCCTGCCCCTCACCTCAGTCAGTTCGCCGAACTCCAGAAAAATTTAGCTACCAGTTCTAGCGAACCGGTGTGAACTGGCTGAATCCCACCACTGCAAATGGTTATGCAGATGCAAGTTACATGTAAGAGGATTACAAGAACCTTATCAATTAACAACTATCTCTTACTCAAAAGCACTTATATAATAATGTTTCTTTTTTCCTCAAATGGTTTCTCGAGACCTGAAACATGGGAAGTTAAAATGTTTTAGTACCACTTTGTCTTTTTTTTAATCCTGATGTCAATTTTATCCATTAACTGTTTTGCACAAAACTCTTTTGCTCAAATTTTCACCTGTTTGTCCTACATAAAAACCAAAAGAATATTTGTAGAGATGATGGATATAACTCATTAAAACATGTGATATACCCCCAAATTTTGTATGTAGAATCTAATTATTGCAGCCTATGATGTTGATGTTAATGTAAATGGGGAAAGAGGCAAATAGACATCTGGGTTTTTTGCAGGCTTTGATACACATAGTAGCATTATTGTTCTATCTTGTTGCTTGTAAGAATGCTTCACATTGGATGGCTATATGTGTGTAGTATGTATGTATGTATGCATGCATGTATGCATGTATGTATGTATGGGCAATACTACTCAGTATCTGAGAAAGTGGGATTGCACAAAGAATCAGAATCTGATAAATGTGATAAGGTAACTTTTGTTTGATATAAGATTACTGGACTATTTGGGAGAAACTATTTTGGGGGGGGAGAAGCACTTGACATACCAATTTTTCTGCTAAACATTTTACCAACAAAATGTGAAAATAAAACCCCATATGACAGCAAATCCAATTTGTTACACCTAAAATTATTCAGATGCAAAATATATACATATATCCCTAAAAATGAATAAATTAAATTGCATATTAAATGGAATTATATCTAGGAATAATGGTAGATTATCATGAAGCAACAAAAGGCTATGAAGTTAGGACTTAAAATAAACACATGCAGAGCTGTTCGATGTAATTAAGAACAAGACATTCCCAGATGAGCTGAAGCCTAATTTTACCACTAGCACCTAGATTTATGTTCCCATACAAGGGAGGTAGTGAGTAACAATAATAATAATGAAATGACCTTGCACAGTCAGAAGCAGTTACCAAAAATGTATATGAGGAATATGGAATAGCATCCTATTTAGAAGTGGCTGCTGTCACACAGTCAGACCCAGAAATAGAATTAAGGAGATCTCAAAGTTCTAACACATGAATCCTATCTGGGAGAATATGCTGCACAGCTAGTGTAAGAAATGTGTCTGTTTCCTATTGATGAAAAAAGTATGGAGACTGCCAGCAGCTGCAACTCAAACAGAAGGAAACTGCATGGGAAGACATTGAATCCATGCAGAAAAACAACATATAAATTCTAAGAGCACTAACAAATTTGGAGAATGCCTAACTTCCAAATTGGGTGGTTTATAATACAAATACAATGAGTAACAACCAAAAAAGCAAATTGAAATATATAGTCCCATAGAGCTACAGTAAGTTAGTAGCAAAAGTCTACCCACAAAAATATGATAAGGACTATGGTGAAATGTTTGTACTTCTAATTAAACATACAAACATCAAAATACTAAATATGGCAGCATGTGGATATTAAAATAGTCCCTTTCCGGAGCAGTCTGATCTATCAAATTTTGCAAAACATGTTGCTTTAAATAGGGAAATGCTGATAATATACAAGAATTAAAAATGGAAAATGCATTTGCATGTGCATTTTCTACTATGTTGATTATTTAATTGCTTATGCAAAGCACAAAAGGTAACTTAAGAAAGCAAACAATTTAAGTAAAGAAGTACAACATCTTTTTTTTAAAAAAAATATTGATTAAAAAATACAAACAAACATTTATGCAACAATACAACAAACACAACAAGTAAACATAAATCAAGTCTTACGACTTCTTTTCCAAGTTTATCACATCGGTAAACTATATTTATATTCCTATCTATATATCTACATATTTACTTACATAATAATATCTTAAACTCCATATTTAATCAATTATATTTCTTATTTGGTACTCAATTTTTGTCTATGAATTTTGACCTCTCTTTTGTGTGTCTATTTTTATTTTCCTTTCTTATTCTCCAACCAGTTATACCATCTCTGCCATACTAAATAGTAATCTGTTTCTTCCTTTTTGTGTATTTCCTTTGTGAGTCTGTCCATCTCTGCACATTCCATAATTTTAGCAATTAATTTATCTTCTGTTGGTGTGTCTTCATGCTTCCAGTTCTGAGCAAAGACTATCCTTGCTGCCGTTAGTAGGTGGATAATTAGATACTTTATTTCTTTTTCGTACTGACCCGTGATTATTCCTAATAGGAAAGTTTCTGGCTTCATTTCTAATTTCTGTTTGTAATTTCTTCTATTTGTATCCTGATTGCCTGCCAAAACTGTTTTGCTTTCTGACAGGACCACCACATATGATAATAAGTTCGTTTTTGCAATTTGCACTTCCAACACGTTGGGGAGGTATTTGGGAACATTTTTGCTAGGAGTGCTGGAGGGAGGTGCCACCTATAGAACATTTTGAATATGTTCTCTTTATAGGGTATAGACCTATAAAGGGTATAGACCTATTGTTAGTTTGTAGTTAACATTCCATAGCTTTTCCCATTTTTCCAGTTCAATGCTATATCCGAAATTTTTTGCCCAAATTATCATGTTTTCCTTAACCACTTCTTCTTCTAATTTATATCTAATAAATAATTGTAGGTTTTGGTTATCAATTTATCATCTGTTCCTTGTAAAATTTTATCTAATTCATATGGCTCCTTTTGGAATCCAAATTGTACCAGGTCTGTCTTGTATCTGGATTCTATCTGTAAATATGGCCACTGTCTATACCCTGTTTTTTCAGTTCTTGTCTCGATCTTAACTTTGCTATTTAACAGGTCTTTATAAGTTTTCATTTTGTCCATCTGCATGGCATTAGGATAAATCTGCGCCTTCATGGTCGATAGCCATTTTGGAATTTTGTCGTAGTGCACTTTGTTGATCTCTTGCCATGTTTTAAACAATGCTCCTCTAATAATATGTTGTTGAAAATATCCATGGTGTTTATCTCTCCCCTCCCACAAAAATGCCTGACAACCTCTTTGCAAATCAAAGCACTCTAGTGTTAATATTCTTTTATTTTTGAGCTCTACCCAATCTCTTATCCAAATCAGTGATGTTGCTTTATAGTATGTTTCCCAATCCGGTAGTCCTAATCCTCCTTTCTCTCGTGTATCCTGAAGATGTTTTATTTTAATTTTTGCCTTCTTCCCCTGCCAAATGTAATTTGCAATCATTTTGTTAAAATCTTTAAAAAAGTCTTTTCCTGGCCCTATCGGGATTACTTGGAACAAATATAGTATTCTGGGTAATATGTTCATTTTGTCCAAGAAATGATAGTTGTAACTTGCTCCATATTTCTAAGTCCTTTTTTATCTGTTTTGTCAATTTATTGTAATTATCTTCTTTGAGTGATGATCCTTTATTGGTAAACCAAATTCCTAAGTATTTTACTTTTTTTACCATTTGTATTCCTAATTTATCTTCTAATTCTTTTTCCTGTAGCTTTATAAGATTCTTCATTAATGCCTTTGTTTTTTGTTTATTAATTTTAAGTCCGGCCACTCTTCCATACTCTTCTATTTTTGCTAGCAATTTGGTTCCTGTTATTGCTGGTTGTTCTAGGATAAAAACCACATCATCAGCAAAGTCTTGAAGTTTATACTCCTCTTTTTTTATTTTCAATCCTTTTATTTCTTTATCTTTCCTAATTCCGTTTAGTAACATTTCTAAGGATATTATAAACAATAAGGGGAATAGGGGACATCCCTGAGTCACTCCTTTTGATATTTCAAATTGTTCTGTCATGTCACCATTTATCACTATCTTTGCGGTTTGAGAGGAGTAAATCTTCCTTATCATATTTAAAAATTTATTGCCGAATGTCATATCCTCCATTTGTAATGTAAGAAACTTCCAATTTAGATTATCAAAAGCCTTCTGTGCCAAGAAGATTAATGCCAATTGTTTATCCGCTTTTTTTTCATAATATTCTATGATGATCAGCGTGAATAGTTTGTAATCTACATTTAGAAGTAATATTGGCCTGTAATTTTTGATTTGTGTGAGATCTTTTCTTCTTTTGGAATGAGTGTGATGATGGTTTCAGTCCACGATTTGGGGATTGTAGCTTCTAAGAGTGCATCATTAAAAACTTGAAGTAGAATTTCATCCATTGGTTGTCGGCATGTTTTATAAAATTCTGTTGGTATACCATCCGGCCCTGGGGTTTCATTGTTCTTTTGCTTTTTTTCTTGCCTCTATTAGCTCGATCATAGTAATTGGTTTATTCAATAATTCTCTTTGTGTCTCTTCTAGTTCCTGGATGTTTGTTTTGTTTAAATATTCTTTGATATCCTCCTCCCAAATCTCTTCCTGTTTATATAAATTCTGAAAGAAATTTTTTGCTATTCGTTTTTTATCTTCATTTCTGTAGTACTTTTCCCCTACCTCTTCTTGCAGTTGGTGTATTGTTCTCTTCTCTTTTTCCTTTTTCAATTTATACGCTAGCCAACGTCCTGTTTTATTTGCATATTCAAAGTGGTTTTGTTTTACTAATTTAATTTTCCTTGTTATTTCTGTTTGTGTAATTAAATTGATTTTATGTTTGGTGAGATTAACTTTTTCTTTAATTACTTTATTATGGGGTTCTTTCTGCAGCTCTAATTTGTGTTTTTTTAGTTCTGTTAATAAATTGTCTTTTATTTGTTGGTTGTCTTTATTTTTCTTTGCTGTGTATGCGATTGTTAGGCCTCTTATATAGGCTTTGGCTGTATCCCACAGGTTTTGGAGTGAGGTTTGTTCTTTTGTGTTGTCTAGAAGAATATGGTCATTTCTTTCTCAATCATTTGTGAGTAATCTTTATCTTTTATTATTTCTGTATTCATCATCTATCTTCTCTGTTTCCGGCATCCTTTCCATATTACCGTTATTGGACTGTGGTCTGCCCAAGTATTTGGGGCTATTTCAATTTCCTTTATGTCTTTTCTAAGTTCTGTAGTCATCCAGGCCATATCTATTCTAGACCACGATTGATGTGGGCTAGAATATAATTTGTACTGTTTCTTTCTTTTATTCACTTCTCTCCATACATCTTGCAATTGTAATTCCTGTGCCATATCTTTGAATGTATCTGGGAGTTTTATTCTTTTTATTACTCTGGTAATCTTGTTCCGTGTCTGTAATCGCATTCAAATCCCCTATGATACAGATATTATCATATCTGTACATGGGGAGATATTATCATATCTCTACATGGGGCTCCCCTTGAGAAGCACTCGGAAGCTCCAGCTGGTCCAGAATGCGGCCGCACGGGTAATTATGGGAGCGACATGGCGCTCCCATGTGACACCTTGCCTGTGTGAGCTGCACTGGCTTCCGATGGTCTTCCGGGTGCGCTTCAAGGTATTGGTTCTCACCTTTAAAGCGCTCCATGGCTTAGGGCCCGGTTATTTACGAGACCACCTTCTGCCACCGATAATCTCCCACCGGCCAACTCGGTCCCACAGAGAGGGCCTCCTTAGGGTGCTGTCGGTCAAGCAATGTCGACTGACGACCCCCAGGGGGAGAGCCTTCTCTGTGGGGGCACCCGGCCTCTGGAACGAGCTACCCCCAGGAATACAACTAATCCCGGACCTCCGGACCTTCCGTCGAGCTTTGAAGACCTTCCTATTTCAGCAAGCTGGTCTGGCTTGAAATTTTTAATGGGTTATTTTAAGGGTAATGGGTTTTAATTTTTGGGAAGCCAATTTTGATTTAATTCTGCTTTTAAATTATTTTAAATTTTATATTGTATGTATTTTAATTTTGGCTGTTCACCGCCCTGAGTCCTTCGGGAGAAGGGCGGTATACAAATTTAAATAATAAATAAATAATAAATAAATAATATTCCAAATCTTTGACTATGCTGTGTATTATTTTGAAGAATTCATTTTGTTTTCCATTTGGTGCATATATTGATATTAATAATATTGTTTTTGATTCTGTTTGTATCTCTATCATCAAAATCCTTCCATCTTCATCTGCATATATTTGTTTTGTTTTCAGGTGTTTCTTGATGTATACTGCGATTCCTCTCTTTTTTTGTTCTGCTAATGAGGTTTATAGTGTTCCTAATCTTTGATTTTCTAGTAGTTTCTGATGATGTTTCTTGATGTGAACTTCCTGCAAATTTATTATGTCCATCTCCAATTTTTGTAGTTTTGTAAATGTGTGGGTTCTTTTGGTTGGTGCATTTAGTCCATTTATGTTGATTGAGATCATTTTTAATTCTCGTTCCATTCTTATTTCTTATCTATTCATTGTCCTTAGTCTTCTTGTGTTTCTTGTTATTACTTGTGTTTTTTCCCTCGCTCCCTCTCTTTCCATTCTTTCTTTTTCCAGTCTTCTCTTTTCCTCTTGCTCTCTTTCTGTTTCTTCTGTAAGATGTTCCTCCTGGCTCTGATTCTCTGATTCTTCTCTGCTTCCCTGTTCCTCTTCTAACATAAAATGATGATGAAAAAATTCTTGGGCTTTTTCCAGGTTGTCGATCTTAAATTTCTTATCTTTCCATGAAATCAATATGCCTTCCGGTATCAGCCAGTGGAACATTATTTTATATTTGTTTAGCTGTGATGTCAGGAAATTATAGTTTTTTCTTTGTTCTCTTATTCTTCTTGGAACCTGCTTAAGCGTTATTATCTCCTTTCCCTTGTATAAAATTGTCTCTTCTCTCATTTTCTTGTATATGTCTTCTTTTATAGTTTTTTTTTTTTTGGTGAATCTAATATGTACCTCTTTGGGCAGTTTATGTCTGCAAGCATAATTTGTATGGACTCTGTAAATTTCATCCATATCTCTTCGGATGTCGTCTTTATCTCTCTGGATTGCTTCTGCTAATATTCCTGCCATTAATTCTCCTAAGTCTTCATCTTTGGTTTCCACTATGTTCTGGAACCTGAGGTAGAAAGATGCTTTCTCCATCTCTAAATATGTAATTGACTCTTCCAATTCTCTATTAATTGACACTTGATTCTGCTCCATCATTTCCATTCTCTTATGCATTTGTTCCATTTTTACCTCCACCTTTTGGATCCTTTGCTCATTTTCCACAATGTTCTGCTGTATTTTTCCAATCTTCTCTCCCCTCATCCCACTCTCCCCCCGCAGACTTTCCAGAGCAAAATACAAGGTATTTCAGTTAACAATCATAAGCTAAATTAACCTACCTATCCTCAGACTACTAACTCCCCCCCTGAAACCTTAACTCCACTATAGATAACATAATACTTCTAATACTTAACGTTCATTCATAAGCTATTTGATATTTTCTTGTCTGATACTTATTTTGAATATAATCAATCCATCTTCTCCATTCCAATATGTATCTTTCTTGTGTATAGTCCTTCAAATACACTGAGATTTTCGCCATTTCTGTTAAGTTCGTTACTTTCAGTATCCACTCTTCAATAGTAGGCAAAGAGTCCTTCTTCCAGTATTGCGCTACCAACAGCTTAGCTACTGATATTAATTTCAAAATCAATTTAGTCTCTAATACTGTACAATCCATTGTTATACCCAGTAGAAACAATTGAGGAGTAAATTTCAACCTTCTTTTCAAAATGTTCTGCATCACCCATCAAATTTTTATCCAAAATGCCTTGATTTTCTTACAGGTTCACCATATATGATAATAAGTTGCATCATCACATTCACATCTCCAACATTTAGCTTGCACATTCGAGTACATACATGATAATTTTTTGGGATCTAAGTGCCATCTATAAAACATTTTATAAAAATTCTCTCTCAAATTTTGTGCTTGCGTAAATTTGACATTTCTAACCCAAATCTTTTCCCATGTTTCCATCATTACTGGTTCCTGAAAGTTTTGTGCCCATTTTATCATACAATCCTTAACCAGTTCCGTTTCTGAATCTATTTCCAATAAAGCATTATACAACCTTTTAATATGCATCTGGCTTTGATCTCTAATCTGTTTCACCAAATTTTCCTCCTTTTGCATAACGCCAATTTTTTGATCTTCCCTCCATCTAGCTTGAAGCTGACTGTACTGAAACCAAGCGTAAATTATCCCTTCTTCTTTTAATGCTTCTAAAGATTTATCTGCTTTCCATCTTTTTCTTGTTGTATCATCTCCATTTTCTTCCTACCCCCCCCCCCCGATGATGGTGGGTATCCAGCCTTTAAAACATTGACATAAAAATCTTTTGCATTCCAGACTGTATTTAACTGGTATCTTTCTGCACTATAAGTCACTATTAAACCGGTTGAAACGTCCCTTCTGTATGCCACTTGTTGATTTCTCAGCTCATTTACCAAAAAACCAAAGTCTTTTCTACTTCTCAACGTCTTTGAAGGGATCTCTTTCAAAACCACCACTTCTTGCCCAGCCACCTAAACTTTATTCTTGTAAAAAGCTTGTAAAATATCATTTCTGATCCTCCTAGTAGTAAAATAAATCACCACATCTCTTGGCAGCTGTCTTTGTCTTGCCAGCCAGGAATTAACCCTGTAGATTTTATCGATTCGGCTTGCCACATCTTCTGGTCTTTCTTTAATTATCTCTGCAATAGCATCAGCACAAATATCTTTTAAATTTTCTTTGCTGTTTTCTTTCAGGCCTCTCAATCTCAAAGCAAACTCCATGGACCTGTATTGTAACATTACCAATTCATCATCCACTTTCTCTGTTTTGGTCATGACATCTCCCATTTTGCTTTCCTGATACAGCATAAACAATATCATCTCTTATTTCATCGTGTTTTGTTGCAACCACTTCTTTAATTGATTTTATATCCTCCTCAACTTTCTTTAATTTCCCTTCCACAAGTACAGTTAAGTTATTCATTGCTGTGGCTTGATTATTCATAGCTTCTTTCATTGCTGTTGCTTGATTATTCATGGCTTCTTTCATAAATTCTTTAAAATCATTAAGAGTAGCCTCCTGACTCTGTGAATCAGTCGGAGGTTGTCCTTTCTGTGTCACCACTGACACAACTGGAGAACCTCCCCCTCCTTTAACAACTCCTGGCTTAATTTGTTTAGAAGCCATCTTTTTTTTCCTTTTTTAAAAAGATCTCCCCCCCCCTTTTTTTCAAAAGCCACAAAGTCCCTTGAACAACTTTAAAATGCTTGTAATTTATAGTCTCTAATTTATCAGGCAAAATAGTCTTTTCTTTACAAGCTCTCACTTCCCAGCAGCTTTAATCCACTCTCCCAGCGTAAAGTTCTCAATAAGCGTTTCTGACTTTCACTTTTAAAACCATAACAAAGACACCATCTTCAAGTATTTTTCCAATCTTATCATCCATTTTCTTAATGTTATCCTTTATTTCTCCCACGTCTATCCTCAATTCTTCATGATTCTTTCTTGTTTCTTCGTGATTGTTTGCAATGGACTCTTGTGTCTTGTTCATTCTTTCTTGTATCATTGCTAGCACCGATTGAATATTTTGCATATTAAAGGTGGAGGTTGTCTTTTCTTTCTCTGCCCCTAACATGATGTCAATTGATCTTTGCTGCGCAGAGGATGCTGAAAGTGTTGTCTGATTTGAGGCTATTTTCTTGTTTATCTTAGTAATCATTGATGAACCTGTGGTTGTCATTTTTACTCTTTGTGTTACTTTTTCCCAAAATTTCATACACTTATTTATACTTTTGAGATCTTTATGTTTATATATCTATATTAATACTTAACTTATAAAGTATAAAGATCTTAAGTGTTAACCAATAGGAGTAATATTGTAACTTTATCTTTATTCCTGTCTCCTTAATGGGTAAATTTCTTTAGTGTAGTGTATAATTCTACTTCTCTATCACACAATTAATATTTCTATATAGGTTTCCATATACTTATTCACAATTTTAAATATTTTCTAAATTTCAACTTTTCAATATCCTTATATAAGGGAAAGGAAAATAGAGGGGGGAGATGAGGGGAAAATTTAAAGTTTCAGCAATTCATTAGTTTGTTCTTACTATAATTAATTACTGTACTTGATATACTTAATACAATATATATAATGAGTCTAAACTAATAAAGATATAATTCTAGACATTTAAGGTAAATAACTAGATAAATAGGTAGATCACTGAGTAGATATAATACTAAGCAATAATTAATATATGTAACAATATAACAACGTAACCGATATATCTCAATTGTTAATTAATGGATGTCAAACCAAATTCCCACAGTTTCTTCTTAGTGGTTGATAAATAACTCTATTTAAACTTAAACAACTATATATATATATATATATACTTCACTGTTTAGTATTCAATGTCCTTCTGTTTGTCAGTCCGCTTTCACTCTTGCATCATTCTGTCTTCTTTTCTCCGTCGGTTGTTTTTGATGTCCCTTATTTTAAGTGTCCAAGTATCCAAGAGTCAAAATATCCAAAACATACACCTTAATATAATTGATTCAGCTTTTCCAATTCGTTAGTTTCTAAAAGTGTTCTATGTATTGCTCCGTTGTTAACACCACTTTTCCGATCTCCATTATAAGTCAATCACCCATTTATAATAAATGTCTCCATTTATAATAAATTCTATCAGTCTCTAGAATACTGTCCTCTTTCACAAACAGTTTATTTTAAAGTTTAAAGTTCTTTCGAGTCTAATTTCTAGCTGTAAGTATTATAAATTTCCATATCGGCCATTCATTCAGCTTCCCCGCTGTCAAAATCACCTCTCACCCCTTGCTGTTTCTTCTAATCTTCAGCTTCTCTAACTTCTCTCTCCACAATCACAGTTCCGGTCTCGGTCACTTTCCTCTATGCAATCAGTTTATTTTATAATCCACAGCTCTTTTAATGGTATATCTTCTGGAATTTCTCCGTCTCCGCTGCACTTTCTCTTTCTGTGCTGTCACTGTCAAATTAGCTTTTCCGCTCCACTCACTATTTCGTCGCCGCTTGTCAGGCTGCTGTTTCGCCGCTTGCTTGGAGTCTCACTTTCTCCACTTACTGTTTGCACTCTATAACTGTACTACCTTTGATTTTCTCATTCTCTCGCTCGTTTCTCCTACCGATGTGTTCTCTTACTTTGATTTTTGCTTCCCACTGTTCAGTTGTCAGCGTTTCAGGCCAGCCAAAAATGGCTGGTTTTTTTCTGATCGGAATTAAGAGGTTTCCCCTGAACCTTCGGAGGGATTGCTTTTCTCTCCGAGGGCCTTGAGGATTCCTCTTTTTTCTATTGATCTCTCTGGGATCAATAGCACCTGGATTGGCTTCCTGGTCAGAAATATTGGAACTTCAAGAATGGAGCTCCGTTCTCTTTGTTCCTGGCATGTTGATGTCATCGCCGGAACCCAAGAAGTAGAACATCTTAATGATATAAATCATCTGAATGATATAACATCTTAATGATATAAATCATCATGTAGGAACTGAAATAAAAAAGAGACAAAGTGAAAGCTACTTGCTGAGTCAAAAATGAAATTTATAAGACCTAATAAGGTTTCTAAATTTCAATGAGGCAAAGGAGCCAAATATAGCTATAGAAGTTGGATTAATTTATTTATTTTCTATCCATTATATTTCTATGACTGTCCATTCACTGTAACAACTCTGGATTTTAACAACATTTAAAATTTAACATTTTAAAATTCAAAAATAATATAAAACCAAAATACATGCAGTAGTGACAGGAAAAACCAATTTGCTGTAAATCAACAACTTCAATTAACAATCTAACCTTTCCTCCTCCCCTCAGTCACTTCCTGCCAATTGATGTGATAGTGGTAGATGCACTTATCAATCACTGCTTCCTCAGGTTGAAAAAAACATTGGCACTCAGTGGATGAAATGATGCACAATGGTACAACCCAGTATGGTGCACAGTTCAGTGAATGGAGCTGAGGAAAAGACTACTCATCTCTGTTGAACAAATACTTCTATGGTCTAGACTACAGAGGGATTACATATTATCTTATTTTCCAGCTCTACTCTGCTGTTCCTATGTACATCAATGATTAGCCAAAGGCCACCCTTTTCATTCATGTCTTTGCAAAGTGCCCATAAGGTGGTTTTCAGTGACTTTGGAAAGTTTTGTGTCCTTTGATAGCGAGGCTCTATGGCCTTCCTGGTTACAGCGGTAACAGCGGAACGGCTTATTACCTGTGGGGCAAACCCTGCTCCTGGAGTCGGAAATGGTCTGGCACCGCCTCTCTCTCCGGGCCTCCGAATGCCTCGCCGGGATTGCTCTATGCCCGCAGACCGTACCCTACATTCATGTAGGCCAATGTCCAGTTCCACAGCAGCCCTGTACCACTCGGTTAAACGGGACGGTAGCCCGCGGTAGACACAGGCCTGTCTGATCTCTCTATCCAGCCACATGTGGAACTGGTGTACAAGGAGTCTCTCCGGCCAAGCGCGTAGTTTTCCGGCCAATGTACGGAACTCCTTGACATAGTCCTTTGCAGGCCGGCCTTTCTGCTTCAGTCCTACTAACTCTCCTTCTGTTATCTGGATCTGGGTGTCATCCTCAAACCTTGTTCGTACAGCCTCTATAAACAAGCCCAGGTCCGTTAATTCCTGGGGGTTGTCGCGGTGTAGGTCAGCAATCCAGTCTGCCACCTCGCCCGTAAGCACTCCAGTTACAGCGACCACCATAGACCACTTGGATGGGTATATGTGACCATAAAGGTCCATGTGGCTGAGTATCTGGCTCAAAAACAGGGCCTCCTTCCCCGGCGCCCCATCAAAAGTGGCCTGTATAGGGGGGAGGCCCCACGGAGTCTGTGGGGTCCACACACCTGGGCCCCACATTGGTAGGGGGTCTACTATTCGCCCTGCTGATCCTCCATCTTGGGCTCCACCTCTCTGCCTTGGGGCCCAACTTGCACTCCTCTCCCTCATTGGCCTAGTAGGGGGCTGGTCTAGTTTGCGAACAACATCCCCAAGGATGACGGTGGGCCCCTGGGGTTCCGGGATCCCTCCCTTGACTCACTTGTTGCGGCGGCCGGCTTTAGCTTGAACTTGGGACTAGCTAGGTGGACTCTACTTCCTGACCGCGGTGCTGGGCTGCTAGTGCTCTGCCAGTCCTCTGGCCGCTCTCCCCCAGGGGCCCAGGGCTGCCAGGACGGGGCATCACAAAAGCTTGCTTCCCCAAACCGGTCTCTCAGAACATCCAGAGTTGATGTCCCCAGCCCTGTGGAGTAACTCGAGTCATCCTCCTTATCCTCCGCCCATCGGCGTTCCCTCCAACCTTGGAACTGGAGGCCAGAGGGCACTGACGGCAGGCTCCTGGCAGGCCCGTGACTGCGCAGCGCCGGGCTTTTCCACCAATGCCCAGGGGTGTTGTCCACCTGGGAGTCGCGGTCGTCTGTTACTCCTTCC
Source organism: Pantherophis guttatus (assembly GCF_059756535.1). Taxonomy (NCBI): domain Eukaryota; kingdom Metazoa; phylum Chordata; class Lepidosauria; order Squamata; family Colubridae; genus Pantherophis; species Pantherophis guttatus. The sequence goes on from NC_142066.1 coordinate 71,369,707, forward strand.
TGCCACATCCCTCGCTGTTTCGCCCGCACCACTGCCGGCTCCGCCTCCATCGCCTCTTCTGCCGGCATAGCCTCCAACTCCTCCATGGCTGGCAACTCCATGACCTCCGCACCAGGGGCTGTTCCTTCAGCCATCCCCGCAGCCGCTTCACAAAATCCAGAGGTAAGGGGTGGGAACTCTGACTTCCTCTCGGCAACGCTAGGCTGCCAGGGTGAATCCACAGAGAAGCACACACGATATGTGAAACGAAGGTGGTTTATTCGCAGCTGACAGCTCTACTCACTGCCGGTACGCTTACAGCGATCAAGTCAGAGTTCCCGTGCCAGCTTCTGCATTGCTTAAATAGCATATCGGGAAACCAGCATCCGTCTCCCCCTCTCAATGGCACAGCAGAATGACATCATGGTAGCTTCTCACCGCAGCCAACCACGTCAGCTCCGACCCTCCGATCCTCCGACCCAGCGCGACCCCGCTACACCCTTCACTGTGGATTATGTCCCTAATCACTTCCTTAATCCCCATCATCAACACCCGTGCCACACTGTCCCTCCCAGCCGCCCACAGGTAGACACCGTAGCTGTAGATCTTGTCGAGTGCCGTTGGCTGCAAATGGGTGGCTCAACAGATGCATTGTAAATTATTGCTTGTTGTTCACATTTCTCCTTCCTGTTCACATTTTTCCTTGTTCACTTTTCATCCCAGTCAACTATTGCAATCTTTGTTGATGCTGGCTCAACTATGTGGTATTTTCACTGGCTATTAATTGGTTCCAGGGGTTGACTAGGAGTGTATTGGGGCAAACTGGATTAGAAAATACAAAAATATTAGATGGAATTAATTTTGCTGGAAAAATTAATTCTGCTTATATATAATTAAGAATAAAAGAGTTTGACAAGCTTAGAATGCTACTTCCTTGAGCATCTGAGGTGTTGATAAGTACATTAGGGGAATTGTTCATCTTAGAAAAAGGTCAACCCAATACCAAGCAGAAGGAAGAAAATTAAATTACACTTTGTAGGAAAAGCAAGCATTTATTTGGAAGTTCCTAAACAAACCTGCTTCTCTATGTCTTTTACCCAGTTTATTGTTAACAAGAATAGTTATTTTAGATGGGAGTGTAAAAGTATTCTGTGTGGAAATCCTAAAGAAAGACGATTTGATGCTTCATCCTTAGAGGAAGCCATAGGAAATTGAATACTAGTCATAAACCGAGTCTACATATCATTTGTCTTACCCTTAAAAATGAAATAAAATCCACAGAGGAGCTGAATGATTTTTATTCAGTTTTTTAAAAATGTAAAAGAGGGATTCTTCAAGTTTGCTTAGGCTTTAGAAAGGCCCAGTGCATTTACAGCAACATCCAATTCTTTGCAGAAAAAAATTTCTCTCGTCCAATGTTCCTTGGACTGAGCATATTTTTCTAAAGATGGAAAAGTTTCTCTGACCCATGTATGTGTTTAAAAAGTAGATACAATCCCTAATGCTGCTCAGTCTTGACATGTTTCTATAGAATAAAATACATGTTTAGGGGGAAAAAGCAGGCCAAAAAAATATGTCCAATCATGGCAGCCAGTTTATTAAATGTATAGCACATTTTTAATTCAAAAATTGTGTTTCATGTAGACTCTAATATTCTTCCTTTCTCATGGGTTGAAAATGTAAATATATATTCAATATGGGGAATGCTGCCTTTGCCCAGAAGCTCCACTTGAGAATTATTTTCTTTTAATTAAGTGATATTAACCAAAAATTAATATTTAATAATATTAGTATTAAAGAAAAAAAAATGCAGAGGCCAAGATGGCTCATCAGTTAAAGTCTCTGAGCTTGTCAGCTGGAAAGCTGTCAGCTCAGATATGTCATGTGATGCCACCATGATGATGTGAGTGACATCTACCATATATATCTAACATTTATAATGCTTCTATCTTTACTTCCTGCTATCAAAATTAAAGGAACATTTTCACTGTCCAATAAAAGCTAAATTAGTGGTACATTAATTTAAATTAGGATCTTCCCCTTTGACTCCTTAACTGAACATTATTTTATTACAATAGGAGTAAAAAAGAATCCATATTAATGACTAATAAACCAAAATTCACTCTATATCATGCAATTGTAATGTGCGTCTCAGATAAAAGTACAAAGAACTTTTAAGTCATACAGAGCCAATAAAATAGATAGGATCTATGAAAGTTAGCACCTGTATCAAAGGTGCTAATAGCAATATCTGTATTTTTCCAAGATACTTCTAAATGCATTTAGGAGTATTTTGCACTAACAGCAATATCTCTAAGATACTTCTAAATGCATTCATATAGAGGGAAGAATGTGAAGCAGGAATATAGTTTTGAAATGACTGAGGTTGGTCAATTTTGGAGGATTTTATGTGCATATTTCTAAATTGTATAATGAAATGGAAATATATTCCTGGCATCTTTAACCAAAAATTCCAGAGAATTTTTTATTATAACTTTAGGGAGAGTAATATATAATTTCTTAGGGTAGAAAAAATAATAAGAAATTGGAATGAATAATGATGGTAAGGAAGCTTAATTTTTAATAGTTTACTGGCACTCCAGAGGAATGAAGATAGAAGAATGAGTTGAAGGTGCCACCAAACACACCAGCTTGCTATTATATTTTATTGAAATAATAGAAAATACTTGTAGTTGGGTTTTAGAGTTTGGCAATAGTTTTCTCTTGAAGCTTGTTTTAATTTAGTTTCTGAACATTTCATTATCAAAGTAGGTAACATCATTGGCAGGATTTTCTTATCCTATTCTCATTAGCTATATTTTATTTTATTTTTTTATTCATCAAAATGTTGCAACCGCCATCCTTCTCACAGAGAAACTCTGAATGGTATCAACAACCTTTCCTAATGGACCAAAGTGGGGCACTTTGCTGAATCTGCAGAGGATTCAGCAAAAGTTAGTTACAGAGCAACAAACAATGCAATAGGTAAAGGAAATAACTTTGAGGAACTGGAGGAAGAATTGCAACCAAGACAACAATCAGATCAAAAAAATCTAGGGCAGAATGTAATTTGAGAAAGCATCACAGACAAGATCTTCCCTAATTCTCATTAAGATAAAGAGCGAAAAAGGGAATGGTCATTCAAACATGCATGGTTATGTTACTATAATCTTATAATGAAAGTAATATTAGCTTCCATGTCCTTGTTTTTAATGTTGGTTTATCTTGGAAGGTTGACAAATAATTCTAAACTCTGACTGCTCACAATCAAAGGTAGGTATCAGGGAAATAAATGCTGGTAATGTTCAGCAAGCATATCTTTCAAAAGCTCAGTATTCATTGGGAATTTCTGCAAAATATACTGGCTAGTTTATATTGACTTCAGCTTCCTTGCCTAATTGTTGCATTTGGTAAATTAAGACCTGCTATGTAAATATAACGAAATTTAGCTTTTAAATGACCCAAGATATTGTAGTCTGAACTGTACTTATCTTTTGTACTTAGTGGTCTCTGAAGGTTACAATCAATCCTAGAGTTTGGTTCTTTTTTGTGAAAGTTGCTGTGTGGTGAGGTATCTGCACTGTCAGGATCAAGCTCATATTTCTTCCCTGGTTTACATTTGTATATGTGTTCAGGCTTTATGTCATTTCCAAAATTACTACTATTTTTCATCTGAAAAGTTTGGAAGACCATTTCATTGAACTTTTTCAGATGGAGAATAAATCATTCCACAGTTCAGTTGATTCTATCTAGATTTATATCTTTGTATTATTGTAGTTATTAGAAAGTAACCATTTTGCATTCTGGTTCAAATGCCTGGCTTTCATATTGTTTTGCAGTACAGTAGACAAATTTAGTGGTGAACCCAGTGGAAAATATTTAGAGAAACCAAATGGTCTTCTATTCCTAGAAACTGCACCTTACAAATACCTAACCATTTTACGTTCTGACCTATAATAAAATAACAATTTCTTAAAAACATTTGTCAATCGCCACTAGTGCTGTATGTCTTCATTAGGCCCAGTCAGGTATAGTATGTATGTATGTATGTATGTATGTGTGTGTGTGTGTATATATATATATATATATATATATATATATATATATATATATATATATATCAATTTTCTTACTTCTTCGTAGGGTTTATGTGTGTTTATATATATATATATATATGTTTTCTCAGGTTTTCGCGGGTGTTTGTATGTAGGTCTTTGGTTATTCGGGTTTTCTCCCACGTAAAATTGGAAGTGTTTTGGCGACGTTTCGACGAAGTCTCATTCGTCATCTTCAGGCTGGTGTTCTCGGCTTCGTGCTTCCAGGAGCAATGTGAGATTGCAGCTGTCTCTTCCTTTTAACTGCTAGTGGAGGTGTGAGCTGATTGGGTGGGAACTTGGCTGTGTTCTGATTGGGTGGAGGTGTGTTCTGATTGGTTAGGGGCTTGGCTGTGCTCTGATTGGCTGGGGTTGTGTTCTGTTTGGGTGGGGGCTTGGTTGTGCTCAGCTTAGTCTGAGTTGCAGGGGGATTTGAGCTGGTGAGCTGCGTTGTTGTTGTTTGGCTTCATGTTTGTGGCCGTGCGAGCTCTTCATGGTGGGTGTCAGTCTGCTTCATGTATGGATTGGAGGGGTTTAAAGTGGCTAATGATGCAGCTGCGGTCTGGCTTCTGGTCCTTGGTCGTGGCTCATTATCAGTGTGGGTTTGAGTCTGCTTTCTGCGTGGATGTGTGGTGGTGACATCAGGTGTGGCATTCGTGAGTGTGGGTCTGGTGTCATTCGTCGTGTTAGGGACTCGTTTGTCAATAAGGGCGGGTTTCCAAATGGCTGGTAGGCGGGAGGTATCGTCTCGTTTGTTCATGCTGTGTGGGTGTTTTTCTATCTCAATGGCTTCTCTGATTATTCTGTTGTTAAAGTGTTCAGTTTTGGCGATAGTTCTGGTCTTTTTAAAGTCAATATCATGTCCTGTGGCTTTAAGGTGTTGGACCAGGGAAGAAGTTGGTTCCCCTTTTCTGACTGAGTTCTTGTGTTCTTCTATGCGTGCACTTATTCATCTGTTGGTTTGTCCGATGTATGTGGTGGGGCAGGCGGTGCATGGGATTTCATATACTTCTTGATTTTCTAACTCAATTTTGTCTTTGGGGTTCCTTAGTCCCTTCTCTATGGGGGCTCCTGCCCTCTGGAATGAATTGCACCCGTAGATACGTATGATCCCCGACCTACGTACCTTTTGCCGTGCCCTTAAAACTTTATTATTTCAACAGGCTGGGCTGGCTTAGAAAACAAATTTTAATGGGGTGTTTTTAGTTTTTTAATATAAGGTCCAAATTATTTAATATGTTTTAAACTGTTTTTAAATTTTATGATATACAGTATGTTGTTTTATTGTGGCTGTACACCGCCCTGAGTCCTTCAGGAGAAGGGCGGTATAAAAATTTAAATAAATAAATAAATAAATAAATAAATAAATAAATAAATAAATAAATAAATAAATAAATAATAAACTACCCATGCAAGACAATACTTTATTACTAAGTTTGTTAAATACAGTTAAAGCAAAATGTTATCATTTTTCTCTGCACAAAGTCAGAACATGTGCCATATATGTCCCTTATTGGAGGCTAAATTTACTTTTACTATTCCAGATATCCTTTAAGGTCTCCTAAGGATTGCTTAATCCTATATTCATTTTCTCTGCTAATGTTATGGGCGCTCCTTTTTCCACTGAAGACTTCTAGAATCCCTCCAGGAACACAGAGAAACATAGTCTTCATATATAATTTATTTAGGATGCCATATTTCTACAGCACAATTGGCATCATACTGTTCAATGAAAGCCTGCTCATTACAATCCATCCTTTAGAATATTTCACAGTCCTAAATTCCACCTATATAATCTATGGAAGAAGACCTTCCCCTAACAGTCTGAAGAGCCGAGGTGGCACAGTGGTTAAGGTGCAGTACTGCAGCTACTTCAGCTGACTGCTAGTTCAGCAGATCAGCAGATCAAATCTCACCGGCTCAAGGTTGACTCAGCCTTCCATCCTTCCGAGGTGGGTAAAATGAGGACCCAGATTGTTGGGGGCAATATGCTATTTAGTATACTGTCTTTGGTGTAAGCTGCCCAGAGTCTTTGGAGAGTGGGTGGCATAGAAATATGAATAAATGAATGAATGAATGAATGAATGAATAAATAAATAAATAAATAAATAAATAAATAAATAAATAAATGAATGAATGAATGAATGAATGAATGAATGAATGAATGAATAAATAAATAAATAAATAAATAAATAAATAAATAAATAAATAGTGTTATAATCCAATTTATGTCTACATAAAGACAAACAAGGGTCTTATCCATATCTGGTTTTATAGATAACCACTAGCATCTTGAATTGGGCCAGGGGTTTCAGTTGAGGCTATTTCTACAGACAAATATCCATGTTCTAAAATGTCTTCCTATTTGTCATTGTTAATTTGCCATATTTATATAGGAGACACACAGCCCCACTTATCTCCTAAATGGGGTATCTGGGAAGGCAATCTGGGTAAGATTTCAAAATGTTTGTACAATAGTGCACAAAATATACTGTATATCAACTTTCAAAATGAAATTATATAGTTGAACAGACCATTATTTCAACTTTTAGTAGGAAACTAAAACTTTTTCAAGTCATTTCATCCATGACATGATTATTTATGTTCTGGAACCTGACAGTTTTTGTTAATGAAATGATATGTTTTGCAAATTAGATGTATGATATACAAAAGTTATTTCGGATCTCCTTAGGATACTGTTGGCCCAGTGCCTTGGAGGAAAAGGTGCAACTCATTTCAGCTGTGAGCAAATAGATGGCTTTGGCATTCTAACAGATGTGTTATTTGATAGCAAATGTTTTTATTGTTCATCTTGCTACATACAGCAAGAAATACTTACAAAAAGCAGCATGTAAAATATTAAACATTCACAACCTACACAATGACTGTAGGTTGGAAGACATAAAGACCATCTCAGATTTTTTACAAGGTATCTACAAAACATAAATGTTATGAAGAAAGATATGGATTATTTTTAGCAAATGGTGCAACCATTATGCCTCTTCCATTCTCTTTCACTAGTTATAGAAATAAACTGGATGTTACAGAGAAGAGATAAAGAGAAATTTTGAAAATACTACAGGAATTTATTCAATTTTCTTTTCCCAAGGGGAAAAAAATATTCTGTGCATATTCCATATGCCATTCCTGTTCAATGAAACTTTAGTATACCACTTAAATATTTTTAAAACCTTTAACTGGCAGTGATTATCATCATCATTATTGTTTTATTACTATTATTTGTTTAAATGTATGAAAAACTATATCTCCAGTAATAAGCATATGATAGCACATGAAACTCATTTTTCAGTAATCAGTTGCCAAAGAAGAATGCATTGTTACAATCAAAAATTGATCAGTAATCATAGTTCAAAAAAAATCAAATACATTTTAATAAGCTTAGAGCAATGATAAATAATTTTATTGTAAGAAAAGATAATGGGAAAGAAATTTCATGGCAGTTGGAAATTTGTAAAAATAAGAGTTTTTAAAGATACAATTACAAACAATTCCAATATGTGTGTATGCATGCCTGTACACATATAAAAAAGAAAGATGAAGAAGGCAACATAGTGCCACAAAAAGCTCACTGATGATTTGTAAACAAACAAACAAAAAAACCCAAGCAAATAAAAAACACTTAAGTGGTGGAAAGGGGTTAAATTCACCAAAGAAAAATATATTGGTACTATCAAGTAAGGTAAAGATTAGGATGGAGCTAGATGCCCACTTCCCAAATAGTTGGCAGCCAAAAGATACAGATAGAACAATAACTAAATGCAACTTTCAAGGGTTCCAAAGCACACGAATGGGAACAACACAGAAGGCTGTTTCTTTTGTGCTTAACCAATATAATTTGGAAAATAAGGGCTCCAAAATATATAGAGAGAATAAAAACATCTAAGCTACTGGCTACTTCAGTGGTTCCTAACATTTTTTTAAATTATAAGCAAATGTTTTCAACTGAAAAGTTATAAATATGATCAGAAATTCACAGAATTATTATAGACAAACCTTGTTTTTCTTTGTTCAATAGAAATCAATCCAAAATTTCTTCTTTCAGTTTTCTTCTGAATAATATGTAATACATTTCCTTTCTCTTATGTGTTAGTGAAAAATCATGCAGGACATAGGCAGGAGAGAGAACATAAAGAGTTCTGAATTGCTTGAAAAGTGTTTTCTCTCCCTCCCTTTCTCTCTCCCCCATCCCCGCCCCTTACCCCACTAGAGTCACATACTTAGGCAAAATCAAACCATTTAGTCAGAATTAATTGCCAGATTTCTACAAAAAAACAGACAGCTGAATATGTCTGGATCAGTCAGCAAAACCCTGAATATATAATGAGATTCTTATGTGGCCAAAAAAATATGAAACAAATAGACAACTTTGCAATTACTAATTTATAAGGAGAAATATAAATTTAGAAATGATTGATATTGATATAGTTGAAACAGAAAAATAATAGCTGACGTCTGAGCATGTTTAAACTCTTATTTGAATGCCAGTTGGGCAAATTTAAAATTAACACCTGCTTTCTGTATGAATTTGGACCCTTCAAATTTAAGATATTTTTAAATACAAGACTATCATCTACAAAGTTGGTCTCCATGGCTTTTTAAGATTTAGATACTGATATCATATGCTGACTGCTGCTTTAAGTGATAATTCAAACAGGACATATGTTTTCATACAACTACATAGTATATCAAACTGATTTTCTATTAAACCAGTTCATACTTTGAACTGAAACTTGATTAATCATTAGTATCATAATAAGAACTGTTAAACTAACTTGCTTGATATCAATGATCCTGACAAATTTACTTTGAAAACTTGGATCAAATTAGTAAACTAATTACAGTACAGGCCTTTGATTGGACAGATGATAGTCTGGTAACATGTAACAGCTATGTAAGGAGTTGGGCAGTATGAATCAGTTGTTTTCACTGACATCTGCTCTTTGTTTTTATTGTTTTGTTTAAATTTACATTTCCAGCTGTCTTTTCTTTAAGGATATTTACAATACTCTGAAGAAAATTATAACTGCCTCATCATTGTCCTTTGGATGTTCTTTAAGTTTGACCCAATTAATATGAAATGTTTATCCACAGTATTAAGGAGCAATCAACTTTCCTCACAAACACATTTACTAGCTGAAGGATGTCACCAGAAGAGAGGATATATTTTCAAATTTTTGCTTATATTATTTGAGTTCTAATCTGTAGTGGGATTCACCAAAGTGACAGGGTCAGGAAGTGAAAAAAATGTGGCCGGAGGGAAGGTAATTAATCATCAAATAGATTCTATCAGCAAGGCTGAGCCCATGGAATAGCAATACATTATTCATCAATAGATTTCTCTGTGGAAGAATGCTAAATTGTGAAGGTTTATTTTCTTCTCACAGACAATTTCAGAAGTGGCTCCAGACTATTGGCAGTACATTGCTTTTGGTGAATATTGGTGAAGTAATCACAGTAAATAATTGCTTTATATATGGTATTTCTGAACCAAATGTAATCCATTTGGGTATACCAATTCTGTTGCAGATGCCATTGAAAAACTATTGCCAAAATTCATTATGAACCATGCCTACAATGAATTTATTAAAATAAGCAGAAAGCAGATCACACCACTGACACAGCAGTCATTTATTTATTTGTTAAATTTATTTGCCACCTATCTCATTAAAGAGCTACTCTAGTGGCTTACAATAATAAAAAGGGAAGAAAAATGAAAAAGGTGTAAACAGAAATAAAATAATAGAACGATAAATATATAATGACAAAAGACAACATGAGAACTGCTCATACTGCAACAATAAACATTTTTTAAAATCATCAGGTACAACAATATACTATGTTTACAAGTACTAGATGATTTTATTCCCTTACTAATTCAAATTTATTTTGTCCTTTCTATCCCCAAAACCTTGAATGCCCCCTCAACACTCTCCCTATCATCCCTGAAAGTTCAATCCCTCCCCCCACTTTTATGAACAGTTAATCCATGTTTAGAGATTTGGGACAGAGATGATTCACGTCTGAAGTAGCGAGTATATTAGCAGGATGTAAAAATGCTTTATTGGCATTATGGGTCACCAGGGTTTATGTTTTGAAGTTATAGATTTTCTTTAGTATGTTCTTTTTTTCATTCTGGGCCACAGGCAATAACAGAATCATATTTCATATTGGAAATAGTTGCTTTGAAACACAGCATACTTTTCTGTTAAATAGAGTGAAGATTATATTCTGCATATGTACATTACTGAGACAAGTACTGTACATTCTCTGTTCTCAAGCTATATTTCTTTCAGCCAATGATATGTTTGTCATTGAAATCAAGAAGAATGGCAAAGGGAAAAATTTTTGAGGGAAATCACTAGGCTATAGAAAAGTTACCCAGTCTTCTGCTAAGCACTGTTTCCCCTTCATGAATTTATATGGCAGCAGCAATTATAGAATTGAGAGGTTTCTGTAAAAGATGAAGGATATTAAAAATAATATCAATTTACTATAAGTTCTTTTGGGAGACACTTTGATACAATAACTTGAAGAATTGATTTTCTTAAAAGGCATAATACACTATTGTATCTGTTGCAAACCATACAACAACTTCAAAACAACATAGTCTTAGTTACCAATTAAAAAGTCTAAAACAGCAGAAATAGAAAGTAGTTCAAATTTTATCAATAGTTGTCAAAGTGATTTGTAGAATATCAGCAAAGCTTTCTTCTTCATAATAATATAATAATAAAACACTTCTTCTCCTAAATTATACTGCTGATGCCCAAGTAGGCCTGGAAAAATTGGGAATATATTTGCAAGTGAAAGACTTTGTTGTAAGGTTTACTTTATTTTCTACTGCTGAAAAACAATTCTTGGGTGAGATCTGCTCAAAATTTATCTTTTTTTCTTTCTTTCCTTGTGCAGGTACTATCTTCCATAAACTTCACTTCCAGGTTGGGGACAACATGGCTCTAGGGGAAAAAAATAGAACTATAAATCTGAAATCCTTGGTATACCAAACAGGACTTGAGATAAATAAAAGGGAAAGATGTAAAAAAAAATATTAGTGAGAACATGCTATGGACATATCAGTAAGAATTTGAAAGGAAAACAGAATGTTCTGTTCCCAGTTGGGACAAAATGGACTGTCTTAGGCAGGTTCATGTTATTTAATTCAAGTTATCTATTATCAATGAAAAAGAGTTTGATCTCTAGTTTAGTGAATGAAATGTGTATCATTTACATTATATTGAAACTCCTGACTGAATTGCTTATCATATATCTTACTGTCAGACAGCCCATTTGGTCAATAAAAAATGTACTAGCAATTTAGCAAATCTGCCCATAAAAAATCATAACCTTATTTAGTCTCTGCATAGAATAATTTTCAAAATGCAAGTCTGGAGTCTTTCCAGGTACTATTTGTATCTTGTAGTTTTTGACAGACATTACTGTCACTTTACAGAGACAGTTCAGAAATATTTTATATACCATTACGAGCCTTTGATCCCTGCTTATTGAAAGCTTCTTCTTGCAGTCCCAGAGAAGGAAGTTATCATCTTTCTGACATAGTGATGTTGCTTTATGCCTATCCAAACACTGATCTCACAGCCAATGATATCAAATGGAATCAGGATCATAATTTATACATTTGGCACATCCTATAAAACAATTTTTGGTTAGTATTGTTATAAGTCATGATTCAGAATCTGTTTCTGTCCTTGAATCTGATGATGTTGTTTCAGCTGAACCAGGGCTTCAGGACTGTCAGCCTCAAGAATCAACAAGACATGATTTAGCTGAGACTAATCAGCACCAGGCATTTCTTGTTCATCCAGGGCTGTCAGATGATGAGGCTCAACCCACAAGTCTAGGTGCATACAGAGGCCAGAAGAGGACTGCTCTTCAATGAGGATCCTCACTAGGCAAAGGGTGATTAATTGCAGCTAGCAGACAGGTTTAGGTAGCTCGTTTGCTTGCAGTTTTTGTTGGAAACAACCATTTGGAATCCTAGTTTATGACTTTTAGGTGAAATGTTTACCTGATTTGGTTTTCTGTGACTTTTGAAGTGTATTTGGACTACTTTGTTGCTTTTTGGATTGTAATTGGCATTTTTCAGGCAAACATTCTCTGATAGGCACTTCAATTACATTCCTGTCTGCTGTTATTTGCTTCTGAGTACTGTGTTTGTCTGCCTTCCTGTACTTGAAACAAAACAAATAGAACTGCATTTCTACAGAGCCCTAATTTGAATAAGCTCTCTGAGGTCAGTCTTTATAAGCCAAATGCTTATGGTTATGAAAGATGGATCTATAGGGTTGACCTTGGCTCTTTTCACTGTATCTTGAGAGGCTCCATGCATTATTTTTTAAAATAGAAGTATATGGCACTTAGTCCTCCCAGGCTTAAGTCATCTATGTACACATTCTATGTTAACTAACCTCTGTTTGGGTTCAAAAAAGTTATTATTAGCAAAAAACAAAAAAAACAAACCCAAACCAGTCCAAAGAATACAAGTGCCTCTAGGGTTAGATGGTTTAATAGCACAAATTCCCACTCTTTATTTAATTATATACCAATGGATTAATATAGTAACTGATACATTGATCAATACATTTGAAGTATTTATGTGTGGCTTATTCCCTGATCATCTCAGGGCAACTTATAGAAATATTATTAAAACAACAGAAATATAGTATGATCAAACCTAAAAATACAATTAAAGTAATAAACTGATATACTTTAAAACAATTGAAACAACTAAAAGACATAAAAATAGGTTTTAAGGCCCCCTATTAAGTGTAGTAAGGAAGGATCTTGTTTCAATCCTAATGGCAAACTTTACACAACATGGGTTCTATCACAAAGAAATCAGAATTGAACATAAATGTTAAATACATATGAAGTAGATTAGCAAGGTTCCTAACAATCATATAATCATACTAGGTGTAGAATGTATGGGAATAAGCAGCACTGTAAATAACCATGTTGCATGTTGCATCTACAGCAGTGTAGATATCTTGAGTTGGCATTGGACTGTAATGAGCATCTTCCTTTTAACTATTAAAACTGAAGCTGTTTTAACATGGAGGTTATGTTGGACTTTTGGAGGTACCATTTATTATTTGGTGTGAACTACAGTTTTTGAAGCATCTTCAAAGCTGATTCCAAAAAATTGGAATAAGATTTCAACTTTTATGAAGAATATCAGCTAGCTAGAAAATAATAGGTAAATAGATAACAGAAAATAGTTAACAAGTCTAGTTAGAAATGCATTAAGATTAGTTTTTGCTACAGTGCATTCTTAAGTCTACTATTTTGTCTCCTGTATTGATTTTCTCTGTACAAACTCACTGTGTGTTTTTATTACTTGGAATTTCTTTACAGTTTATTAGAAGCTGTAGTATTTTGTGGTATTTCTGAACTTTGTAATTCTTTATTTTTCCCCACTATTATAAGACATTTTAAGATGCTGCTTATAATTTGACCAGCTCTATATTTTTATCTTCACCCTGTCACCTAAAACTGAAAGGTCAATTTTTGTAAATGGAAGTGGGGGCTGGGGAGAAGGGCTGATGCTCGTAGCCACAAGTCAAGTGCTTGAATTGATTTCATTTTTCTTTTTTCCTTTTAATTTTCAGGAAAGCAAGGGTTGTTTTTGGAGGATGGTGCCAATTGAGATGCTTCCTGGAAGATAAATGGGAGATGTAGAATCTAATAAGCCACTACTGCATGACAGGTGGCAGGGTTGGGTTTCCCAGGTTCTGGGAAAGGATGTTGACCCTTCGAACTGCTCATTCTTTGGATTCAGCTATACCACTTCCAATGGCATACTGTCTTCTCCACTTTTTCTCCACAATAGCAACAATCTAGAGAGAAAGATTCAACAGACAGAGAATTACTGTTCCAAACCCACCCAATGGTAAGATTAGACAAAGGTAGGTCTCTAGTGCTTGTTCAACATTGTAACTTTTTTCATTTGTTTGTTTGTTTGTTTGCTTGTTTGCTTGCTTGCTTGTTTGTCAACAAGTATAAAGAAACAAGTAACACTATAGACACAGACATGGACACATAGCCATAAACACATAGAATAATTACATATAAATGGGGACAGTAGGACAGGGATGGTAGGCCCACTGGTGCGCTTATGCACGCCCCATTAGGGACCTCTTAAGAAATATGAAAGGTCCACGGTAGACAGTTCAAGGTAAAAGGTATGGGGATTAGCGAGACTAACAACAGGATCAGGTAGAGTGTTCCAGCCATTTACTACTCTATTGCAAAAGTCATATTTCCTACAATCAAGATTAGAGCGATTTACATTGAGTTTGAATCTATTGATAGCCCTTCTGTTTTTACGATTGAAATTAAAGTACTCATTTACAGCTAGAACATTTTGGTAAATAATCTTATGAACTAAGCATTGGTCAGAACATAGACGGCGTAGTTCGAGGCTATCCAGATCTAAAATTTCAAGCCTGGTGAGATCGGGAATTTTATTTCGAGCAGAAGATTTGAGTACTGTTCTAGTAAAATATCTCTGGACCCTCTCTAATGTATTGATGTCTGAAATACAGTGAGGGTTCCAGGCAGGTGAATAGTATTCAAGTATAGGTCTGGCAAAGGTGAATAGTATTCAAGTATAGGTTTTATATGCCCTAGTTTGAAGTATAGCATTACCAGAGAGAAAACTTTGCAAAATAAGATTGACAATCCTTAATGCCTTTTTTGCAATGATGTTACAGCGAGTTCTGGGATTTAGATCTTTTGAAATGAGTACTCCTAGGTCCTTGACAAAGTGTGGGTCAACTTTTAGATCATTACCAGCCAGCAAATATTTGATGTTCTTATTTTTATTGCCAACGTGCAGGATTTACTCCAATGTGCATTTACTCCAAACTTCTATTATATCTATATATTCTTTAAAAACCAAGCACTCTTCTTATGTTGGAGGTTTATAATATCCACAAACATACACTATATGTTCACTTTTTGAAATATCCATGGTTTTTCTGTTTTTTCTGTTGGTCATTTGAACTTTTTGATAATCTAACACAGTGGTAGCAAACCTTTTAGTCACCGAGTGCTGAACGTGCGTGCTATCCACACTAATGCGTGGTTCTTCTCCCGTGTGCTGTGTGTGCAACCATACCATCTGTGCATGTGTGTGGTTTTTGTGCATACAATGCACATGCATGAACACTGTCTACACATGCATGTGCTGCACACAAGTACTCTCGTGCACATGCACAAATGTGTGTGCATGTACAGGAGAGCTCCAAAGACCAGCTGGGTCCCCTGAATTGCACGCATGTGCACCGGAGGCCTGAACACCAGCTGGAGCATATGCGTATGTGCAGCTGCAGGTGAGTTGGGCGACAGCTCGCGTGTCCGGAAAGATGTGTGCCATCTTGGGCACACGTGCCATAGGTTCGACATCACAGATCTAACATATCCACAAGTGATGTAGCAGTACTTATAATATGAAAATGATATCAAAGTCTAATTTTATTAATACTCACCTATGGGATTACATGGTAGAATAAATGGAACAGCTGCAGCCTTAAATGGCTTTGATAACTTAAATTATATACTTGTAATAAAAATGTTAATTCAAGTATTCTGTACTGATTATTGTTTAAACTTGAGCTAAAATAACTGAATTAACTCCAAAAGTCAGGAAGATTATTTTACAATCTTTTTGCTTAATTTGCTTTCCAATAAAGTAAACTGTACTATGTTGAACGTAATGGCATTATGTCAAGATGACTGATTCTACTTGAATATACTTCAGGCAATCATAAAGTATCTCAGAACAACACATAGTGCAATAGAAAATAATTGTAATGCAACTAAATGTTTACACATCCACATCAAAAGATTTAAAAATCTAGTTTTTCAAAAAGTAGTATAAGAAAATTTTCTAACTGGGAGCAATAAGCATTCACCAACAAAGCATTTTTGATTAGAAATACTATATATCTGATGATCACTAAAAAATGAAGACATTAATTCATGCCATTTGGAAGTTAGTTTTGGAAAATGAATGCTACTAGGAAAAGGTCCTGTTTCTTGGTTCTCTGGGTTTCTACGACAATTTTACTATGTAGCTCATACGTTTCCTTAAAAAACTGAAGCCTGTGGGAGGGATGAATCACTTCATTTACAGGTGAGAAATCACATTTTAAAAAATTCTTTCATGAGATAAAAATTAAGCAGCAATCCATACAAGTAGAAGAGCAGATCTTTAGGGTTGAGTTGTATTCAGTATATAATATCAGCTCTTTTACCTGATGATCAGAAAAAAAGAAGAGTCAGTGAAAGTTATGGGAAATTCCTCCAGTAGACATGGAATCAGTAGAGGATAATAATAAACAATCAAATTATCTACAGAAACTATTTGAATTATATTGAATAGTATTCAGGAAGCTGTTTTATATCAATTCATATCAAATCTGATATGACTTATTAGTTCACTGTTGTTTTATTTGTAATGGTTCTCCAGAATATAATCTGAGAATTTCTTTGGTCCTGCCTTAGGCACAAAGCCAGCTGGGTGACCTTGGACTAGTTACTTTCTCTTAGTTCTTGGAAGGAAACAATGGCAAACTACTTTTGAAAAACCCTGCCAAGCAAACTGCAGGAATTTGTCTGGGTTGTTTCTGAGAATTAAACACAATTGAATGGAAGAACACATATACATGCTCCACTGGCAGCCAAGGACAACATTAATCATAAATAAAATCCATCTCATTGACCTCATTAATTTTGCCACACACTCAGGAAAACAGCCACATCATGAAGGCTTTATAAAATATTTGCAAAATTGACCCACTTGGGGAGGATGGTGTTCCAGCGGACAGGCACTTCAAAATAAAAGAATTATGGTTCTGCTAGCATAGATATATGATAGAATGATTATGAGGCTAAACTATGAATAAGCAAATCTTAAGCACTCTTGACAAATTACTATCTTTCAACATTCTCTATTTGCAGAACTGGGACAAAATAGTGACCCATATTGCAAGATTTTCAGGTTCACATATGTAGCATATTCAAACCTTTGAATGTAGTATACAAATACTTATGATTATTATCTCTAATTGTCAGTTGTGATTCCATTTGAATCTTTAGCATAACTGAGCACTGTTGTGGTTTCTAGGGTTTCTGATACTGCCCATTAAGCTTCCTAAAAATTCTGCATCCATATTTAAAGCACTACAAAATTGTGATAAAACTGACAGAGACTTCCATATCAAGACAGAAAAAAAAAAGAGGCTGGGGCAGATGTAATTCTTAATTCAACGGTCCAATGCTCAGGACTGATAAGAAAAGAGGTACACATGTAAATCACTTCAACTTAACAATCCTCAGGGAGAAGAATGATAAATAAAAAGAATTATATAAAGCCCCCATCATAAATACCAGTGTATTTAACCTTTAACCTAGAAAAACTCAAAGTGTTATGTATGAATGACACTATTGAAACTTCTCTATAAATTTCCTTCCTTTTAAACAATATATTGCTGATCTCTGAGACTTCCAGTTGGTATCGTTTGGACAAAGAGAGGGGTTGAGGAGCTAGCTCTGTTGTTTGCCCCTTTTTTCTGGTGCTGGAGTGATCCTGAAAGGATACACGAAGCCCAAAGGGAAGAATGTTGGAGTGAGGATACTTGAGGAGCAGTTTGGTGATAAGCAATCACCAGCGCGACAGAAAGAAACCCCGTTGAGCCCAGCAATCGAGAGGCTGACATTTTTCAATGGTGGCCCCAAAGTCCTGACAGCCAGCAAAGTGGGAAGCAAGATCGAATGACAGCTCATGGTGAAGAGTAATGAGAAGTTAGTGCAAAAGGTTACAGAAGATTAGCAAGAAAGAAGGTTCACACCTCATTGTGAAAATTGATTGATCGTAACCTGAGAAAGCTGCTAAGAAGCGGAGATGAGAGTGAGCGGAAAGTGACTGGGGAACGATCAATAGCCTGAAGAGGCAGGAGATTTTTAATGAGCAAAATAAGAGAAGATAGCAATCCGGGATACCTTCTGATTATTAGACTTCAGACTTTACATTTTGAACTTTGAAAAACTGAGAACTAAACACTAGTTATGAGGCTGCGAACTCTGTGCTTTACTAAAGATTGACAAGCAGCTGAAGTAATGGAAGGGAAGAGCGTCCATAGCGAAGAGTATTACTCAGCAATTTAGCTGCATAATAAAGAGGATGGAGTTGATGGGAATTTTTGAGAGACTAAAACAGTAATAAGAAACTGATAAATTGGTGACTTTTTTACTTTCTGTTTTTTGAATCTGCTAATTGATTATCTTTTCTCTTTTCCTACTGGATATAATATCTTGAATGCTTTCTGGAAATCATCAATTTTATAGCTAACTGGTATTTATAACTAGATATATTCCATTATATAAACTATAGATTTAAAGTATAACTAATTTCAATAGAGTTTAGTAATTTTGAATTATTATTATTTAATTTACCTAACTTATTAATTTATTCAACATAAGACTATTTAACCTAATTAAGGAATTGATTATATTTATTGTTATATATTGATTGAAAGTTCTAGGTAATTTATTCTTATAGATTGACACTTAAAAGTTTAATTTTTTAAAATTTTACTTTATATATATTTTGATTTACATTTACAACTTAAACTGCAAGCTACTGATATATTTATATTTCAATTGGGGGAAAAAAGTTTCATATAGAAATCTGTAGCCAGACATATCAATCTTCTACTTAGGTACGGACCTTACAATTACTGAATAGTGTTGTCAACATCAAGACGTATACAAATAATATAACACCATAAAAATTTATAGCAAGTACCATATCATATTAACAGCCAATTTTTAAGGAAAATAATTTCAAGTTGTTTAATGCCAATTTGGGACAAGGTGTATAATACCCTTAAAAAACAGAAAGAGATACTAGAAGAGTGACTTCTACAAACACCACAATAACTAAGACAGGAAAGAAGACCATACTAACCCTAACACCCTCAGCAATAACAGCTTCTCCGATGGTGCAAAAAACAATAGAAGGAATGCTGGCAGCTGAGAAACAAAACACTGCTTCAAATGTTAATATTCAAATCTCACTACTCACATTGCAAGAATCGATGGTTAAACTCCAAGAAATAATGTTAAAGAATCATTTAGAGACAAGAGTTTCAGCTCTTAATGAGCTGAAAGAAGAAATGGGGAAACTAACAATGGAAATGAGATCAGACATATCAAAGCTCGATGAAAAAGTAGGGTAAATTCAACTACCATTAGAAAAGAATGAACACACAATAAAGGAAATAGAGAAAAGAACGGAACAAACAGAGAAGAAACTACAAAAGGTGGACCAACAAATAAAAATGGTGAGCAAAGAAATGGAAGATTCTTTGATCTATATTGAGATAGATAAAGCAGCGTCGTACCTAAAAATCCAAAATATAATGGAAAATAAAGATGAAGATCTGGAACTAGTGATGGCAGAAATTTTAGCCAAAGCACTAGATAGAGATAAGGAGGAAGTGTTAAAGGAAATAGATGACGTTTACAGGGTCAACCCAAGCTATGCAAGAAAAAACAAGATCCCAAAGGAGGTCCACGAGGAGGAAAGTTCGAGACATAATATATAAGATATCAAGAAAAGAAGCAATGATATATAAAGGAAAAGAGATTTAGATCCTCAAGCAAATCCCGAGAAGAGTAAGAGAGCAGAGAAGGGATTATAAATTCCTGGCTAAACACCTGGACAAAAGAGATATTCTGTTCCCATGGCTGATTCCAGAAGGGATGCTGGTCACTTGGAAAGAAAGGAAAATCAAAATAGACACTCTGAAAAAAGCACAGGAACTTTATGAGAAACTAGCAGGGTTGGAAGACCAAAGCAGCAGAGAAGATCTAGATTCAAACTCTCAAGAAGAACAAGACCAACCAAAAAATAAAGACGAAGAACAAGAAGTAAAAGATATCAACCAACAATAAAAAGAATGTCAGGGTGGCAATTAATCCCATTCCACTTTGGGGTAATTGCACCTGATTAGAGACGGGACCGTGGCTTTTCCTTACAGTATACTTTAAGAAAATAAACCCCAGATATATTCTAATAAACACATTTTATTATAAAGAAGTAAAAACAGTCTTACTAGCTAATGATTACATCTTGGCAGCATTCCTGCCTTACTTCTTGGCAGGCGAACAAAGGAAGTTAGAAGAAAGTGAAAGAATGTGGAAGAAAAAAATATGGACATGCGCAATGGCTTAGTGATAAGAGTCAGATCAGTCTACTGTAAGTCTCAGAATGGGAGCACAGCTGACAAATATAAAAATGCAGTGACAATCCCCTTCTTTGACAGTTGAGCGAACATCAAGTACATCATCAGATAAGGCACCTTTTCTTATGCAGATAGTCGTGTTGAGCTGTTGGGAGCAGTTTGTTGAGCATATCAGCAATTTGATTATGTGTAGACATATACTGCAATTTAACAAAACCTTGTTTCACTAATTGTTTTATGTTTTGATAACAGGTGTCAATGTGTCTGGATCTAGAACCTGTGAAATGCGATTCAGAAATATAAACCACCAATTCATTGTTTTCCATCACGGTAATCGGTCGGATCGGGTGTGTCCAGATATCTGTGACCAAAGCATCAAACCATGTTAGAGAATTACATGCATCTGAAACACAAGCATATTCAGGTTCAGTAGATGAACAAGAAACAAAATTCTGTTTATGCACTTGCCAGTAAACAGGACATCCATTTAAGAACATCATATAACCTGAAGTACTTTTACGTGATTTCTTATCACTCTCCCAATCAGAATCTGCATAACAACATAATTCTGCATAATCAGTATGTGTTGGCTCTAACAATAATTTCATATGTTTAGTGTGTTTTAGGTATTTCAATAATTTCTTAACACATGTCCAATGAAACTGTTTTGCCTTACCTACATGTCTAGACAAGAGATTAACACTAAGTGCAATGTCGGGTCTGGTCCAACTACTAATGTACAACAGTGACCCAATAACTGAACGATAAAGTGTTTGATCCTCGAACTCAGGACTTGGTTCATGTGTCAAGTTGTGAAAATCTGTTTGCATGGGTGTCTTTGTTGTGTTAGCATTCTTCATGTTGCAATGATGCAAAATTTGTTCAATTTTATCTTCTTGTGAAAGACTAAACCCCCTCTGTGTTTTGTCAATCTGAACACCTAAATAAGTGCTAATATGACCCAATGATTTCAATGTGAAGTATCTCTGCAAAGCTTTGGCAAAAAATTCACTCATTTTCTTATTTGGACCAATATAAACAATATCATCAACATAAACAAGAACTATCTCATATGTACTGTTAGATCTTTTTGTGAACACGCACTCATCAGTTTCAGACGTAATAAAGCCCATTGAATTTAGTTTGTCAGTAATACATAAGTACCACATTAAACCAGACTGTTTCAGACCATAAAGACTTTTGTTTAGAAACCAGGTATCCCCTTCTTGCTGTCGGAACCCTCATGTAGTCACCCTACATGACTACCTCTCACGTAGATCTCTTCATCTAGGTCAGCATGTAGATAAGCCGTGTCAACATCGAACTGGAAAACTTCTAAACCAAGAATAGTTGCTGTTGCTAAAGCAATTTTTACACTCTCAGTTTGGACTGTCGGTGAATAGGTATTTGTGTAGTCCTCAGGATAACATTGAGCGAAACCCTGAGCTACAAGTCTGGCCTTGTACAATGACTCACTATTTGGCTTCTTTTTGATTCTGTAGACCCATCGAGTGCCAATGACCTTGTGTTTGCTGGACGTTTTGCAGGTGTAAACACTTTAAGTTTCTTTAGACTGTCCATTTCAACCTGCATTGCCTCATACCATTTGTCTTGCTCTGAGTCAGAAAGATGTTTGATTTGCGTGAACGTATCAGGTGGAAGTGTAACATTGCAAATCAAAGGCAAGAGTGTTTTTGTCAGTTGTCAGTCACAACGAATATCATTGTGGAGGGATTCCCTTTGTGACCCTCTTGGAACATCTCGGAACAACAATCCATTCTTCTTCTGCCTCGTCCTCGTCCTCACATTCATCGCTAACGTCAGCATCCACGGCTTGCAAAGACAGAACATCAGGTTGAGAAGAACTAGTGGATGGAACATCTGCCTGTGAATCTTGATCATCAGGCTGTGTGGCATTAGTAACATCATCTCTAGGAAAATAAACTCCAGGATCATTGGAATGAATCCTGGACCAGTCAACATCTTCCTCAAAATTAGCAGATTGGAAAATCACAATTACATGTTTAGAGTCAATAAATTTGCTCCATTTTGAATTATCATCAATGCCCATAAATCTCAGTCTCTTTGCTGCTGGACCTCCTTTTCTTCTTCGAGCTAAGGGAATGTTCACCATAGTGTATGAACCAAAAATATGGATGTTTTTGAGATCGGGCTTGTAGCCATACAACATGAAGAAAGGAGTCTGATTTATTACACTGCTCCAAGTATGGTTGACAATGTAATTTGCATATTTGATAGCTTCACCCCAATATGGCATACTAAGGTTGATGTCTTCTAGGAGACAACGCATCATGGTTTGCAGGACCCCTTGTCATCGTTCTACGACTCCGTTATGAGTCGGTGTGTAAGGGGCCAATGTCTGATGAAGAATTCCATTCTTACGCATCCAGTCCTGGAAACACTGAGACATGAATTCAGCACCACGATCACTCTGAATTTTGGCAATGCGAACTTGGTGTTGGGTAGAAACAAGAGCAGCAAAGTCTTTAAAGATTTGAAAGGTCTCAGATTTTTCTTTCATAGGATATACATATCCGTATCTAAAGTAATTATCAACAATTGTTAGAAAATATTTTCTACCACCAAGTGTTGGCGGAAAAGGACCAACTATGTCAGTGTGAACCAAATCAAAAATGTGTTGACAGGCGGGTAGCGCATTTGGGAATGGCTGCTGCTTTGGGTTTGGCTTTCTTGCAGACAACACAATCCAAAAACACCTTACACCCCTTTAGATCCAAACCTTTTGCGAGCTCCGGCATTTTCCTAAGAACACGGAAACTGGCATGCCCCAATCTTCTATGCCACTTATGGATACACCTGGAATGCAAAGTTTTACCAGTTAGTGAATTCTCAACATTAACATTTTTATGAGGAACCTCAGGCTTGCTCTGACCAACCTGTTTCCTTATTTTCTTTTTGTTGGCTTTAGGAGCCTTTGGAGTAGCAACAGGATCTCTCTCTGGACCTGTGCTCTCCTCTTTTGGTATACTTGCCTATGTTTGTGATTTAGGCTTTGACTTTAAGTAATAAACACCACCAATTAACATGGTTTCAGCAACAATATCTCCATTTTTAACTATGTAACTTGCTTTTTCAAGGTGGTGAACCTGGAACTTTAAAACTCTAGACAAATGACTCTGACTAAGCAAATTACTATTTGCTGTTGGTATATAATAAACATCAGGAATGAATGCATCAAGCTCTTCAACATAAACAGTTCCTTTTCCTTTCACCTGACAAGGATGATTGGAAAAAGAATAAAGTTCGCGTAGTTCAGATTCAGGCTCATGCATCTCTGTGAAAAGTTCCTTTCTGTAGGTAACATGCAATGCTGCACCACTGTCCAAAGTCCACAGGAGTCGTCTGTCATACTCTGGATGAGGTTGTGGATCATTGGTTAAAGCCAATGTGGCGAGTGGAGCTTGTGGATCACACCTGGGACCACAACGACCTTGTCTTCTGCCTCTGCCTCTGCCTCCTCTGGAATCTGTTCCTCTGGGCTGGTACGAGACGGGAGCTGGAACTCGTTGGGGACAATCCCGGGTGGCATGTCCCACACGATTACAGATGTAGCATCTTGGCATCCTTGGAACATAGGCTCTTCCTCAGAAGGGACGCCTCACTGGAGCTCTTGATGTGGGTGGTCCTCTCAAATGTGGTGTGGCTAATATAAGTGCTTCTTCTTTAATTAAAAGTCTGCATATATGATCCACTGTGCGTTGAGCAATAGGCACTAGATTAATCTTTGTAGTGGCATATTTCCATTCATAATTCAATGAGTTAATAATAATGCTGTTCATTTGAATATCATCAATAAGATAGCCTCTTTCTCTCAATTCTCTTCTGATTCCTATCAGTTTGGTTAAATGTCCTCCAATTTGTTTACCAGATTTCAATCTCAAACCATGGAACTCAGACATGAGCAAACATGAAGATTCAATTGAAACAGGCCTGTAGCAATTTTCCAATTGAGCCCAAATTTGTTGGGCTATTGCATCAGGTGGAAAGGTGACCTGCAGTTCAGTATCCATGGACATCAATAATGTTGTGCAAGCTTTAGTCTCTAAGTCTCTTATTGCAGGAGTCTGTGGCTGAGCAGGAGAATTAAAAATCATACAGTGAGGGCTTCCGGTTGGCACCGCAGGCTCCGTGGATGGTCTCCGTTAAAGCCGCTTTGACAGCGCAAATCAGCTGTCAAACGGCTGAAAAAACTGTCCTTTGGGAAAAGAAGGAGAGGAGAGCTGGTGGGCGAGAGTAGAGCCCCCCGAAAGTCCTCTGGATCATTTCCATTGGAGGGTGAGAGCTCCTCAGGCAGCCCGCCAAGAAGCTCCGGAGCCAGGACGACCCTGCAAAAGCAGGGCGAGAAGCCGCGATCCGATCCTGCTTTTAAAAAGTGAGTTTGACTGATTTCAAGCGCAGACAGAGCGGAAAACAAGAGAACAAGCCTTAAATATACAGAGCTTAACTCCAAAGTTACTTTGTTTCAATCTGAATCTTGAGCGGGAGGCGGAAGATGGCGTCTTTGTTAGGGCTTTGAAAGTGAAAGCCTGAAATGAAAGTGCTTGAGAACTCTGCGCTGGGAGAGTGGATTAGCTGCTTATTAACTGCTGGGAAGTGAGAGTGCGGAGGGAAGAGAATAAAAGGAAAAAAAACTACTTTGTCTGGCAATTTAGAGACTATAATTTAACATCTTTAAAGACTTTGTTGCTTTTAAAGAAAAGGGGGGGAGAAAAAAATGGCTTCTAGACAAGTGAAACCAGGAGTTGCTAAAGGAGGGGGAGGCTCCCCAGTTGTGTCACTGGTGACACAGAAAGCACAACTTCCGGCTGATTCACAGAGCTAGACCCAGAGTCAAGATGCAGCACTTAATGATTTTAAGAAAGCTATGAAAGAAGCCATGAATAATCAAGCAACAGCAATGAGAGAAGCAATGAACAATTTAACATTACTTGTTGAAGGGAAATTTAAGAAAATAGAGGAAGACATAGGTTCGATCAAGGGAGCAGTTGCAAAGGAGCATGATAAAATAAGAGATGATATCGTTTTTGCTGTATCAGGACTCTCAAATCTTGTTATCCAGCTTGATGGGAAAGTTGAAGAAATTAATGAAGCCAATTTAAATCTGGAGAGCAAAATATGATGTCATGACCAGAACAGAGAAAGTGGATGATGAATTGGTAATGTTACAATACAGATCTATGGAGTTTGCTCTGAGACTGAGAGGCTTGAAGGAAAATAGTAAAGAAAATTTAAAAGACATTTGTGCTGATGCTATGGCTGAGATAATTAAAGAAAGACCATAACATGTGGCAATCCAAATTGATAAAATTTACAGGATTAATTCCTGGTTGGCAAAACAAAGACAGCTGCCACGAGATGTGATGATTTACTTTACAACTAAGAGGATCAGAAATAAAATTTTACAAGCTTCTTACAAGAATAAAGTTCAGGTGGCTGGGCAAGAGGTGGTGGTTTTGAAAGAGATTCCTCCAAAGATGTTGAGAAGCAGGAAAGACTTTGGTTTTCTGGTAAACGAGTTGAGAAATCAACAGGTGGCATATAGATGGGACTTTCCAATTGGTTTAATAGTGACTTATAAAGGAGAAAGATACCGGTTAAACACAGTTTGGAAGGCAAAAGATTTTTATGTAAATGTGTTACAGGCTGGATACCCTCCCTCACCGGGAGGGGGGGGGAAGGAAGAAAATGGAGATGTTACAACTAGAAAAAGATGGAAAACAGATACAAACTTACGCTGAAGTTGCAGCTGGAGGAATTATTATGGAAGAAGATTTGGATCTTGGGGGTTTACCCCCAACTTTGGAACCACCTAAGAAGGGAGAGCTGAAAGCACAACGACTGACCCGATCAACTTACAAATTGCAACAACAACAACCAAAAGGGCAGCAATTTCAAGATTCATCTCAAGAAGTACAAAAAACAGAAGCAGTGGGGGGAGCTAGGCCGAAGAGTAAGGTGGAGGAGGAGCTTCAGTTGATGCTTACAAGGCTTTGAAAGGCTAAAGATGGCAACTAAATTCCTATCTTGGAATGTTAATGGCCTAAAGTCACCACAAAAAAGAAAGAAAGTATTTCACTACCTGAAACAATTTAAGAACGATGTTATTTGCTTACAAGAAACACATATTAGATTATCAGACCAAAAATATTTGATAAATTCAACATTAGGTACAAATTTTGTGGCATCAGCGCCAGAGAAGAAAAATGGACTAGTTATATATGTAAGGAAAGGACTATCAGCTAATCTAATTGAGGCAGATGACCAAGGAAGATATATAGCAATTGAATTACTGACACAATCTGGAAAAATGCTTCTTATTGGAATATATGCCTCTAACCAGCAACAAGACAAGTTTTATAAATTTTTACATAAATAATACAGTGGGACTATAAATCTTTTATACTAATGGGTGATTGGAATGGAGTAATTGATATGCAGAAAGATTAAAAAAAGCTTATCAAAGACTTCAGCACGTGCAAAACTACCTAAATCTTTTTTTGACATGATGGAAGATATAGAATTGAGAGATATCTGGAGAGAACGTAACCTGGAGGAAAAAGATTTTACTTTTTTTTCTGATAGACATCAATCCTTCTCCAGGATTGATTTTATACTAATCACAAATGATTTTATTTCCAGGGTGAAGAAGACGAAGATATGTCCAAGATCTTTAACTGATCATAGTCCGGTCTGGATTGAATTTGAACAGGAGAGGGGAGAAAGGAGGTCTTGGAGGTTGAATGAAAATTTATTTAGATATGAAGAAAATATAAAGGAGCTTAAAAAACAAATGAGAGAATTTTTTGTTATTAACATGAATAAGGGTACTCCTATGGAAATGGTCTGGGATGCTAGTAAGGCTTATATGAGGGGTATCTTAATACATATGAATAATAAATACAGACTAAAACAACAGAAGAAGCATAAAGAGATAGAGGAAGAAATAAAAAAGAAAGAACAATTACTGATATCTAATCCAGGTAAGAAAGTAAAAGAAACAATAAACATACTACGAGGGCAATTCAATATGTTAATGGCTGATCAGGTGGCAACTAGTTTACAATATGCTAAACATAATACATTTTGTAATTCCAATAAACCAGGTAGGTGGTTGGCCTACATGTTGAGGAAAAAACAGAAAGCACGGGTCATTAGTAAGATAGAATATAGAGGTAAGGAAGTTTACCAACAGAATTTGATTAAAAAGGCTTTTTTGGAATTTTATACAAAGCTATATGCTAGTGACTCAATACAAGGTATAAATATAGATAGATATCTAAAGGAAGGGAATATTTTGGAACTAACGTTGGAAAAGATGGAAGGATTGAATCAACCAATAACTTCTGAGGAGCTTGTTGTGGCAATTAAGCAGTTAAAAATAGGGAAAGCTCCAGGAACAGATGGACTAACAGCTGTTTATTATAAGAATTTACAGCTTGAAATGGTAGAGCCGCTTAGAACTTTATTTTGTAAAATTCAAACAGGGGGAGGAGTTCCACCCTCCTGGAGAACAGCCTTTGTTTCATTGATTCCGAAGGAAGATCAAAACTGTATCAAACCTGAAAATTTTAGGCCAATTTCACTTTTGAACATGGATTACAAAATTTTTGCTAAGATACTATCGAATAGACTATTTATTATTTATTTATTTATTTATTTAATTTGTATACCGCCCTACTCCCGAAGGACTCAGGGCGGTGAACAGCCAAGCAATAAGATACATAAATACAAAAATTTAAAAAACCAGTTAAAATCGAATTAAATCATTTTTTGGCCCAGACAAATTAAAACATCCCAATAATTTAAGAACAGATTTAAAATTTATGTATTAAAAGAGGGAGGAGATTAGGCCAAGCCTGCTTGATGGAATGGTCTGGACTAATGCCAGTTATGCAACAAATTATTCACAATGATCAATCAGGTTTTATAAAAGGGAGACAGATGAAATATAATGTTAGGCAAATTATAAACTTATTGGAATATTTGGAGAAAAATAATCAGGTCCCTGCAGCGTTTATATTCGTGGATGCAGAGAAAGCATTTGATCGACTGAACTGGCAAGTTTTGTTTAAAATAGTAGAAAAAATGCACTTTGGGGAGTATTTCATACACTCAATTAGAGCAATATATCAGGAACAAACAGCACAAATAATAATTAATGGGGGTTTAACAGATGTGTTTAAAATTGAGAAAGGTACGAGGTAGGGTTGTCCATTGTTGCCATTGCTGTTTATTTTAACTTTAGAAGTCTTGTTGAATAAGATGATTCTGACAAAATAAAAGGAATTGTAATTAGACAGCAGGATTATAGATTAAGAGCGTTTGCAGACGACCTGGTTCTTACTTTATCCCAACCTATAGAAGTGGCTCCCTATATGTTGGATATAGTAGCTGAATATGGTAAAGTATCTGGATTCAAAGTAAATTTACACAAGACAAAGATGATAACTAAAAATTTATCTATAACTCAAAGAGAAGAGTTAGGGAGGATAATGGGGTTTGAAGTAGTTAAAAAGGTTAAGTATTTTATTGGTATATATTGCAGCCTCAAATACGAAATTGTATAAAAATAACTATGAAATTCTTTGGCAAAAAGTACAGAAAGAAATGGAAAAATGGAAAAAGTTACAACTATCACTACTGGGAAGGATAGCAGCAATAAAAATGAATGTATTACCTAGGTTTTTATTTTTGTTTCAAATGATACCAGTGCTTAAAAAAGATGGAAATCTGTTGGAATGGCAGAAAGGGGTTAATACTTTTATTTGGGCTGGGAAGAAACCAAGAGTGAAACTGAAAATTATACAGGATATACATGAGAGAGGAGGTCTTAAAATGCCTAATTTAATATTGTATTATGAAGCAACAGCTTTATCACAAATTAGTGACTGGTTTAACTTAACTGAAGAAAGAATGTTAAACATAGAAGGTTATGATTTGTTATATGGATGGCATGCTTATTTGTTGTATGAAAAAAAAGTGGATAAAGTGTTTAAGGGTCATATACTTAGAAATGCATTGTTGAGGGTTTGGAAAAAGTATCAATATAAACTGAACTATAAGATACCTATATGGGCAAACCCCAGATATGTAATAGAAAATATAAGTACAGAGCAAAAAATAGAGGTGATTACTTTTAAAGAGCTTTTTCTTTTGGGAAGGGGCAAGTTGCAATTGAAATCTCTAGATGAATTAAAAGAAGAAAGGATAATTTATATTTGGTTTCAGTATGGTCAGCTTCAAGCTAGATGGAGGGAGGATCAAAAAATTGGGGTTATGCAAAATGAGGAAAATTTGGTGAAACAGATTAGAGATTAAAGTCAGATGCATATTAAAAGGTTGTATAATGCATTACTAGAAATAGACTCAGAAACTGAATTGGTTAAGGATTGTATGATTAAATGGGCACAAAACTTTCAGGAACCAGTGATGATGGAAACGTGGGAAAAGATTTGGGTCAGAAATGTTAAATTTACACAAGCTCAAAATTTGAGAGAGAATTTTTATAAAATGTTTTATAGATGGCACTTAGATCCTAAGAAATTATCATGTATGTACTCGAATTTGCAAGCAAAATGTTGGAGATGTGAATGTATTGATGCAATCTATTATCATATATGGTGAACCTGTAAGAAAATCAAGGCATTCTGGATAAAAATTTGGTGGGTGATGCAGAACATTTTGAAAAGAAGGTTGAAATTTACTCCTCAATTGTTTCTATTGGGTATAACTACGGACTGTACAGTATTAGAAACTAAATTGATTTTGAACTTCATATCAGCAGCTAGGCTGCTGGTAGCTCAATATTGGAAGAAGGATTCTTTGCCTACTATTGAAGAGTGGACATTGAAAGTAACAAACCTAGCAGAAATGGTGAAAATCTCAGCGTACTTGAAGGACCACACGCAAGAAAGATACGTATCGGAATGGAGAAGATGGATTGATTATATTCAAAATAAGTATCAGACAAGAAAATATCAAATAGCTTATGAATGAATGTTAGTATTAGAAGTATTTGGTTATCTGTTGTGGAGTTAAGGTTTCAGTGGGGGAGGTAGTACTTTGAGGATAAGTAGATTAATCTAGTTTATGTTTGATTAAATGAAATACCTTGTATTTTGTTCTGGGAAGTCGGAGGGGAGGGGGGATGAAGGGGGGGAAAGGGTGGGGGGAACAGGGGAAAATTTTTTTTTGTATTTTTTTGGTAAAACTTTTCAATTAAAAAAAAAATACAGTGAGTACCTTCTCTGCGAAGTAATAAGTCAACCTCACTGACCCAAGCCTTATAATTCTGTCCTGACATCTTTAATTTTGACTCACCAGCTAGTGGAGCAACAGAAAAGACCTGTTGAGGAACATGCATTTGGTATGCTGGCTGTGCTTGTAAAAATACCTGTGGTATTTGCTGTGCTTGTTGTGGACCAACAAATGGTCCTGGTTGTGCTGGTGCATTTGTGCATGGACTTGAAAATGTGGCTGCTGTATAGGAATTTGCTGTGCTCCAGCTGCCATTTACGCTTGAGCTTGGAGCTGTTGCATTTGAGCTGCGATATTAACATGGCCTGCTGGAGACGCAACCATTTGCCTTTGCTGCATTAAGCGTTGTTGTGCTCCATCTAAAAGGACACCAGCATCACCAGGGGGTGCTGAAGATTGGGCCTGTGGAGACATTTGTTGCACTGCAGTCTGAATATCTGAGTGAGTTAAGAAGATGTTTGATAAAGTCTTATGCAATACTTGAAAATGTTCTTGCAAATTGCGATGCATTTCAGCTTTATCTTGTAAATTACTTTCGCCAGCAGATGGTGCTGCACTTTTAGTTTCGGGCAGCTCAGATAATTTTTCCGCCTTTGTGGTGTGTAGTTTGAGAAGACACCAGATCACGAGGCAAATATGATGTGAGTTCAGGTCTCTGTTCTGATTTGCCTGACACAATATCCTCTAGGGGGTGTATCTTAGGCTTCGAAGAAGAAGCTAAGATGGCAGTTTCAGGAATTTTAAATTCCTCTCTTATCTTGCTCAAGCATAGATAAAGCCATTTTTGCCTGGGATAGCTCAAGTTCAAAAAATTCTATTTGATCATGATAGCTTTTCATAGCTTGCTGATCTAGAGTGAGCTTGGAGCTTCGAGGAAAATAATAAATTATTTCTCTCTCTGTGTGGGGGAATAATGCTCGGCAGTTTGTGAAAACTTTGGCCTTGCACCAAGCATTTCTACTTCAAAAGGTTCTGGGAGGACTGCTTGAGAGCATGCATATTCAGAAGGAGGCATCACTGATCTTAATTGCAGTACGTTGCCTTCAAAAGCAGCTTTTCTGTCATCTTCCTCCTGAAGCTTCTGTAAGAGCATTTCATCCGTTTCTCCTCCCATGGCTCCTTGTTCCAGGCGTGTGGCTGAAGCAAGCGGTGTTTGAAAAGTTGAAAGCCTGTGTAAAATTCTTTTCACTTCTTCATGAGAGAGATCAGAGATATCAGAGAAATTTATATCTTCAGCAGACTCTTTTTCTTTCTTGGCATATTTGCAAAAAAATAATCAGCATTCCTCAGTCACGGAAAAAACTAATTGCCTAAATAGCCTATTTGCTTATCAGTTAAAATAACTAGCAAAGAAAAAAGCCATAAATCAATCCAAGCAATCCTCCTGCTACCATGTATCAGGGTGGCAATTAATCCCATTCTGCTTTGGGGTAATTGCACCTGATTAGAGACGGGACCGAGGCTTTTCCTTACAGTATACTTTAAGAAAATAAACCCGAGATATATTCTAATAAACACATTTTATTATAAAGAAGTAAAAACAGCCTTACTAGCTAATGATTACATCTTGGCAGCGTTCCTGCCTTACCTCTTGGCAGGCGAACAAAGAAAGTTAGAAGAAAGTGAAAGAATGTGGAAGAAAAAATGTGGACATGCGTAGTGGCTTAGTGATAAAAGTCAGATCTGTCTACCGTAAGTCTCAGAATGGAAGCATAGCTGACAAATACAAAAACGCAGTGACAAAGAAAGAGAAGAGTCTAAGACAGTGAACAGAACAGAAAGGGAAATAAGAGCAAACAGAAGACAAAAAACGAGATACAATTAGGGTTATGGAAAAAGAGATGAAACTCTTATCTATCAACATAAATGGACTAAACTCAATGACAAAAGGAAAAAGGATTTTGGCAAACTTAATAAAACAAAATGCAGATATTATATGTTTACAGGAAACACACATTTTAAAAACAGACAAAAAATATTTAGATTGCCCCAAATTAGGGACTCTGTTTATGGCTTCTGCAGATCAGGAGAAAAAGAAAGGAATAGCTGTCTACATTAAAGAAGAGATAAAGGCAAACTTAATATTTGCAGACTCCAAAGGAAGAATTCTGGCAATAGAAATACAGATAAATAGACCAATCTCTCTGTTAAATGTAGACTATAAAATATTCACTACTATTATTGCCAACAGATTAAAGAAAATTTTGAATGACTATATACACTTAGATCAAAATGGATTTCTTCCAAATAGACAAATCAGGAATAATTTAAGAATAATAACGGACAGTTTAGAATATTACGAAGCCCACCCAGAGAAACAAGTAGCCTTTGTTTTCTTGGATGCCCAAAAGGCATTTGACAACCTCAATTCGCAATTTATGATTCAACAAGTTTATGATATGAATTTTGGCACTAAATTTGAGAACATTATAATGGCAATATATTTGATACAAAAAGCAAAAATTATAATTAATGGAGAAAACACCCAAACTTTAAATATAGATAGTTTGACAAGGTTGTCCTCTATCTTCTCTGCTCTTCATACTATCACTAGAAGTATTATTAGAACGAATTAGACAAAATTCAAAAATAAAAGGATTGAAAACCAGAAATGAAGAATATAAATTGCAAGCATTTGCAGATAATTTGTCTTTTATTATTGAAAAATCAATAGAGGAAGGACAAACATTAATTAAGGAATTAGAAAGATATGGAGTTGGAGCAGGACTGAAAATTAATAGACAGAAAACAAAAATTCTAGCGAAAAATTTACCGGAACTACAAATAATAGAATTGGAAAGAACACTTAGACTCCAAACAACAAGAAAAATCAAATACTGAAGTATATGGTTGACAGCGCACTGCAAATCGATAAAGGAGAATAACTATAACAAACTATTACAACAAGCAAAAAAAGATTTAGAACTATGGGCTAAAAGTGCAACTGTCACTTTTAGGAAGAATAGCAACCATAAAAATGTTTATATTACCAAAATTTCTATACTTGTTCCAGACCATCCCAGTTAAATTAGAAAAGACCTTTTTTAATGACCTTAATAAAACAATAGCAAAATTTATTTAGCAGGGGAAAAGCCCAGAATAAAAATGAAATTACTACAAGATCTGAAGAGCAGAGGAGGATTTGGATTGCCAAACTGGGAATTATATTATAGTGCAGCAACATTAGTTTGGTTAAAAGATTGGATCAATTTGAAGAATAAAAGAATACTAGCTATAGAAGGTCACGACATGCAGAGAGGATGGCATGCCTTTCTGTGGGAAACAGGACCTACAAAATAACAATACTTCCACAGACACTTGATTAGAGATTTGCTAATAAATAATTGGATTAAAGTTAAAAAGAAACATAAAAATCCCAACTTGGCTATCCACAATGGAAGCAATGATCTACCCAAACAATTTAGATTTGAACAAAATGTTAAATGTTAAAATATAAAGACGTATTAGATGACCATGGAAAAACAATACAAGACCTCGAAGAACAAGGGCTACAAGTTGACTGGTGGGCTTATCTCCAATTACAAAACCAATATAAACAAGATATAAAAGATTATGGAATATATCTTAAACCACAACAATTAGATAAAATTTTATTAGGACCAGACAAAAAGAAATATTACTAAAATTTACAAATATATTCTGGAAGTAGAACTGAAGGAAGAAGTAGTGAAAGGATGCATGATTGCATGGAGTTAAAATATTGGACACAAAATAAAACTATCAGATTGGGAGAACATATGGAACAGAAACCATAAACTAACAAAATCAGCAGCATATAAAGAAAACGTATATAAAATGTTCTACAGGTGGCACTTACCCACTTCAAGATTAGTGAAAATGTACCCTAAAATGAGCCCCATATGTTGGAAATGTAAAAAGAAAGAGGGAACATACTACCATATGTGGTGGTCCTGTCCTAAGGCTCGAAAATATTGGCTAAAAATTAAAGATTGGCTACAGGAAATTACTAATGAACAATTAGACTTAGAACTGGAACTCTTCCTATTGAGGATCATATATATATATATATATATATATATATATATATATATATATATATATGTATGTAGGTAGGTAGGTAGGTAGGTAGGTAGGTAGGTAGGTAGGTAGGTAGGTCGGTCTTTGGTTATTCGGGTTTTCTCCCGCGTAAAATTGGAGGTGTGTTCTGATTGGTTGGGGGCTTGGCTGTACTCTGATTGGATAGATGATTGGATTGGAAACGCCCACACAGCATGAATAAACAAGATGATACCTCCCGCCTACCAGCCATATGGAAACCCGCCCTTATTGACAAACGAGTCCCTAACATAAAGAATGACATCAGACCCACACTCACGAAAACCACACAGGATGTCACCACCACACATCCATGCAAAAAGTAAACCCACACCAATGAGGCATGACCACAAACCAGAAGCCAGACCACAGCTGCATCATTAGCCACTTTAAACCCCTCCAATCTATACATGAAGCAAACTGACACCCACCATGAAGATGTGGCACGACCGCAAACGCGAAGTCAAACAACAGGCAACGCAGCTCACCAGCTCAAATCCCCCTGCTACTCAGACTAACCCGAGCACAACCAAACCCCCATCCAATCAGAGCACAGCCAAACCCCCATCCAATCAGAGCACAGCCAAGCCCCCAACCAATCAGAACACACCTCCACCCAATGAGAACACAGCCAAGCTCCCACCCAATCAGTTCACACTCCCACCGGCAATTAAAAGGAAGAAACAGCTGCAATCACACATTGCTCCTAGAAGCACGAAGCCGAAAACACCAGCCTGAAGATGACAAATGAGACTTCATCGAAACGTCGCCAAGACACTTCCAATTTTTTGCGGGAGAAAACCCGAATAACCAAAGGCCTACATACAAACACCCGCGAAAACCTCAGAATATATATATATATATATATATATATATATATATATATATATATATATATATATATATATATGTGTGTGTGTGTGTGTGTGTGTGTATGTGTGTATGTATGTATGTATGTATGTATGTATGTGTATATATATATATATATATACATACACACACACACACACACACAAGTGTGTGTGTGTGTGTGTGTGTGTGTGTGTGTGTGTGTGAAGGGCACAAAATATCTAGTACTACACATATTAACTGCTGCCAGGATTGCCTATGCTCAATGTTGGAAACAGCCATACACACCCGCAGAGAAAGGTCATACAAAAGGTCATGAATTGCACAGAAATGGACAAATTAATGCTGAGTCTAAAAGATAAAGAGGCATCGATATTTTATAATGTGTGGGAACAGTGGTATAACTGGACATAACGGAGATAGATTAAAGATAGATAGTTATTAAGTATAAGTAATAGATAAAATAAGAATGTAAATGCGCACAATTTAATTTTTGTAAATAATGCACAAATTTTTGTCACAAGAAAAACACTGCAAATAGCTGTTGTTGAGTGAAATAATTTTTTATGCTTTTAATGTAATAAAAGCTTAATAAAGTGTATTGAAAAAAAATAAACAAGATATTGCTTAAATAAATATATTTATTTTAGGGCAAATGCTAAGCAAACTTCAGCAGGTGAAAATATTAATGGTAGGGAAATGGAAAATACTTGAATTTCACTATGGCCTCATTTTCACAGTTTAAGATTCAGAGTACAAGTATGACCTGAATTGGTTCATGAATTTGGCTGTCAGTATAAAATATATAGGAATTATTTCTAATTTGTGGTGTTTCCTGCAAGAGAAATGTTTGTCTACAGATAGTGCCAAAGTTTAAGGAAAGCATAAGCTTGCCAATCTTTGAGTGAGAATGAGTTATTGGACATTTATCTTCTATTTTCTCTCTCTTATATGAATACATTTCTCATAATCTCCCCAGCCTCTCTAGCAGCAGCATCTAGACAGAAGAGAAAGTTCTTTACTTAAATTTCCTGTAGCAATTATAATGTAGTTTCTTCCAAGTGTCAATGCAAAATTGTGTTGAGTTATTCATAAACTTTAATGAGAAATCATGCTGAGTAATTCCAGTGAATTCCACTCCCACTGATGGCAGCTGCTGACAGAACAAGATCCTTTGTTAATACTTGCAATTTATTTTATTTGCAGGCTTTCCCACTCACCCAGAAAAAAACCTTCCAAATGAAACCAAATTACTGAAATGTGATGGACTGTCCTTCTCCTCTTGCTATGGGGTTTAGGTAGCTCATACACTGTCTGCATAAAATGTCTCAGCTGGGGGAAGTCTGAGATGTTTTCAGAAATTTCATGTTGCAATGAAGAATCATATTATTGCATTTGGTTTTTCTGTAAATGCATTGCATTCTCTGAAGAAGAAAAAACATACTGTAATTTTATATTACTACCCACAAATACTGGTTTTAAAAAATGAACCTCTTTTTCAAGGTGTGAGCAGTTTTTGTCAAATGAATTTTTTGTTGTTGGTTTCTATATGTGGTTAATAATAATTTATTAAATGCATTTGATACATCTATCAAATATGATAAATATATTCCAGTGATCTTGGGCAGCTTACAATTGTTAAAAGAACAATTTAAGTACAAAAAACAGTACAAAAAATAAGAACAAAAACCAACACAAAACAGAAGAGTAGCAGAAAACGAACTCAGAGAAGAAAAAGAAAGAAGAAATGTGCATCAGTTATCCTCTCCAAAAAGCCTGGTCTTTTAGGACTCTTCAAAATACCAACAGAGTGAGAGGCATTCAGGGACAACTCAGAGTGTAGGCACTGGTACAGAGAAGGCAGGCTTTTTGGATCCAGAGTGATGACGTTGTTTAATTGACAGAAAACAGAGTATTCCAATCCTGCTAGATTGAACTGTACAAGCAGATATTAGGAAATTTCTTCATCCATATATTACTGAAATGCAAAATTGCACTAAGTGAAGATTGTAGAACTATTTTTTTACATTGATCTCATTGAATCAAATATAGCACAATCTCTGAATTTAGAATAATAAACTGATTTGTGCAGAAGAATAAATTTCCTTGAAAAGCATCCATTGCAAAATTTTATCAATTCCTTTATACCATTAGCATGTATGAATCTGCCCCAACAACCCCATGAAGGGAAATTTACCTATTGGAATATATACGGTGCAAGCACCATTGATTTCTTTCTGGCATCTTCAGTCTTACCTCCATCAGACTCCAAAAAAAGAAAAACATGATAAGATTCTTCTAAGCGGTTTTCTTGATTGTTCATCACCCATAGACAGAAATCTTGCCAAACTAAAGCAAACTACTTACATCATTAAATATATATTCTGAAAGCTCCTAGGGAAGAGCTGTTGTGATTCATTACCCCCCATTCAAACTATCTAAACTTTGTTGACTTTTGCTGCTCCTGGCTACATTCTACCATAATTACATAGTGTTACTTCTTTTACCATTGGCAGTTGCCCAGGTAGCACTAATCTATCTACTCTTGTAAAATTAATTTTAAATGCTCTTATTGGTCAGCAAGGCTTTCACTG
Source organism: Pantherophis guttatus (assembly GCF_059756535.1). Classification (NCBI taxonomy): domain Eukaryota; kingdom Metazoa; phylum Chordata; class Lepidosauria; order Squamata; family Colubridae; genus Pantherophis; species Pantherophis guttatus. The sequence goes on from NC_142066.1 coordinate 71,407,888, forward strand.
TCAGTCTAATGCTCATCTGGAAAAGTTTCTGAGAATAAGGTGATCTGAGGTCATGGAAAGATCCTTTTTGCACTTTCTTAGTTTGGATGAAGCACTGTAGTGTCAGCATTCCATCTGTTCTGGGTTGTTTATTTCAGCTGTTAGGGAAAAAAATCCAGCATCCAATTTATAGACCTCAAGAGGCAGTTAACATTTGGGAAAATTTTAAAGCCAAGAATAACTTTAATCTCCAGTTTCAATGTGAATGTGTTGAAGCCAAGACTAATTTAATTGAAGAATTTAGGTTATACCAGGTTGATGATATCTAACTTCTATGGCACATTGTCATGGATAGTAATGGATAGTATAGCATATAGTATATCAGGTAAAGCACCATTTTTTTTAAATGCAGGAGACTGGGTTTCAAATCCCAGCTAGTACCTAGCTTACCAAAAGAGGACCTCTTAACACACAATCTGCTTACTCAAGCATTAACTGGCATGAAGTAGGAGAGCATGCCATCTAGGGGTGAAATGCTCCCGGTTTGGACCAGTTTGGACCGGCTTGGACTGAGTAGGTAGTGATGGCGGTGGGCAGTTCAGAGAACTGGTAGCAAAAATCCCTGCCCCTGCCCCCCCATGCCCAGCTGAGCCGCACTATCACCAGAGCCTTTTTTTTCTTTTAAATGGCTCTGATCAGCCAAGCTCTAACAATCCCAGCTGAGTTGCCTGCCGATCAGGCAACTCAGCTTGGATCATCAGAACCATTTAACAGAAAAAAGTTTTTTTCTTTTAAATGGCTCTGATCAGCCAAGCTCTAACAATCCCAGCTGAGTTGCCTGCCGATCAGGCAACTCAGCTTGGATCATCAGAACCATTTAACAGAAAAAAAGTTTTTTTCTTTTAAATAGCTCTGACGATCCAAGCTCTGACGATCCCATCTGAGTTGCCTGCTAATCGGTAGCAAAAATACCTCCCCCTTCCCCCCTCAGCTTGCTTACCTTAGCTGCTGGTCGCAACGCCTTGCTGTAATCCCTGCAATCCATTGCATCAGCAAGCATCTGAATCTCCCTACCTGCAATCAAGCAAAGCTGGCTGAGGAATTCTGGGAGTTGAAATCTACAAGTCTTAAAAGTTGCCAAGGTTGGAGATCCCTGTTCTAGGTAAGTTTTTTTCCCCTTTGGGAGCTTTAAAAAAAATAGTTAATTGGGGTTTATTTTTTAGTTGTTCTTTTTTTAGACCTAGCCATTTAAAGTTTAGGAAGTTTTAAATTTAGCTGCTTTTATATAAAAATAAAAATAAAATAAAATAAAATAATATTTGTGCAGCTTTCTGAGATTTAGTGTGTTTCTGTAGGGTTTCACTCTAACTACACAAACAAACAAAATCTCACAAAGCTGTATGTGGAATTTTGTGTGTGTAAAGTGTGAAAGTTGGTTTTTTGGGCTTTTTGTGGCTGTGTGAGGTTCCTGCTTGTTGCAGGGGCCATTTTGGGTCTAGCACAGCTGCTTTTATATTGTGGGTGAGCCAGTTGTGTTGTGTTGTGTTTTGTAGGTTAAAAAAGGGCAAAGAAGTGACATTGACTTGGCCATGTCCACCTGACCAACAAACCACGCCCTCCCAGTCACCTTACCACCAAGCCTCGCCCACTAATTAAGCCATGCCCACAGAACTGGTAGCAAATTTTTTTAGATTTCACCCCTGATGCCATCTCATACATTGCCCAGATTAACAAGGTCCATGTTGGGTAATGGGAACCAGGACAAGCTGATGATAACTGAACTATGGAACAAACCATACATAAACAAAAGAAGAGAACTTGGTACTCTTGTTAGAATACCACTATACACTAGATCTAATGAAATAGTATATAGGAAATATATGAGGGAACTATGGATGAAGGGAAGGCCGACCTTCATAGTAACTGAGAAACAGCTGGTTAGTTTTATTTATTTATTTATTTGTCAGATTTATATGCCACCCTTCTCCTATTAAAAACCAATTTAAAATCCCAAAAATCCCCAAGTTAAAATCCACGGCAGATCAGGTAAGTTGCTGAAAAAGCCATGTCTTTAGGTCGACGCAGAAGGTGCGGAGGTCAGGGGCCGTCCGGAGTCAGGTAGGCAATGCATTCCAGAGGGTCGGTGCGACCATAGAGAACTGGGAACCACCAGCCAACACTGGTCGAGGGGACCCAGACGAGGGCAGCCCTATGTGAGCGCACTGGGCGGTGGGAGGCCGGTAGGAGGTGATCCTGCAAATACCCCGGGCCCATGCCATGAAGGGCTTTATAGGTGAGTACCAGCACCTTGAAGTGGATCCGGAGGACCATCGGCAACCAGTGCAGCTCACGCAATAGTGGTGTTATATGGGAGTATTGGGACGCACCCGTAACTACTCATGCAGCCACATTCTGGATCAGTTGGAGCCTCCGGGTGCACCCCAAGGGCAGCCCCATGTAGAGGGCATTGCAGTAATCCAACCAAGAGATAATGAGAGCATGAGTGATCGTATGGAGGGCGTCCCTGTCTAGAAAAGGGCGTAGCTGGCGCACCAGGCGAACCTGTGCAAATGCCATTAGATGGTCCACTAAAGATAGCCGTGAATCAAGGAGGACGCCAAGATTACAAACCCTTTCCAAGGGAGCAAGACACTTCCCTCCCATCAACAGTGATGGGGGAGCTAGATCATGGGACACTGGTATCCACAGCCACTCTGTATTGGAGGGGTTGAGCCTGAGCCTGTTCCTTCCCATCCAGACCTGTACCGCCTCCAGGCACTTAGACATCATGGAAAGGGCATCACTGGGTTGGTCTGGGGTGGACATGTAAAGTTGGGTATCATCAGCATACTGATGATACCGCACCCCGAAACCACGAATGATCTCACCCAGCGGCTTCATATAGATGTTAAAGAGCAGGGGGGAGAGAACCGACCCCTGTGGCACCCCACAAGTGAGGGGCCTCGGGGAGGATCTCTGACCCCCCCCGCCCAAACAAACTGCGTATGAGAGATAGGAAGAGACCCATTGTAAAACAGTGCCCCCAATCCCCAACCCCCCGAGATGTCGCAGTAAGCCGCTGAGAGATCAAGTAGCACCAGGATGGAGAAATAACTCCCATCCTGGGCCTGCCAGAGATCATTCACCAGGGTGATCAATGCCATTTCTGTGCTGTGTCTGCCCCTAAAGCCTGATTGGTATGGGTCTAGATAATCAGTCTCCTCCAGGAATTGCAGAAGCTGGTACACCACCACAGACTCAACAATCTTCACTATAAAGCGAAGGTTGGAGACAGGATGAAAGTTGTTTAGGGAGGCCGGATCCAGGGCAGGCTTCTTGAAGAGGGGATGAACCACTGTCTCCTTGAGTAAGGCGGGGAAGACCCCATCTCTCAATGAAGCGTTGATAATCATCCAGATCCAGTCTCCAGTCACCTCCCTGGTTGCCGCAATAAGCCAGGAGGGACAAGGGTCCAGTAAACATGTGGAGACCCCCAGTCTACCCACAATCATGTCCACTTCCTCCCTAGAAACAGCATCAAAGTCAACCCAGCTGTTACCTCCAAGATCTGCTCCCATCCCCTCATCAGATCCTGCCCAGTCAAAGTCTAACCCCGTCTGAATCTGAGCGATTTTGTTTTGCAGAAATTGCGCAAAATCCTCAGCACTGCCTTGCAAGGGGTCCTCCCTTGCTCCCTGATGGAGAAGGGAGCAGGTCACTCGGAACAAGACTGCTAGGCGATTTTCTGCAGACGCAATGAGAGCAGCGAAATAGTCACATTTCGCCGCTTCCATTGCCACAAGATAAGACCTAATATGCGTTCTTAACTGTTTTCAGTCAGACTCGGAGCGGGAAGACCTCCAACGACCCTCTAGGCGTCTCTTCTGACACTTCATTCCCCTGATCTCCACGGAAAACCATGTTTTCTGTGGCTCTGCCCAGGATCTCTGTCGGAAGAGAGGCTGCAAGGAAGCAACTCGATCTAGTGCCCCGGTGGCCGCCCGTTCCCAGGCATCCACCAGGGCCTCTGGCAAATCATGGGATAGGTCAGTGGGAAATGTCCCAAGCTCCGTCAGGAACCTATCAAGGTCCATCAGGCACCTGGGGTGGAACCAACGAGTCGGTTCCGCCTCCCAGTGGTGGGGGTTGGTGGAAGGAAATCTAGCTGAAGGAGGGAATGGTCAGTCCATGACAGGGGTAGCACAGAAAGGTCACCTCTACCCTGAGCATTTATCCACTGCCCAGAGATGAAAATCAGGTCGAGTGTGTGTCCACCGCTGTGAGTTGGGCCCTGTACAACTTGAGTCAGGTCCATAGCTGTCATGGAGGCCATGAACTCCCGCACCAACTCTGATGTCTTGCTGGCTGACCGGAGATTAAAATCTCCCACAACCATCAGGTTGGGGAGCTCAACCATCAGTTCAGCTAAGACTTCAAGTAGTGTGGGCAGGACTGAAGACACGGAGCTGGGAGACAGGTACATAATCAACAGAGCCGACCACACTCCAGGGTCCCATTTCAACAGAAGGGACTCACACCTGCCAATCTAAGGGATAGTGACCTCCCTAGGTCTAAGACCTTCCCTGATGACAACTGCCACCCCTCCCGTGGAGTCGCAGCTGCTGTAATACTCGGAAACCTGGTGGGCATAGATCAGAGAGAGGAACCCCTCCCTCCATGCCCAACCAGGTCTCCGTGATGCAAGCCAGGTCCGCACCCCCCTTGTCAATCAAATCACGGACAAGGGGGGCCTTATGCACAATGGACCTGGCATTAACATACACCAGCAGGAGTCCCGGGTTCCGCACTCCCATTCCCCCCAGAGCGCAGGTGGAGCTACAAGGGCCGGAGCGCTGAACCCGCTGCAAGCAGCGGGGGCATGCCCCACTGGTATCCCTACACCCTCTGCTCCTCCACTATCACTCCTCCCAACCACCACGGAGATAGAATGACCTTCACCCCACCGTACCCCAACTGCCCCCCTCCCCGCCCCCCCCACTGCCACTATCCGACAGGCTAGTCCCTTGATCTGTAGTGACCCCCCCAGGTCCAATCTTAAAACAACCCACCGCTCCCCAGAACCCCTTGAAATTTTAGCTAAAAACATGGTTAAAAAGCCCCTCAACCCTCTCTTTGCAACTTGCCACCTCTCAGGATTCCAAAACCCGTCATCAAGGTAGACCCTCGATAGTGTGGAGGGCCAGGCTTGCGAGAGGGGAGAGTCTCGCAATGCAAGAAGGTTGGTTGCTATATACATCCAATAAGCATGGAAGGGAGGTAAGATCTGGCCAGGGGTTTGACAAATAGTCTAAAAGTACTGGAGCAAAATAGATCTCAATGCCGGTAGGCTAGACTCCACTGCCCTCTCACTGTAGTGGGAGGAGTCCCATGCCATTTTGCCACAATTGGAGGGTAAGTATACAAGCCACCCTCTCACGATGGCTGGCCCAGCTGGAAATGGCGATGGAAATCAGATGGTCTGTCTCCTCCGATGGTGAATGGCAGCAGCCAATAGAGGCAGAATGATAATGGTCCCGAGGGAGGGGAGATGTCCAAAGAAAGGGGATAACATGCAGCTAGACACAATCTGGAGGCGGATGGATGTGCAGGCCAAAACCAGGCCATAAACTGGGGGGGGGAGGGAGAGACCACCCAAGTCGACCAGATAACCAGTCCTTGGCCATCCGCCAGCCTCTCCAAACCCCCAGAACTTCACAAATCCCACCAGTCACACTTCCAACCTCCAGCCCCCAGATCACAGTGGGGATCTCCGAGTCCCTGCAGTTCCAGATGGTAAAGCCAGAGGATAAAGCTGGCCATATCCCCCCTCTGCCATGCTGCTAGGCACCAGCTGCCACCGCCATTAATCCTCGCCATCGAGCTGCAGCCGCCATTGCCACCGCAGCCGCCGTCGTCAATGCTGTCAGCAACCAGGCTCCCAGGACCTCCAGAAGCCACCCCAAAGGTGTCCAGGGCCTGGGGGGCCCACTCCGATACTGCCACCACCGCACAACCGCCACTGCTGTTGCTCCGGCCTCCGCAGCCTCCAGCGATGGGAAAAAAAGCTGCCGCAACCACCGCCACCATCCTCCCGTGGCACCTACAAACGTCAGCTCCGACCCAGCCATGGCATTCTGGAGGGCGAAAAAGCCCTCAGCAGGCTGGGCAGAGACTCCCCTAGCCGGGGCTGGAGCCGAAGATGATCAAATTGGCTCCCAAAGACCCCGAACCACCAGAAACCATCCCATCCCAGTTAATTAGTCAACTGGTGGAACTACAGAAGGATATGGATATTAAGGATAAGATTCAGCTACTGAAAAAAATATAAGGGTGTGACTTTATAAGAAGATTAGAGACTGCTAAACAAGGGCTGATAGCATTGGCTACCAGCCTAAGAGAATATACTAGAACAGTGGTACTCAACCTGTGGTCTGGGGACTTCAGGGGGGCCATGATGTCATTACAAGGGGTCTGCAAAGGCTTGAAGAAATGTTATGATATAAATTTTGTTCCAAAGGTGCTTTTTTAAAGAGGCAGCTGGACTTTCTGTTTTTTCTTTCAGTGCAGTACAATGCAGTGAGCCATGTGCAGATCTATACATTGGGGCAGGGGGGAAACCACTTCATAAACACATGGCACAACATAGGAGAACAAACCCATCAGGACTAGATTCAGCCATCTATCTGCATTTAAAAGACAAAGGCCACTCTTTTGAAGACAGCAAAGTCCACATTTTGGGCAGAGAGGACGGTTGGTTTGAAAGTGGGGTCAAAGAGGACATCTAAAGTGAAAATTGAACAGCCCTCTTTCAATAGAGGGGAAAGGATATGACATCATCTATCTCCAGTCTACAACACAGTCCTTTCAACTTGTTCCTCCACACCCATTTGCACCACTCAGGTGATCCTGATGATACAGATAAACTGACTTGCTAAAAGAATGCAAGTGATCAGATGTCCCACCATTCAGTCAGAGCTGAAGAAGCTTCTTGGATGAGACATGAAATGTCTTTTTAAAAAAATCCAGAAAGTCCAGTTGCCTCTTAAGAAAACACCTTTGGGACAACCATGACCTGGATGACTGAGAATCGCCATGGAGATTTAAATTTTGAGTTAAGTCTTGGTGGTCCATAGTTATTTAAAGGGGTCTGTGATGAAGAAAAGGTTAGGAACCACTGCACTAGAAAAGCTGAAGCCAAGAAGTCAAATGCTCTGTACTTCAAAGAATTAACTGAGGTTCTGTTACACTGCCCAGCCATGTAACAGCACAGCCACTGACAACAGAAATTGACTGGTACTGAAAAAATATGTCAGAGAAAAAGAAGATACATAACACCAGCAACACCAGAACAATCACAGCAATCTCTGTGAACAGGAACCACTCACTAACACAGTAGCAGATATTCAGCAGCAGGTCAAGAACATGAAGAACTGAAGAGCGCCTGGTCAAGACATGATCCAACCTGCTGACTAAAGAAATTAATAGCAATGCATGACTGCCTAGTTGAACCAGCTGCTAGCAGCAGGCTCTCACCCTGCTGACAGGTTAACACAAGGAAGGACAATGCTGATTATGAAAGACAGCCACTAGTGAATAGCACTGTCCAACTACCAGCCAATAATCTACCATCCCATAACATAGAAAGTCCTATTAAGTATCATAGTCATCAAACTACAGAGCCATATGGTGAGTACACGAGTACTGAACAAAAGGGCATTGAGAACAACACTAGACGCTCAGCAATCCTGCAAGTCTCAAGGTCTGGACAGATCAATCTGAGCACAGCCTGAATTAACTATAAAAAAACCTACAACTTAATGCTACATATATAGATTTGTGAATTCCAGAGACTGTACAAAGTCTACGGAACACTAAGGACTCAGAAACGTATTCATGAAGTCAGTGGGAATGGAAAACAATACTGAAAATTAACTCAAGACAGCTCATACAAGTAATAATCAAATGCAGTTTATACCAAAGTATGTATACCAAAGTACTGTGCATTGGCTTGAACCCCCTTATCCAGATAATCACAAAGACTTGATATGTATACCAGTTCAAAAATAGAAGTACCATGAGCCACCTCTTCTACAAGGTTAAATCTCAAGCTGTATGCTAAGAGTAAATGAGACATTGACTTGATGATTCTTGGGTCTGGCATACATCTTCAGTGAGACCATTGAGATGTCATTTGGACTATGAAATTGTGGCCAGAGGGTAGTTAAGAGAAGGAAAATAGTTAAGACTGATGGGGTGGAATTACCAGTAGACTATATAGCACACATACCAACCAGCTACAAGTATCTTGTTATCCCACAGTGACATTGTATCATGATGAGGACGCAAAGAAGACATGGGTATTTTTAACATTGATTTTATTTGTTTTTATTGTTGTGAGCCGCTCTGAGTCCTTTCGGAGATAGGGCGGCATACAAGCTCAAATAATAAATAAAAAATAATAATAAATAAATAAATAAATAAATAAATAAATAAATAAATAAATAAATAAATAAATAAATATCTCCAAAGCATAAGAGCCAGTTCAATGGGAAGAACAAGGTTCATATCATCAGTATGTATGCCCTGCCTGTTATCAATTACCTTGCCGGTGTAGTGAGCTAGCCAAAGAACAACATGGAAACTGCTCATGTGAAGAGCCAGAAACTCCTCTATAAAGCTTTCCATCTCAAATCCAGCATGCAGAGGCTGTATACCAGCTGGAAAGAAAGCTGGAGGGATATAGTGAGTGTCAAAGCTACTGTCCTGGATGAGACCTAGAGCATTAGGAGTAAATCAGTAAGTTGGCATCCAAAAATGAGCTGCTGAGAGAATTATTCAGGCAGCAGCAGACATGGGAGGAAAATCAAGCAGAGGAAGTGCCATGGCAAGACAAGGTGGGATGGGATGTACCATCAACAGATAGTTGAAGGCTATCCTACCAGTGGGAAATCCTACCAGTGACTGGAAAGGGCTGAACTAAAAAAAACAGAGGCACTGATAATAACAGTTCAAGAACTGGCACTAAAAACCACATACATAGAAGTAAGACAGTACCCAAGACAGGACACATAGACAGGACCCAAGGTGTAGACTATGAAAATAGATGTCACAGTCTAATACATTGTAGCATGGTGTAAGATGCAGGCAGGAATAGAATACTGAACGGAACAAATTACTAATCTACAAATAGACAAGAAACCAGAAACTTTTTTGTTGGGAATCTTTACAAAAACATACCCTAAAGAAATAAAATACTTGTTGATACATATTCTAACTGCAGCGTGGATAACCTATGCCAAAAACTGGAAACAGGAAAAGATCCCAACAAAAGAAGAAGTAATGGACAAAATTACCCAGTGCGCTGAAATGGATAGGCTAACAAAAGAGCTAAAGGAAAAAGAAGAGACTGTACTATAAAATATGGGATAAATGGTACCAATGGTACAATGTCACTATTGAAGAAACACAATCAGAAGAAAGATAGAATAGAAATGTAAATATGTATACAAATAATTCCCTACGGGCGGATAAATTTATAGAGGGAAACTCAAAAAGAAAGATATAATCTCATATAGATTACTAAGGGGGGGATTTTTAGGGGATGAAAGTAAGGTGGGAATGAAAAAGAAAATTATTAGACTAAGATTAAGGGGAATAACTATAACCGTACTAATTGGAAAACTAATACAAAGCAAATGCTTCAAAAGTTTAATTTATTTACATGGTGTTTGTTGTGTAAATGTTTTTATATGTGTTTTGTATGTGTTTTAATAAAGTTTATAAATTAAAAAAAAAAAGAATACACTGAATGGTATAACCAAGTACCTGGCATTGTGTACAAGAATATCTGCACAATGTAATGGCTGCACAGTACTTTGATATAAGCTGCAGATCCAGATGGGAGACACAATAGATGATCATCGAGAATATCAGGACTAAGATCTTGTGGGATTTTCAGATCCAGATGGGCAGGGAGGTATTAGTCAATCAACCAAACATCATGGTAGTAAACAAGGACCAGAAGTCAGCAGTGGGGATAAATGTAGTAATGTCAAATGACAGCAACTTCAGGAAGAAAGAATAAGAGAAGCTAGAGAAGTACTAGGAACTGAAGGAAAAAAACTAGATGTGGAGAGTAAAGGCCAAAGTTGTCCCACTGGTGGTAATAGCACTTTGGGTTGTGACTCCTAAGTGGGGAATGGCTGTAACAGACCCCAGAAACAATATCAGAGTTCTCTGTCCAGAAAAATGCAGCTCTAGAAACAGCTAAAATGCTGCACAAAACCCTCAAATAAGCAGGCCTGTGGTGAATGGCCTGATATTGAGGAAGACACATAATACCCATAGGGATGAGAGTGGGTTTTGTATGTTGAGAGGATAGGTTTTGAATTTTCAGAAAGACAATGGAGAAACTTTGCCCAGACAAGAATAAAAAACAATTTTGTTTCTGGTAGTTTGTGCTATTAAAAGTATCTTAATTTCTCAGGAAATCTGCTCTTGTGACTCCCTCTGGGACTTCAGAACTCATTTTCCATATAAAAATGATAAAGTCATTGTGAAAAACTTAGTTTTTGCCAGATTACTAAAGAAAAAAAAGATAATTTCTTCTTCTTTTGAATATTAAAATCTGTTTATTAAAAGCACCATTAAACTATTTTGTTAAACAGAATTGGTACATTAGTGGTGATTTACAGAAGGGCTATATAATTTTGTTCAATTGTAACTCACTATTTGATATTATAATTTTGAGTGTCTGATTTTGAGTTGGTAACTAGCCCCACAGTAAGTTAGGCAGGAAAATATTAATTTAAATAAATGAATAAATATGTATTTACAGTCATTCACTGTAAATTAACTAATAGCTCTTGGGTTCTTCTATACATGAATTACTGAATGCAAAATTCCTCTAATGAAGACATGTGGAAGCGACTTCCATACTGTTTTTATTGAAATAAATGCAGCTGATCCAGTTACACATTAACTGGTTCCTGAGAATAAATGTCAAGACTGATTCATAATGCACCTCTATTTGTAATTTGACAACAGAAATGAAGAGAGGCAGAAGGGGAATGGTTGGAATGTATTAGGAGCTGGGAAGGAGGTGAGGAATTTATTTGAGCTGTTTGTAGCCTGAGAAAATCCTGACACTTCAACACCATGCAATGGCAACCTACCAAGACTGTTTTCCCAAAATAAAAATAATGTATTGGATTGGTGGACAATGGGTGACCTGAATGGAAAAAAAGGGAAATTAATTATGCTGGTTTTTGTGCGAAAATCTCAGAGCTAGCTTTGCTTCTTCTGTGCCTGTATGGTTCTATCAGCAAAGTTATACTCTTGGTAAAATAATGTCCCAGGAGTTTATCTTGCTGCATATGCCAATGAGCATATGCCAACGTAGCCTACCTAGACCCCACCAAGAGACCAACAACCCCAGGATGTCAGAAACTGACAAAGAGTCAAAGGAGGAAAAGAAGCCAGGAGAAATCCTGGCCTGAGAGGCTCTGGCAATCCTGCAAGCCAGAGCAGCGATGCAGCCAGCTTGTGCATGCCCCAAACAGAAGGCTGAGAAACTTGAGCAGCATCCAATGAGTACAAGAGCGCAGTTGAGGGATGCCCATACCAGGGTCCCAAGACTTGCTGGGTGACAAATACCGCAAGGTAGTGGATGCATCCTCAGGAGTCAATGTAATTCAAGGGAGAAGGTGGAAAGTGAGATGCTCAGTCAAGTGGAACAAGCCTGCTGAGTGGAAGCTCCTAATCACCTTCTGCAACACATTGATGGAGCAGCTGAGGGAGAAGTTTGGCAGTTTAGAAATCTGGGAGGCCATATCACCTGGGGCCATGATGGCAGTAACAAGGATAGGAGGAGTGAAGTCACTAATGGTGTCAACTACCACATTACCCTCCTCCTGCAGCTGATATACCCCAACAGGCATGACTGGGACCCTGGTATAGGGATGATGGCAGCTGGAACTGTTACCCCACCCCCAGCAGGGTAATGAATGGTCTCAGTGGCTCGGGCAGAAGCTGGGGTCTTTGACCAGTGCCAGTGATAGGAGTGGGACTGCCACTGGGATACATCCTGGTATAAGAGGAGTGGCTGTCACCTCCCCACTAGTCTGCTTTGATGGGGACATGAATAACCTGGCCCTCTTCCTGGCCCAGATAGGGCACCATGTGGAGCGCTACAGAGAGATGTATCCAGACCATACAGCCCAGGTTCATATTGTTGCACCTAACTTGGAAGGGAGTGCTTTGGATGGCTAATGACTCTGCACAATGAGGAGAGCTGAATGACCTGGATGCCTTCATGCAGACCCTGTGAGAGTGGTTGGAAGACCCCATGGCAGCTCAATAGTCAGAAAAAATAGTCAGACTTCCGGTTTGGCGTCGCGGAGAGACAATCGGGGAAATAGCGGGCTCTGATGAATGCTGCAAAAACCCTGGCTGCTGAACCGCCGCCGATGGGTCTTCGGACCAGAACTCTCCTTCAGGGACAGGGAAAAAGGAGGGGTACCTTGGACGACCAAGAGGAAGAGGCAAGTTCCTCAGCGGTCAGAGGGAACCCTCTGTGAGTCAGCGGTGGGGGGTGGCAGCCATGGTGAGATGTGCACCATGGCTGGTGCACATTAAGAGATGTGCAGGAGAAAAGTGGATTGAAATGGAGCATTTTGAAGCCGGGTGAGTGACAACCAACCCAGGTTTGCAACAATGCTTAGAGCAATATTATTATCTATAAGACTCCTAGCTTTAAAACAGCGGCTGAACAACAAAGGGGCTATGGAAAGTTTAAAATGAAACTTTAAAGAGACAAAGGCCCTATAAACAATTAACTCTAGAACAGAACTAATGGAATTAAATATCGAGACATGGTGAAAAGACTGGATATTTTAAAATTGGAACTGGATTTTTTTTTTAAAAAAAAAGATTTGATATTTTTAAAATCAAAGGAGAAGAGTAATTAAATTGGACTGTCATATAATTGTAACAAAATGGATACTTGCATAACTAATGGAAAATGTGGATTGTAGAGGGACGCCTTCTGGTTTAAAAAGGAACATTGTAATTCATCTTTGTAATGGAAAATTTTGAACTTTACAGATAACAGTCATGGGATTCTGTGGAGGAGTTGTTTTTTTTTCTCTGCAGGCAGTTTGACTTTGGTGAAAAAGAAAAGGAAATTATAATGGAACTCCTATAATTGGAAACTGGCATAGGAATAAAAGAAGGATCTAGTGCAGGCTCAAGAGAAGGGAACTTGATGCATTTTATCCAGATTAAAAACAAGAAAATGACTTAATATGACATATGGAGAACAAAATTTGAAGACTTTGAAAAGAAATATATGCTAGCAGGTGAGAAAGAACCTGGAAAAAGAAAAAAGAAGATTAAAACAATGTGATTAAAAGTGAAATAATGTATAGGTGGTAGTAATAATAAAATGGAGGTTTTTATAAGATAATTATGGATGTATAAGAATATGAGAAGAATATGATATAGATATATAAAATTGAAATATTGATGGAAATTAGAATATAAGAGAAATCAAACATGTTAAAAGAGATTATTAAATATATGTTTCAAGCACAAACCATGTCTCAATGTTAAATTGTCATTAAAATGGATAATGATAAATATGATTAACTGAAATAAGCAATGTATAGATGCATGGAAACAACAAAAAAGAGGAAGATGCTGAGATTAATAGCAAAGCTAACTATGATTATGCTGTGATTAACAGCCAAAAAACAAAAAAGAATATGCTGTATCTAACAGCCAAAAAACAAAAATGATTATGCGTGTATTTAACAGCCAAAAAACAAAAATGACTATGCTGTGTTTAACAGCCAAAAAACAAAAACAATTATATTGGGTAGGACAACAAAATAAAGAGAATTTTGCTGGGAGTAACAGCAAAAATGAAATGATTATGTTGGGTTTAACAACAAAGAAAGAGATAAAGATGTTAAGTTTAATAGTAAAAATAAAATGCTATGCTGGGATTAACAGCCAAAATTAAAAATTATTATGCTGGGTAGGACAGCTAAAATAAGGAGTATGCTGAGGTTAACATTAAAAATCAAATGTATCAATTGGGTTTAACAATAGAAATAAAGATGATAATGCTGACTTCAACAGTAAAATAAAATGATTATGTTGGAATTAACAGCCAAAAAAATAAAAATAAAAATGATTATGTTTTTAGATGTTTATAATGATTTATATTTATATTTGATTTATATTGTTAAAATATATCCATCTAAGCAAAAAGGAAGAGAAAAATGGAATTATATTTGGTTAGATTTAAGATTTAAGTAACGGGTTTTTGGGATAATGGTATAGTTAAATTGATAGAATTTAGGGAAATAACTGAGTAAAATATTAAGTTGTGTTAATTGGAAGTTAAGATTCGTTAGTGATTTGTATTAATTTGTGACCGGATCAATGCTTCATTTTGGAAAAAATGTGTTTTATGTTTGTGTGTTTTTTTTTTAACTTTTTTTAAAAAAATAGTCAGAAACCTTCACCCTGAAGCATGACAAGCAGCTAATGATGGAATACACTCAGGACTTCCACAGCATTTTTAACCACCAGAGAGATTGGCCTAAGCACATGTTGGTCTATCAATTCCAAGAGAGACTAAACAAGAGCTATACCACAACTGCCTGAGTACTGTGGAATCTGCAGGCATAGTCTGAGTGGCCGCTGAAGTAGAAATTGACTTGATACTGCAAATACACCACGCAAGAAAGCCAACCTCACCAAGTGCCCGAGAAGCAATCAACCCCTAGAAGAGGTGGGGGTGCACCCCCAGTTGGGGGTTGGAAACCTCACTAAAGCCCAGGGCTTGCTTTCACTGTGGGAAGGAAAGTCACTGAGCAGCCAAAGCCTTGCACATGACCAGAGTCCACTTCCTTCCCTCTAAAACAGCTGAAGAATTAACCTCCTGCAAAGCTGAAGGAGAAGATGCACATGGGACAGTAGGGCATGGCGGAAATCGTGGTGTCATCCTTGAGGGTAAAGGCGGTTCCTATGGTCCTATTGAATTTCTGGTGCATGAGGTGTGTGATTAGCCCACAAGTGGTAGAGACTAAGGATGAGACTGAAAAAGTTGAGGCTGCCTATGGCATTTCCCCAAATGGATGGTTCAATAGGGGCAGAGTGTCAGCAACCTGCTTGCCTCAGCCAGTTAAGCTTAAAGCTGGGGCCCACATAGAGACTATTCATTTTATTGTAATCCCTGGGATGACCTAGCCCATAATCCTAGGATTAGCATAGTGGAAAAAGTTGAACCTGGATGTGAACTGGGACAGAGACAAGTGGTGGGTGCAAAGAGGAGCTGCTGACCAGCAGAGGCTAATGAAAGTGTTAAGAGCCAGCCAAGTATCTGTGGCCAGGAGAGTGAAAGTGAAAATAGCTAATACACTAAAGCAAGGCTGTGAATAAAGCTACTGATTCCACAAGAATACCATGGTCTAGTAGAGGTCTTTAGTGAAAAGGAATCAGACACAGTCTGCATGACTGTGGCATGAAATCATGCCAGGGGCCAAGTTATCAAAACTGAAAATGTACTTGATGACACCAAGGGAGATGGAAGAGCTCCTGGCATGTATAGACAAGAACGTGGCTAGGGGGTATATTCAGCTAGTGAAGTTGAGGATGGTTGCCCCTATGCTTTTCAAAGAGAAAAGGGATGGGTCCCTTAGGCTGTGTGTGGACTATAGAGGACTAAACTGTATTTGTATGGAAAATATGTACCCACTCCCTGTTATGAGGGACATGCTAAACTTTCTGGCCAAAGGGAGGATTTTCACTAATCTGGACTTGAGAGAGAGAGGGATACTACTGAGTGGGGATAAAGGAGGGGGACAAGTGGAAAATGGTGTATAATTGACCCTTGGGCTGCTACCAGTTTCAAGTGATGCCGTTTAGTCTTCAGCGAGTGCCTGCCATATTCATGCGACTAATAAATGAAGTCCAGCATGAGCACCTGTATAAAGGGGTCTTGGTGCACCTGGACAATGTGTCGATATACACCAGAACCTTGGAAGAGCATATGAAACTGGTCATAGTGCTGCTCAAAAAATTATGAAAAGCCCAATTCTACACAAAACTGTCTAAGTGTGATTTCCACAAAACAAGCCTAGACTATTCAGGGTATCAAATCTCAAAAGAACAAGTGGAAATGGATCCCGGCAAAGTGAAGGCAATATTCTTTCTTTCTTTCTTTATTATTTATTTATTAAATTTATATGCCGCCCCTCTCCAGAGACTCAGGGCATTGGAGCCCCTTGAACCAGGAGACAGTTGCAGATTTTCCTCAGTTTTGCGAATTTCTACCACCAATTCATCCTCATGTTTGCCCAGATAACACTGCCAATTACCAACTTGCTAAAATTGGGAGGAGAAGCAAAGCCCAAAGCTGGCCAGCCTCTGAATTGGTCCCTTGAGTGCCAAGCTGCCTTCAAAAAACTAAAGTGCCTCTTCACAGCAGAACCAGTCTTAAAGTTCCCCAACCTGGATTAGCCATTTGTGATATAGGCAGATGTAGTTTATCTGAACTACAAGCAGACCAATTGGGCTGAACTTCTGCCTTTTGCAGAGGTGGCATATAATAACTCTGTGCATAGTAGCACAGGGTTTATCCTTATCAGGTGGCTACTGGAACAGAGTTAGTATCTATACCAAAGCTCCCTCAAGAAAGGCCATCATCAGCATCATTGCTGAGTGGATGGATCCCTTAAAAGCCACTTGAGTCACAGTATGTAAGGTGTTAGAAAAGGTGAGAGAGGTGCAAAAGAGGCAAACAGAGAAGAAGAGGGCACCTCAGAGGGAATATAGAGTAGGAGACATGGTGTATCTATCTACAAAGTTTCTGAACCTAAGGCAACCTTTAAAAAACTGGGATTTAGTACATAGCGCCTTTCCCAATTATTCTGATCATTAAGCTGATGACAGTGCCAAAAAGCCTCAGGTGCATTCACCCATTCACTGCAGCTCTTGAAGCCTTTCCATAGCTCAGTGTTAAGACATGCTACTGAACCACCCCCTTCCCCCAGTCTTAATGAGAGGAGAAGAGCACTTTGAAATCAGGAGATCCTTGACTCCAGAAAGTGCAAAGTAAAATTGCACTATTTAGTATTGTGGAAAGGATACCTTTTAGCAAATGCTGAGTGGGTGGCGGCAAAAGATGTTAGGGCATCTAGACTCATTAGCAAGTTCCTTGCCAAATATCCAAAGTGACCCAGATAGGATGGTCGGGTAGACAACTCTATGTTGTATATTTTGTACATTTGTTCTGTTCTTTTCAGGTTTATATTTCTTCTGGAGGATCAGGATGTCAAGGCTGACTGTAACACACCTCTGCTCACAGCTTGACAACAGAAACAAAGGGAGGGGAGGGGAATGCTTGGAATGGATGCTTAGAAGGGAGCTGGGAGGGAGGTAAGGAATTTATGTGAGCCATTTGCAGCTTGAGGAAATCCCAACACTTTGAGGCTGTGTGATGGAAACCTTCAAAAGTGCAGACTGTTTTTCCAAATAAAAAGAATGTATTAGATTGGTGGACAATGGACAATGGATGGCCAAATGGGGAAAAGGAGAAATTAACTATGCTGTTTTTCATGCAAAAACCTCAGAGCTAACTTTTTTTTTTTTAAATTTGATTTATATGCCGCCCTTCTCCGGAGACTCAGGGCGGCTTACAATGCGTTAAGCAATAGCCTTCATACTTTTGTATATTTATACAAAGTCAGCTTATTGCCCCCACAAACTGGAACCTCATTTCACCTACCTTAGAAAGGATGGAAGGCTGAGTCAACCTTGAGCCTTGAAGAGATTCGAACCAGCAGTAAATTGCAGGCAGCTGTGTTAATAACAGGGTGCGTAGACCACTGTACTATCAAGGCTCACTTCACATCTTCTGTGCCTGTATGTGTCTATCAGTAAAGCTATACTCTTGGTAAAATAATATTCCAGGAGTTTCTCTTGCTTCATATGCCAACTAACCTTTATGATCATTATTGGTATGTGTAAACTAGGCATATCAAACTTAATATTAATTGATCTTCTGCCTTCTAAATCATACTCAGGGGTCTCATAATTTCTCTTCTCTAAGAAAACAACCTGTTAAATAAAAAGGTGTCTGCAGTGATCTCGGATGGACAACTACAAAATGATCTATTGCATCTTTACTGAATGAATAGATCAATCAAAATAGAATCAGCAATTAAAAGTTCAAATAACTAATAATGAGCTTTATTAGTCCAATATTGTTTGGTTATGGAGAGTGCAGGACAACCTAATCTGGGTCATTTTGATTTGAAGGCAGAACTGACGATGGCTGCAGTTAATATTATTCCTCCTTGCCTCATCATGGTGATTTACATTAATAAAAAAGTGTTTTGTTTTAAAATTCCATTTGGAGAAGCTTCTGTATTTCTACTAGTTTTATTATATTGAAACTTCAGAGAAAGTGATTGAGATTAGATTCGTGAAAATTGCTGAATGGAGTAAATTCAAAATACATTCAGAAAATCAGTTCTGATTTATAACAGTCTGTTCTGAATCCAAGCCACAACCCTAATTTGTATGCATATTGCCAACACTCAGAATAAAACACAATTTTTTTTTTAAATGCCACTTAATATGAACATGGTCATTTCAGTTATTATATGAATGTCGTTTTCATTTTTAGAAATATTCTTAATTCACCTAATCTATATGTTTGGTAAAAACAACAGCCCACAAAGGATGAAGAGTAAAAGAAAAAGAAGAATGATTCCATTCTTCCCATTTCTTCAAATCTTTCAATATACAGTATACTGTTGATATGTAAGGAACTAGATAGACCATTAGGGCAGTACCAGCAGTTGCTTTATAAGTGAAAAGCAAATGGATGAAGGTTGAATCATTGATCTCATGCAACATTGAAAGCATGACTCCTCAATGATTTATGTGCCAGTTGTTATTGGCAGTTCGATTCTCACTGGCTCAAGGTTGACTCAGCCTTCCATCCTTCCAAGGTCGATAAAATTACCCAGATTTTTTTTTTATTGAAAAGTTTTACAGAAAGAAAAAAAATTCCCCCCCAATATTCCCCCCACCCTTTCCCTCCCCTCACCCACCCTCCCCCCCAGACTTCCCAGAGCAAAATACAAGGTATTTCAATTACCAATCATAAGCTAAATTAAACTATCTATCCTTAGACTACTAGATCCCCCCCAGAAGCCTTAACTCCACTATAGATAACATAATACTTCTAGTACTTAGCATTCATTCATAAGCTATTAGATATTTTCTTGTCTGATACTTATTTTGAATATAATCAATCAACCTTCTCCATTCCAATACGTATCTTTCTTGTGTATAGTCCTTCAAATACGCTGAAATTTTCGCCATTTGTGCTAAATTTGTTACTTTCAGTATCCACTCTTCAATAGTAGGCAAAGAGTCCTTCTTCCAATATTGCGCTACCAACAGTCTGGCTGCTGATATGAAGTTCAAAATCAATTTAGTTTCTAATACTGTACAATCCATCGTTATGCCCAATAAGAACAATTGAGGAGTAAATTTCAACCTTTTTTTCAGAATGTTCTGCATCACCCACCAAATTTTTATCCAAAATGCCTTGATTTTCCTACAAGTCCACCATATATGATAATAAGTTGCATCATCACATTCACATCTCCAACATTTAGCTTGCAAATTCAAGTACATACATGATAATTTCTTAGGATCTAAATGCCATCTATAAAACATTTTATAAAAATTCTCTCTCAAATTTTGTGTTTGTGTAACTTTAACATTTCTAACCCAAATCTTTTCCCATGTTTCCATCATCACTGGTTCCTGAAAATTTTGTATGCATTTTATCATACAATCCTTAACCAATTCCGTTTTTGAATCTATTTCCAATAAAGCATTATACAACCTTTTAATATGCATCTGACTTTGATCTCTAATCTGTTTCACCAGATTTTCCTCATTTTGCATAACACCAATTTTTTGGTCTTCCCTCCATCTAGCTTGAAGCTGACTGTACTGAAACCAAGCATAAATTATCCTTTCTTCTTTTAATACATCTAAAGATTTCAATTGCAGTTTACCCCTTTCCAAAAGAAGAAGCACTTTATAAGTAATCACCTCTGTTTTTTGCTCTATATTTATATTCTCTGTTGCATGTCTGGGATTTGCCCATATGGGTATTTCATAATTTAGCTTATATTGATACTTTTTCCAAACCCTCAACAATGCATTTCTAAGTATATGACCCTTAAACACTTTATCCACTTTTTTTTCATACAACAAATAAGCATGCCATCCATATAACAAATCATAACCTTCTATGTTTAACATTCTTTCTTCAGTTAAGTTAAACCAGTCACTAATTTGTGATAAAGCTGCTGCTTCATAATACAATCTTAAGTTAGGCATTTTAAGACCTCCTCTCTCATGTATATCCTGTATAATTTTCAGTTTCACTCTTGGTTTCTTCCCAGCCCAAATAAAAGTATTAACCCCTTTCTGCCATTCCAACAAATTTCCATCTTTTTTAAGAACTGGTATCATTTGAAACAAAAATAAAAACCTAGGTAATACATTCATTTTTATTACTGCAATCCTTCCCAGTAATGATAATTGTAGCTTTTTCCAGTTTTCCATTTCTTCACTTTTTGCCAAAGAACTTCATAATTGTTTTTAAACAATTTCGTGTTTGAGGCTGCAATATATACTCCTAAATATTTAACCTTTTTAACTATTTCAAACCCCATTATTCTCCCTAAATCTTCTCTTTGAGATATGGACATATTTTTAATTATCATCTTTGTCTTGTATTGATTTACTTAATATCCAGATACTTTACATATTGACCTATTATTTCCAACATATATGGAGCCGCTTCTATAGATTGAGATAAAGTAACAACCAGGTCATCTGCAAACGCTCTTAATCTATAATTTTGCTGTCTAATTACAATTCCTTTTATTTTATCAGAGTCACGTAACTTGTTCAACAAAACTTCTAAAGTTAAAATAAACAACAATGGTGACAAGGGACAACCCTGCCTTGTGCCTTTCTCAATTTTAAAAACATCTGTTAGGACTCCATTAACTATTATTTGTGCTGTTTGTTCCTGATATATTGCTCTAATTGAGTGTGTAAAATACTCTCCAAAATGCATTTTTTCTATTATCTTAAACAAAAATTGCCAATTCAATCGATCAAATGCTTTCTCTGCATCCAAAAATATGAACGCTGCAGGGACCTGGTTATTTTTTTCAAAATATTCCAATAAGTTTATAATTTGTCTAACATTATATTTCATTTGCCTCCCTTTTATAAAACCTGATTGATCATTATGAATTGTTTGTTGCATAACTGGCATTAGTCTATTCGCTAATATCTTAGCAAAAACTTTATAATCAGTATTCAAAAGTGAAATTGGCCTAAAATTTTCAGGTTTGGTACAATTTTGATCTTCCTTCGGGATCAGTGAAACAAAAGCTGTTCTCCAAGAGGGTGGAACTCCTCTCCCTAATTGAATTTTACAAAATAGAGCTCTAAGCAGTTCTACCATTTCAGACTGTAGATTCTTATAGTAAACAGCTGTTAATCCATCTGTTCCCGGAGCTTTCCCTGTTTTTAACTGCTTAATTGCAGCAATAATCTCCTCAGAAGTTATTGGCTGATTTAATCCTTCCCTCTGTTCTAATGTTAATTCAGGAAAATTCTCTTCCTTTAAGTATCTATCTATATCTGTACCTTGTATTGAGTCACTAGCATATAACTTTCTATAAAAATCTAAAAAAGCCTTTTTAATCATATCCTGTTGGTAAACTTCCTTACCTCTAAATTCTATTTTACCAATGACTCGTGATTTCTGTTTTTTCCTCAACATATAGGCCAACCACCTACCTGATTTATTGGCATTACAAAATGTATTATGTTTAGCATATTGTAAACTAGTTGCCACCTGATCAGCCATTAACATATTAAATTGCCCTTGTAGTATATTTATTGTTTCTTTCACTTTCTTATCTCCTGGATTGAGTATAAGTAATTGTTCTTTCTTTTTTATTTCTTCCTCTATCTCTTTCCGCTTCTTTTGTTGTTTTAATCTATGTTTATTATTCATGTGTATTAACGTACCCCTCATATAAGCCTTACTAGCATCCCAAACCATTTCCATAGAAGTACCCTTATGCATATTAATAGCAAAAAATTCTTTCATTTGTTTTTTAAGCTCTTTCACATTATCTTCATATCTAAATAAGTTTTCATTTAGCCTCCAGGACCTCCTTTCTCCCCTCTCCTGTTCAAGTTCCACCCAAACTGGACTATGATCAGTTAAAGTTCTTGGACATATCTTCGTCTTCTTCACCCTGGAAATAAAATCATTTGTAGTTAGTATAAAATCAATCCTGGAGAAGGATTGATGTCTATCAGAAAAAAAAGTAAAGTCAAAAATTTCATCATACCTTAAAGACCGTTCAAATGAAAAATATATATCGGAATGGAGAAGATGGATTGACTACTGTATATACAAAAAAAGTATCCGAACAAGAAGATGCACATAGCTTATGAATGAAATAATTTTTAAGTAGTTTATGTTTATAGTCTTTTGAGTTATAAGGAGTTAAAGACTTAGGGAGAATATAAATGCAATAATTTGTTAGCATATTTTAGCTTTATGTTAGTGAATGCTATACCCTGTGCTTGTTCTGGGAAGTCTAGGGAGGGGGGTGGGGGGAAGGGGGGGAAGGGGGGTGGGACGGGGGAGGGGTTGAGGGGGGAGGGTGGGGGAGAAAATGTTTGTATTTCCTATAAAACCTTTCAATAAAAAAAAAGAAAAGGAAGTAAAGTCTCTTTCCTCCACATTGCGTTCTCTCCAAATATCTCTCAATTGTATATCTTCCATCATATCAAAAAAGGATGTAGGTAATTTTGCATGTGTTGAGATCTTTGATAAATTTTTTTTATCTTTTTATGTGTCTATTACTCCATTCCAGTCACCCATTAATATAAAAGATTTATAATCCCATTGTATTATTTTAGTATGTAAAAATTTATAAAACTCGTCTTGTTGCTGATTAGGGGCATATATTTCAATTAAAAGCATTTTTCCCGTCTGTGTTAATAGTTCAATTGCAATATATCTCCCTTGATCGTCTGCCTCAATTAAATTAGCTGATAATCCTTTCTTTACATATATAACTAACCCATTTTTCTTCTCTGATGCCGATGCCATAAAGTGTGTGCCTAATCTTGAATTTATCAAATATTTTTGATCTAATAGTCTAATATGTGTTTCTTGCAAGCAAATAACATCATTGTTAAATTGTTTGAAGTAATGAAATACTTTCCTTCTTTTTTGTGGTGAATTTAGACCATTAACATTCCAAGATAGGAATTTAGTTGCCATCTTTAGCCTTACGAAGCCTCATGAGCATCAGCTGAACATCCTCCTCCACCTTACTCTTCGGCCTAGCCCCCCCCATGGCTTGTGTTTTTTGAACTTCTTGAGATAGATCTTGAGATTGTTGCATTTTTTGTTGTTCTTGAAGTTTATAAATTGATCGGATCAGTCGTTGTTCTTTTGGCTCTCCCTTCTTAGGTGGTTCTAGAGTTGGGGGTGGGCCCCCAAGATCCAGGTCTTCTTCCATGGTGATTCCTCCAGCTGCAACTTCAGCATAAGTTTATATCTGCTTTCCATCTTTTTCTTGTTGTAGTATCTCCATTTTCTTTCTACCCCCTTCCCCCCCTCCCAGTAAAGGTGGGTATCCAGCCTTTAAAACATTGACATAAAAATCTTTTGCCTTCCAAACTATATTCAACCGGTATCTTTCTCCACTATAAGTCACTATTAGACCCGTTGGAACGTCCCATCTGTACGACACTTGTTGATTTCTCAGTTCATTTACCAAAAAGCCAAAGTCCTTTCTACTTCTCAACATTTTTGGAGGGATCTCTTTCAAAACCACCCAGCCACCTGAACCTTATTCTTGTAAGAAGCTTGTAAAATGTCATTTCTGATCCTCCTGGTTGTGAAATAAATCACCACATCTCTTGGCAGCTGTCTTTGTCTTGCCATCCAGGAATTAACCCTGTAGATTTTATCAATTCGACTTGCCACATCTTCTGGTCTTTCTTCAATTATCTCTGCAATAGCTTCAGCACAAATATCCTTTAGATTTTCCTTACTATTTTCTTTCAGGCCAGATCTATATTGTAACATTACCAATTCATTATCAACCTTCTCTGTTTTAGTCATAATATCTCCTACTCTGTTCTCCAAATTCCAGTTGGCTTCATTGATTTCTTCCACTCTCTCATCCACCTGAATAACAAGTTTTGACAATCCTGAGACTACAAAAACAATATCATCTCTTATTTCATCATGCTTTGCTGCAACAACTTCTTTAATTGACTTTATATCTTCCTCAAATTTCTTTAACTTCCCTTCCACAATTACTGTTAAATTATTCATAGCTGCAGCTTGATTATTCATAGCTTCTTTCATAAATTCTTTGAGATCATTAAAAGCAGCCTCCTGACTCTGTGAATCAGCCAGAAGTTGCGCTTTCTGTGTCACTACAGACACTACTGGAGAACCTCCTCCTCCTCCTCTGGCAACTCCTGGCTTAAGTTGTTTAGAAGCCATTTTTTTTAAAGGGATCTTTTTTCCTTTCAAAACCACAAAACAATTTTCAAAAGCTTGTAATTTATAGTCTCTAATTTATCAAGCAAAATAGTCTTTTCTCCACAAACTCACAGTTCTCAGCAGCTTCAATCCACTCTCACAGTGCAAAGTTCTCAATAAGCACTTTCGTTTCTGACTTTCACTTTCATAACAAAGTCACCATCTTCAGCCTCCAGCTCAAAGAGATTCAATTAGAAACAAAATTAGTCCGGAGTTAAGCACTGTTATTTTAAAGCTTGTTCTCCTGTTTCCGCTCTGCCTGCGCTTGTAATCAATCAAACTCACTTTTGACAGCAGGATCGGTCGTGGCGTCTGGCTCTGCTTGAAACAGAGTTGCCTCGGATTCGGAGCTTCTTAGTGGGCTAACTGGGGAGCTCTCACCCTCCAAGCCTCCGGAATTCTTCCAGAGGACTTTCGGGGAGCTCTACTCACACCCACTGGCTCTCCTCTCCTTCTTCTCCCGATGGAGAGGTTTTTCAGCCGCCAGACAGCCAATTAGCGCTGTCAAAGCGGCTTTTATGATATCACGGGACTGGCTGTCTAAGGAGACCATCCATGATACCTGCGGTGCCAACTGGAAGTCAAAATTACCCAGATTGTTGAAGGCAATATGCTGACTCTATAAACCACTTAGAGAGGGTGGTACACACACATACACACACACACATACAGTATACACACAGGTCTGTATGTGTTTGTGTATGTATACCTACATACACCCACATACATATACACACATACATATACATACATATATACATAAACAGACACCCACACCCTCTGTGTATGTGTTTGTGTGTGTGTACACAACAGTCATGGGAAAAGAGCCTATATATAGGCTTTGGCCTCTGCAGCTAATTAAAACATCTTTTCAGAATATGTTGGTTTTGGGTTTTTTCAACCACCATGTACCATAGCACTGCAGCTGCCACACATCCACACTCTTGAATTGGCTGGTACTTCTTCCAGCAACCCATCAAGAAATGTTTAACATATCCATTATTCGTTACTCTCTCCACATTCTTCTTTCCTTCTTATATTGCTTTCTGAAGCAAGATAAAAAAAATTAAAAACAACCACTATAACCAAAATTCCTCAAATCAATGGACAAGTGTTGTAATGGTATGTGGGAAAAGACCTTGGGAGATGAGGTGAATAACAGTTGCCTATGGAGTATTCAGATAAGAGACCGCATAGCCTGCAGCTTTAAGGAATCCTCCCTAATTTCTTAGGAAAGAAACAATGGGAAAATTATACTTTCAAATTTGCAAAATCAATTAATGTAGCTTTATAATAAAGTAACATTTACTTACCTGATTGTATTTCCTGTCTGGTCTACCTAATTGCTTACAGAAAATATGGAAACGCCAGGAGGCAGACATCCTCACAAGGAGAAATCTGCTCACAGCTGCAGAGGAAGTGCTACAAAATTGTCTCTGCACGTTTCTTCTGGAGCAGCTCTTCACTATGTGAAAATTGCTACAAGAATATGACATTGGGGGAGAGAATCTTAGATCAAAGCTACCCTTGCATGTGAAAGGTCCTGCATGGACATAATTAAAAATATCTTGAGACATTGTTCTACCTGATGAATGATCAACTAAAGTTTCATCTGATTAATCTACAGATCAAATTGATTCAAGTAGGGCCCTACAGTTCTACTTCATGTTAACCTACTGTCAAAGAGCAAATTGTTTTGCAGAGAAAAATCCCTAGAATTATGCTTTACCCCATCTCACTATGATCTACAATTTAAATTTTCTTTAAAGAGCTTGCAAATTCAAGAAGCCATTTATTTAAAATGCTACATTAAAGGAGATGCTCAAGGAGTTAATACAGCAAGGAATAAGGGTATCAAAGAACAGGACAAATGGTATTGATAAACACTTGAGAAAACAGCTTCTGTAAACTCTCAAGGCTCTATGTTGAGAAATGAGATTAATTTATTTTTTGAAAGAAATAAGAAAATTCACTTATAAATAGTTTTACTTTTTTGCTACTCTAGCATATACGTTGTTGGATACAAGTTTCAAATGTAAAAGGGAATCATAGACACCCAGAAGACAAAGTGGCTAAATGACAAAACCTGTATCCTGACATCATAACATAAAACCAACAACTTATATTTTTGGGTCAAATGTAAGGATGCAAGAATGTAAGAATAGGAGTTATCATAACATCCCCACAAACATATCATCATGTTGCCTTAATTTAAGTTTTCTATGGATGCATACAAAGGAGATTTGAATTTTTTTAAAAAAATGTCTGAAATTGTCCAAAATCAACTTTTACCTTGGCTTCAATTCTGTCATTTTAAACATTAACATTTTTATACTATAAGTCAGAAGTTTCACATATAAAGGCCTAGAGCACTGTTGTGAATTTTACTATAGCAAAATCTCATGAGACTGAGATGCCAATCATAAGGAAGTTCAGAACAATATTCAGCTGATCCCATGTCTCATTCTTTATATATTTCTACATTCTACATGCACAAAAGAGATTGCTATATGTATTGTAAAATTATTTTGATAATATTCCTTTTGCATCAAATTACTGTATTTCAGGACAAGCAAATTTATAAAACAACTATCATTACCTGCCACATTATAACTACATCAATGCATCAATAGAAATATCAGATGCCCCCCCCCCTATATGTCAATATTAGAAACAGGATAATGGATCTTTCAGTTGCCAGAATAATGGGGGAAATTGTTCATATTTGCAAGTTCTTCTTATTTGAAGATTAATGACTCTTTTTTGTTGTAGTATGTAATATGTGTTGAATGTAGTAGTTAAAAGTATGAACCTGAAGCTGAAAGACTGTGATTTCCAATCCCACTGTAGGCACAAAGCCAGCTGGATAACTTTGAATCAATCTCTATCTCTCAGTCCTAGGAGGAAGGCAAGGGCAAACCACTTCTGAAAAATCTTGCCAGGAAAATGCATAGATTTGTCATGTAATTGCCAGCAATCCTGATTTAAAGACACCACACAATTAAAACAAAAAACTCAAAAGGGTTATCTCTGCTAGGATTGTGCTTGATTACTATGTAGAAACTCTTCTGTTAGTCTGTAAAACTACAAGTTTGATTATTTTTTATGATACAGAACTAAGTGCAGTGGTACTTACTGATTTGTTATATAGATGCAGTTCAGTCTGTCTTTCTTACTTTTCTGGTTTGGTTTTATGTTGGGGTATATTTTCTTGGTGGAATTTTTATCTTTAAGACTAGGTTATCCTAAAATAACCCACTAAAAGTTCCACATGATAGAAAATAGCACATTGAGTGCTAGAGCGTAGATAAGAGTTGAGTTTGTCACAAAGAAAGAGATATTAATTCTTTACAAAATTATGATGTACCCTGAAGAATATCTAGCATTTGTATTAAGTTAAATCATTAATGACATTCCTGAATGATTTAAGCTGCCCAGAGTCACCTTATAAGGAAGATAAGTAGCATCAAAATTGATAAATAAATAAAAATGAATAAATAAATATGGGGCTATGACTTGAAAAAGTGCCAACCCCTTTTTTTAATTATTTAGTGCAAAATATAATTTTAAAAAATTATTAAGTACATGCTGATTGTTTATGGCTCAAATTAAATTGGATGTATAGTACTGCTAAGTAAAATTACTCAATCTAGGTTTTTCAATATTTCATAGAATGGTGTATTCTGTATTTCTTAGGAACTCCTTTTCCCTCTGAATACAATTTTAGATGTCAAAATTCTAAGATAGTTAAACAAGTAGCTAACACAAACAACACATACTGCTTCAATGGTAGCTTAGTTGTATGTATATGTTGGATTTCCACATTATTGCTCGTTTGGCTAATTATTTTCAAGAATGTTAACTGCAATTGGTTGTTACAAGCAAACAGACCATGCTTGAAATAGGAGCAAAACCCAAGAATAATAGCAAAATCCTTTACCACCTTTTAATTAAAGAATATTTTCATCCCTCAAAATTATCAAATAGTCCTCCTCCACTGATCAATAGTCTTCTGAAAATGTGAGAGACAATTCAGTCCTGTTGAATTATTACTGTAAAGCAATAATTACAGTGAGATATCACTTTCTTGGATATATGCCTTCAGAAAATGGAATCAAATAGCCAGTAAATTAACATAGTATGTATAAAAATATATTTTTATCACTAACATTGCTACGCTGTTTCTTTTTATCAAAAGCTTTACCACTACCCATATTAAATCTAAAACATATTCAATTTGACTAACACTATGTTGATTAATATGTTAAATGGGATGTCTGAACTCAGACATTCCATTTAAATTAGTTTTGACATAAGGCTGTTGTAAATTTCATGATGATTTTATTAGTAAAAACAGCAAAGATGTTCCCCCTATATTTAATATAATACATTTGCTCTCTAGTGTTTAGTAAATAGATGGCATGCATGAAATGCAAACATGCCAATGTTTGTACATGAAATGTTCATTATGTTTGTAATTATCAGAGTAGTTTGATAAATTCAGTATCAATTATACTTTTAAAGTAATAGATATTTAATTCTCTGAAAAGTTTCCATTCATGCAATATTTTTATTTTTTCATAAAAGAAAAGAAGTTTGAAATTAGAATAGTGTATTAAGAGAACTGATTTGGATTGGAAAAACCAGATTAAATTTTATGAGTATCTATAAAATAGTCTCCTTTAATTTATAGTGTAAGGAAATAAAATTTAGGATGGAATGGGACAATTCAGAACTGCCATAATGCTACACCTACTTAACCCCAGCCTTCCTGTGGCAGCTATGCAGCCCTGGTGTTCCTCAATGGCTGGCCCTCCACGGATGCATAAGCACAGCACTCCTATCCCAGGGCCTTTGTCCACAACTGGCCCTACCTGGGTATTATACTGCCCTCAATACCTCCCCCACCATTTCGCCAATGCTGTTTACTTATGGGTGATGCAGTGCAATGGAGATGCACATCTCCATTGCCATAGGACAATTCCCACAGGCAATTAATTCCATGTCCCCATCAGAATCTGATTCAGAAGAGTTGGAACCAGGATCATCTGACAGGGAGGGCATGTCTCCCTTGGCATGTTTAAAGAGGCCAGGGGCTGACGATTATGCTGTCCAAGGTCCTCAGGCGTTGGGGAGAGCCAGCTGTGGAGGAACATCAGGCGCCACACAACTGTCCTGGGGAGGTTGGGATTAAATAGGCATGGCATCACGACAGCCCAAATTGTCCAGACTAATTTGGGAAGACCCCTTAATCTCAAAAGGACATCAGAACTTGATCTTATTTTTGCTCATGCAATAAAAATATATAAAAAGATTTATCAGCACTATTGATGCATCTTCTTCAGATTCAGTTGATTATACCAATATTGCCAAGCTATCCCACCTTCTTCCCACAATGAAAGTATACAGGACTTCAAAACTTTACACATAAGCATGTGTTATTAGCAATTGACCTAATAAGCATTACCAAAATACAATTTGGATTTGATCTTTTAGAATGGATGTTTTTAGAATTTTTCATCCAAATAGACTTTTTCTTTCAAAAGCTGCAAACACTGCCACCACTCAAAAATCCCCAAGAAGTAGGTGCACTTTGAAGCCTGTCAGCTAATTAACTTGTGAATTCTTCCACTAAAGTATGGGTTCTTTTTTATTTTTAGTAAAGTTAATGCATATAGTTATTTCAATCAAGCAATTTTTCAAAGTTCCAAATTTTCAAAAGACAAGTGACACTAGCTAACTAGATCTCACAGTATTGGAAAGACAATATTCCTACCTTCTGAAATGCTTGGATTTGAAATACCGTACTTTTTGGAGTATAAAATGCACATTTCCCCCCTTAAAAGTGGGTGAAAATTGCGGTGCATCTTATACACCAAATGTTGTCAAAGCCCCACCCACCCACCGGCCCCCACCCTCTGGCCATTTTTGACCTTTGCATGCTCTGTTTTAGATTGGTTCCAGGTTGCGGGAATCGCCACAGCACATCACCAGCAATTGCCACTTCCATGCGTCGTGTTTTCAGCCTCTGCATGCCCCATTTTTTGTCTCCATGCATCACATTTTTGGCCAGTTCCAGGCAACAGGGATCAGCAGCAGCAGCGATCCCTGCCACCTGGAACTGGCCAAAAATATGATGCACAAAGGCCAAAAACGGGGCATGCAGAGGCCAAAAACACAACACATGGAGGCCAAAACGCAACACACGGAGATGGCTGTCAGCGTTCCAAATTATGATCTCTTTCAGCACTGACATTAAATCACAGAAAGACTTGCTTTAATACTGAGATGAACTTTCACCTTGTTCCTGGCTCTTCAGCAGATAGCGTTACTTGGGCAACAGAGGGAGGGGGGGGAATTCCTGTGAAAAGGAAGTGCATGGGACGAAGAGATGGATCTGCATGGTGGCCAATGAGACATTGGGGTTGAAGAATGGAAAGGGAGGGGTTTGGAAGGAGGTGCCAATCTTGGCTGCATCAGAGTTCAGGCATGTCATTTTTTTTCTATTCTTAAATAAAAGAGATTCATTAGAGACTTTGCGTTTGAGAATGAAGTTTATTTAAGATAGCAACAAAACCTGATAGACAGCCAAGATTCCTCCAAAGCCAGGCTGGCTGACTCAAAATCACCCCGTTCCCTCCCAGACGTGTGGTTGGACTGGAGATTGTCCCCTGACATTATGGCTGAAGCCAAGCTCTCGGAGGAAAGCCTGCTTCAAGCAACGAGTAGAGGAGAAGTGGTTGTGATCCCAGCCAGTTTGGAAAGTACGAAGGCTCAACTCTCCCCGCCTTCTCCCTCGGCAAAACTTCAAACAAACAAGCGTGAGCCAGATAAATACCCGGGGACTGTGCCAAAAGCCTCCGAGGCTGAATTTCCCTTTCCAAATGTGAAAGACAAAGGGAAACCCCTAAGTGAATTGGGCAGGGCATCCTGGCTATGGGAATGGGAACAAGCCAGAAAACAAACTAAGCGCCAAGAAATTCTAAGGAAGCCACTCAAAAGCCCCATAGATGAGTTGAAAGAGAAATTTGACCGTGCCACCCTTCAGGGGGAGGGGCCATCCTGCAGACCCAAAGAAAAGAGAGAACCAGTCTGGGCTGTTGGTCCAAGAGGCCGTAGGCAGGAGGAGGAGGAGCCCAACGACGCATCCATGGGTCCCCCCCCTCCCAGCAAGCAGCAAAGCCTAGATGAGGCAGCACCTGCCTACCCCAGGATGAGAGACGAGGCAGAGGACTATCAACACCAAGGCCGGCCCTACAGAGCTCAGCACAGAGAGGAGAGGGTAGAGAGAGACAAACCACCCCAGTTCAGAGGAAAGTTCAATGGTGACCCAGACAACCTCACCCAATTCCTCGATTCAGCTGAGATATACATAGAGCGTTTTGGACACCTCTATCCTTTCCCCAGAGCCCTAGTGAATGCTATCTCGGAAGGGCTGGAGGGAGAAGCAAAGAGGTGGTCAGCATCCCTCTACAAAAACAGGGCCCCCCAGCTGCAAGATGCGGATGGGTTTTTGCAACTATTGAGAGCCCATTATGAGGAGGAAGAGGAGGACCCCTATGTGGAAGACAAGCTAAGAAACCTAATGCAGAGGGGGAAGCCTATCAGAGAGCACATCTGTGAATTCAGGAGAGTTATTGGGACACTGCCTCCCCTACCAGAGCGATTGCTGGTGTATTTTTTTAGAACAAGCCTAGATAAGAGAATTTCCCAAGTGACTGCTTATCGGGACATCCCAAACCGACTCTCTGAATGGTTCCGGGTAGTGATAAAAGTCGTCAGAGGGCTGTGGGCGAATGACATGTCGAAACCACCAGATGGAAAGGAGAGGGGCCGGCCAAGCCAGGGGCAACTCAACAGATGAGAAACCCCAACACCACAGCCCACCCAGAGGCCATCTGCCCCATGGAGCCCACTGAAATGCTACAGATGTGGGGGAAGCGGCCACATAGCAGCAAGATGTGGAACCCCTAGGCCGGGACCAGCTCCACCGCCCAAAGCACAACCGGAACGAGGCCCCAAGCGCGCCACCCATGTACCGCGGAAAGCTCCCCAAATCCCGGAGTTTTTCGCTCACCTGACCGAAACCAGAGGAATCCCAGATGAGAGAGATCAGTCCCCCGAACCCTATGACACAGAGGACGAAGGCGAGGATGACCCAATGGTGAGTGCATCCGTCCATCCTTTTCTTTTCCCCATATGCCTAACAGCCCCCAAAACAGGGGCCCAAGGGACTTTCCAAGCCCTAATAGACTCTGGTAGCACAAGGTGCCTAATTAACCTACCCACAGTTCTAAAATTGGGAATCCGAGCTAAAAAGCTCAAACAACCAATTCGCTTTGAGCAAGTTGATGGGTCCCTAGTGGGGGGAGCATACGCCACACACTTGACTGAACCCGTGAGACTGGAACTGGCAGATCACTGGGAAACAATCCGGTTCATAATAGCCCCCAAGATGACAGACCCAGTCATATTGGGACTCTCATGGCTGGATAAATGGGGCCCAATCATTTGGTGGCAAGAGGGGACCCGCAGGCTGAGAATAGCAAAGGGCCCCCAACCCCTGCCGCCCCGACCAGAAGAATTCCCTCCCACGCTGAGACTCCAAAGCAGCCCGCCACTGCAGAAGAAAACACTACTAACACGAGGGTCCCTCCCAGAAGGTACAGCAAAGCAATTGGCAGCCGCACCCACCACCGCTTGTAATGCAGATCAGATCCCAGGGGAGTACCAAGACCTTGCAGAGGTATTCAGCGAGGCCGAGTGTGACATTCTGCCCCCCCACCATGAGACCGATTGTGCCATCGAGATTATCCTGGGAGCGAAACTACCCAAACCTAAAATGTATGCCATGACGCCCCGTGAAATGCAGGAAATGCGAGACTACATAGACAAGAACTTACGAAGGGGATTTATTGAGCCAGTAAAACCAAGGGTAGCAGCGCCGGTCCTGTTTAAAGAGAAAAAGGATGGCTCTATGAGACTGGTAGTCGATTTTCGAAGTATCAACGCCGTTTGCGTACACAATTTATACCCCCTCCCCCTCATGAAGGACATGCTAGCCTACCTAGCTAAAGGAAAAGTTTTCACCAAACTTGACCTTCGAGAAGCTTATTACCGAGTACTCATCAAGGCAGGAGATGAATGGAAAACAGCATTCAACTGCCCTCTGGGTAGTTTCCAGTTCAAGGTAATGCCCTTTGGATTGCAAGGAGCCCCGGCAGTGTTCATGCAGTTGATAAATGAAGTCCTACATGATCACCTATACAAAGGGGTCCTCGTCTACCTGGACGATATTCTCATCTATACAGAGACCATAGACGAAACATACCCCTCATCCGCCAAGTACTGAAAAAACTGCTGAGGGCGAACCTGTATGTCAAACTGTCAAAATGCGATTTCCATCAATCACGGCTAGATTACCTAGGCTACCGAGTATCAAACGAGGGGATAGAAATGGACCCAGCCAAGGTCCAATCAGTTCTACAATGGCAGCCCCCTCGCACCCGCAGACAACTGCAAAGCTTCCTAGGCTTCGCGAACTTTTACAGACAGTTCATCCCCTCGTTCATGAAAATTGCCAAACCTTTGATGGACCTCCTAAAGACAGGAAGCCCAGCGATGAAACCCCACCTGGGACAACCCCTGCAGTGGGACCTGACCTGCCAACAGGCATTTGAGATGCTAAAGGGAATGTTTGCGAAAGAACTTGTCTTAAAACACCCTGATCCTGAACAACCTTTCGCCATCCAAGCAGACGCAAGTGATGTGGCAGTAGGAGCCATGTTACTCCAAAAGAACAGTCAAGGTGATCTA
This sequence comes from Pantherophis guttatus, assembly GCF_059756535.1. NCBI lineage: Eukaryota > Metazoa > Chordata > Lepidosauria > Squamata > Colubridae > Pantherophis > Pantherophis guttatus. The sequence goes on from NC_142066.1 coordinate 71,442,389, forward strand.
CAACCCTGAGCCTACACCTCCTGCAAACTCACCGATACAGAGAGACGATGGGTGGCGTGGGAGAAGGAAGCGTTCGCAGTAAGATGGGCATTGTTGACCTGGCAGAACCTACTAGAGGGAGTCCAGAAACCGTTTGAAGTCTGGACTGATCATAAAAACCTGGAGGCCCTAAAAACCCCATGGAAACTGTCGCCCAGGCAAGTCCGGTGGGCTCAATACTTCAATCGCTTCAATTTTGAGCTTAAGCACATCCCAGGAGGGAGGAATTTCCTGGCTAACGTCCTCTCCCGAATGCCCCAATACAACAGTGAGCGGGAGCAAGTAGTGAATGCCATCATCCCCTTCACCCAAGCAGCGGCTCAAGTGATCACCAGACGGCAACAACGTGACCAGCAGGGCCAACTTGCAAGTGACTTAACTGCAAAATTAAAAAATGAAACACTGACAGACCCCTGGTTCCGAGACAATCAACATCTCTTGACAAAAAGAGATGACCTAGCATGGAAAGGGACAAAGCTCTATGTCCCAAAGACTTTATGCACCCTGATCCTCAAGAGGAGTCATGACGTTAAACCCGCAGGACACTTCGGGTTCCTAAAGACTCTGCACCTAGTACGAAGGCAGTTCTGGTGGCCCCACATGAGAAAGGACTTGGCAGTTATGTAAAAAGCTGCACCATTTGTGCCACGATGAAAACAAGACCAGGTTGCCCGCCTGGATTGTTGCAACCAGTAGCTGAGCCAACAAGACCATGGGAGGAGATTGCGATGGACTTCATAGTAGACCTACCGAGGAGCAGTGGGAATACAGTGATCTGGACTATAATAGACTTATTCTCCAAACAGGCACACTTCATTCCTTGTAGCGGACTGCCCTCGGCCCGCCAGTTATCCAAACTGTTCCTGAAACACATCTACCGCCTGCATGGAGTCCCCAGGAGAATCATCTCCGACCGAGGGGTCCAGTTCACAGCAAAGTTCTGGAGGGAGTTTCTACAATCCATAGGGTCATCCCAAGGGCTCAGCTCAGCATTTCACCCGAGCACCAATGGGTGGGGGCAGAAAGACTGAACGCTATGATAGAACAGTATTTAAGATGCTACGTCGACTACCAGCAGTCCAATTGGCAGACCTCCTATCTTTTGCGGAGGTCGCATATAATAATGCTGTCCACAGCAGCATGGGGCTAACTTCGTTCAAAGTAGTGAGTGGCATGGACTTTGTCCCCATGCCAGAGTACCCGAAGGAGCCCCCTTCCTCAGTCAGTTTGACCGACTGGATGGCAATGTTGAGAGAAACTTGGGAGAATGTCAAGAGGACGTTGGCCAAGGCGGCTCAATCTTATAAGAAACAAGCAGACAAGCACCGAACTCCCCAAAGACCATTTCAGTTGGGAGAGAAAGTCTACCTTTCCAATAAGTACTTGAGACTTAGACTCCCGAGTAAGAAATTAGGCCCGAAATTTATAGGACCGTTCCCTATAGTAAAAATAATCAACCCCGTTACAGTACAACTGCAGTTGCCATGGCTCTTGGGGAAGATTCACCCCGTTTTTCACAGTAGCCTTCTGAAACCTGTAGTGGGGTCTACCTTAAGGCTGATGCCACGTGCGCCCCCTGGGCCCCTGGTTGTTGGGGGCCAAACTCACTACGAAGTGCAGCGAATTCTTGACTCAAGATGGCACAGGGGGCGCCTCCAATACTTAATTAAATGGAAGGGCTACCCATTGTCAGAGGCTTCCTGGGTGAAGAGTGCAAACATCCAAGCTGACCGCCTTATAGCAAAATTCCATGCAGACCACCCGGGAAAGCCGGGAGGGGGGGTTCGCAGCAAAGAAGGGGATAATGATATTTATCTTGTTCTGTTTTTCCTATGGGGCAGGTTACGTCGGAGAAGTGAAGGGAGAGGGGCCGGATGTCAGTGTTCCAAATTATGATCTCTTTCAGCGCTGACATTAAATTACAGAAAGACTTGCTTTAATACTGAGATGAACTTTCACCTAGTTCCTGGCTCTTCAGCAGATAGCGTTACTTGGGCAACAGAGGGAGGGGGGAATTCCTGTGAAAAGAAAGTGCATGGGACGAAGAGATGGATCTGCATGGTGGCCAATGAGACATTGGAGTTGAAGAACGGAAAGGGAGGGTTTTGGAAGGAGGTGCCAATCTTGGCTGCATCAGAGTTCAGGCATGTCGTTTTTTTTCTATTCTTAAATAAAAGAGATTCATTAGAAACTTTGCGTTTGAGAATGAAGTTTATTTAAGATAGCAACGCAACCTGACAGTGGAGACTGCTGTTGATGTAATGTGGTGATCCCCACAGCCTGGAATGGGTCTAAAACAGAGCATGCAAAGGCCAAAAACGTGATGCGCAGGGACTAAAAATGTGATGCGCGAAGGTGGTGATGGGCTCTGGCTATCCCCAGAGCCCATCACCTGGAACAGGTGATTGGTGGTATTCCGGGAGGCTGATCCAATTGCCAATCAGCTGTTCATGCTAAATCAGACTGCAATAACATGCTGAAGCTTACCAGGCTTCCTTGTTTTCTGCAAGGAGGCTAGCCAGATGGACATTTTTAAAATTTTATATTTTTGTATTTAATGCAACTAACGTTTGGAATAACGAGTAATGAAAAAAATAAAAGTTTTACCAAATGTAAATTCCAGTCATCATAAATTCTTAAATGATTATGAACAGAATAAAGTTCAATTTTTTTGAGTTGTTATTTTGAGATTTCCTTAATTTATAATATAACACTGACATACAAAGTGAGGAAACTTAATTTGTATGGGTATTTTGTTTGATTGGGTTTTAAGTAGGATCTTAATTAAGTTCTACTGATCATTATTTAAGAAGATAATGGAAACAAAGTGTGAGAAAAATAAGAATTATTCTGTAAAAGCATAACCTGAGTTACGCCATTTTAAAATCATGTTAAGGCTTTGTTTTACCTTGTATAACCTGATTATATAATTTAGCTGACATTTAAGAACATGAGAAAGGAAGTGTGTAATTCCTGTGTTTTTGAGAGGATGTTTATCTTTCAGGGAATATGTTCTTGGGTCAATTTGCCCTCATTAATTAAAGGAAGTATGCAATTGATGTTTTTGAGGGGTATTTCTGTTGGGAATTGGGGAATTTCCAGGGTGGATCATGTACTACTTATGTTATATAAGATGTTATGTAAGATTTGAAACTGATTCCCAAGGTACTTTATTGACGTGTATTCTGATGTTCCTGAAGACTATAAAAATTCATGTAATCTGTTTTTTTTTTTTGTCTTTCTCTACTCCAGAGAAAAAGGCCCTTTGCAAAGTGAATAAGTAAATAAACTCTGTCCCAGGATTATTTTAGTCTCTGTCTCTTTAAAACGGTAATGGGATTTACCTGTCGACCACACAAAGTAAAGAAATTTATTAACACCATATCAAACTAGTTCAAATAAGTTTCTTCCACAGGAATTCGGGGATTTTTTAAAAAAATATATAACTTTGAGATTGATATTTTTATAAACATGTTGAAATATGCAGTGGCACTTGTCTATTGCACAATAATTAGGAGAACTTAACAATAAAAATTGAGTTGAAATTTATTTTTTTATTTTTTTATTTTTAAATTCTATAAGCTTTGAAATTTTATTTGATCATCTTGACACAAAAAATTCGTACAGCAGCTTTGTGGTATGTCGATAGTAAATAACTTTTTCTTTTAAACATAACATATTGTACAATTTTCAGAGGCGTTTTAGAATCACTGTAAGAGAACAGACTCTACATGCTAAAGTGACAAATTTTCATATGTGTGTGTGTGTGTGTGTGTGTGTGTGCGTGTGCGCGCGCGCACATTATTGTTTCAGCCAGGGTTTTTCCTACGTAAATCAAGATGTTTCTATAGCCATAGTTCAGTGAAATCCCAATTCACTATTTTCTAGTGAATTCAATTCAATATTTTCTATTTTCTTTATCAGACATTCACCAGCATTGTGCTGTCTGTTGTAAGACTTAAGGGAGACTAAAATAGATCTATTTCTGACTTATTTGTCTTCATCAGTTAGCCACACCCTCATCTTATGACTCTTCCCTGTAACGGTCAAATACTTATTCTGTTCTTTTTTCGTAGGTCTATATGTGCATTATTGTTTCAGCCAGGGTTTTTCTTATGTAAATCAAGACGTTTCTATAGCCATAGTTCAGTGAAATCCCAATTCACTATTTTCTAGGCTTTATCAGACATTCACCAGCATTGTGCTGTCTCTTATAAGACTTAAGGGAGACTTAAGGTGTTCTTTTTGATTATTTCTGGGATTATTTCTGGGAGGACAGCACCAGGTGCCTTATTAGCCTTGAGGGCTCTGATCAACCGGGATATCTCTTCTGGTGTAACAGGGGGCCAGTAAGCAGTTTGGTCCAAACTAATTTGGCTCTCCTTAGTTACATAGTTGGATTCTGTATATAACTCTCTAAAATATTCTTCCCAAGCCTGGCTCGGTACCTGATTAGTTGGGGTTAGGAGCGATTTTCCCAATCCTCTGGTAATATACAAAAAAAGGGTTGTATTTTTTGTCCTGACTGATGTAATTAATCACTGCCAAGACACTTTTCTTTTCTTTTAGGAGGGTCTTATATTGTGCCTTCAATTGTTTTAAGAAGTGAGTATGATCCTCAGAAGGGTCATTTTTACTTCTTCTGTACTACTTATTATATATCCTTTTTAATTGTACACAATCTCTATCAAACCATTTTTTGTTCTTTAAAACCAGCTTTTTGGAGTGAGCTAGTATTCTGTTAGTGAGAACCGATTTCAAATTTGAAATTAAAGTTTCAAACTCCTCTAAGTATGGTCCTTCAAACTTATTTCTTAGTAGGGATGTATGTAATTCATACATACATCACGTGGCTTCCCCTCCCTCTTCCCACCTTCCTCCCTCCCACCGGGTGGCCCACAGGGAGGTGGCAGCGGTGGAGCCCGAGGACCCCGCATGAAGGAGGCGGCGCCAAAGAGGTGAACCTTTCTTTGAGACCACCTAATCCTGGCTTGTGCTTCCCACCATCATGGCTAAGGAAGAGAAGAAACCTGATGCGGAGTCAGCCAAACCACAGTCGGCTCCTTCCTCCTCAACTAATCAGAGCCTGCACCTGTGAAACCCAACTATGCCCTGAAGTTCACCTTGGCAGGACACACCAAAGCCGTCTCCTATGTAAAATTCAGTCCCAATGGGGAGTGGCTGGCTAGTTCTTTGGCTGATAAACTGATTAAAATTTGGGGTGCTTATAATGGCAAGTTTGAAAAAATAATGTCTGGACATAAACTGGGAATCTCTGATGTTACTCATCTGATTCTAATCTTCTTGTTTCTACCTCCGATGGCAAAACTCTCAAAATTTGGGACGTCAGCTCAGGAAAATGCTTAAAATCTCTGAAGGGGTTCAACTATGTCTTCTGCTGCAATTTCAACCCTTAGTCAAACCTCATCGTCTCAGGATCGTTTGACAAAAGCATCAGGATCTGGGGTGTCAAAATGGGGAAGTGCCTGAAAACGCTGCCAGCCCACTCTGATCCCATTTCTGCTGTGCATTTTAACCGCAATGGCTCCCTGATGGTGTTCAGCAGCTATGATGGTTTGTGCTGGATTTGGGACATGGCTTCTGGCCAGTGCTTGAAAACATTGATTGATGACAACAATCCCCCTGTGTCATTTGTGAAATTCTCTCCAAATGGCAAATATATTCTAGCGGCAACTCTGGATACCACTCTCAAGCTTTGGGACTACAGCAAAGGGAAGTGCCTCAAGACCTACATGGGCCACAAGAATGAGAAATATTGCATCTTTGTCAACTTTTCAGTTACTGGTGGAAAGTGGATCATGTCCGGTTCGGAGGACAACCTGGTGTACATTTGGAACCTCCATACGAAAGAGATTGTACAGAAGCTGCAAGGGCAAACACGGCTTGCCATCCAACTGAAAACATCATTGCCTCTGCAGCCCTAGAGAACGACAAAATGATTAAACTTTGGAAGAGTGACTGTTAAGTGCTTTTGGCACCGGCATCACGTGAAGACTGTTGGGGTGGTGTCCATAAAATCAGAGGGTATTTCGTGTTTGTGTTTTTTTAAAAAGAAAGAAAAAAAACCAACCCACATTTGCCGCATTAGCAGGAAATCTGGAGCGATGTTAAGAGATGCAGCCTTGGCCAACGGAGAACTGAAGCGCTCTTTTCCTTGGCCTGACCTTTGTGTGGGGAACCCCTTGGCTTTCTCAGAGAAGGCAGTCATTCCTGCTTGGAGTGGGGGGTGTTCAGTCCCCCCCTCCAGGATAGAAATAATCTTTTTAAAGTTCTTATTTAAGACTACCTCAGGCACCTTCAGCAGAAGACCTAGGGTTGCCAGGTCTGCTTCCAAAAAATAGCAGACAAGCGGGGGGGGGGAGGGTTAAGTAGTAAAAAAATAAAAAAAATTTTTACAATTAAATTATATATTTTCTTACAAACATTTTAACACGTATTAAAATAATCACTTCAAAACTTTACTTAAAATTCAAAACATCAAATATATTATAATAATATGTAAAATATTAAATTACATTTTACTATGCTGTCTTGTATTTTTTATTTGACTGCGCAGCTTTGATCAATTCTTTGTGTTTAAGGAATAATTCTTTAATTTCAGTACAATGTTGAGAAATATTAAAAAATATACAAAGTTCACTTCGAACTGATGGTACAAGCAGTTGGTTACTTTCGTCAGTCCATAAATTTCCCATGACGCTGAAAATTCGTTCAACGTTTGCATTTGATATCGGAATTGATATCGGAACTGTCCGGAATATCGGACAGTTTCAGTAAACTCGGAGCTGGCTCTTTCTTGAAAAAGTACGTCCACTTATCAAGGGATGAATCGCCCTGCAGATGAACATAAACTTCTTCTAAGGCAGAAATTTCATCGAAGAGAGTGTTGGGTGGAAGTTCTTCTCGCCATAGTGATAATAACCAGATGTTCGTCATTTCTTCTAAAGTTGGAGGATTATTGCGATCAATTAGATTGAAACAATTTAGCGTCTCATATACTGAATCGGTGAAATTATACCACTTTTCTAGGTACGCAATGGTTCTTTGATACACATTGATGGCTTCTTTCTTGAACTTTTGCACGGCATTCTCGGCAAATGTTTTTTACGTAAGGCAAATAAAACTTTCATTCCAAAAAATTGCTCATCGTATTTTTTTTGCAAACAATCACTCAGCTTACACATGATAATGTGAAGATCACATGCAAGAATTTTCTTGCTTTTCAGCTTCAGTAGGGTGTCTTGCATTATTGACATGAAGAAGTGCGTGAAATATAAATACAATTCTGAAATTGTTGGTTCATCGTCCTTTGCGAGTTCATTTTCCTGATCTGAAATAAGGTTCCAGATAACCTTACGGCACTCATCAGATCCAAGAGAAATAAAATACGATTTTAGAGGTATCCAGTTTAAAAGAAGTCTTTCGACTGCTTTAAACAAACTTAACCAACGTGTTGGAACATGGCGCAAAACTTCATGGAATTCTGACTCGCAAAACTCAAAAAATGATTTCAACTCTTCTCGTTTCTTCGCAGAATTCGAAAATTCGGCAAAAACCTTCAGTACTACATTTTCAATATCAAAAGATAACTGCTTTAACACATTTTTTGCACTGTTGTGTAAAATGTGATTATTGCAATGAGCATTCGATCTTTGTCTCATTCTAACTTATGAAAAAAAAGACAAAATGCGATTCTCCTATCCTTATTCTCTTAGACTGTACAGCTTTAGATTACGTACCATTTCATCATAAAGCTTTTGAATAAAAAAAATGTCCACTATTTTGTGAAAAAAAATAGTGAACATAATGTGAAAAAAGTGGACTGTCCGCTCAAATAGTGGACACCTGGCAACCCTAAGAGCTCAGGGGTTCCCGATAGGCCTCATGAAGGAAGACAGAAGAATATTTTCAGTGCGACCAAATCAATGTGCCCTCCCCCCATGTGATCCCTTCCCTGCCCAGTTTTCCAGAGCCTTCCCTCCTACTGTGCATTCTGGTAGATGGTATTGCGGTGAAAATCTTCAAGGCTTTTTTTCCCCTTTTGCCCCCTCCCCTCCAAAAAAAAAAAAGAACCAGCTCTTGTGACCCCCTTTTATTTTAATTTTCTTGTTTTTACATTTTAAAACCATTCTGGCAAATTTCACAATATGTGAAATCTGCTGTTTCAAACAAATGTAGAATTTGGTTATTATTGTCCTACTTCTACTAGCAGTGAAAGATAGATCATTATGAATACAGTTTTAAAAAGTGTACTTTGTTGTTGCTCAGCAATAGCATCTTAAAAAAGAGCATTTTCCTCTGATCAGCAACTAGAAGTCAGACAAAGATAAATTGATGTTAATGAAGGCCCTCATATCTCTTCTTTTGAATAAAGTATGAATATGGAATAAAGTATGAGTACTGAATAAAATGCATCAATTTATAGGTGTTAGCAACAAAAGCATGAGAAAGACTGAAGGTTTGTTGTGGCAGTGGTTGTTTCTTCTTTTTGACACAGTGAAATCATAAAGTTAAGGAAACCATACTTTTAGGGAAACATATGCCCACAATTTCTTGTGACATGAAATTCTATTTTGAAAGCAGTTCTTTGTATCCTTTATCAATTAGATTTCTGAAGCAAAAAAATTATTAGTAATTTGAGAAAGGTATATAAGCTACAGGTTTGCTTGAGAAACAAGCAGAATTTAACTATAATGAACCACTGCACAACAAAATCAGTATGGAAAATATTTAGGTTTTGGAAACCACTTGGCAAAGTTGCACTGTTTTAATACCTGTATTTACAATGCAGCAGCTAGACTTTAACAATTCACTTTTGGAATGTAGAGCCATCACTTCACTAGAATGGGGTTATATGAGAATGCCATTTTGTACTTGTGACATCAAAGGACCAACAATGATACTGGCACTACTACTCTGGACCAACCTCATTATGAAGAAATAAAATATATACATTCACTCACAACAGAATGTTTGGTCAATGCCTGGAATGCACTACCTGACTCTGTGGTTTCTTCCCCCAAAACTTTAACCTTAAAATGTCTACTATTGACTTCATCCCATTCCTAAGAGGTCTGTAAGGGGCGTGCATAAGTGCACCAGAGTGCCTACTGTCCTTGTCCAAATATTCCTTTTTACTTACTTTTTTTATGTATTCAAATTATGTTTATACTTTTACCTGTTATCTTATAAATACTTGCCAAAAAACAAACAAACAAACAAACAAATAAATAAAAATAAAATAAAATAAATTGGGGGAAAAGGCTACTCACACTGGAACTTAGGATCCAAATAGTTACATATTTCACATTTATTTTGGCATCACTTTCATACAAGTAAAAAAAGGTGGATGAATTTCAATTAAGTTAAAATGCAAGCATTCTCTTCCTTCCTCCTCATCTTCTCTGAACTAAGATGTAAATAAGAGGATGATAGATTCTATATAATGTATATTGCACCACCAAGAGCCTTGGTGGTGCAGCGGACTAAGTGCTGTTATGTAGCAGCAGCCAGCTGCCTGCAATTAGTGCGAGTTCAAATCTCACTAGGCTCAAGGTTGACTCAGCCTTCCATCCTTCCGAGGTAGGAAAATTGAGGACCTGGATTGTGGGAGCAATAAGCTGACTTTGTAGAAACACCGCTTATGGAGGGCCAAAAGCCCTAATAAGCAGTTATATACAAAAGAATGAAGGCTATTGCTATAAGTGCATTGTAAGCTGCCCTGAGTCTTTGGAGAAGGGCGGCATATAAATTGAACTAATAAATAAATAAATAAATATTCTTTAATACCGCTAAGAGCTCAAAAAGTTGCAAGCTAAGTAGAGAAGATGAAAAATATCTGAGGGAGAGGGAGGAGGGAGGGAGGTGGGGGAGAGAGAGAGAGAGAGAGAGAGAGAAACAAGTTATTCCAATATTATTGTCAAGAAAGCTTAATGGGATATAAAGCTTGACTTCAGATATTTTATATGCTCAATGCTATAGAGGTGCAAAAATTATGTTTTTGTTTTTAAAAAACAAACAAACATAATACATCAGTTTTCTCTTCCCTGTGACATCTCAGTGTTATCTTCCAAAGTTCTGTTTTCTTTTGTATAATTGTCATTTCTTCTATCTTGATCCTTGTCCAGTCCACAATATCAATTCATCACTAACATAATATTCTACTCATCACATATTTATACATACTTATATAATTAATCATTTATATTTCGCTTCCAACCAATAATAAAAATCATTCCATATTTTAAAACATTCTAAGTCTTCTCTATCTTTAATCATCAGAATTAATCTATTCATTTCTGCACAATCTAAGATTTTTATTATTATTTCTTCTTCCAAAGGTATTTTCTCCACTTTCCAATTTTGTGCATAAACAGTCCTTGCAGCTGTTATTACATGTATTATCAAATAGGCATTTTTCTTGCTAATTTTTTCAGGTATGATACCCAGTAGGAACAGCTCTGGTTTGAATTTGATATGTTGATGTAAAAATATGTTTACCTCCTTATTCAAAAACTACCTTTGTAATGCATAAGATCAAAATCTCACTATTACATTGTATTCTTTTTCATGTCATTCCTAAATGGTTAATCAAAACATACTCATATACCAAATGAAAGTAATGAGATGTACATTTCTATTCTATTCTAGCAATTTGAAAGTATGCAAGTAGATTAATAGGTATCACTTTGATGGGAAGGTAACAATGTTCTGTGTGTCTTTGGCATATAGTCATGTTGTCCACATGATCATAGAAAATATCTTCAGACAACACTGGCTCCCTCAGCAAGAAACAGAGATGAGTACTGTATCTAGAATCAGACATGATTAGACAGGAAAACTTTTACCTTTACCCATATTTTCACATGCAGCTTATGTGAACACTTCATGTACTACTGTAATTCTACATAGGAAGTGAAGCTTAATCAAAAAATTATTTTTTTAAAAAAATATCAATAGTACAATGTAAGTTTTTTTTTAAACGAAAACATTCAGAATGGTAAGGATTATATTTTATCGAAGTTTATAGGATGACCCCCTTTCCAAGTCATAATTATGAATTGGGCAGATAAATTCTGTATCTTTTGTACATCATCATGTTACACAAGGGAGCACCCTAGTTTTTTGCACATGTTACACAAAATCATCATATTTCTTCATCTCCAAATGTCCTTAGGTAGTGATGTGATTCAACAGGTTTGCACCACTTTTGGTTGAACCAGTTGTTAAATTGCTAGCTGGCCCCATCCCTCCCCTTACTCCTTATCTTGCCCTGCCCACCTTGACCGATGGTTACAGTCAACGGCATAGCTGCTGTTGCTCTCTGGTTCTCTCACTTGCCTCGACCATGGCCTCTGCAGCCCAGCTGATCTCTGCCTGGTGAGTCTTCTTCCCTTAGCTGCTTCCCACACAGAGGTGGGCTCCAGCTGGTTCGGAGGAACCCTTGTTAACTTTTTGCATCGTTGGGCGAACCGGTTGATAGCACCACTGGCTGGCCCACCCCTACCCCACCTGGCATCTCCCAGACACTCCTTATCTTGCCTTGGCGTGATGCCTAGAGTGCGTCCACATCCCAGCTGCTCTCTGGTTCCTCACCCAGGCCCAGTCTTAGATCTGCAGTGCTGGTTTGGCCCTGCCCCCTGGGCATGCACACAAGATGCGAGAGTGTGCAGGCCCTGGCACCTGGCATCCCTGGGGACTGCTTGCTGAGCACTGCCCTTCATCCAGGACACCAGCCCTCACACGCATGGAGCTTGCTCTGTGCACACCCAGGAAGCAGGGCCAAAGTGGCAGCGTGGATCTAAGGCTGGCTGTGGGTAGCACTGGCACCTCCTATCCCACTTGCTGGCCTTTCCCTGGGACCTCTCCTCTCCCATGTGGGAAAGCCACATCCCTACCTTTGCATGGAGGAAGGAAGAGGTGAGAAGGAGAGGGCATGGGACCCAGGGCAGGGGCTTCTGCTTGCCAGCCACCATGGCTGGTAGGAAATCTCATGGGCTCTGGGGGGCATGTGCAGGTGAAGGGAGGTGGCATGCAGCTTCTGGCATTGTGGGGAAGCAGAGCTGCCCTTTTGACATCAGGCATTGAGGCAATGGAGGGGAGGGTGGACAAAAAGGGAAGTTCCACAAGGTTCTTTTTAAAATGAGCAGAGGCTTCCCATTTGATCCTCTTCCCCTGCCGTTGCCTTTGTGCCTGACGGACCTCTGCATGACTCTCAGCTCACCTCTCCAACCTGTGCATATTTATGTGTGTGCACACATGTGTCTAAGGTCTTCCCCCTTGCAGCCTGGTGCTGTGACAATGGAGAGGAAAAGATCGGGACAGGCTTGGGGCTGAGAAAAACAAGTATTTCAAAAAAAGAGAACTTTCGTTAGTTTGCACTTTGCAGCCTACTATCACAGAAGTTTCTTTGAGTGTGTATGGGAGGGAAGGAGGAGGTGTCTCACTCATTGCAGCCTGCAAGCTAACGAAAGCTCTTTTTTTGAAATGCTTGTTTTTCTCAGCCCAGCCTCTCCCGATCTTTTCCTCTTTCACAGTGCCAGGTTGCAAGGGGCACACACACACACACACACACACGCACAAACATACATGAGTCTGGGATATGTGAGCTAAAAATCACACTGAAGCAATGATGGGGGATGGGTCAAAATGGGAAATCTCTGTTGGAGCCTTTGGCAGCTTAAAAAAAAAAGAAAGGAAAAGGGGAGGAAAAGAAAGAAAGGAAGGAGGAAGGTAGGGCAACTTGGTTGGAGATGCCCTAGTTCAAAGGAAAAAGCAATGTTGTGTTCTGTTTTGCCAAAGACAAACTTTGTTGGCAATCCAAGTTAACATTGGTATTTTTAAATTGTGATTTCTTAGAAAAGTATCCCCTCCTTGTGTGCTCCAAACAGTCATTTCCAGTGAGAAAAACAAGATAAATCAGAGTGGGGAAAATATTTTCCTTTGCTATATTTCCAGTCTGAATTAGACCATGGCAGGGCCACTACAGGAGAGCCCTTTTAAGGATTATGTATTAATAGAAAAGCATCTAATTTACCTCTGTTCCTAAATGTTAAAGCTATTGTACCTAAAAAAACTGAGGAGCTCTGATCAACTATCATAGCCTGGAGGCCGTACGGTGCCTGGAGGCCGTACGGATCTGGATGGGGAGGAACAGGCTCAGGCTCAACCCATCCAAGACTGAGTGGCTGTGGTTTCCGACATCCGGATATAGTCAGTTGACGCCATCACTGACTATTGGGGGCGAATCATTGGCCCCCACGGAGAGGGCTCGCAACTTGGGCGTCCTCCTGGATTCACGGCTGTCTTTAGAAGAGCACTTGACGGCCGTGACCGGGAGGATTTTTCATCAGGTTCGCCTGATTCGCCAGTTGCGTCCCTTTCTGGATCGGGACTCTTTACGCACGGTCACTCATGCCCTTGTCACCTCCCGCCTGGACTATTGCAACGCTCTCTACATGGGGCTCCCCTTGAGGAGCACCCGGAGGCTCCAACTGGCGCAGAGTGAGGCCGCGCGGGTGGTAATGGGAGCAACATGGCGTTCCCATGTAACACCTCTCCTGCGCGAGCTGCACTGGCTCCCGGTGGTCTTCCGGGTGCGCTTCAAGGTCTTGGTTACCACCTTTAAAGCGCTCCATGGCTTAGGACCCGGGTACTTGCGGGACCGCCTACTACCACCAATAGCCTCCCACCGGCCGGTACGCTCCCATAGAGAGGGGCTCCTCTGGGTGCCGTCAGCCAAACAATGCCGACTGGCGGCCCCCAGGGGTAGAGCCTTCTCTGTGGGGGCACCTACTATCTGGAACGAGCTCCCCCCAGAGATACGGAGGATCCCGGATCTGCGCACCTTCCGCCGCGCCTTAAAGACCTTACTATTTCACCAGGCCGGCCTGGCCTAATTTTCCCCCTCTTTTATAAAAGATTTTTAAAATTTTAAATATCTTTTAGTATTTATATATTCAATTTTAAATTGGTTTTAAAAGTTTGGGGTTTTAAATTTGTCGGGGCCAAAATTATTTAATTTGATTTTATTCTATTTTTTAAATTTTGTATTGTATGTGTTTTTATTGTTTGGCTGTGCACCGCCCTGAGTCCTTCGGGAGTAGGGCGGTATAGAAATCTAATAAATAAAATAAAATAAATAAATAAATAGCCAACATTTTGATAGTTTTGCTGTTGTCTGTGGACTTTCCCACTAAATGCAATCACAGTCTTCCATCCTATTGCTGAGGATGCTTTGGTTACAAAGCCGGGTCTCCTTACATGGAGAGGGAGTGGGCCTCCCTCTGACCCACACCCTTTGCCCTCCTGCATACACCTTGAGCAACGTGCCCAAGGAGAACAGCAGCAGCAGGAGTCTTGAGGAGGAGGTATGTGCAGCTGGGCCCCCCTTGTAGAAGTGGGGCTGAGTTGTGGGCTCCCAGTGCCCTGGGAGTTTGAGGGCCAGGCTGGGCACTTTCCCTCCACTGCTCTTGGAAGCCTGCACTGCTGTCCGGGGGTCCTTTTCATGGCCTGAGAGGGATGGTGGTTGCCCCCTTTTTTTGTGGCAGCCCCTCAAAAGCCTGTTTTATGACCTGCCTATCACACTCTTGGGCAAAGCGTGTGAGCCATTTTCTCTCAGTGGCCCATGAAAGTACATTTATAGTATGTAGATGCAGATAATAAAGTTGAAAAAAGGTGAACAACATTTTTACAGAACTATAGATACGTTGAGGCCAGGCATGACAAGGAGTGGCTGGGAGGGGAGGGGCCAGGTGAGGCGCCCTTCGACATGAGTGATGTCGAGTTGACCATACCCACCCAGTCACATGCCCATCCAGCCATGCCACCCAGTCACATGACCACCCAGCCACACCCACCCAGTCATATGACCACCCAGCCATGCCCATCCAGTCACATGACCACCCAGCCACACCCACCAAGCCAAGCCCACATAACGGTTGTTAAAAAATTTGAATCCCACCATTGTCCTTAGGGTTTCTTTAGTATTACAGTTTTTTTAGAGAACTCTTCAGCAGCTTTTCAGTGATATTAAGACATATCAGAATAACAGCTGACTTCTGGGAATGGCTGAGAAATTGCTGAATAAATTAATTCTAAAAAGTCTGAGATGCTCCATGGCAACATACTTTTAAATCTCGTCAAAAATACATATTAATTTAATTAGAAATTTAATTTGGAGTGCACCTCTGCTAATGCATCTCTCACTGGTGCTCCCATTTTTAAAAAAAAGTATATTAGAAGTGCATCTACTGGAGTATTAAAGTTTGTAGATGGAAGTGTGGTGGAAGATGCAGTTTCACTTTGGCCAATGTATGTATGTTGAACATTGTTATATGTCACAAATGAAGGCATTATTATATGTCTATTTGCATCATTTGCCTTGACAGTAGAATATCTTGAGTCTGTTTTGGGCAGACCTTAAATCAGACAAGCATTTATGCACATTTTCTTAAATATGACCATGATAACTGTTCTTGTTTGCATTTCCCCAAACCCCTCTGTCTTTCCAATATTGACATTCAAATTCTGTAATGAAAGGCTGATCTGTGAGTGTGAGATGCTGCAGACAATATTTGATCCAGCAATATGCTTTTATTTTAATTACTGCTATCTTCTCTTGAATGGTTGTTGCAATTCTTTTAGGAGGAGGAGGGATTTCTTATCCTTATTTCTGACAATTCATGTAATGTTATCAATAGAGATTTTCTGACATTGTTAGAAAATATTCAGTGCATTATTATGTTTGTTCTACTGTTCTTGTGGCTTTAATCCCTTGCTTTTTTTCCTTGTCTTTGCATAGTTTTCTAAATATGAATATAGCAACTGCATACTACTTTTTAAAGTAGCTGTGTCTTTTTCCAATATCTGCTGGCAGCTGTGTACAGCCACTGCATATTCCAAGGAAAAGATGTTGTTATTTTAAAGAATTGTAAACAAGTCCTTCATTTACTCCCTGCACACTGTGGTTCAAAACCTAGTGAATCATTTCATCAACACAGCTGAGTATCTCAGCTGTGAAAAGAACCTTGGCCCATTTTTTTTATATCCTATTTGTCCCTTCCCCATCAGTAAAAGTCATAGCACTGATAATTAAAGCTATCAAAGCTGACACCATCCAGAACATAGAAAATAACAATAGCAGTTAAACTTATATATCACTTTACAATGCTTTACAGCCCTCTCTATGCAGTTTACAGAGTCAGCATATTACCCTCAACAATTTGGGTCCTCATTTTACCCACTTCGGAAGGATGGAAGGCTGAGTCAATCTTGAGCCTGGTGAGATTTGAACTGCCAAATTACAGGCAGCCGGCAGGCAGCAGAAGTAGCCTGCAGTACTGCACTCTAACCACTGTGCCACCATGGCTCAGCACTCATTAGAAAAGCTCAAAGAAATCGTGCAAGATCAGAAGATTTGGAGAGACCTGACTCATGCAATTGCATGAGATTGCAATTCTCATGCAAGAATTGGGCTTGACTGAATGGATAATATAATCATCTCTGAAAATCAACTATTTTGCTGCTAAATTTCAGCTATGTGATCTCAAAATTTTCTTGTGATGAAAATTGGCAGCTGGAGATTTGGACATGGACAATTGGTTGCATTAATCCATAGTTTACTTCCTGTGCCACTCTACAGTTAGCATGAACTTATTAAATTGTTGCTTGATTTGGCCATGCGTTCTGTCCATCCCTTCTTTCTTTCTGGCTGTGAAATTAAATTTGAAAATAGCCACCTGCTGGTTTGCCCAACCAGAGCTTCTCATGCTACTGAAATGATCAGCATCATAAATATGAACTATGGGTTGTGCTGCTGATGGCAGACAAAAAAAAGAGATTTTCAAATGGAAAAATGGCAAACTACAATGAAAGATTTACAAAAGGAGGACTTCCAGTTGACGTCGCGGCAACCCAGAAGGTGGAATAGCGGGTCTCTTAGGAGCCCCGCGAAAACCCCGTCTGACATTCCGCTGCCGGCAGGTCTACAGACCTACCCTGTCCTGGAGGGACAGGTGGAAAGAAAGGGACCCCTTGGTCGGCCGAGAGGAATGGGCAGGTTCCTCGGGGGCGGAGGATTACCCTCTGCATCAGTGGCAGCTCAGTGGCAGCCATGGCGGCTGCCTCAAGGCTGTGACAACCGGGGAAAGTGAGGAAGAAGCGAAGAAATAGAGCAAATGATTTGGAAGCTGGGTGAGTGATTTAACCCAGGCAGGAACAGTGCTTAAAAAATGGATTTTAACAAGAGAGCCCCTAGCCTTAAACAGCAGCTACAGACTGTGGGGGCAAGAAAATTTAGAAAAGTTATTTGCTGGAGGAAGAGACCCATTTATGAATTACCTTTATTATTGTTGGAATTGTAAAACTTTGAAACTCTTTGTTATTGAACTGGATTACTTCTGGAGAGACAAGGAAGGAAGAGGTGGCAAGCAGAAATCTTTTGAAGCAACCAGGAAAGCCTATCGGAGAATTACAGAATGGTTAAAATGGAGTCATGTCGTGGAGAAGTGAAAGTTTAAACTTGGGGATTACTTTTGAATTAACTTAGACACAATGTATCGTGCTACCTAAGTTGGTCTGTTATGAAAACTATCAAGGATGTTCAACTTTGGGGATTCCTAATTTGTTTATTGGTGGTATTAAGAAAAGAAATAAGAAATAAAATGAAACAATTTAAACTGACTAAGCAGACGTGGCAGAGGAAACTAAAATGGTTGCCTGTCAAGAAGAAGTAAATATAAATTGTGGACCGCTTGCTACTTAAAGGAGAAACTTTGACTCTTGTTTTCTCAATTGGATTATTTTGAAGGAAAACTAAAAAAAGTTTGATTCTAGATGTATTTAATTCATTTTTGGACTACCTATGGATAGTTGAAAAGAAGGAATTAATTGGACAGTTTAATCAATTTTGATTAAAGGCGTGGCAGCAAAAGGAAAGGGCGTAGAAACAGAAGAGGATATGACAATACCATATTGGGAATAAAATTTATAATTTTATTGACATTGGAATTGAAAAGGAAAAAAATGTAGCAAGATGAAAAATACTATAGTCTAATTAAAAGGGATGTAAATGTTTTTTATGTAATTGAGGTCTAAATAATGTAAGGAGGAGATTTCCTCTTTCTTCTTTTACTCTCTTTGTTACTTCTTCTTCCTTTTTTTATTTACTTTATTTCTCTTTTATTTTATTCCTCTCTTCTCTATTTTTTTTTGTGAAATTCTTTTTTTTATCCTTTTTGTCATACCCTTATCTTTTTTCTTTTCTTTTTTTTGCTTTTTTATTTTTTTCTTCTCCCTTTCTCTTTCCTTTTTTACCTTTTGTTATTATTATCAAGAGAAGTGATTTTTAAGATGGGAAAAATGTGATTCTAGAAAAACTATAAGAAACATGAAGCATATGAATGAATTTTTGATTATTAATAAGAATTGCTGATAGATTTAATGATTATAGAAACTGGCTTCTTTAAAAGGGTTTAAAATATTGTTTTTTATAGAAAAAAGTAAATGTGAACGAAGTCTTTACCAATAAGATTTGTTTATAGATTTTATATGTTGCTTTACATAAAAACAAGGAACAAATATGAAATGGGAAAAATTTAAATAAAATTAATAGTGTAGGAGAGAGTAGGAGAGAAGATATATATTAAAATGCATTATTATTTTATTTTGACAAGGAAGTGTGATTTTGGGGATCAGATGATTAAAACTAAATTGTGAATTAGTTACATATAAGGCTAGGAGTGGAGGGAAGCATTCTTGGAGAATAGATGATTTGGCTGTGAACTAGCCAAAATAAACTTAGGAGGAATGGAGGAGATAAATGCTGGAGAGCAGTTAGGGTCAAACTGTGAACCAGTTAAATATAAGGTAAGGAGTGGAGGAAAGCACCACTGGAAAACAGCTAATTAAGCTGTGAACCAGCCAAAAATAAACCCAGGAGGAGTGGAGGAGATAATGCTGGGACCAGTTAAAATCAACTGTGAACCAGTTAAATAAAAGGTAAGGAGTGGAGGTAAGCATCACTGGAAAACAGCTGAGAAGCCGTTATCCAGCTAAAAATAAACCTAGGAGGAGTGAAGGAGAAAATGTTTTGGGTTTTTTTTGCAATTTTTTTATTTTTTTTATTTTTTGGGCAGGAGCAGCATAGAAACATCAACTTCTTACTGTCTGTAAGAGTTTGGAAGGTTGATGTTCTTGTGTTGTTTTTGTTTAGAAGATGGGGGAATTTTTTGCAAAAAAAAAAAAAAAGATAAAATGTTGGAAAGCAGTTAAAATCAACTGTTATCCAGCCAACAAATAAGGTTAGGAGTGGAGGAATATACGTGGAAAATAGCCAATTAAGCTGCAATTCAGCCAAAAATAAAAATAGGAGGAGTGAAGGAGATATCTTTGAAGAATAGCTACTGATTTTGAAATTTTTAAGAGAGGAATAAAACATTATATGTAGATTATTAGATGTGATTTAAAAGAAACATTGACTTGAATTGGGTCTTTGAAGTAAGGAGAATATATGAAAATACTGATTGTTAAAATGATAAATGAATATTATAAAGAGCTGTTTAGATTTGAAGTTTAAGATTTAGGGTGATTACATAATAAAATGTTAAATGTTAGAATAAGATGTTAAATTGAATGACAAAAATTGGATATAGACTTGTTCTATTTTTTCTTGTGTCTTTTGGGTTTTTTTTTTTTCTCTTCTTTCTTTTCTTTTTTTTTTCTTTTTTGTTAAGATGTTAATTGATGAAATTTGGAATGTATACTTATCTTATACTGGATCCAAACCTTTGCTCTAAAAAGATGTTTTATGATAAAAATAAATTTCAAAAAAGAAGAGGAGGTCCCAGAAGGCAAAATAGAGCAATATTTGATAAATGCAGAGCTCCCACAAATAACAGAAGAAGAGAGAGAAATGCTTAATAGAAAGATTACAACTGAAGAACTAAAAACAGCTCTCTCCAAACTTAAAAATAATAAAGCGCCAGGTCCCGATGGATTCCCAGGGGAAATATATAAAAAACTAGAAGAAATATTGCAACCAAAATTAGTAGAAATTTTCAACGATGTATTGATAGGTTCTAAAATCCCAGAGTCGTGGAAGGAAGAGCATGTTACACTTGTGCCGAAAGAAGGTGCTGACCTAAAACAAATTCAGAATTATAGACCAATTTCCCTCCTAAATACTGACTATAAGCTATTTATGGGCCTAATGGCAGAAAGAATTTAAAAAATATTAAACATTTGGATACATAAGGATCAAAACAGATTCCTTCCGGGGAGGCAAATCAGAGATAATCTGAGAATTGTGCTGGACACCCTAGAGTACTATGAAGAACACCCCAAAAAACAGATGGCCTTAATCTTTGTTGATGCCCAAAAGGCATTCAACAATTTAAATTGGAAATTTATGACCAAATAAATTGAGGTAATGAGATTCGGAACAAATTTTGAAAAGATGATAAAATCTATCTACGATAATCAAAAGGCAAGTATCCTAGTAAATGGAGATAGGAGAAAAACATTCCAGATTAGCAAGGGGGTAAGGCAAGGTTGCCCCCTTTCACCACTATTGTTTATTTTGGCCCTAGAAGTTTTGCTACGGAAAATTAGAAATAACGAGGAAATAAAAGGTCTAAAGATTAGGAAGGAGATCTACAAGATGCAAGCATTTGCAGATGATGTAACTTTAATTCTTGAGGACCCTATAGAATCGGGACCAAAAGTGCTAGAGGAATTGGGCAAATATGAAGAGGTGGCAGGCTTTACATTGAATAAAACCAAAACTAAAGTACTGACCAAGAATGTAACCGAGAGTCAGAAAAAAGAGATAAAAGAAGTGTTAGGACTACAGGTTGTCAAAAAAATTAAATACCTAGGAATTTGGATTACTATAAGATGTTCGACCCTAAAAGAGGACAACTATACCCCTTTAATTAGGAAAATGAAACAAGACCTTGATAGATGGAAGAAAATAAAATTGTCACTTTTGGGCAAGATAGCCGCGATTAAGATGAATATTCTCCCCAAAATATTATTCCTATTTCAAAATATATCGGTGAACTTAGATAATTTTTTTTTCTCAGAATTAGATAAAATCATCAGAGAATTTATATGGGAGGGGAAGAAGCCGAGGTTTTCCATCAAAATTTTAAGGGGCAAAAGAGATATAGGAGGATTTGGGCTCCCCAATTGGGAAACATACTATAGGGCAGCTAAGTTAGTTTGGATAAGAGATTGGGTCACCCTGGAAAATGAGAGGATCTTAACCTTAGAAGGCCATGACCTACAAAAAGGGTGGCATGCTCACATTTGGGACATAGAGAAGAAAAGGAAAACATATTTTCATAGACACAAAATTAGAGATTCACTGATACAAACATGGATTCCGATTAGACAAAGATACTATTAAAAAGTCCCAAGATGGCTCTCCACGATGGAGGCCCTGATCTATCCCAATAGATGGGGAATGGAGAAAATGAGTAGGTATAAAGACATCTTAGACGAAGGAGGGAATCTCAAATCAAATGATACCTTGAGAGAGCAAGGAATAATTTTAGATTGGTGGACCTACTTACAAATAAAATCTAGATACCAGAAAGACAAAGAACAATACGGCTTAGAATTTGGACTTAGTGGATTAGATAAAGTCCTGATAGGAACAGACAAAAAGATTTTGGCTAAATTGTATAACTATTTATTAGATGAAGACAGGGCTGAGGATGTAACAAAGAATCAAATGAATGCATGGGAGAAAAATATTGGATGTGATATAAACTTTAATGAATGGGAGGAGGCATGGATTAAATTGACCAGAGCGGCGACATACAAGGAAAATCACTACAAGATACTCTACAGATGGTATCTAGCCCCGGCCAGGTTAGCAAAGATATATCCCAATTTACATCCCAACTGTTGGAAATGTGGCCATGGTCAAGGCACCTTCTTTCACATGTGGTGGACATGCCCGGAAGTGAAAGGATATTGGAGTAAGATCAGGAGATGGTTACAAGAAATAATTGGGGAAGATATTGAATTAACACCGGAAGTATTTCTCCTGGGAATAGTAAAGAAGCCATATGGAAAGAAAAGGATTCACTTAATGATCCATATAATTACAGCCGCCAGACTGGCCTATGCACAATATTGGAAAGAGAAAACCCAACCACCAGAAGAGCTTATAATTAGGAAAATATTGGAATGCGCAGAGATGACTAAACTAACCCATGAAATAAATGATGATGAGAAGTCAGATTATTATACTGTGTGGGAAAGGTGGTATAAATGGATGCATGATAAAATGAAAGAAAGAGAAAAAGGTGTGTTAAATAAAGGTAAAAAGTAACTTGAAATATCACCAGAAATATTTTTTGTATATAGTCAAAATCACTGCACATCTGATATTAATGAAAATGTCAATATATTTATGTTTTTTAAACCCAATGAAGTTTTTTTTCAAAAATAAATTTCAAAAATTTCAAAAAAAAAAATGAAAGATTTACAAAAGGAAGAGCTCAGCCTTGTGACTAGGTATATCAATAGGCTCAGAAGTTAGGGCTGGAGTATAAAGTAGCTGCTGAATCACAGGTTTATGGTAAGGATCTTCTCACATAACCAATCTGGAAAACCTTATGGAAGCCAATCATAATCTTAAAATGTTTTCATGTTTACGGGGTATTATAAATGATAAATAAATTATCTATTCTACTTTAGAAAATAAAAGGCTTTTTTGTGACAAGTACATTATGTTTTCGTATAATTCTTCCCTATTTTCCTTTAGTCAATAGATTTTTTAGTCTATTAGTCAATAGATTTATCCACATTATGTATTGTAAATCCACATTCACTCTTCCTGTAAAATGAAAACTAAATATGCATTCTCTTGCCATAGCCTAACATATTGATGTTAGGCTATGCTCAACTTTTCTTTTCCTTGAACATTCAGACCTGGTGAGCTTAGCAAACAGTAAATCAAGACTTTTCAGATGACTTGTATGTTTGTCATAAAAAAGAAAACTATTTCTTGCTTTAAGTTTTTTCACCTATCAGTGGATTTTTTCCCCTTATTCCTTACCCCTATTTTTCCTTCAAATAATTGGGTTCCTGGCCAATGATTTTGGATTCTCTGGAGTCCCCTGTTACAGACTGATTTATTATATTAAAGATTATGTATTTTATGGCTCCAAGTGGCCTATATTGTCACAATACCTTGTCTTCAGCAAATGATTAATAACAGAATGTGCACATTGGTGCCCTTATTACCTATATTTCCTCAGCTCTTGGGTTGATAGAACATTATGAGCTCTTATTACTAACCAGAGGCAAAAAAGATAAAATAAAATAAAATATACATTCATCTCTTAGAGAAGTATATCACTACTCTAACATGCTACACTGAATGCATGAATAAACTTTAAAAAGAAACATCATTCCAAATTAAAAAAGAAAACTATTTGAGAAAACATAAATCTTTGAGTGCCATCTTTAATCATCTCATTATACTTTTAGCAATCAAGGCCAGTGCTGTTAGAGAAGTTATATTAAATTCAGATAGCTTTCTTTCTCCCAATGCACATCTGTAATGCAGGAATTATCTGCTACTTTCCCCTAAATATACAAGGCAAATTTCTGGGCAGATGTTAAAAGCTAATCAAATAAGTTTATCTTAATAATCCATTTGGGATAAACATTTCACATTCAATATGTATATGTGTTTGTGTTAAATTGAGGCCACCAGACCTGGGTTGCAAAACTTGAGATTACTTTCTTCTTTGATTTGTTTGTTGTTGCCTAATAAAATCTTTGAAAAATCTTATCCTCTTTCTGTTGTTTGGAAATGGACTAGGTAACCAGCATGATCCATTGAAAATAAACACTTAAAATCAGTCCTGAAGGGTGCACTAAAGTGAATTCTGTCTGGTAATTACCCAAGAGGCCAAGACAACATGAAATCTGCTATTGTTTGTTCTCCTGGCCCCTTTGTGACAGTTTGTGTGTTGCAGCAGAATGTGCAATCCAAGAAGGTTAGAAGGACGCACTGTAAACCAAATAAGGGACAAAATTCTAAGACAAATGTCAAAAAAGAAACTTGGGGAAAATTCGTCCAGAAAATGATTTGCTAAACATTCCAGTCCCAATGTTGATATAATACAGATAGTCCTCGATTTACAATAGTTAAGTGACCGTTCGAAGTTCCAGCAGCACTGAAAAAAGTGACATGACCATTTTTCATACTTATGACAGCATTCCCATGGTCATACTTATTGCAGCATTCCCATGGTCATGTGATTTACATTTGGATGCTTGATTTGCTTTTATGACAGTTGCAGTGTCCCAGAGTCATGGAATCCCATTTTGCGACCTTCTTACAAGCAAAATCAATGGGGAAACCAGATTTATTTTATTTATTTTATTTTATTGAATTTCTATACTGCCCTCCTCCCGAAGGACTCAGGGCGGTGTACAGCCAAAAATAAAACCATGACAATATAAAAAATTAAAAGCAATTTAAAACAATTAAATAAATTGGCCAAAAAACTTTAATAAAACAACCCATTAAGATAGTAAAATGTTATTATTATTTAGGCCAGCCCTGTTTGTTGGAATAATAATGTTTTTAGGGCGTGACGAAAGGTACGAAGGTCGGGAATCCTACGAATCTCCGGGGGCAGCTCATTACAGAGGGTAGGGGCTCCCACAGAGAATGCTCTCCCCCTGGGGGTCGTCAGCTGACATTGCCTAGCCGACGGCACCCGGAGGAGCCCCTCTCTGTGGGAGTATACCGGTCGATGGGAGGCTATTGGTGGCAGAAGGCGGTCTCATAAATAGCCAGGTCCCAAGCCATGGAGTGCTTTAAAGGTGGCAACCAACACCTTGAATCACACCCCATCCCTTATTTGGAAGCCAGTGCAGCTCGCGCAGGAGCGGTGTTAATGGGAGTGTCGAGTCGCTCTCGTAATTATCTGCGTGGCCGCATTCTGGACCAGTTGGAGCCTCCGGGTGCTCATTTAACAACCGTTTTACTAATTTAAGAACTGCAATGATTCACTTAATAAATGTGACAAGAAAAGTTGTAAAATAGGGCAAAACTTACTTAACAAATTTATTGTTTAACATAAATTTGAGGTTCAGTTGGGGTCGTAAGTTGAGGACTACTGTACATCTGCTTTTCTAGTCTTAAAGCGAAAATGGCATGAAGTGCACATTATGCTTATTGTCTAATTTGGCCTCAAGCATCTTGTTTTGGATTTCCAAATTCTGCTGCAACGGAGAAACCAGCATGCCATATTTCTTTTACTTTTTCTTTTTAATACATTTGTGTTGCTTAGTTCACATCATATAATTTACAGCCTCTTAAGCAAATGCTGAGTAGAAAGTAAAAGCATTTTTTTCCCATAAACATGTTATTGCTTCTGCTGTTTTTTTCTTCCAGAAAATCTATTGTCCTAATCCACAAAAGCAATGAGCTATGAGAGGCATTCTAATGTTATGAACTAACTACTGAAAATTATAAAATAATCATCACTAACTGATTAAAGTTATAGGTTGCTGTTTCTAATATACATCATGTTACTGCATTTTAAGTAAAAAAAATCATGATAGAAATTTAGACTTCATAAAGAGTTCTTTATAATACTGATTTACATATTTCACTCAAATTGTTTTTATTAATGTGTGTGTGTGTGTGTGTGTGTGTGTATTCTTACATATATATATATATATAGATCCATTTCTAGCTCGTTTGCTTTCATCAGTAGGCCACACCCATATCTTATGTATCCTCCCTGTAAAGGTACAGTATCAATTTTCTTACTTCTTCATAGGGTTTATGTGTGTTTTTCTTCTAGCCAGGTTTTCCCTACGTAACCAAGGTTTTTTGTAGCTCCAGCTCAGTAGAATCACATCTACTCGGTTCTGGGCTTTTTTCTTTTCTAACAGCTAGCAAGCTCTAACTGCTAGGTGGGAGACCTAAATAGATCCATTTCTAGCTCGTTTGCTTTCATCAGTAGGCCACACCCATATCTTATGTATATATATAATTCTTTCTTACATATATATATATATATATATATATATATATATATATATATATATATATAATTCTTACATACATACATACATACATACATACATACATACATATATATATATATATATATATATATATATATATATATATATGCATATTCTTTCTAGCCAGGTTTTACCTACGTAAGCTAAGATGTTCCACAGCCTTAGTTCTGTGAAATCTCATTCGTAAGTTTCTGGGCTTTTTGTATCTTATAAAAACTAGGGCTGTGGAACATCTTAGCTTATGTAGATAAAACCTGGCTAGAAAGAATATGCACATAAAAGCCTATGAAAAAGAAAAAGACACATTGTACCTTTACAGGGAGGATACTTGAGAAGAGGGTGTGGCTCACTGATGACGCCTTATAAGGCAGAAATAGCTATTTGAGTCTCCCAAATTGCAGCACAGA
Organism: Pantherophis guttatus; assembly: GCF_059756535.1. Taxonomy (NCBI): domain Eukaryota; kingdom Metazoa; phylum Chordata; class Lepidosauria; order Squamata; family Colubridae; genus Pantherophis; species Pantherophis guttatus. The sequence continues at coordinate 71,468,926 of NC_142066.1, forward strand.
GTTGTTGCTTTTCAGCAAGATACAAAAAACCCAGAAACTTGTGAATGAGATTTCACAGAACTAGGGCTGTGGAAACCTGGCTAGAAAGAATATGCACATAAAAGCCTACGAAAAAGAAAAAGACACATTGTACTAGAAAGAATATGCACATAAAAGCCTACGAAAAAGAAAAAGACACACACACACATACACACACACACACACACACATATATATATAATTTGCCAGGGTCATTATGAATTAAGCAATATATCATATAATGTCTTATATAATTATTGTATGTATTACTTGAAACTAATGGAATGATTAAGTCCTTATTCTGCAAATAACAGATATGTACAAGTAGAATTTATTTACTACTTGAAAAAATTACAGTAGGCAATACTGTAGGTATGAGTTAAGAGTGCGTTAATTAGGTTTTTCAATATCTGTGCTGCAAAAACATAAGCAACCATTGGAAAGCAGTAAGATTTTATATCATTTTCTATTTCCATTTAGTGGTCATTTCAATTTTACAGCCCAGAAATAGCTTACATGCTATTAATATTAAATACCAATCAATAGTTAAAATATGTAGATATTACATTGATATAATTAAAATGAATGAAATAAGTAGGAGGAAGAACACTTGCTGAAAGAGTGCACTTGGTTTTAATTTTAGCTCTCTTTTTTCCTTGGCATTTAAAACAAAACATGGATTTCATGTCAGATAATATTTATATAAAGATTTCATATTTGATCTCTGGCATTACCAGGTACAAAATTCCTCTCTGAAAGCCCAGAGAAATTCCACATATTCTTGAATAAACTGCTAAACTTTTATTTTAAGGAAATAGTTATATATTGGGGCATATCACTGTAAGGCTCATCTATAAAACCTACAATTGTTTTGTGTAAGATATATTGGTATGCAGTGCATATTCAGCATTCAAGGAATCAGGAAGCATTTATTACAAAGGAGCTATTTTTTTCCTCTTCGCATAAGCTATTGTGGTGCTCAGCAGAGCACAGGGCTCTGAATCATTGTCGTTTTCAGAGGAAGCAACTCTGTGCTGATGTTTTATTAGAGGAACACATGAACAATCTGGACTGAAAAATGCAGGAACTGCCAAAGATTGCTTAGCAAGGAGCCACTGCCATTCTGATTCATAGTTTAGTGTTAATAGAGGATAGTCATGTGTAACATACAAAAAGATTTGGGGCTCAGAATTTTGAGGGCTTTCTCATGCAAAGCATTGTACTATTGATCCCAGTTCATTTATGTTGCCTTCTAGTCTGTATACCACAGTTTCTTGTAGTCATAATTCAGGGCTGAGTAGACACTAGCCATACTAGATGGGAAATATGAAAGATGTCTTGGCGAGTATCTAAAGGGCATTCATGTCCAGCAATTCATTGGTTTAACCAGCTAGCTTATCTATGAATATTTTTAAAATGTTGTCTAGCTGCTTAGTTACTTCACACAAACACTTCCAGTTTGCCCAATGACTGATCTGCGATAAAAGCATTTCTGTGGAATATGTTGAGCCTTAGATGAACAGCTTCTGATAATCTTAAATCTTTCAGTCATTGACCCAATGGACATATTTTTAGAGTTGTCTTCTTTCATGACCATCTTGTCTTCAGTTGGCTTTTTAATCCTGCATATAATATAACCATTACATATAATCAAGGATGCAGTTGTATGTACATGCACAGTTATGGGTTAGTCCTCAAACAAGGGTTCCCCATACCTACAGTATTGCTGTCCAGTTTCTGCCCTCCTCCATTGTTTTACAAAGAAAAATCTTCTCTGCACCAGAAAGTCCAATTGCCTCTTGAAAAAAGAAAAACAGCAAAAAAGCACCTTTGGGACTATAGATCTTGATTTTCCTTTCCAAAGTAGGTAACAGAGTGGTTATAAAATTCTATATGAGGAAATATCTTATATCCTTCTTTCTTGATCCTACTTTTTTCTGATGTTGATTTTGTCTCATGAACACCTGCAACACAACAGATGGATAACATAGGCCCTTGACCCTTCTATCATCAGAGATTGCTTATAATAGTTTACTATTTTATTTCAATGCTTTAAAAATCTATACTATACAAGGCTTGCTTGATTTCTTAATATGAAATACTTTAATATGCTTTCTGAAAACTGTATTTCAGGCTAAATCTGAAAACACTAATCAATGTTCTTTGTCACAGCCTAATTTTTGGCATGATAGGTTTGGGAAGGTTTACTTATTTGATCAACAATCAGATGCTGTCATTTACCTGAAGGGAAGCAGTTTTGCATATATAGATATATTACACTAACTTTTTCTTAAACATTCACCTCTGGGTTAACCAGGTCACAGATAACAGCCTGAAGGTGGCAACCCTACTATGTGTCTGAAGACAAGCCACATTTGATATCACTGAAAACTTGATAGCCTTGGAAAGTGTAGGGACTGTGGCCTATGCAGAACTCAAGAAAAAATTAAGGGAACATTTTGAGTCTAAACTCTCAGTCATTGCCCAGCGCTATGCATTCGAGCAGCTGTCTGGTGAATTTGAAGCAAAGTTTGTGGCAGCCCTTCACCAAGTTTCACGCCAAGATAAGTTCCCTGATCTGGAAGACGGTCTCAGAGACAGACTCATTTGTGGCCTGTATAATAGTAAATTACAGCAGTGCCTATTCACCATGGAGAAACTGACTTCCAAGATGCATTGAAGGAAGTCATGGCAGATGAGGCTGCCAGAGGGGCCATGAAGACTCTCTGGCCACCAAAAACACACACCAGCCCTTCAGCAATCTACCAAAAGACCGCAGAAGGCTCAGGGGATGTCAGTGAGACCGAAGAAATAAATCGCTTGCGGAGAGAACCACCCAGATGGCCACGTCAACAGAGAAAACAACTCCCACACAGAACTGCACAAGCTGTGGGGGACTGCATGAAAGAGCAGAGTGCAGATTCTGCATGGCGGTATGCTGTTCCTGTGGAAAACAAGGGCACATTGCCAGAGTTTGCAGAGATCATCAGCGGGAAACAAAACTTGCACTGCAGCAGCACAAGGGAAAATGGCTCCCAGGACAGAACAGTGTTGAATACTGCTTGGGAAGGCATAGCATCCAACACACAGGGGCCAACACCCCATCAGAGAAAAAATAAGACTCCAACTAAAACTGCAAGTGGTCTCATGCTCCATGGAGCTAGATACTGGATTGGCCCTGTCCATTATCTCCTCCACAACTTTCGACCACATTTGCAAATGTAGCTGACAGTGGCTCCCACTGAAATCATTGAGCTTAGTGCTAATGGACTTCCAGAATCACTGTGTTTCCGTAAGAGGCAAAGCTACCATTGGAGTACAATTCAGAGAGTTTGAGGGTCCCCTCAGCATAGTGGTTGTAAAGGGACCATGCACCAGCCTCATAGATCTGGACTGGTTCAAGGCCATGGACATCAGGATGACGGGCATCCATCGAACCAAATAGCCAATCTAGTAGCGGTATGCCAACAATATGCCAACAATATGCTGACATATTCAGCGCTGAGCTGGGGCACTCAATCTTGATCCAGCAGTAACTTCAATCAGATTAAAACCGCACAGGGTTCCCTTTGATTGAAGCCAAAAATTGATGTGGAACTAGACAAGCTGGTACAGTTCCAACCTGTGAACTGTAGACAGTGGGAGACTCTCATAGTGACTCCAGTTAAGCCTAACAGGGATGTTTGCATCTGTGCAGACTACAAGTGCACCATAAAGAAGGCACTACAGCAGCATGCTTACCCTGTATGAGTGGTAAGTCACATCCTCGCCTCGCTCCAGGGAGGCTGAATCTTCTCTAAGCTAGACCTCACCCAGGCCTACCAGCAGCTGGTAGATGACAGTACTGCAGAAGCACAAACAATAGTAATACACAGAGATGCATTCCAAGTGCGCCGCTTGCAGTTTGGGGTAAGCATAGCACCAGGGTTGTTCCACAGTATTATGGAATGAACACTGAAGAAAATTCCCAGCATCTTCCTATACTTTGATGACATCCTGATCATGGGGGAATCAGCGGCAGTCCTGGTGGAATGTCTCCGCGTAGTACTCCAAAGTTTCCATGAGGCAGGCCTAAAACTTAAGAAGGAGAAGTGATAGATTGGTGGGAATCTACAGAATTCCTGGGGTTCTGCATTGATGCTGCCAGAATCCACCCATCTGAAGTAAAGCTAAAGGCAATTCAGCAAGCACCCGCACCAAAATCCAAGGGGGAACTTCAAGCATTCCTGGGGTTGCTCAATTTTTACCACTCCTTCTTACCACATAAGGCTGCCCTGGCAGAACTGCTACACCACTTACTGGACAAACAAGCACCTTGGGTCTGGTCGAGCACTCAAGACAAAGCGTTCAAGGTGGTAAAATCATTGCTATCCTTGGATTCCATCCTAGCTCATTTCAACCCTACCAGTAACACTAGCCTGTGATGCTTCGCCATATGGCATTGGGGCAGTACTAAGTGAAAGGATGCCAATGGTAGAAAGGCCCCCAAAGCATACTATTCTAGAATTTATTTATTTATTTGATTTGATTTTTATACCACCCTTCTCTGGCAGGACTCAGAATGTTATCATAGGCTGAAAGGAACTATGCCCAGATAGACAAGGAAGCCCTCACCATAGTGGTGAAGGTTAAGGTTAGGGTTCCACCCCGTGACCAGTGGTCAGGTCGAACAAATGGTCAGGACCACAAAGGATGTATTCAAGGATATGATGACTGAGGACTAGAATCACCACCTGGTGAACTTCCTCCTGTGTCAACACACAACTCCCTGTACAGCAATAGATTGCAGCCCAGCGGAGCTGTGGTGGGGCTTCTGGCTCACCATGAAGCTTGACCAACTTCATCCGGACAGAATAGTGGTGGAGATGGCTCAGCCCTCAGGAACTTACAGCCAGGTGAATTGGTCTGGGCCAGGGACTATGGGAGTGGGGCACCTTGGGTGGCAGCTAAGGTAACCAAAGTAATGGGCCCCTCGTCATATGAGGTTATTCTGGGGAATGATCGTGCAGCCAGATGCCACATTGATCAGTGATGGTATCGGCAGGCCGGGCCAGTCCTGAGTGAGGATCCTGAGGCATTATCAGACCCACTAGGGAACTGTTTTCCTCTGAGTTTGCCTACACCACCCGTGGCCGCCTCCAGAGAGCTACCAAGGGCAGTATTTATATATTTATTTATGTATTTATTACATGTATTTATATGCCGCCATTCTCCTGAAGGATTCAGGGCGGCGAACACAAGTTAAGAAACAAGTACAATAAAATCATAATTTAATCCAAATAATTAATTAGTAGTAAATAATAAAGCCCGGAATCAGTCTCAGCCTATTTGTTTGAAAAGCCAAGTCTTCAAGTCCCGACGGAAGGAGCAGAGATCAGGAGCCATCTGGAGCTCAGTAGGTAATTCATTCCAGAGGGTGGGAGCACCCACAGAGAACGCCCTACCCCTGGGCACAGCAAGGTGACATTGGCTCGCTGTCGGAACCCTGAGGAGAGCGGCCCTATGTGAGCGAACAGGATGGTGAGAGGCAGGCAGGAGAAGGTCATGCAAATATCCCAGACCTAAGTCATGAAGAGCCTTATAGGTGAGGACTAGCAGCTTGAAGCGGACCCGGAGAACCACTGGTAATCAGTGCAGCTCACGCAGGAGGGATATTATATGGGAGTAACGAGGGGCTGTAACAACCCGTGCAGCTGAATTCTGGATAAGTTGGAGTCTCCGGGTGCATCTCGGGGCAGGCCCATGTAGAGGGAATTGCAGTAATCCAAGCGGGAAGTAACCAGGGCAGGAGTGACTGTGCGAAGGTCATTTCGGTCCAGGAAAGGGCGCAACTGGCGCACCAGGCGAACCTGTGAGAAGGCCCCCCTGGTCACGGCTGTTAGATGGTCTTCTAGGGATAGCCAAGCATCCAGGAGGACACCCAAGTTGCGAGCCCTATCAACGGGTGCAAGTTTTTCCCCATCTATCAAAAGTGATGGACCCTCTGAAACCCGAGATGCCAGCATCCACAGCCACTCAATCTTAGAGGGATTGAGTTTGAGTCTGTTTCTGCCCATCCAGGCCCGTACCTCCTCCAGGCAACGGGACATCACGGAAAGGGCATCTCTGGGGTGGTCTGGGGTGGAGATGTATAATTGGGTATCATCAGCATATTGATGATATATCACCCCAAAGCCACAAATGATCTCACCCAGTGACTTCATATAGATGTTAAAGAGCAGGGGGGAGAGAACCGACCCCTGAGGCATCCCACAATTAAGGGGCCTCAGGGTGGATCTCTGCCCTCCCGCCCATACAAACTGAAAGCGACCCAAGAGGTAGGAGGAAAACCACTGTAAATCAGTGCCTCCCACCCCTAATCCCACAAGTCGCTGCAGTAGGATACCATGGTCGATGGTATCAAAAGCCGCTGAGAGGTCAAGTAGCACCAGGATGGAAGAACAACCCCCATCCCAAGCCCGCCAGAGATCATTCACCAGAGCGACCAATGCCGTTTCCATGCTGTGACCGTGTTGGAAGCCTGATTGGTACGGGTCAAGGTATTCTGTTTCCTCCAGGAATTGTGAGAGCTGTTGAGCCACTACAGTCTCAACAACCTTCACGATGAAGCGAAGGTTGGAGACGGGACGATAGTTATTAAGTGAGTCTGGATCCAGGGAAGGCTTCTTGAGGAGAGGTCGAACCACTGCCTCCTTAAGAGAGGCAGGGAAGTTCCCCTCTCTCAATGAAGCGTTGACAATTGCCTGGATCCAGTCTCTAGTCACCTCTCTGGCAGCTGAAACCAACCAGGAGGGACAAGGGTCCAATAAGCAAGTGGAGGAACTAAGTTTGCTCACAATCCTGTCCACTTCCTTGACAGAAACAGGGTCAAACTCAATCCAGATATTATTCTCAAGAGCTACCCTAGTCTCCCGATTGGATTCTGCCCAGTCAGAGTCCAATCCGATCTGGATCTGAGCGATTTTATCATGCAGAAACTGTACAAAATCCTCAGCTCTGCCCTGCAAAGGATCTTCCCTCGCTCCCTGATTGAGGAAGGAGCGGGTCACACAAAACAGGGCCACTGGGCGGTTTTCTGCAGATGCAATGAGGGCGGCGAAGTAGTGACGTTTTGCCGCTTCCATCGCCACTAGATAAGACCTAATATGGGTTCCTAACTGTGTTCGGTCAGATTCAGATCGGGAGGACTTCCAACTCTCCTCTAATGTTTTTTCCGACATTTCATTTCCCAGATCTCTATGGAAAACCAAGGAGCAATCCGGGATCTGCGTCGGGTTAGAGGCCGCAAAGGTGCGATTCTGTCCAAGGCATCGGTAGCCACCCGTTCCCAGGATGCCACCAGAGCCTCAGCTGAATCACAGGATTGAGAGGTGAGGAATGTCCCAAGCTCCTTGAAGAACCTTTCTGGGTCCATCAGGCACCTAGGGCGGAACCATTTTATGGGTCCCATCTCCCAGTGGCAGGGGTTGGCAGATTGAAAGTCTAGTCTAAGGAGGGAATGGTCAGTCCATGACAGGGGAGTGATGGAAAGTTCCCCCTTACCATGACCATTTATCCATTGCCCAGAGAGAAAAACCAGGTCGAGTGTATGTCCTCCCCTATGAGTTGGGCCCTGAATAACCTGAGTCAGTCCATGGCTGCCATGGAGGCCATGAACTCCCGGACTGTCTCAGATGACTCACCAATTGAAGGCAGATTAAAATCTCCCACAACTAAAAGGCTGGGGAGTTCAAGTGCCACCTCAGACAAGACATCGAGCAGTGCGGGCAGGGCTGTGACAACATAGCTGGGAGATAGGTATGTAACCAACAAACCCGACTGAACTCCAGGGTCCCACTTCAATAGAAGAGACTCACACCCACCTATCTGAGGGATAGTGACCTCCCTAGGACTCAGACTTTCTCTAACAACTACTGCCACCACCACCCGCCAATTCCCTGGTGTCACAGCTGGTGCAGGACATGAAAGCCTGAGGGGCATAAATCAGAGAGAGAGATTCCCCCCTCTTGCCCCAACCAGGTCTCCATGATACAGGACAGATCCGCACCCTCCTCATCAATAAGATCTCGTATGAGGAGAGCCTTATTCATCACAGACCTGGCATTTACATATATCAGATGGAAACCAGGGTCCCTCACTCTCATATCCCCAGGAAAGCAGGGTGAGCAGGAGATATGGGAGCAAGTCACCATCCGAATGTGTCTGGTGTGACGCTTCCCACCCCTACTTCGATTTCTTCTGCCCCTTCCCACCATCACAGGTATAGCTTGTCCCACCCTCCTCCGAGCATCTCCTATGACTCCCAACCTCCCCAACCCGCTGGGACTGTCAAAATGGCATGGCTGCTGATCCTTAAGAGACCCCCCAGTCTCATTTTTATTATTAAAAACCACCCTCCTCTCGGATCCCCTTAAAATTGGATCTAAAAATCTATTTAAAAAACCCCAGAGTTTCCATTTTTTAGCGTACCACCTCTCGGGGTTCCAAAACCCATCATCAAGGGCAGCCCTCGATAGTTGATAGGGCCAAACCTGTGAGAGAGGGGAGTCTTGCAGTGCAAGGAGCTCCGCAGTTGAATACATTAAAGAATAGTAATGAGCTGAGAGTGATGAAGGATCATTTCCTATTAAAGGGTGTTAGAGATGGTAAAAACAGGTAGATTAAATAAGGGAGGAAAAGATGTTAAAGAGAAGACAATATGCTAAAAACATCAGAACATCATCTATCATGACAATGGGAAGTCTTGTGATTATAATAAGTCTATTCAATGGTGGGGAAAAAAGTCTCAAAGGCTACCCTTTCAAGGTGACCCAAACCAGAGTCATAAGGTCAAATGAGAGATGGTCCGTCCCACCATAGTCCAAGACTCTCAGTGTCTGTGCCTCCTCCCGTTCTCACACCAGCGATAGCCAAGGCTTAGTTCAGAAAAAAGCAAGGTGTAGTCATAGGATGGAATAAATGATTGAATAATCGAATAATCTGGGTAACCCAGGAGGACAAGATGGTCAAATAATGGTCAAATAAGGCTGCAGATCAATCAAAAGTTGTAAATTTATGCTTATTAGGCTTAAGCCTAATAAGTGGGGGGGGACAGTTAAGGGGGAGACCAACTGTCATCCCCCAACTGACAATTCTCAGTTCCTTCCCCATAAGCTTGATCTTCAGGCCATTCAGCCCATTAAGCCCCTTCCATGCTTCAGAAAAAAAAGGGGGGGAGTGTCCAGATCCCTCAAAAACTGAGAGTAGAGCTGCTGCCACTCACAGGTGACCAAAACGGCTATCAAGAATTTGTCCAATTGGAGATAGACAATACCCTCTTAAACAGGACTCTCTAGTAACATTGCAGCAGTCCACAAAGAACCGTGGGCCCCCAGCCTATCTCAAAGACTATGAGTATTGAACGGGCTGAGGGTAAGAACTATCCTGGGGGGGAGGGGTGTTATGTATTGAATATATATAGTTGTCTTAAGCCCTGCTAAAGTGAAGCGAACCTTTAGATGATTCTAACTGTTAACTCCAACTCTTTTGGAGACAAACTCAGAACATTCATATTTGGGCCGGCTTTTTCAAGTACTATGATTGGTTAAGGCCCTGTGGGCCTAGAGCTGTGATGGCGAACCTATGGCACGCGTGCCACAGGTGGCATGCAGAGCCATATCTGTGGGCACACAAGTGTTGCCCTAGCTCAGCTCCAGTGCGTGTGTGTGTGCACCAGCCAGCTGATTTTCAGGCCTTCCGGGCCCACCGGAAGTCAGGAAATGGGCAGTTTCCAGCCTCCGGAGGGCCTCCAGGGTTGGACAAGGCCATTTTCACCCTCCCCAGGCTCCAAGAAAGCTTCTGGAGCCGGGGAGAGCGAAAAATAGGCCTACCGGGCCACCCTGTCAAAAGCGGAGGGATTCTTTGATAAATGTATTACGTTTATGTTGAGCTACAAGGCAAGAGAGGGGGGGAAAATTTGTATTTGAAAAACTTTTTCAATAAAAAAAAAGCGGAGGGAGCGCAGGGGGGAGAATTATGGGTGTGGGCACACGCACATGCAACTCCCTGTGCTCCCCCCTGCTTTTGGCACACGATAGCAAAAAGGTTAGCCATCACTGGCCTAGAGTATTACAGGAATTTGCCTGCTGTTCCTCAGTTCCAGTTTTGAGTCAATAAATGTTGTTCTAGCTATGCTGGTCTGCTTCTTGCCTACTGAAGCCCACTACACAATACCAACATCACTATAGTTTTCTTGTCAGAAGAGCTGGTTCAGCTAGCTATCACTTCCATTATAGGCTTTATTAAATCTTCCTTAGAATAGCTTTCTTTTACATTACCATATGCTTGGGGTTTTTTCTCCATTTTTCTTTGGTTCTGTTTTTGCCTGACTATGTAGGAATTATAAGGAGTATATGTTTTATCATGTATAAATTTCCTCTGGATATACACGTTATATTGTTGATAAATTGCCTTATCAGCTATCATTGTGGATTTAAAAAATTGATTACATTGCATTTTGTATTTTCTTTCTATGTTTAAGAGAAAAGCTTTAAACTTTAAGAATTTGACTAGTTTAAATCAATCTTGGTTTGATTTTACTGATACAAACATACAACTTATTATTTTCCTAGTAAACTTAGTAGTAGTTGGAACACTGATTTTAGTAATAATTACATCTCAAGGGAATGTGGGAGAATATAGAAATTGTTTATACACTATTGAGATGAGGTTTACTATATTTGAATAGTCAGTAATAGATATTATCTGTTTAATTTATAACTTTTTTGCTTTATTGTTTACTCTTCATTTTTTGCTTTTCTTCCTTCAATACCTATTTGAACATAACACAACAGGTTCAATACAGTTTCATTATTTAATTTACTATAAGAGATTAGGAGGGTAATTGTCTATTTTTACTGACTAGGGGCATTTCAAATTGCTTAACGGTTTTGTAATGGAAGCGAATACTCCTGGCACCTTTAACTTTTATTTCTGATGAGGTTAAATAATGCTAAGTGGTCTTCTGAGAACCAGGATATATTTATCCAGTGGTATTCCCTCTTTTAATGTACCTGATTCTTGGCAAAGTGTGAAATTTGCAGATTACTATAAGTATTCTTTCAGATGCCCATTTTTCATTCAAGGATAGTATGAAAGAATAAGACATTTTTACTGCAATATTGTAGTCGTATTTTTATTATTCATGACATCTAACAATGCTAGCAGAATCTTCTTCTAATTCTTCTAATCACCAAAGATCTCAGAGTTTATTACCGAATTATTTAAAAATATTTCTTGTACAAATAAGAATGTCTTGCCAGCTACCTATAGAGGTCAGTGGGAAACTCCAGCCATGTCTCTATAGTTAATGAAAATGCAGATAGTCCTCATTTTATGACCATAATTAGAACCATACAGTTTCTATCATTAAGTGATCATTTATGACAATAAAGCATGATGTCATGTGACTGCATCACATGAATCTCAGCATTCTGTTACTGGTCACTAGTTAAAGATTCACTCCAATCCAAGCCAATCTCTTGTAAAGTAAGGGGCTGCCTCCTTTTCAACTCCCCCTGCCAATCTCTCTCCCCACCCCATCTCTGCTCCTTTGAATATCCTGTACCCTGCCTTGCAGAACAGCAAGCTGCACCAGAATGACATATCTGGGACAGCAAGAAACCCCTGAGTCATAGCACATTGCAAAGACCTTCACAGTGCAAAACTCAGCCCTGCCTGGCCTAGCAGTATATCACAAAACCCCAGCTGCCTTGTGAAGCCACAGCAATCCCAATCATTCCCAGGCATGATCACTTTCACCACCCTGCACTCTGAGGTCTGTGCCATCCCAGTTGCCATTTGGCATTTTCTTGCTCCTGCTAATGAGACATGCCTACCTTGGCCCTTTGCAAGACAGCTGCGGGTCATTTGAGGCTATCTTCCCATTTTTTGCAAGGGAACTGCCATGTGGTTAAGAAAGCCTTGTGCCTTCAGTTACGATAGCAGGAATTACAGAATTCAGATGGCCAAATGGGCTTAGATATGGAGAGATGATGTACAACCTTGCAGTCTTAATTCAGTTTGTTTTGAGCCTGAGGTAATGGATATGATCCATAGAAAACTTGAGAAATTAGATAGAATCCTTGAAAATAATTTAAGAGCCTTAGTTGGTTCTTTGGGGCAGGTGTATGGGGCTGGCTTCAGGTAATTAAATTATTTTTGAGGAGCAGCAAAAGGCCACTTGTTTGTGTCTCACATATGGCATTTCTCAATCTGCTAGAGAAATTCTGCAAGGTCTCCAATTTTTTCTTTCTGAGAAATATTGTTGAGAGGATTATGGGGAGTCAACTACATATGATCCTACAATATCTTTTTCAGTCACGATTGCATCTTAAAAAGACATTTATTACTATGATGAATGACTTTTGTTGACTCTTAGAGGAATGTGGTCCTCTTGGTCTTGGCAGTAATTAGTACCACTGACCATTTCTTCTTTCTGGACTTCCTATAAAGATTTAGCAGCTGGAAGCACAGATTGCTAATAGGGGAAATCTATTACTACAGAATAAATCCTATTTTTCAGATATTGCACCAGATACTACTGGGCTCCCAGGCCCAAATTAAACTGTTTTTTATAAAGACCTATACAGCATAGCACTAGGTAACATCAGGGACCAGACACCCAATGTGATATTACCCAATCCATGAGGACGCCTCAAAAACAAATAACAGATCCCTTGATAGCAGGTTCTGAGATAGTAAATAGGGAAGTATAAGAAGGAGGTTTATAAATCAGTTCATGGAAACCAGCTTGGAAATGGATTGACAAAACATTGACAATCAAATAGAGTTGTAATTCTATATTCCATTTATTCAGTCTCCTTCAGCAACATGGAAGAGTCATTTTGGATTAACTGATGTTTATAGACAGTTTTCAAGAGTTTATATTTGAATAAAATACTATTTACAGTAGTCTGTTTTAAAAATTACTATAGAATAAATATTCATTGCCAGATCTGTTTTAGTAGTTGCATGACAGGAAAAATTAGCAGGTGCTTCTTTTCCTGACATAGAGATGTAAATAATAAAATCTTCATGCCTTGCATTTGCTGTGCAGCTCTTCATCAATGCAATAAAGATAGGATGCTAGCAATTCAAGTATATGTACTTTAAAAAAAGACATTTGTATAAAATTAGGCCACAGAATAATATTACTTAAATAGCAATAGAACTATTGAAATAATATATGGGGAAATGTTAATAAATAATATCTTGTGGAAGGAAAGTTTTTCATTTGTTAGTAAGCATAGACTTTAGGTCATATTTATATTGCTACAATACAAAATCTGTTGATCAGTGTCTAATTCATCTGTAATGAATTAAATTATATTTAATTGCCACATTGCTGGTTAGTGTGATCAAGAGCCTATGATATTTTATCATCAGCAAGCCCTTTATTCAGCTTTACTATTTCTGTTGATCTAGGCTTTTGTTCCTATTTACATGTTCTACAGGATTTATTCCATTGTCTAGGACCGTGATGGCGAACCTATGGCACGCGTGCCACAAATGGCACACGGAGCCATATTGGTGGGCATGCGAGCATTGCCCTAGCTCAACTCCTAGAAAGGATCTGGAGCCTGGGGAGAGCAAAAAAGTGGGCCTTCCAATCCCACCAGAAGTCGGCAAATGGGCCATTTCTGGCCTCCGGAGAGGTGGGGAAGGTCGTTCTCACCCTCTCCAGGCTCCTAGAAAGTCTCTGGAACCTGGGGAGAGCAAAAAACATGCTTTCCGGTGGGACCGGAAGTCAGCAAACAGGCTGTTTCTGGCCTCTGGAGGGCCCTGGGCAAGTGGGGAAGGCTGTTTTTTGCCTTCCCCAGGCTCCAAGAAATCCTCTGGAGCCTGGGGAGGGTGAACAATGGACCAACTGGCCCACCCTGCCATCACATGCCAAAAGCAGGGAAGCACATGGGAGGCCAGAGCGCATTGAATTATGGGTGTGGGCACATGTGTACGCGACCCCTCTGTACTCCCCCCACTTTTGGCACGCAACAGCAAAAGGTTAGCCATCACTGGTCTAGGATTTGAGAACGTGCTTTATAGCAGCATTTTATGTGTGCTTAAGAGTTGCTCAGGATCTCAATCATCAGGTGTGGCTGCCTGGTATGGAATGCTTGCAGGAGCAGTCCTGAGGAGAAAGAGAGCCTACAAGTCACACATACCCCCGGTGTGAAGTTTGACAGAGACCACCAGCAATTGTGATTCTTCCTGGCCTAGATCTGGACTTACATCATCATCATCATCATCATCATCATCATCATCATCATCATCATCATCATTCCCTTTCACCCCTACTTTTTATACTCTAAATGTTACCACTGACAATCATTTTGAAGAAGATGAACTGTGGATACGAACTTGCAAAGAAAGGATTGAAAATCTCGCACTTGATGTACATGGATGTTTTGAAGCTGTTTGGTAAAACAAAAGCTGAACTGAATTTATTAATTGAAAACACAAAAGAATTCAGCCAAGACATCGGTATGCAGTTTGAAATTGACAAATGTGCAACAATAGCAACCAAAGCAGGCAAGATCATAGAAGAGGATGGAATAGAACTAGAGAATGAAGAAATGATAAAGGCAGTAAAATCAGAAGAAGGCTACAAGTACTTGGGGATTTTAGAAGCCTCTGACTTAATGCATAATAAAGTCAAGGAATCAACTTCAGCCAAGTACATTCGGCAAATTTGTAAGATATTAATGTCCAAATTGAGTGGAGGAAACATCATAAAAGCCATAAATACCTGGGCTATACCTGTGATTAGATACTCTGCAGGAATAATTGACTGGACCCAGATGGAGTTAGACAATTTGGACAGAAAAACAAGGAAGCTTATGACAATGAATCATGCCTTGCACCCTAAAAGTGATGTTGACCGATTATATTTACCAAGAGCAGAGGGTGGTCGAGGACTCCTACAAGTAAAGCAGACTGTGGAAGAAGAAAAATGCAGCTTGAATGATTACATCCAGAAAAGTGAAGAACCAATGATTAAGAAAGTAAATAAAGGAGGCTTTTTAAAGACAACTAAAACAAAAGCAGAATATAAGAAAGAAGTAATTGAGCAGCAAGCTGAAAATTGGAAAAGCAAAGCTCTGCATGGCCAATACTTGAAAAATATTGAAGGCAAAGCTGACCAGAAACTAACTTGGAACTGGTTAAGATCAGGAGTACTGAAAAAAGAAACAGAAAACTTTATTTTGGCAGCTCAAGAACAATCCCTAGCCACAAACTGCATGAAGGCAAAAATTCAACATGTTACCACCAACAGTAAATGCCGCCTCTGCAATGAGAAAGATGAGACAGTCGACCACCTGATCAGTGGATGCAGCAAAATTTCACAAACTGACTACCTACAACACCATGACCGTGTTGCTAAGATCATTCACTGGAAATTGTGCCAGAAGTTTGGATTTGAGTACAGCAAAAACCACTGGGAACATCAGGTTGAGAAAGTTTTAGAGAATGAGAAACTCAAGATCTTGTGGGACTTTAGGATTCAGACTGACAGGCACTTGGTCCACAACACACCTGACATAACAATAGTTGAAAAGAAAAAAAGTATGGTTCATTAACATTGCAATACCTGGTGATGCACGGATTGAAGATAAGCAGCAAGAAAAAATCACAAAGTACCGGGACTTGCAAATTGAAGTTGAGCGACTGTGGAAAAAGAAATCGTGTGTTGTCCTGATTGTAATTGGAGCCCTTGGAGCAATACCCAAAGGGCTACCCCACTATTTAGACATTCTAAATTTGCCAGACTTGAACATTTTGACTCTATAAAAAACCACCCTACTCGGAACAGCTTACATCCTCCGACGATACCTTAACAGTTCCTAGGTCCTTGGTTAGGACTCGAGCTGCTGAGCTATTAACCAGCCTCAAAGGCTGTGAATCTCACTAAAGATATAATAATAATAATAATAATAATAATAATAATAATAATAATAATAATAATAATAATAATAATAATAATAATAATAATAATTTTATTTCTATACCGCCCTTCTCCTGAAGGACTCAGGGCGGTGTACAGCCTATTAAAAACACAAAAATATACAGACATCAATTAAAAAAATAATTAAAATTATTAAATAATTTCGGCCAAATTAAAACCCAAAAATTTAAAACACCCAATTTAAAATCCTTTACATTGATAGCCCGGCCTGGCGGAACAGCAGGGTCTTGAGGGCACAGCGAAATACACAGAGGTCAGAGATCTTGCACAATTTCGGGGGCAGTTAATTCCACAGGGCAGGAGCTCCCACAGAGAAGACCCTCCCCCTGGGTGTCACCAGCTGACATACCTTGGCCGATGGCACCCTGAGGAGCCTCTCTCTGTGGGAGCGGATTGGTCGGTGGGAGGCTACTGGTGGCAGAAGTCGGTCTCAAAGGTACCTGGGTCCTAAGCCATGGAGCGCTTTAAAGGTGGTGACCAACACCTTGAATCGCACCTGGAAGACCACTGGGAGCCAGTGCAGCTCGTGCAGGAGAGGTGTGATGTGGGCACAATGAGTTGCACCCATAACCATCCGCGCGGCCGCATTCTGGACCAGTTGGAGCCTCCGAGTGCTCTTCAAGGGGAGCCCCATGTAGAGAGCATTACAGTAGTCCAGCCGGGAGGTGACCAGGACGTGAGTGACTGTGCGCAAGGCGTCCAGGTCCAGAAAGGGCCGCAACTGGTGAATCAGGTGAACCTGATAAAAAGCCCCCCTGGCCACGGCCATCATATGCTCTTCTAAAGACAGCCATGCGTCCAGGAGGACACCCAGATTACGAGCCCTCTCTGTGGGAGGCAAAGATTCACCCGCAATAGTCAGCGATGGCACCAGCTGATTATATCGGGACGCAGGGAACCGCAGCCACTCGGTCTTGGCAGGGTTGAGTCTGAGCCTATTTCTCCCCCGCACGGCCTCCAGGCAGCGAGACATCACATCAAGGGCATCATTGGGGTGGTCTGGGGTAGAGATGTACAGCTGAGTATCATCAGCATACTGATGAATTTTCACCCCAAAACCACGGATGATCTTGCCCAGCGGCTTCACATAAATGTTGAACAGAACGGGTGAGAGGACCGACCCTTGCGGCACTCCCCAAGCGAGGTGCCACGAGGTCGACTTCTGCCCCCTTACAACACAAACTGCGAGCGGTTGGAGAGGAAGGAGGAGAACCACAGCAGCATGGTGCCCCCTATTCCTAACCCCCTCAACCGCTGCAGCATGATACCATGGTCGATGGTATCAAAAGCCGCTGAGAGATCTAATAGGACCAGGACAGAGAAACAACCCCTGTCCCGAGCCCTCCAGAGATCATCCACCAATGCGATCAATGCTGTTTCTCTGCTGTATCCCCGCCTGAAGCCTGACTGGTATGGGTCCAGATAGATAGCTTCATCCAGGTACCGGGGAAGCTGTCGTGCCACCACACTCTCAACAACCTTCGCCACAAAATGAAGGTTGGAGACCGGACGGTAGTTGGCTAATTCAGCCGTCCAGAGATGGCTTCTTGAGGAGGGGCCTCACCACCGCCTCTTTCAAGGTGGCGGGAAAGGCACCCTCACTCAGAGAAGCATTTATAATCCCCTGGAGCCAGCCTTGTGTAACCTCCCGGGAGGCCAGTACCAACTAGGAGGGACACGGGTCTAATAAACATGTGGTGGCACTAATCTTACCCAGAACCCTGTTCACATCCTCGGGAGCCACAGGATCAAACTCCTCCCAGATAATATTCTCAACACCTACCCCCGTTTCCCCCCCCCCCCCCGGACTCACCCAGTCGGAGTCCAAGCCTTCCCGAATCCGAGCAACTTTATCATGCAGGAATTGCACAAAATCCTCAGCACGACCCTGCAAGGGATCTTCCCGCACTCCCCCCCCAAAGAAGGGAGTGAGTCACCCTAAACAGAGCAGCTGGGCGGTTCTTTGCAGATGCGATAAGAGCACAAAAATAGTTAGATTTCACTGCTATTGTGGAGTATGGCCCAGAAATACCCACTGAAGGAGTCAAGTTGAGATGGTGATCCTCCACAATGACAACAGCCCAGAGCTGAAAAATCCCAACCCCTTCATGGCTACCCTTTACAAGGTTTTGAAGATTCCCTGGCCAATTGTAAGGCCAGGGACGATATCAAAACCATCTATGAGGGACTTACAGTTGACATCACAGAATATCAGACACAGGGAATGGATCTCCGCGTTCTCTGTCCTGAGTTCTCCCTGTTTGTGGGCTCCAATAGGAGCCAAAGCCACCTTGTAGGGGTGGCAAAGATAAGGAGGGATGCCCTGAGAAGTCGCAGGAGAAATCACAACTCTCCTGCTGAACCCTGAGCTTTTTTCCCTCTATACCACAGCGAGGAGAACAGGCAGCCTAAAAATGGCTGCCACAAAGCTGGGATAGCCAAGAAACATCTAAAAACTGTACTGGAGCAGAATCAGTGAACAGTGTCTGGAATTGGGTGAGAAGAATCCTTTTTATTGAAACTTAATCCCGAACGAATATCCGGGAAAAGAGAGACTCACTGCTATTTTTAAAATCAGCGATTTAACATTTTGAGAAGAATTTCAAAATTGAAGGAAAAAAATCAAAGGAAGAAAGGCAAAAACCTTTAAAAATACAGAAAACTGGATCTTTAAATAGGACAGGCGTGTTTTGGATAGGCATTTTAAAATGCTGGAACTATTTACTTAAAAAACTAATGTCACTTTTGTATTTTGGATTGTTACCATTAAAATTGGATTAAACTGGTTAATATTGAAATTTGACCTAAGAGTCCCACCTGCTGACAAAAGGAAGGCTTAACACATTCCCAAAATCTTAGAAATACTTGGCTATTGGAAATTTAAACATGAAAATAAGAAAGACACTATTATTAAAGTGACCCCTGAAGACTACAACACAAGACTGAATTTATAGAGGTTCAAGGAGAGGATAAATAAAATGCAGAGTATAGATGGAGAGCTGGAAAACACAATTCAAAGGACAAGGAGTGACCAAAATGCCCAGGAAGAGGAGGAGCCAATTGAAAGAGTAGATGAAAAAACAGAACAGAAAAACAAATAAAATGAGATGACAAGAAGGAGATAACTACAAAAACAACAATGACTGATGAAACAAGCCAAGGGGAGAGTATTTTAAGGGAATTAAAAAAAGAACTAGAGTTGCAGGAAGACTTTTTTGGAAGAGAGATAGGGCAAGAGTTGATATTTTGAAAATTAGACAATGGAATAGGGCAGAGAAGGAGAAATGTTTAAAATGATTGGTCAACATAGAGACAAAGATCCAAGAGAGGAATATGGGAGGCACACTAAGAAAAGAACAATTAAAGCTAAAGTGGGCAAGAGATGATGGATAGAAAGCGGATATTTTTAAATATAATAATGGCATAATTAAAAGTTAGAACAGGGATGCAAACTAGAGGGGGGATTAATGGAATACACATTTTTATATAATAAGGTGAAGTAATAACAAGAGGGGAAATCAGAAGTTGAATGATGGTATTATCAAGTATGTTTGGCTTCCGGTTTGCTCTTCGTAGCCACCAGACGGTCTCTCGGGACCGCCAGCCCCTTCGCCTGTAAAGAGCCGCCTGTACAGCGCATAGGTGGCTCGAAAAACCCCATTTCCAGGAGGAAATGTGGGATAGAGCAGGTAAGTGTAGGTAGAGCTCTCCGTAGCCCCCAGGGGTTTTTTTTTTACTCTTGGGGGCGGGCGGAGGAAGCTCCCTATAGCACTCGCTGCCCGCTCCGGGCGTTGGGAGACTTCTGCCTTTTTGCAGAACAAGGCTACGAAGACAAGCTTTTTAAGATATTTAACAGATTAACTAAAGATGATGAGATTTGGATCTGGACCTGTGACCCTAAATTGCAAGTATTAATACTTATTTCGCAAAGGATATTCAACAAAGTAAAAAAGACCTTTTAAAATGGCGATTGCCGAAACTGGAGCAGGGAAGCTGAAAAAAGAAAGTCCTTCCGTTTCTTATTAAGTTACAAAGTAGCAGAATAAATGCTCCTGGCTACATTTGAAGGGATATGAGCTGGACCTGTGACCCTGAATTGCAAGTATCTCATTTATTTTATAACAATTATTGAAAAAGGAAAAGGAAAAGGAAAAAAGAATCTTTAAAAAGGGCGATTGCCGAGGCTTGAGAAGGGGCTGAAAGGGACAGTCCTTTCGTTTCCTATTGAGATACAAAGTAGCTGAATAAATATTTTTGGCTACACTTGAAAATAAAGCTCTACTTTTGTGTTTTTTCTCTTCCTGGAGATTTGATATTGATCTTGGTTGGAAAGAAGTTTTTTTTTTCTCTGCTGCCTCTCTTTTCTTTTTTTTAAAAAAAATAGTTTGTCTGTGTTGAAATATGGCATTAAAGCCAGACAAACAAGCAATGGGGGGGGGGATTCCCCCATTAACAAATTACGTGACCAAGTTTTAAAGCTCCAGTCTCAGAAAACTGATTTTAATATAATTGAATTTCTTTTGGAGGAGATTGTAAGAAGGGATGAGATTGTGAATCAGAACTTTAAAAAATTTAAGCAGGAAATTAAAGAACTAGTGCAATTAAAGTTTGATATTCTGGATCGAAAGATTATAAAAATGGCTAATGGCTTTGCAGAATTTATGATTAAGTTGGATGAAAATACTAACTTATTAGAGTCTAAAGTGGAAGAAATTGAGGACAATTTGGATAATAAAATACAAAAAATTGAAAATGATTTGACAAACATTCAAGACAATAGCTCAGAAGAAAAACCTAAAATGGAGGTTGAACAAAAGTCTTGTAATGCAGAAAATTTACAACAATGGATTGAAAGAGAGGTCCTAATGGTGCATTACAATTTTACAGAATATGCGATCAGACTCAGAGGTTTGCAGGAAAATAACAGAGATGATTTAAGGAAAATATCTTCTGAAATTCTGGCTGGGATTTTAAAGGTTCAACCTGAGGAAGTGTTTTGTAGGATTGACAGAGTGTACAGAATAAACTCCTGGATTGCAAAGCAAAGGCAATTGCCTAGAGATGTGGTGATTTATTTTACAGATAAAGAAATTAGGAATAATGTGCAAAATTCCTTCAATTCTACTTTGCAATTGTATGGAAGAAAGATATGGATCTACAAAGATCTCCCCCCCAAGATGTTAACGGAAAGGAAGAAATTTGGTTTTCTGGTGACTGAGTTAAAATACAGAAATATTCCATTTAGGTGGGATGCCCCAGTTGGCATAATATTGAGATATCAAGGAGAAAGATACCAATTAGATACTGTTGAAAAAGCGGAAGAATTTTATCAAAAAATTTTGAAAATGAACTTAACATCTATAGGCACAATACAGGATAAGCAGAAGGAGTTGGAAATAAAGGGAAAACATCGAATTACAGAGGTTGCGGTAGACAAATTGCCTTTGGATTCTCTCGATACCCCAGCTGGATTATCTACAAATATGAGAGAAGCGGCATCTGATTTCAACGTGATGATTCACCAAGTTAAAGACAAGTATGGAAATCAATTAGCTGATATACAATTGGCAAAAAAGAAATATGAGATACAAAAACAAAACCAACAAGATCAACTTATAAAGCAGAATGAAAACCGATCAGTTGATATACAACTTGTAGAAAGGAAAACAGGATGGAAATTAAACCCACAAAAAGAAAAGAAAAAAAGAAATAGGTCTCATAAAAACAGAAATTTCTAAATTAAGCAATGGTGAAGCCAGTGATTTTAAAAAAATGAATGAATATGTGAAAAGATAGTGGAGGCGAAGTATTGGTTAATATCATCCTGAGGACAGTGACAGACCTCTGCAATGCCGTAATTTTGGGATGTGAAAAGAGCCTTAAACTGTTGGATTTGAATTATCTATTTTGGATTTCTTTCTTGTATTGATAAATATATTATAACTATTCTGAGCTACAAGGCAAGAGAGTTACGTTGGGGCATGCAGAAGATCTGGTTGTTACCCATTAGGATGATGGGAATTAATAATCCTGATGAAAGCCACAATTACAACTATATGGAATATAATCATAATGTCACTCGGGTGGTTGTTTTTACTTTTATATATATATGAGGATATTCATTACTGATGGGGGCAGATGATGACTGAAGACTTTGAACAAACTGTTGCACCAGGATGCTACGTTACCCAATTATGGATGAGGGACTCAACAATCTAGTGGAAAGACATCAAAGAAGATATTATATGGATTATAAATTTAAAGTTATTGTCTTTTCTTTTTTTTAAATAACGGAATATATATATATATGTAGGAAAGTGGGTGGAAATATGTTAGTCTACTGATGGATTAGCTTAAGAAAAGGGATGTTTAAGTGATATATTTAGGGCAGTGGAGGAAATGGATAGAGTTGAATAAATGGTAAATTAGGATTTATGGGGAAGGCTGCTTTGAAATGTTATATTAATATACACAAAGAATAAATGTTAAAGTAGGATCTATTATACAGTCTTAAAGTGGAAGGTTGCTTTGAAATGTTGTAATAATATATAGATATAAGTTTTGGGGAGGACAAAAAGGGCAGATTATTGCTAAATTGGGAGTTTTAATAATATGCTAAACTAGAAGTTATCATATAATGTTATAGCAGACTGCTTTTTTTTGAAATGTATGATAAAAGGGGAAAGTAACAATATTAATAATATTTTTAGTAAGTAAGGATCAGTATATAGAGGAGGGAGTAAGGTGATGTTAAAATATTATGTAATCTGTTATGAATTAGGTTTTTGGTGTGAAGAAGTCACAGGGGGGATGGGTGGCGAGGGGGGGTTAGGGAGGAGGGGGGAAGGAAAAAAGGGGGAAAAATTTGTATTTGAAAACTTTTTCAATAAAAAAAATAAAAAAAAAGTATGTTTGAATAATACAGTGATTGGCATAAAAATAACATTGAAATATTGAATAATTAAATGATGGAAGATTACAACTTAACATAAAATGTGTATTATTATTAGAACCACATAAGCTTGCTAAATGTAATAAATACAATTAATAATATTTTATTTGTAGTAAAAAGAATGACACTAAAATATGATGATTGGCATAAAAAGTAACATATTGAAATATTGAATAAATAAATAATGAAAGATTATAACAACATAAATATTGTACTATTACTAGAATTATATAAGCTTGTCAAACATAGTAAATATGCTAAATATTATTTTATTTGTATTAAAATGTAAGACACTCAGGTGCCATGCTGCCCACGCATTGATATGTTTGTAAATAAACAAATAATTGAAAAAAAAAACCATCTGCAAGGAAGGAGAGGGTGGCTGAGTATAGCCAAGAATTTTACAAGCTGGCATGCCAACTAACAGACTAGCCACAAGACATCCTCATCAGCTGCTTCAAGGGTGGGCTCAGTAACAAAATCTAAACACTGGTGTCTCCAGAGGCATCTCCCACTTTCCATGGATGGTACATCCTAGTGGAGGAAGTAGAGGTTGACCAGGCCTGGAACTAGCATCAACTGGGACATGGGTGGCAAAAGCCCCCCACCCCACCTGAGAAGCAGGATGCCCCAAAACCAGTGACAAGCAGCCAAAGCCCACAGCAGCACTCAATTGCTTGCTTCAAGGGCAGAAGGGAGGAGCACCATATAGCCAAGCACAAAGCAAGCTGCCCAGCAAAAACAAAAACAAAAAAACAATCCCTGGGCCTGCAAAAAAAACCCGCCAAGCCACCGCTGCAGATCAGGAAATGGCCCTAGAAGGAGTAAAGTTGTAGAGTTCTCCCTACCCACAAGGGGTGGCGATGGAACTCCGACTAAACTGGGAAAACCGAGATTCACTCTGACTCTGGCTCCTGGGGAAGGGGCTTCTTACCCCCTTAAGAGCCTTAGCCCCATCACCCAATACCATCCCCATAAAACTAGTGGCCCAGTCCTCAGGACTCAAAGCAAGCTTGCTAGCCCTGCTGGACTCAGGTTGCACCAGATGCCTGGTCAATCCTACCCTAGTTGAAAAGCTAGGGTCAGAGTCTAGCAGCTTAAGTGCCCTTTTGTCAACTGGATGGTTCCATAATGGGAAGGGAACCCAGCACATTTGTCACCGAACTGGTGGAGTTGTAGATGAGGCCACAAAGGAGGCCACTTATAGAAAGGAGTGCTAGCTGCCAAGAGTCTGAGTTTTTAGTGGCTCATGGCATGGAGAGACCATTGGTGCTGGGGCTAGTATGGCTGCTGAAATAGAACCGCTCTGTGAACTGGAGGAGGGGCTGTAAAGAATATGATGGACAAACCTGGGAAAAAATCAGAGAAGGGCCCAGGGAGCCCAGGATCCCAGACAGGACATGGGAGCTGCGTCCCAGGAACAGAATGAGTTACAGGACCTACATGATGTATTTAGTGAAAATGGGTCAGATGCACTTCTACCCCACTGTCCCAATGATTGTTCCATAGAATTTGTACCATGGACTAAATTATCTAAACCTAAGCTATACTGAATGATCTCTAAGGAATTTGGTGTGCTATGGATTTTCATTGACAATAATCTAGAATGAAGGTTCATTTAACTGGCCTGACCCTGGGTAGATGCTCCAGTTCTGTTCCAAGAAAAGAAAGGTGGGTCCCTTTGTCTGGTGTGGACTATAGAGGATTAAATGCTGACTGCATGGAAAATGTTTACTCACTATCCCTAATGAAAGACTTGCTGGCCCATCTGGCAAAGGGGGAAATATTCACAAAACTAGATCTGCAAGAAACATATTACTGAGTTAGGATCAAAGAGGGGGATGAGTGGAAGACAGCGTCCAACTATCCCTTAGGATGTTTCCAGTTCAGAGTCCTCCCATTTGGACTGCAAGGAGTCCCTGCGGTCTTCATGCAGCTGATAAATGAGGTGCTGCACAAATATTTATACAAAGGAGTGCTAGCATATTTAGATGGCATTTTAATCTATACCAAGACTATGTTGGATCATGTTAGACTGATATGGGCAGTAGACAGAGTCTATGTTGTGCTAGACTGGGCTCCATTCCACACTAGGAAACAACTGCAGAGTTTTTTGGAATCACAAACTTCTATTCGCAATTCATCAACTCTTCACACAAATTGCTCTTCACATCATGAACGTGCTTAAAACAAAAAAGGGGGGGCAAGCCCAGCCATCCACTCCATTGGACAATAGAATGTCAAGTGGCATTTAAGAAATTTAAGTGCCTGTTTGGGACCAAGCCAGTTCTAAAGCACCCAGACCCAAATGCTCCTTTTGTCATCCAAGCTGATGCCAGCAATGTGGCTGTGGGGGCAGACCTCTTACACAGAAATTAGGAGGGAGCCCTGCAACCATGCTCCTACACATTTGAAAAAACTTACCGACATCAAGCATAAGTGGGCTGTTTGGGGAAATGAGACATACACAATGCTTTGAAAACCCTCCAAAAAGTGTAGCCCAAACAAGTCTGATAGGCGCAATACTTTAATCAATTTCACTCTGAAATACCTTCTGGGGTGGTGGTGGTGGAGCTTCCTACCTGATGCACTATCTAGAATATCTCAGTATAATAGCACTAAGCCAGAAATAATAAGATCAGTCATCCCCTCCCACCAACTAGTAGTAACAGTAACCATCAGAGCACAAACAAAAGTGAGAGCCCCAAACTGACGGCATTGAAGCCACCTTAAAAAGAGTCCTGGAGAGACTTCTGGTTGGTGCCGCAGCAATCCAGTCAGTGAAATGGTGGGGCTCTCATGAGCCCCGCAAAACCCCCGACTGTTGAGGGAAAGAGAGGGACCCCTTGGATGGCCGAGAGGAACAGGCAGGTTCTTGGGGCCGGAAGAAGCCCTCTGAGCCAATGGTGAGGGAGTGGCACCATGGCGGCTGCCTCGAAGCTGGGGCCAACCGGAGAAGCATCGTGCTGGAGGAAGAAGGAAGAGAAAGAGTGAAGTGTTCAGAAGCCGGGTAAGTGAGACCCAACCCAGGCGGGAACAGCGCTTAAATTATGGATATTTACAAGTGTGCCCCTAGCCTTAATTAGCAGTTATAGACTACTGGGGCAAGAAAATCCAGTAAAATACTTTACAGGAGGAAAAGACCCATTAATGAATTATTGCTATTATTGACTGATTTGGAATGATTGTTTTTTTTTAAAGTTACAAAACTTCTTTTTTCCTTTGCTTTCTTTTGCTATTTTTTTCCTCTTTACTTTTATTCTCTCTCTCTTCTCTCTCTCTCTGTTTCCTTTCTTACTTTTCACTTCCATTCCTTTTACACTTGATTATATAAATACACATATACTAATTTGGTCATGAAATAAGATTATAAATGATTGAATGAGAATATGAGTTTTTAAATGTTTTGAATGCTTAAATGAATTTTTGAATTTTTAAAATAAATATGAAGAGAGATGACTTTAAAGAAAATTTACAATCCAGGAGAAAATATGTGAGAAGATAACTGTTAAAATAATGTTGAGTTAAAAATTGTGGGAGAATGCATTGAAAAAGCAACTTATGTAATATGCTGTGAATTAGTTAAAATAAAACAGCTAAAATAATAGAAGTAGGCATGAAAGAAAGCATGCTGGTATACCAGCTAAACAAGAGGTGGAGATTTGGAGGAAAATATGCTGGAAATCAGCCAAATAACAGTGGGAGGTTTGGAGGAGACTATGCTGGAAATCAGCCAAAACACAATATGCTGGAAATCAGCCAAACAATGGATGGAGGTATGGAGGTGACTATGCTGGAAATCATCCCCCCCCCAAAAAACATGCTGGAAATCAGCCAAAAAAAAGTTGGAAGTATGGAGGAGAATATGCTGTAAATCAGCCAAAATAAAATATGCTGGAAATCAGCCAAACAATAGGAGGAGATACGGAGGAGGATATGGATTTTGAGATAAATCTGTGTAATATGAAATATGTAAAATTAAAGGTAAATTGATAAAGTTTAAGATTTAAAGATTTGATGAAGGGGGTCTAGAGATTAAGAAATATGGATAGAACTTTGATTTATAAATTGAAATAAAAAATAGAGCTGTAGTCAATTTGAAACTAAGATGTGTGGTAATAAAATTGTAAGGTAAATAATCAACCAAGAGGTTAGAATATTTTTTAAAATCTTACGTTTTGATATTGATGTTAAAAGGCATAATGAAGGGAGCTTGGGAAAGAACCAGATATAATTGATATGGCTATATAAAATGAATTAAGCTTCTATTTGGAAATTAAATTAATGGTGATGTAATAGAATGGTTCTGATCAAGATACTAGAATCTATGGGTTTTTTTTTAAAAAAAATTTTAAATTATGTTCTGATCTTTAATTTTAAAAGATGTAATGGAAAATTGTGAATGGAGCTTTTTAATATTTAAGCGATTGTACCTATCTATGATCAGATCGAGACTTTGCTCTTGAAAGATATATTTTATGTTTTATGTTGGAAAAAAATAAAAAAATACTTTTCAAAAAAAAAAAAGAGTCCTGGGGGGAAATGAAACATAAGAATCAGTGCACCATGAGAAATACTTTGGCATGGGTCGGAGCTAAACTGTACATCCCAAAAAAACCAAAGACTATTAATTCTAGAGAAAAGCCATAATACTAAAATTGCGAGACATTTTGAGTTCATAAAAATGCTCCATTTAAAGCCCAACAACAGCAAGGGAAAACACCAGGACTCCTTCAAAGAGCAGCCATGGAAAGAAATCTCTGTGGACATTATGGTAGAACATAACACTCCATGGAAAGAAATCTCTGTGGACATTATGGTAGAACTCTCTGAGAGCTCAGGAAATGTGGTGATCTGGGATGTAACTTATTCTCCAAACAAATACATTTCATACCCTGGGAAAAGATCCCATCCATCCATGCCTTGGTTAAACTTTTCATTCAATGTGTCTAGTCTACATTGGGCTCTGCAATTAATAATCTCTGATCGCGGAGTGTAGTTCACTTCAAAGTTTTGGCAGGACTTTCTGGGACTAAGCTTCAATCATCATTGCCAAACTAATGGGATATATGAATGAACCAATGGTTTCTAGAGCTCAGGTATTATGGTAATATTACTTGCTGGTAGTATTACCAGCAAGACAATTAGATGAAGCTCCTCCAGTTTGCCAAAATAGCATACAATAATTCCATCCATAGCAGCAAAGGTTTCACCCCCATTCAAAGTAGCCACAGGCCAAGATTTTGCCTCAATACTGGAATTACCTATGGCCACCCCCTTTATCACCTCTCTTAAAGACTGGGTGACTCAATTACAAAACATCTGGCCGGTGCCTAGAAAATTGCTAGAAGAACCTAGGGATGCC
Organism: Pantherophis guttatus; assembly: GCF_059756535.1. Lineage (NCBI taxonomy): Eukaryota > Metazoa > Chordata > Lepidosauria > Squamata > Colubridae > Pantherophis > Pantherophis guttatus. The sequence goes on from NC_142066.1 coordinate 71,497,264, forward strand.
TATAAAAAGCAAGCAGACGAAGCCAAAGAACTTTAATATAGAAAATCAGGTGTATTTAGCTACCAAGTACTTGGTAGATACGGAGGATCCCAGATCTGCGCACCTTCCATCGCGTACTCAAGATTTTTTTATTTCATCAAGCTGGCCTGGCCTAATTTTTTTCCCCTTTTAAATGTAAATTTTCATTTGTTTTTAAATTATTGGGTATTTTAAATTTGTCTCAACCAAATTATTTAATTCGTTTTTATTCTATTTTAAATTTTTGTATTTATGTGTTTTATTCTGTGGCTGTTCACCACCCTGAGTCCTTCGGGAGTAGGGCAGTATATAAATCCAATAAATCCAATAAAAACAAAAACAAAACAAGTACTTGCAATCGAGGCAATCCTCAAAAAACTGAGACCCAAGTATGTTGGACCTTTTCCTATTAATTGCCTGATTAACCCAGTCACTGTAAAACTTGAACTTCCCAAATCATTCAGGCATATCGATCTGATTTTCCACTCCAGTCTGCTGAAACCTAAAGTGCTCTCCCCCCTAAGCCTGATGCTATGACCTTCACCTGAGCCTCTCATGATCGAAGGGGAGCAGCATTCTAAGTCAAAGATATTCTGGATTCCTGCAAACACCATGGGAAGATCCAGTACCTGATGGCATTGAAAGACTTTCCGTCTTCTGAAACGAAATGGGTAGACCTTAAATATGTTAAATCTGCCAAACTGTAATGTTTCCACAATCAATACCCTGACAAAACCAAAATGATCTAACTCTGGTTTTCCTTGCTCTCTCTCTCTCTTCTTTTGCAGGACTAATGTCCTTGTCAAGGGGGGCAGCATGGCAGGATCCCCGTCATTGGCCTGGTGCCTTGCTGGGTTCCTATCATCAAAAGGAAAGGGAGGGGAGAAGGCATCTGGGCAATCCATATCTATGTATCTAATGGTGGGAAATGGGGGAGGGTGAATCGAAGACCAGATCACCAAACTGGTTTGTACCAGGATCTTCAAAGCTGTTTGCCCTGAGAATGAAATGTTACCAATTTCACACCTCATAGTTTCTCAGAACATACTGGGATCACATTGGTTGTCTGGGGGGCTGGTCATGGGGTGGGGGGGAATGGATTGGGAATTGGAAATAATAGCTTTGTATTTTAAGCAGGAATGCCAGATTCTGCCTGTCTGTGCTGCAAAAAGTTTCTTTCAGTAAAAGTTCCTTTGCTTCAATTAAATGGAGTCACGAATCTTACTTTCCTAAGAGAGCAGGTCTGACACATTGGGAGTTAGTGATTTATACAATATGTCCTGTTTATTTTTTTTATTTTTTTTTAAAATACAAAGCCAGATACTGGCTTTCAGTAGACGTATTGTTATTATATAGTTACACAACAGGAAACAACAAACAACAAAGTGGATGTCAACAAGAAAAATGTTCCATCTAATCAAGAAATATTGCATTTTTCTTATCTAACTGGCTGCCTTTTCTTGCTTATGTGGAAAAGTAACTTTAAAGCTCAATGGCTATCACATATGATTTTCAAATCAAGGGCATTTTCATTGGTCAGCAATAACGTTGGTCACATTCTCCTCAGAAAACTCTGTTTTCATTCTAACAAAAAGAAACAATTAGTACTAATCAAAGTCACTTGAAGTTAGGCATTCAGGTTAAAGTTAAAGTTTCTGTTTAAAAGTTATATATTGCTGACTTCTGGTGGCTCCGCAGGCGTCAGCGGTCGCTCCTTTGGGAGCACTAGCCCCGTGACTTCGTTAAGCCACTAGAACAGTGAAAATCAGCTGTCTAGTGGCTTGGAGATTTTCCCCTCGGGAAAAGAGGGGAAAGAGAGCAGCTGGATGTGGGCAGAGCTCCCCAAGAGCTCCAGGAATAATCCTGGAGCTTGAAGGGTGAGAGCTCCCCAGGAACCTGGTAGAGCTCCAAATCTGGGACGTGTCTGCTTCATGCAGAACAAGATGCCACGACCATCCCTGCAAGCAACTTTTTAGCAACATTTGGATTATTTATTTATTTTATTTTATATCAAATTTATATACCGCCCTTCTCCCTAAGGACTCAGGGCGGTATATAGCCAAAGTAAAAACATAAACTACAAACATTAAATTACAATTAAAAAGATATATAAATATTTGGCCCCATAATTAAAAGTAATGACAAAACAATTAAAAACATTTAGAAAAGCGTTAGGCCAGCCCAGCTTGCTGGAAAAAGAAAGTTTTAAGGGCATGGTGGAAGGCACCAAGGTCTTGGATTCTCCTTATCTCTGGGGGCAGCTGGTTCATGAGGGTAGGTGACCCCACAGAGAAGGCCCTCCCTCTGGGGGTCACCAGCCTACATTGTTTGGCTGATGGCACCCCGAGGAGGCCCTCTCTGTGGGAACACACAGGTCGATGGGAGGCCGTCGGTAGCAGCAGGCGGTCTCGAAGATATCTAGGTCCTATGCCATGGAGTGCTTTAAAGGTGATAACCAACACCTTGAAGCGCACCCGGAAGACCACTGGGAGCCAGTGCAGCTCACACAGGAGAGGTGTTGTATGGGAGCGCCAAGCAGCTCTCGTAACTATCCACGCAGCTGCATTCTGGACCAGTTGGAGCCTCTGGGTGCCCTTCAAGGGGAGCCCCATATAGAGAGCATTGCAGTAGTCCAGGCGAGAGGTGACTAAGAGGTGATTAAAAGCAGACAGAGCAAAGACAGGAGATATTATAACTGCAAGTAACTAATTTTAACTCCAACTGAATATTGTTTCTTTCTGGGTCTGATGAGAAAGGGAAAAAGTTGAAAGAAAATGGCGCTGGCTTGTTAAGGGCGTGGAAAGTGAAAGTTAAAGAAGAAAGTGCTTGTTAACTTGTTAAAGCTGTCAGCCCCGTTTAACTCTAATGGACATTGTTTTAAAGAATTAAGACTCTGGGACTAAAAGAATAAAGTATTGACTTATTAATAAGCCATATTATTGGTTAAAGATCAAGATTAAAATATTTACTGACTTAGTGGGCTGGTTGTTGAAAATTACAATTTGGGAATGGCTTCAAAGCAGACAAAAACAGGCATTCCAAAAAGTCCTGGAAGTTCTCCTGCTCAAACCCCTAAATTGCAGTCTTTGTTGGCCCCAGTGGATACACAAGCACAAGCACAAATGCAAACACAAGTATTGACACTGGAGGCTCTTCAAGGTGCCTTAAAGGTACAAGCCTCTGAATTGCAAGAAAAAAATCACATCTACATTTAAAGATGTCTCTGAGGAAATGGCAGCAATTAAGGACCTAATCCAAACCCATAATCAAGAAATAAGAGAAGACATCGTGGAAGCATTTCAGGGTTTGGTGGGTCATGCTACATCGTTGGAGGAAAAGGTTGAAGAAATTAATCAATCTAATGTGAATTTGGAGGTTAAAGTGGATGAAGCTCAAATCAAGATTAACAAGACAGAGGCAGAACTTATAATGACACAATATAGGGCGATGGAATTTGCTTTGAGGGTAAGAGGCTTAAAAGAAAATAATCAGGAAAATTTGAAAGAGATTTTTGCAGAAGCTCTTGCACACTTAACTGGAGAATCCAAAGCAGAGTGTGACTGGCAAATTGATAAAATTTATCGTGTTAATTCATGGATTGCCAGGCAAAGACAACTACCAAGAGATATTGTGATCTACTTTGTTACCAGGAAGATAAGAAATGGGATCTTACAAGCTTCTTACAAAAACAAACTACAAGTGGCAGGACAGGAGATTGCAGTATTCAAGGAAATTCCCCCTAAAATGTTGAGAGCTAAAAAAGACTATGCATTTCTAGTGGATGAATTGAGAAATCATCAAATACAGTATAGATGGGAGGTTCCAGCCTGATTAGTGGTGAATTATTCAGGAGAACGATATCGTCTCAATACAACTTGGAAGGCAAGAGATTTTTATGTCAATGTACTAAAGGCTGGATACCCACCATCTCCAGGAGTCAGAAAAAGAAAAGAAGCAGGAGACGCTAGAAATGCAATCATAAGCCCAGGGAGGGGCTTGGAGTACCCAAGAAGAATTAGTGCAACTTTCGGGGGCTGTGCAAGCCTTGGAGTTATTTGAAAAAACAGAAGAAGCCCAAGAACAAAGACAAACACGAGCGGCAACTAAACGAAAGGAACAAGAATTAAAGATACAACAAACCCAGATAACAACCCAAGGAAGTACAAACATAAATACAGAAGCTGTTGGGGGGGGAGACCAAAGAAGAAATTCCAGGAGGGTTTCCAGTCGGTGCTCAAAAGGCTTCAGGGGGCCAAAGATGGCAACTAGATTTTTAACTTGGAATGTCAATGGCTTAAACTCACTGCAAAAAAGGAAGAAAATATTCCATTACTTGAAACAATTTAAAAATGATGTAATTTGTTTGCAAGAAACACATATTAAGGCAAATGATCAAAAATATTTGATAAATGGGAGACTGGGAACACATTTTGTGGCATCTGCTCCAGAGAAGAAAAATGGTATAGTTATATATCTAAAGAAAGACTTAATGGCTAAATTAATTGAAGCAGACCTGCAAGATAGATACATTGCAATTGAATTATTAATCAAAGGAAAGAAAGTACTTTTAGTGGGAGTATATGCACCCAATCAACAACAAGGCAGATTTTACAAGTTGCTACATACAAAATTGATAAACTGGGAGTATAAATCTTGTATAATGTTGTGTAACTGGAATGGAGTATTGGATACTAAAATGGACAAGAAGAGACTTTTGCAAAATATTCAAATGTGAGCAAGATTGCCTAAATCCTTTTTTGACATGATGGAGGATATGGAGCTGAGAGACATTTGGCGTGAACGGAATTTTAAAGGACAAGACTTTACATTTTTCTCAGATAGGCACCAATCTTTTTCTTAAATTGATTTTATATTAATTACAAATGATTTCCTTTCTAGGGTGAAGAAGATGAAGATATGTCCAAGAACTTTAACAGATCTTAATCCGGTGTGGATGGAATTGGAACATGGAGAGGTGTCTAGGAGATCTTGGCGATTAAACGAAAATTTATTTAGATATGAGGGAAATGTGATACAATGTAAAAAATTAATGAAAGAATTTTTTGTTTTAAAAATGCATAAGGAAACATCCATGAAAATGGTTTGGGATGCAAGCAAAGCATATATGAGAGGTGTCTTAATAAATTTGAATAATGCATATAGACGTAGACAGGGGAAAAAATGGAGGGAATTAGAAGAGGAAATAAAGAAGAAAGAGCAGGTGCTAATAAATAACCCAGATGATAAGAAAACAAAAGAAGCAATTACCTTATTGCGAGGGCAGTTTAATATGTTGATATCAGATCAGGTTGCAACTAATTTGCAATATGCTAAACATAATACCTTTTGTAATGCAAATAAGCCAGGTAGATGGTTAGCATATATGTTGAGGAAAAAACAAAAGTCTCATACTATAGAGAAAATAGACTATAAAGGTAAAGACGTGTATCAACAGAATATGATTAAAAAGGCTTTTTTAGAGTTTTATACGAGATTGTATGCTGATGATAAAATACAAGGTATAGATATAGATAGATACCTGGAGAAGGAGAATATGCTTACAATTACAAATGAGCAAAGGGAAAGATTGAATCAACCAATATCCGAGGAGGAAATTTTACTGGCAATTAAGCAGTTAAAAGTTGGTAAGGCCCCTGGTACAGACGGATTGACAGCGGCTTATTACAAAAATTCACAATTGGAAATGGTAGAACCCCTTAGGGAATTATTTACTAGAATACAATTGGGAGGAGGGGTACCACCATCTTGGAGAACAGCCTTTATTTCTCTGATTCCTAAGGAAGATCAAGATCATACCCAGCCAAAAAATTATAGGCCCATATCATTACTTAAAACAGACTATAAGAGTTTTGCTAAAATATTAGCAAATAGGTTAATGTCAATTATGCAACAAATGAGCCATAATGATCAATCTGATTTTATACATGGGAGACAAATGAAAAATAATGTAAGGCAAATTGTTAATATATTGGAGTATTTGGAAAGGAACAACCAAGTCCCTGTGGTGCTTATATTTTTGGATGCAGAAAAAGCGTTTGATCGATTGAACTGGCAATTTTTATTGAAAATGGTGCAGAGGTTGCAGTTTGGAGAATGTTTTACAAAATCTATTAAGGCAATACATCAGGAAAAGACAGCACAAATAATAATTAATGGTAGTTTAACAGAAACTTTTAAAATAGAAAAAGGAACAAGCCAGGGTTGTCCCCTGTCCCCATTACTGTTTATTTTAACGTTGGAATTATTGTTGAACAAAATACGTGACTCTGATAAAATACGGGGAATTAAGATTAGGCATAATGATTATAGATTACGAGCATTTGCAGACAACTTGGTTGTAACCTTGTCATGTATAAATGCCTCATTCTTGAATGAAAGAAACACATATCCATAGAGTGTCAAGAGTTAACTCATTCTCTCCTTTCTAATGTATTCCTCACTAACCACTCCCCACTTCTAATCCCGCCTCCCTGGTATAAAAGATGATGCACGCTCATTCTCCTTGCTTCTTTCTGCAATCCCTCTGTGAATAAAGAATGCCTTCTGTAAATAAACTATGTTCTGTTTGAATATAAGAAGTCTGAATATATTATTGAGTCTGATCCTCGAATTATGGCAACAAGCTGGTAGCAGAGGATGGTTGGACTGACTCAATAAGAAACAAAAATGCCAAAGAAAGAAAACTCCAGAAACAAAAGAAAAAGACCCAATACCAGGGCACACACCAAAGAAATGGAAACAGATCAAGAAATAACCAACGAAACTACAATAAAAATGACAGAAGAATCTGAAAACCTCACTACAGACGATGAAAAGGTAATCGATGAATCCAGCGACCAAGAAGCGAGCGAGACAGAAAACAACACACTCAGATTAGAAATACTAAGACTACTGAAAAGCCAAAAAGACGACAAAAATCTCATTGTGAACCTTCAAGACATCATAAAAGATAGCGGAGCAGCGAGAGAAAACTACATCAACACATCAGAACCAAAAGACCACAAAACGGTGAGCAAATTACCCATAGATGAAAATATAACTAAAGAAAAGACTAGCGATCCCGTGCAAAATTTTGAATGGCAGCCATCTTGGATTTGTCAGCCCGCCAAAATGACTGACCCAGAACCAATCAGAAAGCAGAGTTCAAAATGGCTGGCACGAAAAACTCTACACAACATAAAAAATAAAAAATAAAAATTCTATTCATCAGAAGAATCCGATACAGACACCGAAGAAACATCAACCAAACTACAAATCGAAGCAGCTATGAAAACACTCTTCACAGCCTTCGGCCCGAATTTAAAAATCACAAAAGAATCAACGAAAGGACCAAAGACAGTCAATCAAATAATAAAGAAAAGACAAAGTACACGATCCAATAACGAAGACACAGGAACGAACACACAAGCGTCCCAGCATCAATTAAAGTCTACTCCGATCCGACCGACGAGAGCACTAACGCCCGAACCCAGAGAGTCTTGCAAGTACTCGCCCACACCGCAGATGCTTCCGGGAGCCAGGAACCTCAGCCGAGATGACTACAATGAAAAGAAACAGACCCCGATCCACACCTGGACACCAAAGGTCAAGCCAGAAAGTGAATCTTCAGAGGAAGAGTACTACGAGGGAGCCGCAGCGGCGAGACCCTTCCCCGACAGCTTCAGGAACGAAATGATCCACGCGCATGCGCAAATACGCCCAGACGAACTTAGAGATAATAAAAGACAGAGGGAACCATTCAGACTAATCGCGAGTATCCCTACACCATTCTGCAATTATCAGCATATACAGGACCATGGACAGCCAGCAGCTGTAAGTAATGCAACAAATAACATTGGAAATTTGCCTAATGATTTTCCAAAATTGAGAATAGACGGTGTTAACTTACAGGAATGGAGTCAGCAACTCCAGGTTGTTTTCTTAAAAGAAAATTTATTGTTTTTCATAACTAACCCTCCTAAAAAACCATGGACACTGAAATTGGACTGCCTACATCACAGAGCATTTTATTTACTAATTTCTAGTATCTCACCTGCTATTTATTAAGCATAACTTAACTGTCTCAGAAATAATTCATTGTATGTTTAAACTGTTTCATAGTGAAAGTGTGGCAACCACAACTAGAATGTCTAAAAAACTTTTTCTCAGCCAGGATAAAACCTGGGACTACTATAAGTGAACATCTACTATTACTAAACACAACTAGAGCAGAACTTCATTTAAGGGGAGAAATAATATCTGACCAGACAATGAAAAGCGTTATTATTAATTCATTAGACTCATCATGGGATAACTTCATATCACATCTAGACACAATTAACTTAGGCTATCTATCTATAGAGAGTTTGTCAAACAGATTAATTGCTGAAGATAATTTGAGAAGAAGCCGCTACAGTGTACATAAAGAGCATAGACAGATCAAAAGGGTAGTATTCCAAGACAGGCATCAGGACACAATAGAGTGTTATAACTGTGGGTCTAAAGAACATTATAGGAGAGACTGTCCAAAACCTCCTAGAGAGAGACAAAGACATGACACAAGAAACAGATATCATGATAGACAATCATCCATTGACAGATATAGACACAGAAATTCACCAAACTTTAGAGAACATAGAGGGGGCAGAGACAACTCAAGGGACAGGAAGTCCGGATCATTGTACGGAATAGATAAACACACAATAATCAAAAATCAAGACTCAAAAGACAATGCTTTGCTCATTGATTCTGGAGCAACAAATCACACAACACATGATAAGAAAATATTATCTTCCTTCGTCGAAGATAAATTTTTAATTAAAGTAGCTAACCAAGAGGAAGTCCAAGTTGTTGGAAGAGGAAATGTAGAATTACCTGGTCTAGGGAAAATAGAAGGGGTACTATTAATACCCAAAATACCTCACAACATTCTCAGTGCAGTAAAGCTAAGCAGGGACTCAAACATAAATATAATATTCTCAAAGGGAAAAGTAATTCTAGAGAAAAACAAAATGAACATAGGTAATATAATTACTAAAGGAGACCTACCATACTTAATTACAGAAGAAAAATGGTTACACAACATTAATTCAAGCATAGAAACTAACACTAACGCAGAAACAGAAAATGATATAGATAGTGACAATGAAGAACATGAACCAGAACATGATGATGAAACTACATCTGACAACAATACACACTTAAACAGAAAACCCATAATTGGAAAGCCAATTCATGATGAATGTGCACACATATTACATAGAAAATTAGGACACGCCAGTTTTCCTGTAATACAAAAAATGAGTGAACATGCTGAAGGTGTTAAAATAAAAGACTGTAATAATTACCTGGAATGTTCAGTATGTAAGTCTTCAAAACTGAAAACTAAGCCCAGACCCAAAAAGGCAACAAGGTCATCAAATCATATTTTTAATCTAGTGCATATGGATCTAGTTGGTCCATTAACTCCATCAATTACATACAAAAAACGATATTTTCTCACTATTGTAGACGACTTCAGTCGTTATGGTTTTGTCTACACCTTAAGACACAAAGATGAAACATTTCAAAAATTTAAAGAATTTTATAAACGTGTAGAAACACAACATCACATACAAATCAAACAAATCATGATGGACAGAGGGTCTGAATTCATGTCACGAGAATTCTCTCAGTGGCTAAAATCAAAGGGAATTGTTACATTTCACCTCTAGTCCTTTCTCTGCTTTTCAAAATGGAGTAGCAGAACAACGAAACTCAACACTACAAACCATGATTAGGTGTACATTAGAGGATGCAGGTTTAGGCAAGCATTTCTGGTCAGAAGCCCTGTTATATTCCAATTATACACTCAACCGACTTTGGTCTAGCGTCATAAACAAAACACCATACGAATTGATGTATAGTAAAAAACCTAAGATAGCCCACATGCATGTGTTTGGAGTTACAGCAGATGTACATATACCGAAACAATTAAGGTGTAAGGGGGATAATGTGTCCAGAAGGCTTAGATTCATGGGTTATGAAACAGGTACAAAAGGATATAGATTTATTGACAGTAACAACAAATTCATAATCTCTAGGACCGTTGTATTTCATGAACAAACCAATTGGTCCAAGATACATCTCAATGAAATACTCCCAATAACAAGGCCCAATATCAAAACACAAGGTAAAACAAAACAAGAAGAACAAAATTGTGACACACAAAAGGACAATACCAAAACGTGGATAAGAAATTGTCCCAAAATCAAAATAGATTCATTGACACAAAAGGAGGCAAGATATTTACATGATAATAATGATAGACCAGAAAGAACAATTAGGCGTAACAGAAATCAAGTACCTGAACGATTTAAAGATTTTATAATGCACATACATAATGAAACACCAACACCAAACACTTATGAAGATGTATTAAAACTCCCTTTGGAAGAAAGAAACAAATGGGAACTAGCCATGGCCAAAGAAATGGACAGTTTACGAGAACTCAACGTATTCACTCCAGCACCAGTCCCAAAGGATAAAACAGTTATAGGCACTAGATGGATATTTAAGATTAAAAATTTAGAAGAGGGTAACACACTATATAAAGCAAGATTAGTAGCACAGGGTTTTGCTCAAAGATACCCTGAGGATTATACCGACACATATTCTCTCACAGTGAGAACTGAAAGTATTAAGACAGCTTTAGTGATAGCCTCAGCTCTTAATCTTGAAGTTTTTCAATATGATATACAAACTGCATATCTACATGCCAAACTTGATAAAGAAATTTATGTAAGAGCTCCACACAGCAAAAACACAAATAGAAATGACACATGGTTACTGAACAAAAGTTTGTATGGATTAAAGCAATCCGGCAAACGTTGGTATGAATGCTTGGTCAACGTACTCAAGACCATGAACTTTAATGCCACAACGGCAGATAATTGTTTTTTTGTTAGAAGAGAAGGTGAATCATTAGAATTTGTATTAATTTATGTGGATGACATTTTGTATATTGGCAAACATAAAGACAAGAGAGATATTTTTGTAACAAAACTAGGAGAACATTTCTCATTAAAGTCATTGGGGAAAGTAAACAAATATCTTGGAGTACACATCAATAAGACCGAAAAAGGATTTAGCTTATCACAAAAGGATAAAATAATTGAGCTCTTGAACAAATGTAATATGAATAATTCAAAACCTTGTGACACTCCAATGCAGACTGATTTCATAAAAAATATGAATGAATCATCTCCTGAATTTAATGACAATATGCTTTATAGATCAGTTATCGGTTCTCTTTTGTATATTGCTAATTGGACCAGACCTGATATTGCTCTACCCCTTAATTTATTGTCTAGATATGTCAGTAAACCTCTAATTTACCATTGGGAAGCAGTTAAGAGAGTATTGAGATATTTGAAACACAGTTTAGATTTCTGTCTATTATTAGAACCAAACAATGTTAAAGAGCCTATCCTCACTTGTTATGCTGACGCTGACTGGGCAGGTGACACTAAGAGTAGGAAGAGCACTTCTGGTTATGTATTCTTCCTTAACAACTGCCCAGTCTACTGGTATACTGGGAAACAGAATTTGGTAGCTACTTCAACCACTGAAGCAGAGTATATTTGTCTGTCAAAAGCATCTAATAACCTCATCTGATTCAATGATTTATTGACTAATGTTTGGAAGAGTCCATCACAACCCTTCACTATATATGAAGATAATAAGGCCGCAATAGAAATATCGAGAGCAGACGCTATTGGCCAAAGGTCTAGACATATAGATATCAAATACAAACATGTAAGACAATTATCTGTAAATGGGTTCATCAAAGCTATTCATTGTGATACTACAGAACAAATAGCTGATATATTGACTAAACCTTTACAATCCAAACAACATAAATATTTAACTTCAAAATTGTGTGTTCAATATTATCCTAATTCTGAATGTAATTATTGTTGTATGTCGAATCGGCATTTAGAGGGGGATTTGTCATGTATAAATGCCTCATTCTTGAATGAAAGAAACACATATCCATAGAGTGTCAAGAGTTAACTCATTCTCTCCTTTCTAATGTATTCCTCACTAACCACTCCCCACTTCTAATCCCACCTCCCTGGTATAAAAGATGGTGCACACTAATTCTCCTTGCTTTTTTCTGCAATCACTCTGTGAATAAAGAATGCCTTCTGTAAATAAACTATCTTCTGTTTGAATATAAGAAGTCTGAATATATTATTGAGTCTGATCCTCGAATTACGGCAACAAACCTTAACTCATCCAGTGAAATCAGCTACAGGTTTAATGGAGATAATTAATCACTATGGTCAAGTATCTGGGTTTAAAATAAATTATTAAAGTTAAAGCCTTTGAGGGTATTAAAGGAAGAAAGGGTAATCCAAACTTGGTTTCAGTATGTACAATTACAAGCTAGATAGAGAAAAGATCAGAACATCGGTATCATACAAAGTGAAGAAAATTTGGTAAAACAAATTAGAGACCAGAGTCAAATGCATATAAAAAGGTAGTATAATATATTGATAGAAACAGACTCAGAAACAGAATTAGTTAAGGATTGTATGATAAAATGGGCACAAAACTTTTAACAACCAATAATGATGGAAACATGGGAAAAGATACAGGTAAGAAATGTAAAATTTACACAAGCGCAAAACTTGAGAGAAAACTTTTACAAAATGTTTTATAGATGGCATTTAGATCCCAAAAAGTTAGCTTGTATGTATCCGAATTTACAATCTAAATGTTGGAGATGTGATTGTGATGACGCTACTTATTTTCATGTATGGTGGACTTGTAAAAAGGTTAAAGCATTCTGGATAAAAATTTGGTGGATTACTCAAAATATTCTTAAAAAGAGGATAAAATTTACTCCACAGCTATTTTTGTTGGGTATAACTACAGATTGTACGGTTATAGAGACTAATTTGATCCTGAATTTAATAACTGCAGCAAGATTGTTGGTGGCACAGTTTTGGAAGAAGGAAGATTTGCCAACTATTCAAGAATGGATATTAAAAGTAGCAAACTTAGCAGAGATGGCAAAAATCTCAGCGTATTTGAAGGACTATTCAAATGAGAAATATATGATAGAATGGAGAAAATGGATAGATTATATTCAAAGTAAATATTGGACTAAAAAAATTCAAATAGCTTACGAATAGATAGAGAGATGTTATTATGTATTTAAATTTAGTTTGGTAAATGGGGAGTTAAAGTATTAGAGGAATGTAAGAGGTTATAATTAATTAGACTATGTTAGATTATGATTGTTGAATGTTATACCCTATATTTTGCTCTGGGAAGTAGAGAGGGGGTGGGTGGGAGGGGGAAGGTTGGAGAGGGTGGAGGGAAGGGGGGGATATATATGTAAACTTTTTAAAACTTTTCAATAAAAAAAGTTATATATTGCTTATATTATACAAAATATAAATATTCTCCACAAAAAAAATAAGGCTTTCAGTTTTTAATTCAATAAATGAATTTCAGTTTTGATCTTATAGAAATGATTCCCTTTATTTTATTATTATTAAATAAATTATACATATTTATAATTTATATAATTTATTCAGTTATATATAAATAAAAAATAAAAATAAATTATATTGTTATTAAATAGTCACTATATTAAATAATATAGAATAAGCATCTTCTAAAATTACTTAATAAAATGCATCTAATGTTGCAAGGATCCATGTAGGATTTCTTTTGGTGCAAATTATGTTTTGGAAATTGTCAGCATTTTCATGTTATTAATCTCACCTGCAAAGAAAATAAATGTTATTTCTGCAACAGTTTACTTAAGTGGCAGGCCACATTATGAGTGTAGGTGTATGAATATACAGTCACAATAATTTGCAGTTGAGCCAGAATAATGGATGAAGGAAACCTTTCTATGAATAACTTTGAAGATACTGATGTATCTATCATTTTGTGTCACATCAAAAGAAAATAAATATATAATCTCTCTCTTTCTCTCCCTCTCTCCCCCCCAACTCTCTCATATATCTATCTATCTATCTAATCATATCATATATCATATCAACTATTTAAAACTAGTAGAATGTCTTTGGTTAAACTTTGGTTAACTTTGGTTAATTTGTGTTTATTGGCAAATTGTCTTATTGCCCTTATTAATCCCAATCTGATCCTGCTTTGAGATGGCGTATGATATAGTCCATATGACTAAAAAAACCCAAAATTGTTTCCAATACTTGTTAACTGAGTTTTCATATAATTAAATCTGAGGACTGCCATAATATCATTATGTTTTTCTTTTCATCATCTGTAACTTTCTCATCATTCTTGCATGTAATTTATTTGATTACATTTATATTCAGTCTTATTTCCAAGAAACTCAAAAATTTTATTTATTTGTTTGTTTGTTTTATCTTTGTCTTGTTTTACCTTTTAAGTATCAGGGTGACATGCAGAGTGATGGTCTAGTTGTGAAGATACTTGCTTGCCACTTGGAAGATTGAGAGTTCAATCCTAGGTAGCAGCAGATGTTTCTGTCTTAGGGTAGATACTGCAAAGTCCACATGGGTGTCAGGAAGGGCATCTGGCCAGTAAATGCTCAGCTTCATCCAGTTGCTCTGACTCTATCCCAAATTAACAGATTACAAGTCGTAAAAACAAAAAAAAAATAAGTATTGGGGTGCAGAATACTCTTTCCTTCTTCTATTTTTCCCCAAAACAATAACCCTGTGATGTGGGTTGAGCTGAAGGAGAGTGATTGGACCAAAGTTATCCAGCAAACTTTCATGTCTAAGATAGGACTAGAACTTACAGTTTCCTAGTTTCCAGGTCAGTACCTTAACTACTAAACTAAGGTGATCAGACGTCCCGCTTTTGGTGGGACAGTCCCGCTTTTGAACAATTTGTCCTGCGTCCTGCGGCATTTTAAAAAAGTTCCAATTTTTGGAAAGAATGCACGACAAGCTAGGGAACGGCACAATGGTGGGTTGCTCCTGAGTCCCAGCTGATAGCTGGAGAGAAAAAAACTGTTTAAACTCTTGCCGCAGGGCTTCAAAGGGCTGCCCTACAGCTGATCAGTGTTAAAAGAAAACAAATGAGTAGACCGATGTCTGCAAAAATAGAAAAAACAGCCCCTTAAAGCTTCAGGATAGGTTAATTAGCACAAGTTGATTAGATCGGCTTCCCCACTCTCAGCTGATTTGCTCTCAGCTGCTTTGCTCAGGGCTCTGTAGTTGCTAGCTGCAGAGTCTGGAGATTTTTTCCCCCTAATTATGCTGAAAAAGCGAAACTGAAAGTAAAGCAGGGTCTGCTGCAACGTGGCAAAATGAGGCAGAGAGAGATTTCTTTTTCTTTTTCCTCACCAAAAAAGGTAGGTGCAAAACTGCAAACAATGGGAAATTTAGGGCAAAAGAGGAGAGTTCAAGATTTTAAAACACAAAAGAAAAAAAGCTCTATTTAACTAGGGAATTGTAATAATTGAGATACTATTAATTGTATATTGTGTTGAAAGCAGAAATGGTTAAGTTGTGGTTTGGAGGAATATATGGGAAAAATAATTTGGTTTATTATTATTGGTAAATATAATTAATTGATTTGTAAGAAATTGGATTGCATGGAAATAATTGGAATATTCATGTTCATATTGATTAATATACAAAAAAGATAGTTATATAACTAATTGATTTATATTAAAATGTTGAATTTGTATTAAACAACTGTATTACATAATTAACCAATGTGAGGATGGATATAAAAATAGATGACAATGGGAAGGGGTATAATATAGAACAGAAGGGAAAAATTAAATTTGATTAAGATTAGAGATGAGGATGAAGGGTAATATTGGTTTTTTAAAAAAATAGATGAGGAATAAATATGGCAAAAAGGAAATATAGAAATTGTAAATTTAATTGAAATGACTAAACACTGTTTAAATTTGTGAACCAGCCAAATATTCTGTTCAAAGAAAATACATTGTATGTTTGTATGTGTGTTTCTAATTATTGCTATTTATTCATATTAGTTCTCTTTTATTCTTTAAAGTTTAACAATTCATTCTTTATCTTAATATCTTTATATTTGTTTAGGGTTGGCTTTCTTCCCTTTCATCTTTTTTTTTGTACATCAATCTTTCTCCTCAAACCTACCACCTCTCTCTTTTCTTTCCTTCTTACTTTCTCTTCCCCCCCTCTTCTTCTCCTCCCTATTTCCTCTTCCTTTCTCCTTCTCCTCCTCTCTTCCTCCCTCTCTTACCCTCACTCCTACTCTAATTTCCTTTCCCTTCCTTCCTCCCTCTCTATTGCTGTATCCTTTTATGCATATGGACTACTCAGAGGGCTGAAAAAGTTATTTTTGACTGGTCCTCGCACTTTTGACCAGTCCTTGAACTTACGACTGTCCTCACATTTTATGTTTTTGCCCTATCTTGTCACCATGGTGAAGAGAAGCAGTTGTGAAATGAGTGACATGGTTGTTAAGAATGCTACCATGGGCATAAATGATGACCAGTCATAAGTGCGAAGACTGGTCAAAAGTGCGAGGACCTGTCAGAAATCACTTTTTTCAGCCCTCTGGGTAGTCCTTTTGTGCATATGGACCACTCAGAGGGCTGAAAAAGTTATTTTTGACTGGTCCTCGCACTTTTGACCAGTCCTCAAACTTACGACTGTCCTCACATTTTATGTTTTTGCCCTATCTTGTCACCATGGTGAAGAGAAGCAGTTGTGAAATGAGTGACACGGTTGTTAAGAATGCTACAATGGGCATAAATGATGACCAGTCATAAGTGCGAAGACTTGTCAAAAGTGCGAGGACCTATCAGAAATCACTTTTTTCAGCCCTCTGGGTGGTCCTTTTGTGCATATGGACTACTCAGAGGGCTGAAAAAGTTATTTTGGACTGGTCCTCGCACTTTTGACCAGTCCTCGAACTAACGACTGTCCTCACATTTTACATTTTTGCCCTATCTTGTCACCATGATGAAGAGAAACAGTTGTGAAATGAGTGACACGGTTGTTAAGAATGTTGTACGGGCATAAATGTGAGGATGGTCATAAGTTTGAAGACCAGTCAAAAGTGCGAGGACCTGTCAGAAATGACTTTTTTCTATACACATAGTCATGGCCACCCGGTCACATGACCAGCTAGCCACGCCCACCCAGTCACGACCTCCAAGCCACGCCCACAAAATGGTGGGTGTCCTGCTTTACCAATGTTAAAATCTGATCACCTCATACTAAACAAAACTGGCTCACAGTGTAGCTTGTTTCCTCATTTCCCCACTTTGTATCCTTACCAACAACAAAACAGTTAATTTGAAAAATAAGACTTATAAAAACAAATCTCATAGTTAACTAAGGATTTTAATCTAGATTTCCAAATTTTATGACATCAAAGCAGCTGTGGCCATTCTGAGCATTGTATGATTCATCTTTCCCTGTTGATAGAAAGAGACTTAAAACCATAAAACCTATGGTTAAAACAGTGAAGTATTTTTTTAAAAAAAGCAAAAGTATTTTATCTCCGAAGACTCAGGGCGGCTCACAATGCTTTTAAAATCATTATAAAAAACATTTAAACATTAAAAACATTAAAACCATTAAAACTCATTCACACCATTCATGGCCAGATCTCGCCGGATCGCAAGAGCGAGATCAACAGCCCCAGGCCTGCCGGAAAAGCCAGGTCTTCACCGCTTTTCAGAAGGCCAATAGGGTGAGGATGGTCTGGACCTCAGGAGGTAACTGGTTCCAGAGAACTGGGGCAGCCACAGAGAAGGCCCTCCCCCGCGGGCCCGCCAGCCGGCATTGTTTAGCTGACGGGACCCGGAGGAGACCAACTCTGTGGGATCTTACCAGTCATTGGGAGTTATGCGGTAGAAGGTGCATTGCTTTTAAGTTTTTTATTTTTTACAAACATATCAGTGTGTGAACAGTGTGGTACCTGAATATCATACATTTCATACAAGAACATTAGTATTAATCATATTTGTTTCATTTAACAAGCTTATACTAGTAATAATACACATCTTTATATTAAATTATAATATTTCATTGTTTAGTTATTCAATATTTCAATGTTATTTTTATACCAATCACTCTATCTTAATTATCATATCTTTTAATATAAATAAAATATTATCAATCATATTTGTTATATTTAACAAACTTATATAACTAATATTAATACCAACATTTATATTACATTAAGATGTCTATACACCAATGCACTGAGTATGAGGAATAAACAGGGTGAATTAGAAATTCAAGTAAATGAGGGCAGATATGATATTGTTATCATTACAGAAACTTGGTGGGATGAAACCCACAAATGGAACATACAGCTAGAGGGATATAAATTATTTAAAAGAAATAGACCAAATAAAAGAGGAGGTGGAGTTGCACTATATATAAGAAATAACTACATCTCTACAGAAATAGAGCATAACAATGATGAAAATTATCTTGAATACATTTGGATCAATATTAAGGGGGGGCGGAATGACATTGCCATAGGTCTATACTATAGGCCACCCAACCAAACAGAGGAAGTAGATGAACTTTTTGCTAGTCAGCTAACTAAGGTATGTAGGAAGCACATCACAATAGTAATAGGGGATTTTAACTACTCTGACATCAACTGGGAGACAAACTCTGCACCAAGTGGAAGATCCAACAGGTTCCTAACAAGCCTAGAAGACAACTTTGTTTCCCAAAAAATAAGGAAGGGAACAAGGGGATCAGGCATATTGGACTTAATTCTCACTAACAGAGATGAAATGATAGAAGGTGTTGAGGCTACAGTAACCTTGGGGGCAAGTGATCACACTATATTGGAATTCAACATTATGCAAACACAAGTAGTAGAACAAAATCAAACTAGAGTCTTGGACTTTAAGAGAGCTAATTTCAACAAACTTAGAGACAGCTTGAGAAGGATTCCATGGATGAGAATCCTCAAAAAGAAAACAACTCAAGAAGCTTTGGAAATTTTGAAAAGTGAGATTATAAAAGCCCAGTCTAGCACAATACCAATGAAGAAGAAAAATAAAAATCTCAAAAGAAACCAGCATGGCTACATAAAGAACTCTCTAAAAAATTGAAAGACAAAAAGAACAAGTATAAAAAGTGGAAAAAGGGGCAAATAATTAAGGCAGAATATCAGCAAATAGCCCAAACCTGTAAAGATGAAGTGAGGAAAGCTAAGGCTCACAATGAACAAAGGCTTGCGACTAAAGTAAAAAAATAACAAAAAAAGCTTTTTCCAACATATTAAAAACAAGAAAAAAATCAAGGAAACAATTGGCCCATTGCTGGGAGAAAGTGGCAAGAAGGTGACAAGCAACATGGAGAAAGCAGAACTACTTAACTCATTTTTTGCATCTGTCTTTACACAAAAGGAAAAAAACAGTCCAACCTATCAAAAACAGCACCACAAAAAACAGATTAGGAACACAAGTTAAAATAGGAAAGAAAATGGTAAGTGAACACCTATCTACCCTAGATGAGTTCAAATCACCAGGACTAGGTGGATTACACCCCAAGGTTCTGAAGGAACTGGCAGATGAGATCTCAGAACCACTGAACTATATCTTTCAAAGATCCTGGAGCACAGGGGAACTGCCAGAGGATTGAAAAGAGCTGATATAGTTCCCATCTTCAAAAAAGGAAAAAAAATAGATCCAGGAAACTACAGAACTATCAGCCTGACATCAATACCAGGGAAGATTCTGTAAAAGATAATCAAACAACAAATCACCAAACACCTAGAAGCAAACCAAGTAATAACCAAAAGTCAACATCTGTTTGTCAAAAACAAATCATGCCAGACTAATCTTATTGCATTCTTTGACAAAGTGACAAAATTAGTGGAGCAGAGTAATGCTGTCCATATAATTTACTTGGACTTCAGTAAAGCATTTGATAAAGTAGACCATAACCTACTACTAGATAAAGTAGAAAAATGTGGGTTAGACAGCATCATCACCAGATGGATTCGTAACTGGCTGACCAACCGCATTCAACATGTAGTCCTCAATGGAACTGCATCTACATGGAGGGAAGTATGCAGTGGAGTACCCCAGGGCTCTGTTTTAGGCCCAGTACTCTTCAACATCTTCATCAATGACTTGGACGAGGATAGATGGGGAACTCATCAAATTTGCAGATGACACCAAGCTGGCAGGAATAGCCAACACTCCAGAAGATAGGCTCAAGATACAGAAGGATCTTGACAGACTTGAACGCTATCTAACAAAATGAAATTCAACAGTGAAAAAAGCAAGGTTCTACATTTAGGCAAGAAAAACAAAATACACAGGTACTGTATATGTGGTACCTTGCTCAATAGTAATAACTGTGAGAGGGCTCTTGGAGTCCTAGTGGACAACCATTTAGATATGAGCCAGCAGTGTGCAGCAGCTGCCAAAAAAGCCAACACATAAACAGAGGGACAGAATCAAGATCACATGAAGTATTAATACCACTTTAAAATGCCTTTGTAAGGCCATACTTGCAATATTGCATTCAGTTTTGGTTGCCATGATATAAAAAAGATGTAGAGACTCTAGAAAGAGTACAGAGAAGAGCAACAAAGATGATTAGGGGACTGGAGGCTAAAACATATGAAGAACGGTTGCAGGAATTGGGTATGTCTAGTTTAATAAAAAGAAGGACTAGGGGAGACATTATAGCAGTGTTCCAATATCTCAGTGGTTGACACAAAGAAGAGGGAGTCAAACTATTCTTCAGAGCACCTGAGGGTAGAACAGGAAGCAATGGATGGAAACTAATCAAGGAGAGAAGCAATTTAGAACTAAGGAGAAATGTCCTGATACTTAGAACAATTAATAAATGGAACAACTTGCCTGCAAGTTGTTAAGATGATGTTGGATAACTATTTTGTCTGAAGTGGTGTAGGGTTTTCTGCTTGGGCAGGGGGTTGGACTAGAAAACTTCCAAGGTCCCTACCAACTCTGTTATTCTATTCTATTCTAAGATCCATTATTGCTTATTCAACTTGTTGTTTAGTTATTCAATATTTCAATATATTGTTTTTATCACCATGTTCTACATAATACTACTAAGATATTATTAATCATATTTGTTACATTTAGCATATCCAAATTCATATTGAGTTCAGTAATTCTATATATTGTTTTTATGCCAGTCCCCATATTACTTAATAATACCATCTTTCATAAGATCATCCATCATATTTATTACATTTAACAAACTTATATATTTCTAATAATACCCTCGTTTATGTTAAATTAAGATCTTTCATTATTTGCTTATTCAATTTCTAATCCTTCATTTTTTAATTATTAAATGTTTTGATATGTTATTTTTATATCAATCATCATCTTCTGCATATCATATGTTTTAATACAAATAAAATATTGTTAATCATATTTATTACATTTTACAAATTCATATTGAATTATAATTTAATAATATCATTCTTCAAGTTTTAATTTCTCCTCTTATTATTGCTTCTCCTGACTACATAAAAAAATGTGTATTTTATTAATCCCCCTTTCTCAAAAT
Source organism: Pantherophis guttatus (assembly GCF_059756535.1). Taxonomy (NCBI): domain Eukaryota; kingdom Metazoa; phylum Chordata; class Lepidosauria; order Squamata; family Colubridae; genus Pantherophis; species Pantherophis guttatus. Next base: position 71,518,824 of record NC_142066.1, read on the forward strand.
CCCATCCCTCTATCTTTTTTTTGTTATGCCACTACTGTATTAAACATATTCCCTTTTCTAACCATCATCTCTTATCCACCTTAAAGCTCTGATTATTCTTTTCTTAGCTTGTCTCCCATATTCCTCTCTTGGATCTTTATTTCTATCTGTTCCCACATCTTGCCTACTCATTTTAAACTTTCCTCCCTTCTCTATCCTTTTCCATTGTCTAGTTCTCGAAATATCTACTCTTGCCCCTATCTTTCTCCCATAAAAATCTTCCTGTTTCCCCAGTTTATTTTTTAATTTCCTTAGAGTACTCTCCCTTGGTTTATGTCATCAATCCCTATTGTTTTTATTATTATCTCTTTTTTCCCCCTTGTTCCATTTGTTTGTTTGTCCCCTTTTTCTGTCTCCTCTTTCAGTTGGCTCCTCCTCTTCCTGGACATCTTGAACACTCACTGTCTCTTATATTATTATAATATTATTATATTATTATTTCCCAGCATTTCATCTATAATTTCCATTTTTTCCATAGTTTTCTGGTAGTGTCTTATCAGTGTCTCCTTTGTACTTTGAATTGCTGATGCCACCTCTTCCCAAATTCCATTCCATTCTTCTTGATGAAATGTCTCGTTGAGTTTTATTGAATCCCATTTTTGTCCAATAATCAAAAGACCATATGTTCAAACCTACAAACACTACTCAAAATGCTCAGTGTTCTTAATTCTTTATATTCCAGGCTTAATCTGCCTATTCTTCTGGAGAGCCCCTTAAATTTTCCAGCACCTCCTTAAATCTCTTATAAAATCCACTCTTATATTGTAATCTTCAGGGGTTTTCTCAGCAATTTCTTTCATATCATCACGTTTAAATCTCCAGTAGACAAACAAAATTTTGGGAATGTGTTGTTCTTCCTTTCATCAGCAGGTGGCACTCTTTAATTAAATTTCAATATTAAACCATTTTTCCAATTTTCCACAATGTAAAGATAATTTTAATTTTTGAGTGAATAATTCCAGTGTTTCAAGATGCCTTTCCATTAAAACATCTGTCCAATTTAAAAGTCCAATTTTCTGTATTTTTAGCAATTTTTCTGTCTTTTTTTCCCCTCTGATTCTGCGTCCTTCAATTTTAATATTTTTTCAAAGTGCCCAGTCGCTTGTCTATTAAATAATTGTGAACCCTTTTCCAAATTCTTTTTGGGATTTGAGAATTCAAATAAATAAAGTTCTTCTTACCCAGTTCCAAACTCTGTCCACTAACTTTTCTCCAGCACTGTGTTTAGATGGTTGTCCTCTCTCCCAGCTTTGTGGCAGACATCTTAGACTGCCTCTTCTTTCCATCATGGCATAGAAGGGAAAAAGCTCTGGGGCTCAAAAGGAGATTGTGATCTCTCCTGGGACCTCACAGGGCACCCCTCCTTAGCTTCACCGCCCCTACAGGGTGGTTTTGGCTCCTTTTGGAGGCTGCATACATGGATAAAACCAGCACAGGAATGGAGGTGACTGTTCTCTGTGACTGGAATTGCTGGGAGGCTCCACCCCTTCCAACAATGAAGTCTTGACTTCTGGTTGACGTTGTGGAGAGATTGGACATGAGGAGCGGGTCTCCGCACTCCCGTGCTGAGTTCTCCCTGTTGGTGGGCTCCAAAAGAAGCCACAGCCACCCTTGTAGGGGTGGTGAAGCAAAGAGGGTTGCCCTGGGAGGTCTCAGAAAGTCGCAACTCTCCTGTCTGACCCGGGGTTCTTTTTCCATCCCAGCCACGATGAGGAGAAGAGGCAGCCTAAAGATGGCTGCCATGAAGCTACAACAGCCGAGGAAGAACTAAAACTGGTGCTGGATCAAAGTAGGTGAACAGTGACTGGAACTGTGGGAGAGGATTCCTTTTCACATAAAACCTAATCCCAAGGAATAATTCAGAACTACTTGCTCAGAATTATTTGTTAAAGTGGTGATTAAGCATTCTGAGAAAAATACCAGACCAGAAGGAAAAGATTTTAAGAGAGAAAAACAATAAATCTCTAAAAATACAGAAAACTGGACTCCTAAACTGGAAAGACATGGTAATGAGAAGGCATTTTAAAATGCTTGAATTATTTACTTTAAAAATGTATCCTGCTTCTATAATTGAATTACAATTAAAATTAGGATCAAAATAACTAAAATTAGACTGACTAGTGGCAACACTGAAATTTAAGTTGAGACCACCACCTGCTGACAAAAGGAAAATATACAAGTCTGGGTATACTTATATGAAGGATTATGAAAATATTTACTGGGTTATATCTAACTACCCCATGACTACTGGAGACTCAAATATGAGAATAAGGAAGTTATTTAATTAAAATGACCCCTGAATGTTATGCGAGAAGATTGAATCTGTAAAGGGGTTGTAAAGAGGCTTTAGATAACTTCTGGGACTACTTAAACAAAACTGATTGATTACCTATGGAACACAAAGAACTGTGATTAGTGTACTTCTTGAAAGGTAATTTTAGATCTGACTAAATGGTTCTTGAACTACTGGACAAAAATGGGTTTAAAAAAAACAAAATAAGTTGCTTCATAAGGAAGAAATGAATGGAACTTTGAAGGAGATGGTGTTGATTTTCTGAAGCACAAAGGACATCATGAAGAAAGGATTTAAGGAGATTATGGAAAAAATGGAAAATACTATATGAGAGATGATGAGTAAAGATCTAGACACTAGTAAAGGGTGTCTAACAGAAGGAATGGAGGAAAAGATAGAACCAAAGAACCAGCAAACAAAAGAAGAAGACAAGGAGGAGATAATAATAAAAATAATAGTGATTGATGAATCAAACCAGGGGGAAAATATTTTAAGAGAGTTGAAAAGAGAATTGGAGATACAGGAAGATACTTTTGAATGGGAGAGAGGGGTTTGGTCAGATACTTTGGAAGCTAGGCAGTGGAAGAAGGTAGACATGTGAGAAATACTTAGTCTCAGGATCCTCGGGCAATGCAAAGAATCAAACACAACAAATCACCAACAGACGATGTTTTGCTTTGGGATGCTGGTTTACTTTCGTAGCTCCGAAAATGCTGCAGTCGTAGCGATCTAAAAACGGCGCTACAGGCGCGTAGCCTGTAGTGCCTTTATGCCTCCCCACCCAACAGCTGTGGGGCGTAGCCCACGCCATGCCCAACCGTGCCCCGGACCGGCGAATCAGCGGCGGCGGTGGATTTGCCGGCTTGGGATCCGCGTCCTTCTCGAAGCAGCGCGTCTGATCCCGATCAGCTGTGAGGGAGGCATTGCCTGCATCAGGAAACCACGGAAACGTGAAGCCCTACACCCGATGCACCCTGCACTACACCCATCCGCCTAACCCGGTGTACCGATCCCCCACCCTTGTGTGCATGAGTACTGGCACAGGAGTAACACAGCACCTGGCCGCCGTCCGCACTGCTGGCTATCCACTGCCAAGGACACAGATCGAGGGGTCGGCGATGAGTCCATTCGTGTCAAGCGTGAGGGCGGGCTCGACATGCAGCACCCCTTCACCAAGGTGTGGTCTGAAAGATATAAAGTAGACTCGTTAACCCCTGTTAACCCCCGTGGTCCGGTTTCATAGGGAACCTGCGATGAAACCGTCTCTGTAATTTATTAGCGTGGACGTCCTCCCCAGGTACCCAGGATGCCTCCTCTTCAGGGTATCCCTTCCATCGGACTAAATACTTGAGTCTCCCCCTGCTCAGTTTTGAGTCCAGTATGTCGTCAATCTCATAATGATCGTCCCTTACGGGCCCGGGACATGGAGGCCTATCTCTGACCTGTGTCACAGGTTTTAACAGGCTAACATGGAACACGGGGTGTATTTTTCCTAATAAAGGTGGGAGTTTCAGAACCACAGTGACTGGGTTTATTATCCGAAGTACAGGGAAAAGGCCTAGGTATTTCGGGTCCAGCTTCCGTTTTGGTACCTTCAGTTTGATATATTTAGTGGAAAGATATACCAAGTCCCCCACCTTGAGTGGAGCGATATGTGCCCGTTTCTTATCCGCCTGGGTTTATACACGGTAGCGGCCTCATCCAATGCCTCTCTAACCTGTGGCCATAGTGTGCGTATTTTATCCGCCCATTCCTGTGGATTTTGCTCGCCTTCAGGTGGGTCCTCTAACTCAGGTATTGCAATGAAATCATGACCTGAGACAATATGGAAAGGCGTAAGACCGGTGCTGCTATGTACCGCGTTGTTATATGCAACCTCGGCGAATGGCAGGAGACTAGACCACTCGGTTTGTTGATATGAGATATAACACCGAAGGTATCGTTCCACCATGGCGTTGGCTCTTTCAGCTGCACCATTGGTGCTAGGATGGAACGCCGAGCTGAGTCCTTGCGCTGAGCCTATGGCCTGTGTAAAGTTTCTCCAGAATCTAGCTGTGAATTGCAACCCCCTATTCAAAATGATACGACGAGGTACCCCATGTAACCAATAAACGTGTTGAATGAAAAGCTTTGCTAACTTCCTAGCCGATGGCAGTCCGCTGCAAGGGATGAAATGAGCCTGCTTCGAGAACAGATCTATCACAGTCCATATAACTGTGTGTCCATTACTTTCTGGCAACTCGACCACAAAAGCCATACCAATCTCATCCCAAGGCCTAATGGGATTGGCTACTGGTTGTAGTAAGCCGAGGGGTTTCCCTGGCCGGGGTTCTGACTTAGCACAGATGGTGCAGCTCGTGACATAAGCCTCCACATCAGCTCGCATACGTGGCCACCAGAATTGGCGCCGGGTCAGGTGTAGTGTTTTGAGGAACCCGAAGTGGCCGACAGTTTTGGCATCATGACATCTTTGTAAAACAGCCTGTCGCAGTACGCTAGGGATGTACATCTTATCTCCTTTCCAGGCTAGTCCGTTGTTGTATGTGAGAAGCTGTGTGTTATCCACCACCCATTTATCTTGCGCTGTGGCCTCCCGTACCGACTCCTCCCAACACCGTTGGACCTCTGTGCTGGACGCCGCCCTCCCCCCTTGGGCATTACCAGGGAGGATAGCCTGAACAACGTCATCCCATTTGCTATGGAACTGGGGCAACCGTGATGGCATGCAGCGAGGAGGAAGTTGTGGGGTTTTTTAGTCAAATTTTCATCTTGTATTTTAAAAGGGTCTGGGAGGGGGGAAGGGGTTTTTAAGGGGACCCGGGAAGGGGGGAGGGGGTTGTAGAGATGGACCGGGGGGGTCCATATAGCTACTGTGCGGGGTGGTGGGTTGGTTGGGCACAGCAGAGGAGGCAAGAAGGGTAATCTAACCGGGGCTCCGGGTGGCGAAAAAAAGGGCAGTTCCATCAATGTGATAAGTGGGAGGGGCAGGTATGGCGGATGCAGGGGGCCACATCAAGTGTTGGGGGTGCGCATGAGCTGTCTCCGAGCGATTGTGCACTCCAGCCCCCAATGCGCAACTCGTGTCCTGGGTTGCGCAGAGTTTCAGGCCCAGGGTCCGCGGCTGATGTTGTGTAATGCCAGGTCAGTGGTTAATAAAGCCCCCCTCATTTGTGATCTTATTTCAGAGGGGGGTGCGGACCTGGCAGGTATTACAGAGACCTGGTTGGGCCAAGAGGGGGGGTCCCCCTCATCGAAATGTGCCCGCCAGGTTTCCATGCATTTTATCAGCCAAGGGCCCAGGGGAGGGGTGGGAGAGTGGCGGTGATTATTAGGGAAAGTCTTTGTCCGAGGGAGACCACTGTTCCTCAGATAGCTGGATGTGAGTCCCTTTGTATGAAGTGGGGCCGTGGGGTGCAGATGGGTTTGCTGACCATGTACCTGGCTACCTGCCACATGGCAGCGACCCTGCCTGAGCTACTCGACGTCATTGCCGGGGTGGCGGTTGATACCCCCAGACTTATTGTCATGGGGGATTTCAACCTCCCATCTGTGGGTGAGGCGTCAGAGGTGGCTCGGGAGTTCATGGCTTCCATGAAGGCCATGGACCTGACCCAGGTAGTTCAAGGCCCCACTCACATAGGGGGACACACTCTGAACTTGATTTTTTATCTCTGGTCAGTGGTTGAATGATCTTGGTAGAGAGGATCTAGACATCAAACCCTTGTCATGGACAGATCATTCGCTCCTCCACCTGGACTTTCCTACCACTTTCCCCCACTGCAGGGAGATGGAACCGACCAGATGGTTCCGTCCCAGGCGCCTGATGGACCCCGAAAGGTTCCTGACGGAGCTTGGGCCGTTTCCTGAGACTCTGACACACGACTCGACTGAAGAGCTGGTGGCCGCCTGGGAAAGGGTGGCCACTGGACCGCGTCGTGCCTTTGCGGCCTCTGACCCGATGCCTATCTCAATTGGCTCCTTGGTTCTCTGAGGAGCTGAGAGAGATGAAGCGTCGGAAAAGATACCTAGAGAGCATTTGGAGGACTAGTTAATCCGATTCCGACCGGACACAGGTGAGGTCTTATATCAAGACCTACTTAGTGGTGATAAAAGTGGCAAAATCTAACAATTTTTCTGCTCTTATCGCATCTGCAGAGAACCGCCCAGCCGCCCTGTTTAGGGTGACCCACTCCCTTCTTCGGGGGGGGAGTGCAGGAAGATCCCTTGCAGGGTCGTGCTGAGGATTTTGTGCAATTCCTGCACGATAAAGTCGCTCGGATTCGGGATGGCTTGGACTCCGATTGGATGAGTCCATGGGAGGAGACGAGGGCAGGCCTTGAGAATGTTATCTGGGAGGAGTTTGATCCTGTGGCTCCCGAGGATGTGGACAGGGTTCTGGGTAATATTAGTGCCGCCACATGTTTATTAGACCCGTGTCCCTCCTGGTTAGTACTGGCCTCCCGGGAGGTTACACGAGGCTGGCTCCAGGGGATTATAACTGCTTCTCTGAGCAAGGGTGCCTTTCCTGCCGCCTTGAAAGAGGCAGTAGTGAGGCCCCTCCTCAAGAAGCCTTCCCTGGACCCGGCTGAATTAGCCAACTACCATCCGGTCTCCAACCTTCGTTTTGTGGCGAAGATTGTTGAGAGCGTGGTGGCACCACAGCTTCTCCGACACCTGGATGAAGCTATCTATCTGGACCCGTGCCAGTCGGGCTTCAGGCAGGGGTACAGCACAGAAACGGCATTGGTCACATTGGTGGATGATCTCTGGAGGGCTCGGGACAGGGGTTGCTCCTCTGTCCTAGTCCTATTAGATCTCTCAGCGGCTTTTGATACCATCGACCATGGTATCATGCTGCAGCGGTTAAGGGAGTTAGGAATAGGGGGCACCATTCTGCGGTGGTTCTCCTCCTTCCTCTCCGATTGCTCGCAGTTTGTGTTGGCAGGGGGACAGAGGTCAACCTCGAGGCATCTCGCATGGGTCGGTCCTCTCGCCCCTCCTGTTCAACATTTATGTGAAGCCGCTGGGTGAGATCATCTGTGGTTTTGGGGTGAAGTGTCATCTGTACGCTGACGACACTCAGCTGTACATCTCCACCCCAGACCACCTCAACGATGCCCTTGATGTGATGTCTCGCTGCCTGGAGGCCGTGCGGGTCTGGATGGGGAGGAACAGGCTCAGACTCAACACTTCCAAGACCGAGTGGTCGTGGCTTCCGGCGTCCTGATATAGTCAGCAGGTGCCATCGCTGACTATTGGGGGTGAATCTTTGTCCCTCACAGAGAGGGCTTGCAATCTGGGTGTCCTCCTGGACGCACGGCTGTCTTTAGAAGAGCATATGACGGCCGTGGCCAGGGGGGCCTTTTATCAGGTCCGCCTGATTCACCAGTTGCAGCCCTTTCTGGACCGGGACGCCCTGTGCACAGTCACTCACACCCTTGTTACTTCCCGGTTGGACTACTGTAATGCTCTCTACATGGGGCACCTCTTGAAGAGCACTCGGAGGCTCCAACTGGTCCAGAATGCGGCCACACGGGTGGTTATGGGTGCAACCCGTTGTGCCCATGTGACACCCCTCCTGCGCGAGCTGCACTGGCTCCCAGTGGTCTTCCGGGTGTGATTCAACGCTTACAGCGTTTAGATCACGGAAATCGACACATAAGCGAAGGCCCCCATCCTTTTTCTCTCGAAACAGGACTGGGGCAGCCATATGGGCTCTGCTGGGTTGGATAAACCCCCGGGCTAGATTTTTATCTATATATTTATGCAGTTCGTCTACCTCTCTTGGTGTCATTGCATACATTCGTGGTTTAGGTAACTTCGCACCAGGTACAAGTTCTATAGCACAATCTGTCCTATGGTGGGGTGGCAATATATCACATTCCTCCTCGTCAAACACAGCTGCCAGATCCGCATATACATCAGGCACCCCAGGCGGCAAGGGTTTCGCCCCATGTTTATCCCCTTCAGCCACCTGACCGGAGGGTTCTGGAGCGCTTGGTTCAGGGCCTAGTTCAAGGCGGAGTTTGCGGTATCCTCCTTCCCACCAGATAGTTGGTTTCCATTTGTCCAGCCATGCTAACCCCAAGATGACGGGCTTGATCATGACGTCCACCACCACGAACCTGAGACACTCTCTATGCTCTCCTATTCTCAATTGCACTGTTTCTGTGACATGTGTAGCAGGAGCCCCCCCAGTGTCAACCCGTCCACCTGTTCAAACTTAATAGGGGACCGCAACGGATGTAACCGTAAACCTAACTGTGTTGCTAATGCTCGTCTCATCAAGCAACGAGTACAGCCAGAGTCGATTAGCGCTCCCTGCTGTACATCCAGATCCCGACGTGTATTCTCTAACATAATCGGGATCAGGAATGGCCGAACGGGAGCACTCACCATCGGATCCCTATTGCTGTCCTCCTCGTCGCTATCCCCTTCTACTACAAATGCCTCACCAGTGCTGGAACGCTCCGCAGGCTCGAGTGGTGATGTATTGTTACTGGACTGCCGAGCCTGGGCCATGACCTTAGACCATTCTGGCGTCATCCGTTGGCATTCACGACCCTTCCCCACGGTCGCAGGTGTCCAGTTTGCAGGTTGTTGAGAAGGTGGAAGGGGACAGTCCAAAGCCCTGTGGCCTACTTGACTGCATCGGAAACAACGAAACATCGGCCTACAAGCGGAGTCTCCGGGTGCTGCAGGAATGCTTCCTTGGTTGGGCGCAGGCCGCTCTGGAATCTTCCTCAACTGGGCTGGTGGTCCTGCACTGCTCCTGATGCGGAACTCTTTCAACCCCATATCCAGTTCTATGGCCGCCCGAAACCATTCCGGCAGATGTGGTGGCAGCCCTTGATATACGCATGCCTGTCTCAAGTCCCGGTCTAGTCCCAAATGAAACTGATGCACAAACATGCGTTCGGGCCAAGCCCGCAACCACCCAGCGATGGATCGGAATTCCTTAATGTAGTCCTTTGCAGGACGGCCCTTTTGTCTCAAGGACACTAGCTCTCCTTCGGCCTGTTGCGTTCTAGAATCATCCTCAAACTGGGCCCAGAGGCCCTCTAGAAAAAGGCCAACATCGGTTAACTCACAGGCGTGGTCACTGTGTAGGTCCGCCACCCAATCAGCAGCCTCCCCCATCATAATGGTGGTGATGGCGACCACCATTGACCACTGGGATGGGTAGAACCGGCCATAGAGGTCCATATAACTAATGGCTTGGCTTAGAAAAATTGCCACTCGGTCCGAACTCCCATCGAATATTGCGTGGAACGGGGGTGGGCCCCACTTAGGCTGGGGCCCCCATGGGCCCGATGTCCAGGGTGGTACGGACCCGGGCTGACCGGCTGGTGTGCCTCTGGGGCCCTGTGAGGGCAACCTCTGCCCTGGGTCAGTCCAATGCCCATCCTGTGCGGGCCGACCCCTGTCATCCGGGCAAGTCCTTGACCTGTCCTGGGCATCTGTAGGAGGGAGAATCTCACATCTCTGTCCAGCTGTCCCTCGGTCCACCCTCAATTTAGGGCTGGCCAGACGGAAACGGGTATCTGCTGTAGAAGCCCCCAATGAATAGCCAATAAATAGATGTAGACAGAGATAAAGATCCAGGAGAGGCATATGGGAGGCAAGTGAAAAAAAAGCATAGCAACTAAAGTACTAAAGCGGGCAAGAGATGATGGATAAAAAGGAAATGATTTCTCTCTTTTTTAATGTTTTGATTTGCTTTTCTTTTTCTCTTTCTTTCCCTTCTTTTCTAGAATGGTGGCATGGTTAGAAGTTAGGTAGAAATAAGAGAAGGGGAAAACATTTGTATAAACATACCTCTATATAATGGAATAAAAGTAACAATAAAATGGGGAACGAGATTGAATGATGATATTATTAAGTACGTTTTAATAATATTGTAATTGGCATTAGAATAATATATTGAAACATTGAGCAATTAAATAATGAAAATTCCTTGGTTGTCCTTTATTATAGTAACCCATCACCACAAAGTTGTTTAATGGAAAGAAATATCTATCTCATTTTTAACAACACAAATCTTGGACCAATCTAATGATGTAGTGTGCCTTTGTAGGGATGTGGAATTATACTATTTTGCAGTTAACTTTTGGGAGAAGACATTGGTCACATATATATTCTATCTAGATTCTCAACTAAACTAAATCTATATATATTAAATAATAGTAATAGCTTTATAGTGTATGAGAGAAACCTTTTTTTAAAAAAAGATTGCCTTTAAATTCTTCCATTTTTAAGTTCTTTTATTAGGAACCATTGAGAAATAGGATTGTGTACTCTTCTAAATAACCCAAAATAAGTGCTTCAGGTCTTGAATGAATTCTGAAATTAATGTAACTTCTGCGCAGAACTAAAAAAAATGCTGCTTTACAAAGTGAAAACTAATGTGATTAACTACTTGAGGATGAGGTTGTATGTTAGGTATATTTTTTTTTAATTTGGGGCAGTTGAATTGTAATCTGGCATTGGAAGACATTGTCATCAATCTGTTGCCGTGGGATACACTAGGATCACTTTTTGCTTACCTTAAAATACATTCTCAGCAGTGAGAAAGGTTTTTGTTAGGTTTGTCCATCCCAAGCAATTAATGGACCCTGTTGGGTTCCAAGGCAGTTTGGATTTCTTTCCTAAGGATCTGGCTGAAACCTTGGCTATAGCCTGGAAGAGGCATGTCACAGGTTCTTTTACATATACTCATGTTCTTATGTAAAACACACACAAGCACTCAAAGGCTAGTATTCACTGTTCATTACTCCACTCTTTCTCACTTCTACACTTCCTGTTACTCATTACAACTCATTGTGAGGTTTACTGCTACAGAGCAGTATCTTTTTCTATCTGCTTTATGCAGTGTCACAAATACAGAGACCTTGTCTCCCCCACCTTTCTGCTCAGCTTTTATAGTTAACAGCTGCTAAGATGGCTAGGGAGAGTCCTTAAATGGACAGGGGAACAGCAGTACAGGTGCTGGCCATTTTGTATGCAGTCCTCTCACAAGGCTCAACTGAGGCCTTGGACTGAATTGCTCTTTTGTGGCTTCTCTCTATGTACCAGTCCCAAGGTGCTTATTGATTTTTCCAAAGAGCTACAGGAGATGAAATGTTAGTATTGCCTGGAGCACTGCTGAAGTGCTCCTTGGTCTTTTAGTGGCTATTGACATTGTTAATCAAAGTATCATTCTGGACTGTTATCTGACCAAATGTATCTGATCAAACACAAATAAGAACCAATATTTGGGCCTACATCATGGCAATAAGGACAGCAAAACAGCTATTTCTCTGCCCTTATTCCATGCGCCAAAAGTGATCCAGCAACCCTGTTTAGGGTGACCTGTTCCATATTAGGGGAACTGTGCTAGAGGATCATCTGCAGGACTGTAATGAGGACTATCCATGTTGCCTGACATATATGTGGACCAGTTTTAATCTGGTTTCGGATTAGTATGGAGAAAACCATGGTTGCTGATGGCCTTTGGCAGCTCTGGGCTGAGGGTATTATATCCATGCTAGTGCTCCTTGGTCTTTTAGTGGCTATTGACATTGTTAATCAAAGTATCATTCTGGACTGGTTGTGGTAGTTAAGAGTGAGCAGTATTGTGCTCCAGTGGTTCACATCATTCCACAATGGTCTGTTCCAGCTGATGGTGATGGTGAAACTAAATGTGAAATATTTGTGTGTGGGTTGTATCAAGGCTTGACTCTCTCCCCTGTCTGTTTAAACCATTGAGTTCAGAGTTTGGTATCAACAAGACCTGGGATTCTCTTATATATGTATAGTATGCTAATTCAAGTAAGGTAAGGATGCTTTCTAAATTGTAAGTAGCAATTGCTCACATGCATTGTTTAAATAGCTACTTACAAAATAGGTTTCATTTGTCCTTCAAATTCTGAAAGTGAATATTTTTAACCTGATCCCCCATGGCCAACATGGGTGGAACATTATATGTGATCTCAGTCAGATTCTATTAACTGATCAATCAACCTTTGCATGTAAGTGACCAATGGCATGGCAAGAATGGAAATAAAGGGCATTGTGTGTAATCCTGGTGGTGAAGTTTCGTCTTTCACCTGAATCATGTTATCTAGCAGCATTCACAATAGTGGTTAAAAAACATCTGAAGAGCCACAAGTTCCTCTTACCTAGCATACATTAATATATATAGAAAGCTTATGACTGTGAATTAATGTGACAACTGAAAGCATTTCTGCCAGGCTCAGAACTTAATTTGTGTTTTTGTAGTTCATGAACTATATGAATGAACTATGTCGAAGTATAGTATTGTAGAATGTAAAACCTTCAGTTTAAAGGAAAAGTTAAGATGCTTATGGGTCCAATCACACACTCAAAAGCATGTAAATTATAAATTAAGCCATCAGCCTCATCACATAAGTAACCACATTGTATAATTGTGGTATGCAAAGCTTTGAAGAAGTCATAAAAATTTGATAAGACTAATAGAATTCCTCTGGAAGAGACAGAATAATTCAGATCTCTCAGCTTGCCATTTCCTTCAGCTTGATATCACTGTGACGTTTACCAAATGTGATATTCTACCAAATTTTCTGAGCATAATGTGCTGCTTTAACAGCTGTGGAACACAACTGTAAAATAAAAGAGTCATGTTACTTCAGTATTCTTTTTCTAGTGTTTAATCTACCATCACATTTTCCTGTGATATGATGATACTTCATAACAACACTATGTGTAGAACAATAACAATGATTGTATCCAGGCTACAGACAAAACTCTTTGCAAATCAGTTTGTACTCATAAATGAAACATTCTGCATAACTTAGCAACATTATAAAAAACTGAACTGAACTGAAAGAAAAATGTTCCTTGTCTTCCTGAATGTTTCATCAGCCTTTAGTCTAATATTTGCTTCAATTATGTATTCTTTCAAAGTAGTTGGTGGTATAATAAGCCAAATACCCAATACTTTCATGCTGCAATGGTGAAAGTCTGGCTCCTGAATCCAAGTTTTCTGATTTATTTCTGGCATGAACCTTTGACATATTAACAACAATCTTATGACAGTATAAGTAATATAAAACAAACTACAATGTGATTTTATTTTTAAAAAACATAAAATAAAGTTTTGCACAATCATGCTTTTAGCAGAAGTATCAAAACTGCTCAAATTCTATTATTTGTATGATTTTCGTCCATATCTACTCTTTCAATTCCAATCACTGATATTAATACTGTGCTTATAGGTCAGAAACTATTTTAGGCACGTGCTTCTTGCTCATCTCACAAAGTGGCAACCAAGAAATTTGCCCTGTCTATTGCAATTAAAGGTGCTGATAGATTGGAAAAGGTCACAGCAAATACACAGAATGAATGGTTAATGCAGCTATAAATAATGCTGAGTTATGTTTAGATGCCTTTCTTCATTAAAAAGGACAAAGCACTGCAATATCTGTCATATGCTAAGCCTCATACATAAATAACTTAAATTTAATGAAATGTATTTTTAGTAATTGAGAGCTATTGTTATGTTGAAATGCACAGACACAAGATTGTGTCATGGCCAGTATCACTTAGTAACTGTGTGAACTTGAAAGCTGAAATAGAACAGGTGGCTACTGAGCCATTTCTAAATAACTGGATAGTTAGTCTGAATGCAATGTCAAATGATATGTTTAAGTTTTTGTTGCAATTGGATCAAGATGATGAATAAGTAAGAATGGTTTTGTCAAGTTAAATGTCTAACTTATTTATATTCCAACCCCTCACAGTCCTGCAAGGGTTAACGTAATCACACATCCCATCACTTCCACAATCCCACCTTACCTCTAACTCCTCCCCCTGGGTATAAGAGGTCTCCCCACGAGGCCATCCAGCAGTTCCAGATGTGTACCTGTAAGAGAAGGACAAAAGGTCAGTTGCTATTACATGAATGGGCCTAGGATCAATCCAGGCCTACAATAAAAGAATTCCTAGAAGAAACTACTTTGTCTTGTGAGTTATTGGGCTAGATCCATCCCTTCAACAGCTGGTAGCAGAGGATGGTTGCCCATCATTCTGAATAATGACTGAACCAGCTGTTTATTCTGAAAAGAAGAACAGAATAAACACAAGAGCTTTCGCTAGACAAATGGATGCACAACTAACACCTGGAGGTGCCACAGCAAGAGCCACACTGACTGAGAGTGAGCAGGACGATGATCTGAACTCACTACCCAGGAATGAGAGACAACATGAGAAAGCAAGCGACCGCGAACGAGAAGCATCGCAAAAAGGAGACGAACTCAGACTATCAATACTAAAACTAATGGAGATGCCTACCAGCGAAGAAAACTTCATCGCAAACCTTCTCGGAAACCGTGGAGCAGCGATCGAGGTCCCAGAACCGACCCAAGGAACCACCACTCCGGTAAGAGACAGGCCAGCTCAGTCGGATGACCTAGAGCCAGCCGAATCCATTTTTGCGCCCTTTTCCTGGCGGTCATCTTGGAATGGCCAGCAACCAATAGGGAGCCGGGATTCAAATCCAATGGCGCAAACTAACCAGAACCCCAAAACAAATGGCGAACAACAAGGAGACAACAACAAGGAACAAATCCAAAACAACAAGAACTCGCCTACCAAGCTCGAGATAGAGAAGGCCATAGAAACACTAGCGGCAGCATTCGGCCCCGCTTTCAGGCCTCCCGCGCAAACCGCAAACCGCAAACCGCAAAGAGAACCCAGAAAGGTAAGGGACTGACGAGGGAACAACCACCACCTACAACGATCACCGATCAACAGTGGACACCACACCGCTCCCACGACGAACAACGAATGCACCGCACTACCTACCACCAACCCAAGACCCAACAGAAGAGGATCAAGCCAGATACTCACTGATCCTGCAACCTCCACCGGGCTTCCCTGCTCGCCCTGGAACCAGCACCCATGGATTGGGGCCTACCGCCGCTGCCGCCACCGCCATGCCGCTGAATCCCTGGAGGCCTCACTCAGCAACTGCGATGTTTCAGTGCAATCCATCGATGCCCAAAGGAGAACTGGATGCCAAGAGCAACTCCGGACATTCAGCGCCCAGCCCATGTACTCCAGGGGTGGATCTGACCTCCCTCCAGCAGGCCTGGGCCTAGGCCTAGGAGCCACAGTCATGAGCTCCTCATCCGACGACTTCCAGCATGAAATGAGCTTCGCGCATGCTCAATATTCACCTGCAAGGAGAGAAGAAAAAAAAAGCGACTGTCTGTTTTTTCAACATAAGCTCAAGCATCCCATTGCCATACTGTGAGTTCACTCATATCCAGGACCATGGACAATTGCTTCCTGTAAGTAATAACCCACACAATACTGGAACATTACCAAATAATTTTTCCAAACTACAGGTAGATGGAAAAAATCTATTAGAATGGAGCCAGCAACTACAAATGGTTTTTATGAGGGAAAATGTACTTTTCTTAATTTCCAAACCTCCCAAAAAGCCTTGGTCATTTGAGATTGATTGTATCCATCACAAAGCATTTTGTTTATTGTTAACTAGTATTTCACCCACTATGTACCCTAGCATAGGTAACAACCTGACCGTGTACGAGGTTATGCAAAAATTATATGGTTTATTCTACAGCCAGAGCAGAGCAACCACCACAAGAATATCCAGAGACTTTCATTCTGCCAGGCTCAGGCCAGGGGTCACCAAGAGCGAGCATTTGTTAAAGCTCAATGCTATCAGGGCTGAATTGCTACAGAGGGGGGAAGCAATCACCGAAGAAAGCATGATGAGCATAATTATAAATTCATTAGATTCTAGCTGGGACAATTTTGTGACACAACTAGATAGTCTTAGTATAGAACATTTATCTTTAGACACACTTACCAATCACTTAATTGCAGAAGATAACCTAAGGAGGGACACAATCTATCCAGGAGAGATCCTAGACCTGCCAAGAGGGTTGAGTTCCAGGATAGGGCAAAGGGTACTCCAGAATGTTTTTCTTGTGGTTCCAAGAACCATTTAAAAAGGGATTGCCCCAGAAACAATAGGGACAGGGGATACAATGATCGCAGAGGGAGACAGTCACCAGACTGCAGGCCCTTTAGGGAACGAGGGCGTGGGTGGTCTCCCAATGCCAGGTGAAACAGTGAGCGTAGGGACAGCTCCAGGGACAGTAACCCAGGGTCCATGTACGGTTTCAGATATGGGAAGCCAAACTCCAGACAAAAAATAAGTGAGAACATGTGGCTCTTAGACTCAGGAGCCACAAACCACACCACATGCAACTCAAAGTTATTCATTTCCCTCACAGAGACAGATATCGAGATAAGGGTGGCCAACCAGAGCAGTGCCAAAGTAATAGGGAAGGGAAGCGTGCATATCCCAGGAATAGGAGAAATAGAAGGGGTGTTATATGTGCCAGAAATACCATATAATGTACTAGCCACCACAAAACTTACACAGGACACTGACAACGAGGTAATGTTCAAAGAAGGCAGAGCTTACATATCCAATCAAGTGAAAAAGGTTGGGGAGGTAACCATACATGATGGTCTACCCTACTTTACACCTAACGAGAGTAACGAAGGAAGTGTAAACACAAACACTGTTAGTGAGAAAAAGGGAAACACAGAAACAAAAGGGATACACCAGAGGGCAACTAATTGTAAGTCACCAGGTAAAAATATGGTATCTATGGGAAAGCCCATCCATGCCCATCTTCTTCATAGGAGACTAGGGCATATCAGTTTCCCAGTTGTTAAGAAAATGTTGGAATGTACCGAGGGTTTAAAAGTAAAGGACTGTGAGAATTACTTAGAGTGCTCCGTTTGTAAGTGCTCAAAAATTAAGGTCAAAGCAAGGCCAAAGAAGTCAGAGTGGACTACTGACTCTATCTTCCAATTGGTATACATGGACCTGGTAGGGCCATTGAAGCCATCCATTAGGTATAGGAAGAGGTTTTTCCTAACCATTGTGGACAATTGTAGTAGGTATGGTTATGTATATTCACTCAGACATAAAAACGAAGCATTTTAAATATTCAAAGAATTCTACAAAAGGGTGGACTTACAACATGACACCAAAATCAAACAAATAATGACTGACCGAGGCTCAGAGTTCATGGCCAG
Source organism: Pantherophis guttatus (assembly GCF_059756535.1). NCBI lineage: Eukaryota > Metazoa > Chordata > Lepidosauria > Squamata > Colubridae > Pantherophis > Pantherophis guttatus. The sequence continues at coordinate 71,536,261 of NC_142066.1, forward strand.
AGACTTTACGAGATGGTTAAGAGAACAGGGCATAATACATTACACTTCTTCACCTTTTTCCTCTTTTCAAAATGGAGTCATAGAACGGAAAAATGGCATGCTCCAAACAATGATGAGGTGTGTCCTAGAAGATGCAGGGATGGGCCAATCATTCTGGTCAAAAGCATTACATTACTCAAACTATACACTGAACAGATTATGGTCTAGTTCAATTAATAAGACCCCATATGAGATGATGCATAAAAGGAAACCTAACTTAGCCCACCTGCATATATTTGGTGCCCTGGCGGACGTTCAGATCCCCAGACAATTAAGAAAAAAGGGAGAAAAGATATCCAAAAGATTAAGGTTCATGGGGTATGAACCAGGAACAAAAGGTTTCAGGTTCATAGATTGCAATAACAAATTTATTGTGTCGAGATCTGAGGACTTTCATGAACACTCCAACTGGTCAAGGCTAAACTCCAATGAAATTTTCCCTGGTGGAGATACCCACTCACGTAAACAAAAGGATGAGGAACTGATCATTGAAAAAGCAAAGGGAACCAAAGCACACAAGCCTAAACACCACGAACTAAGGGCCGGGGAATGGAAGAAAGGGCACCCCACCTTGAACTTAGATAGTCTCACTGACAAAGAGGCTGAGTGCATGCATGAAGCAGACAAGCCACCTAGTAGACCAGTCAGAGAAAGCAGAAATAGATTACCAAAGAGATTTGAGGACTATGTCATGCCTATACGAACAAATAATGCCACGCCCAGCTCCTATGAAGAGATACTCAACCTTCCACAAGAAGAGAAAGAAAAGTGGGAACAAGCTATGGAAAGAGAAATGAAGAGCCTCAGAGACATGCAAGTGTACTCACCAGCCCAGGCACCAGAAAACAAAAAACCCATTGGGACCAAGTGGGTATACAAAATCAAAACACTAGAAAACAACGAAATGCTGTACAAAGCAAGACTAGTAGCACAAGGCTTTGCCCAAAGGTATCCAGAGGATTACACAGACAGCTACTCACCCACAGTCAGGGCTGAGAGCGTCAAGAGCGCCCTAATGATAGCCACCATTTTAGGATTAGAGGTGTTTCAATTCGATGTACAAACTGCATACCTTCATGCAGAATTGGAGAAAGAAATTTACGTCAGGGCCCCACCGGGATATGATAAAAGAAAAGACAACACATGGCTTCTGAATAAAAGTTTATATGGACTCAAATAATCAGGCAAAAGATGATACAATTGTCTGGCCAAGGGCCTCAACTCTATGGGCTTCACCTACACTTCAGCTGATAAATGCTTCTTCATAAAGAGAGAAAAAGAATCATTTGAAGGCATCCTTGTCTACATGGATGACATCTTATACATAAGGAAGCAAAAAACCAAATGTGACAAGTTTGTCACCGAGTTAAGGATTCATTTCTCATTAAAATCACTAGGAAAAATAGACAAATACCTAGGGATTCAAGTGACCAAAACTGATAGAAGTTTCCGGCTCTCACAAAAGAAGAAAATCTCAGAACTTTTATCAAAATGTAATATGTCAGAGGCAAAACCCAGTGAAACCCCCATGCAATCAGACTTTCTAAAAAATATGTACAATGAAGCTGAACCCTTCACTGACAACAAACTATACAGGTCTACCATAGGGTCACTACTATACATAGCTAATTGGACAAGACCAGACATTGCTCTAGCTGTCAACTCACTATCCAGACATGTGAGTAAACCCACAACTTTCCATTGGGATGCCATAAAAAGGTTGCCCAGATACTTAAAATATATGCCTTGAACCAGACTTGTCCACAAAACCAAAACTATCTTGTTATGCGGACGCTGATTGGACGGGAGATATCAAAAGTAAGAAAAGCACCTCCGGATACGTACTTTTTCTCAACAACAGCCCAATACATTGGTACACAGGGAAACAAAAACTAGTAGCCACCTCCACCACCGAGGCAGAATTCGTTTGCTTGTCTAAGGCTGCAAATAACCTAATCTGGTTTGATGATTTACTCAGCGATATTTAGACCAAACCATCATACCCAATAATCATTCACGAGGACAATAAAGCAGCCATTGAAATATCAAAAGCTGATGCCGTTGGCCAACGATCAAGGCACATCGATATTAAGTATAAACATGTCAGGCAGTTCTCAGAGATAGGGTTCATTAAGGCCATACACTGCGACACAGAAGAGCAAACAGCAGATATCTCACCAAACCTTTACCTCACAAACAACATGCATACCTCATGTCAAAAATATGTGTTTATATGTGTTTAAATCATGTAATTCTGTGTATGTTAACATATATGTATGTAACTGCCATCAGTTAGACATTTAGAGGGGGTTTTGTCAAGTTAAATGTCTAACTTATTTATATTCCAACCCCTCACAGTCCTGCAAGGGTTAACGTAACCACACATCCCATCACTCCCACAATCCTACCCTACCTCTAACTCCTCCCCCTGGGTATAAGAGGTCTCCCCACAAGGCCATCCAGCAGTTCCAGATGTGTACCTGTAAGAGAAGGACAAAAGGTCAGTTGCTATTACATGAATGGGCCTAGGATCAATCCAGGCCTACAATAAAATAATTCCTAGAAGAAATACTTTGTCTTGTGAGTTATTGGGCTAGATCCATCCCTTCAACAGGTAATAAAACAAAAATCAGCAATAAGGCACAATAAAGCAATAGAACTAAGATGAAAGAATCAATCTGTTAAAATACAGCACCATTTAAGGGAGATTGTCATTCTGGTCAGATAATAAATTGTGGAGATAAAATAAGTCTGGATCATAAATCTGACTAAATAGGGAGGTATAAAGTTTGCAAAATAGCACAATAAAAGCACAATATCAAAAAGAATGAACTGTACATTCAAGGCTCTCTGACCATATAGCTAAACTAGGTTACATATGGTAATTTCTTAAATTCCCTTCCAATGCAACTGATTAAATCTGTTAATAATAAGATACTTCTAAGTTTTGCCACCATGAAGTTGGGCAGATATGTAAAAATGACTTTCTGAAATATGTCTCATGAAAGCTAGAAAAGTCTAATTAGTGTCAGATTAGCCTGAACAAAATAAAACACTAGTAAAGTTTCCTGGAGAATCAATAATAATTCAGCTTTTATTGGAGTATCTTTTCTATGTTGTAAACAAACTGTCACTTTATGTCACTGGAGACGTCGGTGACCATTCATCCAGTCAGCAAGAGTAATCTCAATGACTCATGACCAACTAATGCCTGATGTGGAAATGTAAGGATACGGATAAATAATAGCTTTGAGTTACATAGTATTTTGTCATAAAATAAGTGTGTTTCTCAGATTTTATTTCTAGACAATTTTTATTGTTCTATGACATAAGAAGTTCTATTTTAACACAAAACTAATTATCTAACCCAATCTGATTTATTTCTATCCAAAATCGGCTATTTTGTTATTCAACATTTGGTATAACCCCCAAAAATATCAAATAAAATAAAAAATAATAAAATAGAATAAAATAACACATTTTCCATGACAGTTCAACCCTACTATTTCACTCTTTTGTTTTTACATGTATTCAGTTACTCTTGTCTTTTTCTTTTGCCTCTTTCTATTAACTCTTCAGGAAGGTGCTGAAGACCTGGTTCTGCCAGTGAGCCTGGGGAATCCAGAGCGAGATGGAGCCCATTAAATGGCTTGTGTGATGTGTGGTCGCTGGGGTGGGGGGCTATTAAAGGTAAAGGTAAAGGTTCCCCTCACACATATGTGCTGGGAGTCCCTGTGTATGATGAAGTGGGAAACTTAAATAGACAGAAAAGACATGTGGATACATCTTTCATAGGGAGAGTCAAAGTGGGTGGCAATCAACCTACGTGGGGAGAAGAGGAATGGCCTGCTGAACGAATTATACAGGTTTATGGACCAGCAACCTGGGCAGAGGATGGTTTGTATGGCTATCGAACACCTATATACCTCCTTAACCGGCTGATTCGACTACAGGCAGTTGTTGAGATAATCACCAATGAAACAGTAAAAGGCCTAACTCAATTGGCTAGGGAAAGTGTGAAGTCAAGGACTTATATTATGCAGAATAGGTTGGCTTTAGATTATTTGCTTGCTAAGGAGGGTAGAGTGTGTGGAAAATTTAATCTAACCAATTGTTGTATCGAAATAGATGAAAGTGGCAAAGTCATTAAGGAAATTACTGATAAAATGGTCAAAGTAGCTCATGTTCCGGTACAGACATGGAGAGGATTAAACCTGAAGGATATGTTTTCCGGGTGGTGGCCAAAACTGCCTGGATTACAAGCAATTGTAGGTTTAATTGGACTAATAGCTGCAGGTTGTGTTATACTGCCATGTATTTTACCCATTTTTGTTAAAACTATTTCGAACAGTCTATCCTTATTGGTAGAAAGAAGGGCAACGGCTCAGGTGATGGCTATGTGGGCTTATCAAGAACTCCAACCCAGCCAACCTGGAGAACCTGAATACGTGACTCTTCTGGATGTGTCAGATGAGCCACGAAGGGGGGAGTGAAGAGGTTAAATGTTCAGGTATATAAACATTCTTTGGTCAAACCCCAAAAGCCTGAGTAAATAGGCCTGAAACTTTGGTCAAGGTTAAATAGTCTCTCTGTGCCAGTAAGGAGTTGCTGAGATGACAGAGAGTATTTTTATCTGGAAAGAGCAGACTGACCCAGACAGATGCATCCTGTTGTTGACTTCTGCATTTAACCTCAAAAGTCATATATAACGTGTGCAATGTATAATTATACCCCAATATATTAGTGTTATTTCCTTTTTCCTGTTATCTATCCCTAAATGTCTGGAGTAGTCTTCTTTCGCTTCCTCCAGGACCAAATATGTATTAATGCAACCTCGACAATTGTATACGTAATCAAATAGTATATAAGTAACACCTCTGTACACCCTTCGGGGTCCAGACAATTTGCTGTGTTTACTGCTGTCTGTACCTTATGCATAAATAAACCTTTCCTGCATTGAAGTGCTTGGTCCGGTCCCGTGGGACCTCTATTGGACTCGCATTCACCCCTGATTGTTGGAATGGTGTTCTACCACATCCCTGTACAACACCTAGGATATTGATATTCCCCCACCACAGCTGATCACGTGGCAGTCCAATAGTCATAGAGTCCAATATAGTGAATAATGTGTGACTGGCACCAGGGAGATTCAGATATTAATCTTCTCTCAATCATGGGAGGAAGAAACTTTCATTCTGAAGGGTAAGTGGGATATAAATCTAACAAAATTAAATACCAAAATGATTATTTTTATGCATCACTCAATGCTTTTTAAAGTTTTCATAAATGTTGAGAACGAGTTAATAGAGTCTTATACTCATAACAACAACAACCAAAAAAAGTATCACCACTTATGCCAGTTATATCAAGTTCTTTTCAACTCATTGCAAGCTGTTCATGCTGGTTCAAAATGCACACATTTAAAATGCCTGGCTTTCCTATTTTAAAAACAAAATAATATATGTGAGATGTCTTTCTTTGAAGACAACAAATAAATTTAGGCACACCATCCACCAATCAGCATTTCGGCTTTTGATACCATTGACCATGGTATCCTTCTGGGATGACTAAGGGAGTTGGGAGTGGGAGGCACCATGTTACGGTGGTTCTCTTCCTATCTCTCTGGTCGGTCACAGTCAGTGTTGGTAGGAGACAGAGGTCGACCCCTAGGCCCCTCGTTTGCGGCGTGTCTCAGGGCTCAGTCCTCTCTCCCCTGCTATTTAACATTTACATGAAGCCGCTGGGTGAGATCATCCGACGATATGGGGTGAGGTATCAGCAATACACTAATGATACCCAGTTGTATATCTCTACCCTGCGTCAATACAGTGATGCGGTGGATGTGATGTGCCGGTGCCTGGAGGCTGTGAGGGTCTGGATGGGAGTCAACAGGCTCAGACTTAACCCAGATAAGACCGAGCGGCTGTGAGTATTGCCTCCTAAAGACTATGGACATCCTTGGTTCTTGGGGGGGAGAAATTGTCCCCCTCAGAACAGGCTCGCAATTTAGGTGTCCTCCTAGACTCACTGCTAACATTAGAGCAACATCTGACAGCTGTGGCTAGGAGGGGCCTTTGCACAGGTTCGCCTGGTGCACCAATTGTGACACTACTTGGATCAGGAGGCTCTTCTCACAGTCATTCATGCCCTTGTCGCCTCATGGTTAGATTATTGCAATGCACTCTACATGGGGCTACCCTTGAAAAGTGTTTGGAGACTACAGTTGGTCCAGAACACAGCCGCGCAAGCTGTCGTCGGTGCACCTAAGTACACCCACATTACAGCAATTCTCGGTGAGCTGCACTGGCTCCCTTTTGGTCTCTGGTCACAATTCAAGGTGTTGGTTATTACCTTTAAAGCCCTATATTGCCCAGGGCCAGCTTATCTTTGAGACCGCCTTATACCACATAGCTCCCAGCGACTGGTAAGATCCCACAGAGTTGGTCTCCTCCGGGTCCCATCAGCTAAACAACACTGGCTGGCGGGCCTGTGGGGGAGGGCCTTTTCTGTGGCTGCCCCAGCTCTCTGGAACTAGTTACCTCCTGAGGTCCGGATCATCCCCACCCTATTGGCCTTCCAAAAAATGGTAAAGACCTGGCTTTTCTGGCAGGCCTGAGGCTGTTGATCTCGCTTTGTGATCTGATGAGATCCAGCCATGAATGGTGTGAATGGGTTTTAATGTTTTTAATTTTTAAGTGTTTTTATAGTGATTTTTTGAGTGTATTGTGAACCGCCCTGGGTCTTCAGAGAGGGGCGGCATATAAATTGAATAAATAAAAATAAATAAATAAATTTGGTTGAGGGGGTTGCATTCTTGATTTCCTGCTGACAAAAGGTAAACAACAGTCAACTTGCTCAATAACTTCTACAATCTCTCCTTTGTATTTTGCTATTTATTTAATGCATTGATATCACATTCACATATCTCTTCTTTGATGTCCTCTGACACATTTGTGAAGAGAAAAACATTAAGGAAGTTGCATAGGCTGCTTTCTACAATAATAATAAAAACTGCCATTCTTGACTTTTTCCCCCCCAGCCTATCCAAAGATTTTTATTACCACAATAAACATGTTGTAAGAAATGCAAGATTGTTGAAAGTACTGAAACATTGAACTTCCAATTGGAATGCTAATTATAAATATGATCACTGTTCTGTTTTATTTATTTAGAGTATGGCACTGTTCTCTGATAAAAAATGGGTCCAAAGTCACAAAGATAATTTCTCTTTTTCTTAATGAGATAGCAGCTATTCTTGGAGCTGAAAGACATCCAATCATAGTGGATGAAGTGAAACAGAACAGATTCTTTTGAGAAAAGAATTAGAGATTTGATTCTGAGAAAATATTAATAACTTTAATGATTGAGTCACACAAAAAATCTTGAGTTCTGGCAAGCCACTCATCATATATGTTAATATATTGCCAAATTTATTAAATCTGGGTAATTTAAAAGCTGAAGTTATTTTATTATAAGAAGCTGATATTTCCTCTAGAGATAGGTCAGACAGGTATGTATCATTCTTTATGATATTTTAGTACTGTGATTTAATACTTTAATAAGATATTTTTTTAAAAAAATTGATTTATATGCCACCCTTCTCCGGAGACTCAGGGCAGCTTACAATGCATTAAGCAATAGCCTTCATATTTTTGTATATTGTATATTTATACAAAGTCAGTTTAAATTGGGTCCTCAATTTACCTACCTTAGAAAGGATGGAAGGCTGAGTCAACCTTGAGGATGGTGAGATTCGAACTTACAGTAATTGCAGACAGCTGGTGTTAATCACAATGCTATCAGTCTGCTGATAGCCACCAGGCCCATAATACATTGCATGTATTAATTACCAGGCACATACTACTGACTATCTAGATATTGTACACAGGTGCTTTCAATATCCTTTTGTTTAGCTTTAGTCAGATAATTATGGCTATATATTTTAAAACCTTAGGCTCTAAATATTATTACAATTAAATCTCATGGATGGAAAATGTTAAAACTTTATTTGTTGGAGTTTAATTTGGTTAATATTTAATTTATTTATAGGAAAAATGCAATATTTTTAGGACCTGGTTATTTACGGGACCGCCTGCTACCACCAATAGCCTCCCACCGGCCAGTACGCTCCCATAGAGAGGGGCTCCTCCAGGTGCCATCGGCCAAACAATGTCGGCTGTCGGCCACTAGGGGGAGAGCCTTCTCTGTGGGGGCACCTACCATCTGGAACGAGCTCCCCCCGGAGATACAGAGGATCCCGGATCTACGCACCTTCCGCCGCGCGCTTAAGACTCATCTATTTCATCAAGCCAGCCTGGCCTAACTCTTCCCCCTTTTACATGTGGAAATTTTAAATTTGTTTTAATTATAGGGTTATGGGTAAGGTGTTTTAAATTGGGGAGCCATTTTTGGATTTAATTTTCTTTTAACTGTATTTTAATGTCTATATTATATGTTTTTAATCTTGGCTGTTCACCACCCCAAGTCCTTCGGGAGAGGGGGCGGTATAAAAAATTTAATAAATAAATAAATAAATAAATAAATAAATAAATAAATAAATATAGTTTTTTAAAAATATCTTATTAATATTGTTGGCCATTTCAAGACAAAGCTATTCTATTTAAATATATTACTATTAATTTATCCATTTTCATAAAAGAAATAAGACTAGATTTGAAGACTTTTTAAACAATTAAAATATATTCTGCTAATTTAATGGTTATTGGAGATACTTTTAAGGCACAGATACATGGTTGCATGTACTGTATAATTCTAATATTGTATGATACCATATCACAAAGAAAAAAAGCAATAATCTGGAAAAAATACTAAAAATATTTTGATCTCATCTGCAAGATGGTATTTGTTCATCCAGATTTCTTTTTTAGATTAATAGGACCTAGTTGAAGTTGTGATTAGGAGAGATGTACAAAAATTCTCAAAATATGGAATATTATATTAAATACACATGATTCTTTTTCCTACAATCATTTGTGTAGAAAAGGAAGTTAGAGAGAAATGAAATAGACAATGAATGGGCCATAGTAATTACATTTATGCTTATACACAACTCAGTTACTATCCTAAAGCAGTGCTGTAGACAAGCCTGCTTTATATTTTTTATGCACATTTAAATTTAAAATAATGGTCAAAGACACTATCTTCTGCATTTCTTTCACCTCAGATACTATACTTCACTTTTATCTCTACCTATCTACATGGCCCCAACCTAGTTTGAAGGCCAAATAAAGGCCAATGCCTTTAATGTTTTAAAATTATCTATGTACCATATCACATTTTTAAAAAGGGTGGAGGGAGAGTTAAGTAAGCATGAGTATTTACAGAGAAATAAAATTTCCTATAAATGTTTACTATCTGTTTCCAGAGGTATATCAACCCATATCTACCATGTTTTTGGTTTCCTGAACAATGTAAAGTTATAAGCTTGCCTTGTCAAGAAATATCCCATAGCTCAAAGTATTCTTTTTATAAGGAGGGTGGGATTTGTTTGTTTGTTTGTTTGTTTTTTGTTATTTTTGGGTTCTATTGCATTTCTCAAGGGAATCAATTTAAATTAGTTAATTTATATTATTTACAGCAGATTCCTGATACTGCAATGTCAAAGTGATATGGTAGTAAAGACCCTAACTGAAGCTTTAGGTGTTTATAGTAATACAGTTTTGAGAACATCTGATTTCCTACTGTTGTTCCTCCTTTTGTTTTTATTTTATTAAAAAGCAGCTTTTAAAAAGATGCTAGCCGAATTAGTTAAACTAACTCAAACTATACTTGATTCTTCCCAGATTAAATCTAAATTTAAATTTCAGAAATTCAGAGCTTCATGCCTTCTAATAACTGAGAAATCCATAAATAATTCTAGCATTTTATTTTTTAACAAAATTCAAAGAAATTTACACTTTTTCTGAGGTGTCACAAACTAATATTGTACTAAAAAAAATCAACAAAATAAATTCATCAGGCTGTTGACTTTTCAATGTCAATCTGTGTTTACACACTTCCTCAGCCAATCCCACTATGACTGTTATGTTCCATCCTGAGATTTCCATATATCAAAAGATGAAAAGTCCAGTTTCACTTGCAGTTATTTCGAGGTTATTCATCAGAAAGCTCCAAAGCGAAGCACAATAAACTCTGAATGTGAGTGAATCTCCACAATTTAGAATATCATGGGGAGTTGGATTTTACACAAAATGTATTACAAAATGAATTTCTTAGGACTTAAGGTGCTCATCTAAAGTGCATACTAAATATGTAACTTATGTTGAGGACATGTACTCACAATAAGTGCCACCCTGCAACTGAAAGAAAGCAAAGATAAATCAAAGTGAATCAGAAGGAAACTAGTGCTTTTAGAACATGGAACATATTCTCCTATTTGCAAATATTCTCTTTTACAAGAAGCAGCCTTAGAGAATTTTCTGGCCTGCTTAGAGAGTTTTCCGGCAGTTCTGGAAATGCCTTCTACCCAGTGGTGGAATTCAAATATTTTTATTACCGGTTCTGTGAGTATGGCTTGGTGGGCATGGTGTGGCTTGATGCACATGGCGGGGAAGGATACTGCAAAATCTAATTCCTTCCCCAGTCTGGGGCCAGCCAGAGATGGTATTTGCCGGTTCTCTGAACTACTCAAAATTTCAGTTACCAGTTTTCCAGAACCTGTCAGAACCTGCTGAAATTCACCCCTGCTTCTACCATCCAGCTGCAGGATTCTATGACCATTTTTCTTCAACTGCCCTCAAGAGAACATTCTTTCTGGCAGCCAACTATTTTTTGTCCCTCTAGGTCTAGGATTATGGGGATTCCATCACAACATTCTATAAGTAATCTGCTAATAAAGCTCTTTGCCTTTCATGCCTCATGCCTCTCTACCTGCCTGCCTTTCTCTCCTGCCATTGAGTACAGCAACTACACCTTTTATGATCCTCTCTTCTTCATTGTCTTCCCTTACTTCTGCACTTGAACAGAAACCTGTGTTGGCCCTATCCATGCTTGTCTCAAGTATGATTTTTCACTGCTGCTGTTCTCAGTGCAAGTGGCAAGATGCTTAACTACTACTGCTAGCTAGTTTATCAGAAAGTGTGGAAGTAAAGGAAAAGGGCAGCAGAGTATAACAGAAAATACAGAATAAAGAACAAAGAAGTAGAAATCCATGTTTCGTTAATGGGAGTGAGGCAGGCAGCAGAATTTTTCTAGTCATTTCTGTTATTTATTTTCTAATTGCTGAGAATGTCTCTCTTTTGGTGCCCTACCATCCACTGCAGTAACTTTCTTGACATTCTCCATTGTATCTTTCTTACAATTTGCTGGATCAAAAGATTTATCTATATTGTCCAGTCATGTGACTCCAGAGCAAATGGATTGGATAGCCTTCTGAATATAGAATACATCTAATGAAAGAATATTCTTTGTAAAGTAAATAACACAACTACTTTATTTACAAAGTTTTCTATCTGAATGTAAACTAGTTCTCTAGTTGAAGGTAAATACCTTATACAGGAGCAACCTTTGAGTTTGCTGTTTCTGTATGCACAAATGAGTCCTGATGTATGCAGTCCCAATCCTGTTTCCTATATTGTGCCTGTGAACTTTAAGAAAGTCTACAGAAAATAGATACTTAAACAAAATTAAAAACTACATCTTAATTTAAAACAGATTTGGGAATATAAATACATTGAAGAATTTCTTTTAAAGGGACCATAAGAAAATTAACATTTAAAATATTTCTGATCTCTTTCCCCAGTCACATCTATAAGCTTTTAACCTTTACAGGTTCCTTAAGGGGGAAATGATTTTAATGCCAAAAGGATGGTTACATACTTGCAATGCACAATATATATATATATAGGCAGCTTTTCCTCTGAGCAACTGTGACTTGCATTAAAATTGAATTAAGGTCCTCAGATACTTTGTTCAATAATTTTCCTGTCCTCTGCTTCCAAAACTACAACAAAACTTTTATTCAACTTGCTAATTGTATCTACCCTAAGGGTTTTTTAATCAACAGACTAAGCATTTAGTTCAACATAGGATCATTAATGTCTTGTGTAAACTTTTTTTAATATCAAGAACTACAGCACAAAGCATCCAACCGATAGAACATTATCTATATACTACCGTGTTTTCCCGAAAATAAGACCCTGTCTTATATTTTATTGAACCCTGAAATAAGCGTTTATTGCCATGCGCTCAAAAGCCAATTGGGCTTATTATCAAGGGATGTCTTATTTTGGGGAAAACAGGGTATATACATTATACCCTGTTATGGCTGTAACAGTGTGGTGAGTTTAATAAATATATAAACGAATGTATTTAAAGTGAATCCATTCAGTGGATTCAACATAATAATACATATGATCACACTAATTAAGCCATTCTATTACAAAAAGAGTTACCAATTCCAAGTTTAACATGTATCCTGCTTTGTCACAGGTAGTACTGTTGATTATACTTATCTGGCAAGCAACTTTTTCAAATATTATCTTCCAATATTTCAGAAGTGACACAATGGCAATATTCAGGCTATATAGTTGAACCTACTTGTGTAGCATCTGGAGGCTGTATAGGTTTGGAATCTGGATCAAATGGAACAATCTTTGACTCAAACCTGACAAAACTGATTAATTGTTTGGCACTCTCTCTGTCCACCGCAAGAACAGGGGATGCAAAATCATTCAGTTGAATCTCTATCCCAGAAGGACTAATATCAAAGGAATCAAGCTTCATTTCTGTAGTTGGGAGAACTGTTAGTTTTTTAAGCTCCCTCAGTGCTCTAGTGATGCCCCTGATAATAGGAACTCCTGTTTTTCTTCATACCCATGAAAATTGATCCTAGTTAATGTGACATGGATCCTATCATTATCCTAGTGACATGGATATTAATCATAGTCTATTTATGAAGAAAAGAACCACGTATTTATTTACTTATTTATTTTGTTGCATTTCTATGCCACCCAACTCCCGAGGGACGTAATTGTCAGCACAAGTTTTCTTCAGTTTTACTTTGGTCAGAGAAAAGAATACTATAATATTTCCATAAAATGCAAACTTTGTTTCATCTGAGAACTATTTTTGGTGTCACTTGGCCAGACAGCTTAAGGACAACTCACTGCAGCCATCTTGCCACAACCATCTTCATATGGTCATTTTACCACAGACAACAGCCATCTTATGCAGCCAACCTGGCACGGCTATCTTGCCATGGCCAATTTGTCATGGGACAACTTGCCATGGGACAATCCATGTGGGATAACTCAAAGCAATAAATGTTATCCATTATTGTTTCTTCTACATTATTTCTATTTTTGTCAAGGAAATAATGTCAAAGAAACAATAGTGGATAATATTTATCACATTGAGTTATCCTGCATGGAATTGTTCCACAGCAAGTTGTTCCATGGTGAGTTAGCTGCGTCGAGATGTCTGCGGCAAGTTGACCACAGCAAGTTGTCCTATTCTGTGACCAGACATCAGGAAGAATTATTTTTCTTTAGCTTCATACTATGCATTTCTTTATAATTGTTATTTCTACTGAGAGCTCTTTTCTGATTTTTACTATGCTGTGATAATTTTTCTAAAATTTCAGTCAAAGCTTCTTCTTCTTCCATGTCTAGATCAAATTTTAAACTGCTAGAATGAAGCCACCTTTTTGGCTTCGTCATTAGCCAAAAATAAGTCATTATAGGTACATATTTCTGGTAGTAACCAACATACCAGCAGATGTGCCGGGCTCTGGGTCTCTCCACATTCATGTAGCATGTTGTTATTCACTAAAAGCCTCCATTGAGCATATTGATTTTACATTTAGGCACTCTAACCCTCAACCTATCCTGAATCATCCAGTTAGTATAAGGGAAATCAGATCCTTCAGCCATATCCTCCCTTAATGTTATTCCCTGCTCAATGGTGTCCTTCCTCCATCTTTTAATTTGATTTTTGTTCTTGTTCTTGTTTGTTCTTGCCATAAAGCTGTTTCTAAATCTGAGTCCAGGGCTTGGCGTCTATGTCCATTCAGAAAATGTCAGGTGGGTCATTCTCTTGCTTAGTTCTGTCAGCATCTGCTGCTACTTCCTTCCTGATCTTAGGTGGGATAATGGCAGCGAGAGGATATATTTTTTCAATTGGTGTAGGCCAAGAGCTTCTGACCATTGACCTAGAATTATCCCAATATATTCCAATTTGTTTATATATCAAAATGAGTCCACAGAATGATTGTTAATGACTACCCAAATATTTCGCATGTTCCCACCCATAAAAACAGAAACTTTAACATTTCTAAGATTTGTAACAGGTTTTGTGGTAGCTGACAGTTACAGATTGCACAAAATAAATTTCATAAGTAAGGGAAGAGTTTAAACTTAAGAGTTCAGAGATGAATACTCTTGCTGTTACTGTTGTTCAGAAGATTATATTATTTTTCCAAATAGCATGGCATTTTCCACATTGGATTCCTAAAGAATCCAAGTTCATGGGAAATTGGATTCTTTAGGGAAAGGGAAAGGAAGAATATTAATAGCATCTACAAAATCATTGCCCTGATTTTGGACTTGAATGACTGGATGGCATGGTTATATGCCTACTTCTATCTCAGGTACTGATCATAAGTCTTAATGTTCTTCAGAGAATAATTTAACTAAAAGCTCTACATTGTAAATTGTATGAGTGGGTCTTAATTATCTGGAAATAAAATAGAACAATCCAACCATTAGCAGATCTAGTTTAATAGCCTGACACAAATGCATAAGGAAACAGCCAGATTGTGAGTGTTTTATCAAAGGCTAACAGGCCATCTGAATCAGGCAAATGCTTTTCTACAGGGCAAGAACTGCAACATAGAAGATATGGATTCTGAATTCAAGAAAGTAACTTTTCCTGATAGAAGGAAAAGGAATTGACATGACCTCTGACAGATCTGTTTATATAATCAGAGAGAAGCAATCCTGCAAATAGCCTGGAAATATATTATCTCATATGGGTAATAACCAGGATAATAACCTAAAAGTCCATTGGAAGTCAATGTAGTTGACAGATTAGCAGCACTATATGAGGATAATCATTATTTAGTGGCTGCTTTGTTTAGCAACATAAACAAACAAACAAACAAACAAACATTAACCATTCAAACTTACAATGAAAAAGTAATTTTATGACCAATCCTATCATCTGCAACCTTTGCAAGTCTGTAAAGCAAAAGAAAGACGAAGTAAGATCATCAACACATGTGCAGTTCCATTTAGTAACTGCTTATTTCATCACCATGAAGTGGTTGCTAAATGAGGACTATATCATGAAATAATACACAAGTAGCTTAGAACAGAATCAGAATAAAGGTAAAGGTAAAGGTAAAGGTTCCCCTTGCACATATGTGCTAGTCCTTCCTGACTCTAGGTGGTGGTGCTCATCTCCAAAGCCGAAGAGCCAGCGCTGTCCAAAGACATCTCCGTGGTATGTGGCCGGCATGACTAAATGCCAAAGCACATGGAACACTGTTACCTTCCCACCAAAGGTGGTCCCTATTTTTTCTACTTGCATTTATTACGTGCTTTTGAACTGCTAGGTTGGCAGAAGCTGGGACTAGTAACGGGAACTCATCCCGTTATGCGGCACTAGGGATTCAAACCACTGAAATGTAGACCTTTCGATCGAAAAGCTCAGTGTCTTAGCCACTGAGCCACTGCGTTCCTGTCAGAATCAGAATGAACATAGTATAAAAGCAACTTACTCAATAAGTGCAGATATTTATTTGTTTATTTAAAAGATTTGAATGGCTATCCATGTTGTAGGCCCGGGGTGTCAAACTAAATTTCATGGCAGGCATATCAGGGCTATGGTTGATCTTGGGGGGGGGGCAGCTGGGCATGGCCGACTGGGTAGGTGTAGCTGATTGGGTAGGTGTGGCCAGCTTGACACTGCTCACTGGGCGTGGCTGACTGGGTGGACGTGGTCAGCTTGATGCCACTCACTGGGTGTGGCCTGCTGGGAGGATGTGACTGGGTGGTCATGTGACTGAGCTGAGATGGCTTGTTAGCCTGAATCCAGAGAGACAGATAGAGCTGATCATTTCTCAAGTTTGGCCACTTTAAGCTATATGGACTTCAACTCCCACAAATCTCTACTATGCTGGCTGGGGGATTCTAGGAGTTGAAATCGACACAGCTTAAAGTTGCCAAGGTTGGGAAATGCTAAAGTTACAAGATGAACAGGGAGAGGCTATATGTGTGAATCAGTTTATCAGCAAAATATCCAGAGATACCTGGCATTTTAACCTCACCTTCCTCGCTTGGCGAATGACACTTCCTTTGACAGCTGGCCCTGTAGGAGGAAAGCCCTTTCCCTTGGCCACCATTATATGACACAAACCTTCTTCCCCAGCATGAGCAAAGTAATAGTACTTTGCACTTTGTACAATAAAATTAAATGCCATCTTCAGTTTACATTATACACAAGAAAACTATAAAAAATAAAACAAAAACACATCCTTCACATTCTATGCAATTGAAATGAAACCTCCTGATATTGCATTAATATTGCACTATGCAGTAGAATTCAAAATAATTACTGCTCTGGGATAGAAGCTGTTTTTCAACCTATTTGTCCTTGTTTTTATTGTCCTGTACCATCTGCCAGATGGTAATAGTTCAAAAAAAGGCTGCCCAGATGAAATGGATCTTTAAGAATGTTTTGAACTTTCTTAAGGCAGCGGGAGCTATAAAGCTCTTCCAAAGAGGGGAGAGGGCAACCAATGATCCTCTGAGCAATGATATTAACCCTCTGGAGGACTGTCCTATCTGCCACTGTGCAATTGGCAAACCATACACATATACAGTAAGTTAAAAGTCTCTATGGTGCAGCAGTAGAAGGTGACCAGCAGTTTTTCATTCAGTTGTTTCCTGAGAAGTCTATTAGTATAATTTCTGCTGGGTCCTTTTGACCAGTGCTGCAATGTGAGTGCCCCAGGTCAGGTCCTCTTTTGTGATAACACCTAGAAACTTAAAACTGGCCACTTGCTCCACTTGGTCTCCATTGATAATCAAGGGCTGGATGTCAGATCTGTAGTCAACTATAAGCTCCTTGGTCTTGTTGGTGTTAAGGACCAAATTATTGTCTCCACACCATGAAAGCAACCAGTCCACCTCATCTCGATAGGCAGACTCATCCCCCCGGAGATGAATCTTACCACAGTTGTATCATCTGCAAATTTAATCATAGTATTACTGGCGTGAGTGGGAATGCAGTCATTTATGTAAAGACTATAGAGTAAAGGATTCAGCATGTAACTCTGTGCTGTACCAGTGTTAAGAATAAGGGCTCAGGAGATATGATTATCTAATCTGACCCTCTGAGAGCAGCCAGACAGGAAATCCATAATCCAGAGGCAGATTGAATAAGAAAGGCCAAGATCCAGAGATCGTATTCAACTGGTTCGCACTGGTTCGAGTGAACCAGTAGCGGCAATTTGGCTGGGTCAGCAAACCAGTACCAACTTCTGGCTGGCCACGCCCCCCCCACCCAATTGCCCAGTTGCTGCTCGCTCATCCCTCCCACCTGCTCAATGCTTGCTCACCCCTTCTGGCGGCTCAACACTCGCTTGTCCCTTCTGGCCACTCAATGCTCGCTAGCCTTTCTGGCCAATCAATGCTCACCCCACCCTATATATGTTGCCTTTGCCATGCAGGCAGGCTAATCGCCTCGCCTCAGCTCAGCTCACCAAAGATAAGCAATGCATGCTGCCCACTCGCCCTTCACCTTGGTTTGGGGCTGAAGCCCTAGGAATTGTGCCATTCCTTGAGGCCCTGGAGCCACCACTTGCCTCAGCCAGGTCAAGGAACATGTGATTTCCTGGCTCTGGCCTTGTCCCGGAGCCACCGCCTGCTTGCCACCCACCTTGACTGGTTCAGGGAATGTGCTACTTGCCAGCTCTGGCCTTGCCCCAAAGCCACTACCCACTGGCCGGCTGCTCTCCCTTAAGCACAACACATTGCCCAGTTTCCTCTCCTTCAGAGGCCCTGGCCCTAATCTCCCGCTTCCTTCCCCACGACTGCCTCTTTCATCATCCCATGGCCGTGGCCTTACCTTCCTCCCGTGGCTGGCTGTCAGGGAAGGCAAGCCAGGGCTGAGCTTTCATCTCTGCTGAGCTCCCCACCAGCCCATATGTCATCCCCCTTGTCACAAGATGCCTGCAGCCGTCTTTTTTTGTAAAAAGATGCGGCAGCTGCTGGCTTCTTGCAGTGAAAATTACCAACCTCTTGCTCCACTCCGCTTCTCCAATGCACTGCTGCCACCCTGTTCTATGCGCTGGCCACGCAGGCACACCCCATTGCCTGCTGTGCTGCTTTGCTTGGACTTCTGAGTGGAGCGGCACAGCAAGCAATGGGGTGCACCTGCATGGCTGGTGCAAAGAACAAGGCAGCGGTGGCACATTGGAGAAGCATGAGTGGTTATGAGTGACATCAAGTTGTCCACCTCCACTCAGTCACATGACACCCCCCCACCAGGCCACACTCACAGAACCAGTAGTGGAAAAATTTGAATCCCGCCACTGCCAAGATCCATAAGTTTAAACACTCTGTGGAAAAATTAGATGTGTTAGATGCAGAGCTAAAAGCTACAAAAAACATCCTCACACAGCCCCAGGGATAGATTGAAAATATCTGTGAACACTCCAGCTAGCTCTGCAGCGCAGTCCCTGACAACTTGTCCCAGAATTCCATCAGACCCAGCTGCCTTCTGGATATTAACATTCTGGAAAGCTCATCTCACATCAGAGATCTGCAGTAGAAGTGGTTGTCTACGATGGTAGGTGTTAATGGTGTACTATCAGTGGTAAATGCTGGAATGATGGTTGTTCCTGTGTCCACCTCAAAACGGCTGAAGAATTGATTTAGCGGCTCAGCCAGTCACTACTGCTAGACAAACTATTTTTATTTCTTTGTCTCGTGATTTGTTGCAGACCTTGCCATACCCGACCAGAGTCTGAGTTCTCAAAAAGATTTCAATCCTCCGTCTGTATGTAGCTATAGCGTCCTTGATACCCTTTTTCAATTTAGCTCTTGCCTCGCTATACTATAGCGCATCACCAGAATGGAAAGCAGCATTTCTTGCTCTTAATAAAAGACACACTTCTCTATTTATCCAGGGCTTGTTGTTAGAGTACACCCATACTAGGGTGGTAGTGTGGATGTGGTAGTGACAACATCAATGCAGCTTTTAATATAAAACAGTATGGTTGCAGTGTAAGTATCAATATTATCCTGCTCAAACAGTGTCCAATCAGTGCTCCCAAAACAATCTTGAAGTTGCTCCGATGCACCCACTGGCCACACTTGTATTTCTCTAATCGATGGTCTAATTCTGTTGACAAGAGGTCTATATAATGGGATCAAGAACATAGATATATCATCTGACTGTCCCAGGTGGGATAAAGGCATAGTCCTATATCCGTGCATGATGTTACTATATACCTGATCCAAGGTATTTTTCCCTCTAGTGGGACAATCTACGTACTGATAGAACTTAGGGAGGACAGTCTTTAAATTGGCTTGATTGAAATCACCTGCAACCACCAGCACTCCATCCGGGTAGGCCTGTTGCTGTTTACTAATAGCAGTTAACAGGTGACTCATGGCTGTGGTCATGTTAGAATCAGGAGGTATATATACTGCAGTTGTTATTACAATGTTAAACTCATGAGGCAGATAAAAGGGGCGGCATTTCATTGCCAAGTATTCCAAATCAGGACAACAGTGAGCGTCCATTATTTAAACATTTGTGCTCCAGTTGTTATTTATGTAAACACAAAGTCCCCCTCCTCTGATCTTCACAGAGACCATGGTTCTATCCGCTCAGTAAACTGAACGTCCTTATAATTCAATAGCCTCCCTTGGAATGAAAGGGTCAAGCTATGTCTCTGTAAAGACCGTAACACAGCAGTCCTGAATGTTTTTCGGCAGAGAGATAGTAAGTTCCAGCTCCTCAATCTTATTAAGGAGAGATCTAACATTTGAAATAAAAAGACTTGGCAGTGCAGGCTTGTGAGGATTTTTTCCTAACCTTACACGTAGTCCGGCTCTACAGCCTCATTTCTGCCTGTGTTTCCTTTGTTTCCTTCGTCTCCTTTGCTCTCTAGCAGGAGAGTAATCCACGGTGTCATTCTAACCAGCTCAGCTGGAATGTTGTAACTTGAAACTCCTGGTTCAAAAATGGAGCGTTCTCTGTCTTCTCTGCCAATGATTAATAACTCTTGTCGGCTGTAAACTACTTTTGCCTGAACGTGCAGAGCACTCACTAAAAAATACACAAACAATGAATTAATTAAAAAATACCGGTTTCTGGAGCGTCGAGCCACTCCATATACATGTGCTGCCATCTTGGGGGGAAAAAAAAGGCCCTGGCACTCTCTTTGCTTCTGATGCAAAGCATCCATCAGAGCCTTCCCTAGACTACAGGACTGGCCCAAGTTCCTCACCAACCTCCTCATCATCTGAGTGCCCCCCCCCAAAAGCAGGCCACAACAGGCTCTGGAGTGAAAATACAAAGTGGAAGACTTTGAGCCTTCCACTTTGTATTTTCACTCCAGAGCCCTAGGCAATGGAGGGCAAGCACCCACTCCAGCCCTTGAGCATTGGGATACCACAGTTTAGCCCAGCCCAGCCCAGCCCTGCTTCCCTTCTCCTCAAGAGGTGCTGCTGGTGCTGCCGCAGGATGACGCCAGGTGAAGAGATGATGCTGGATGGCACAGAGACCAGGCCAGATGGCAAAGACATGAGGCTGGGCACTAAGGCTAGAGGCCCAGTGAAGAGATGAAGATGCTGTGTGTGTGCAAGCTAGGCCAAGAGGCAGGGCCAGTCTGCCTGGCAACATCTGCAGCTTGTTGGCCTCGCTCTGCCCAGCCTCTTCACCTAGCCTGCGCACACAGAAGCTAGTTGTTTGGAAGTATTTTATTGTGGTTTGATTCATTTAAAAAATTGCTTGTTTATAAATTTGCATTTGAAATGCTAAGTTTTAGCTATTTTTTATATATTTCAGTTAAGATCATTTATATTAAATGGCTGTTTTTTATTTGTTGTTTTATGTTTCCACTAAAATTTGCAACAGTTACATAAATCTTAATTTTTAGGAAGTCTTAGAAGTAGTATTACTAATGCTAGTATTAATTTACAGTTTAAGTTGACATAGTTACCCATTTAATTTTATGTTACCTTTTGTTTTATGATTAATATTATTTGTTTGCTTGTTAAATGTGTCCTTCTATGTATAAATATGTAGCAATATGCAATAAGGGGCTTGGAGGATATATCCCATCATATTTGGTGTTTCAATTTCCATGCATTGAGCAAGGAATAGAACAGCATCTTAACATAGGAAACTACATATGTGTTCAGAAGTGAAGGTAAGGAATTAAATGTTCATCTACAGTTCTCAAAAACAAGCCAATTGGCCATGTTGAATAAAACTAATGAGAATCCAAAACACCTAGAAAGCACCAAATTGTTTATGCTTATAATTAACATATGATGGGATAAGAGTTATGATAATTGTATATAACTATTACTGAAGGCTGATACCCTATGGGTTGGTAGAAGAGGGAGAATTATCAGAGGAATATATAAATTAATTCTGCTTTTTTCTTGTTCATCTTCATCTTATTTTTTGCAATAACACTAAACAATGAAGAAGGCTTCATTTAGATTAACAACTGAACTAAATATTAACAACTGGTGCTTCTTTACTTAATTCTTTGCTGCAAGAAAAATAGGATCTCTTCAATCCACTAACTTTTCCAGATTCTATCCTGCAACTAGGTAATAATTCCAGGATTAGAAATAGGCAGATTTAGTAATAAAATATAAATTCCTATCAGACATACTGTAACTGCATGTTTCTTTCCTTTTCTATACTAAAATACAGATATATATCTATCTGTGATCACTTCTTAGTCTTTGGAAAGGATGATGGATGGTTTTCCCTATGTTACCTTCTAAAGTACAACCCAGATAAATCGACTGCACTGGCCAACTCATCTACTAATCTTCCTTTCAGCTGTGAATGAAATGGGAGCAAAACCCAAAGCTGATTGGCCTTTGCCAGGCTCAAGCTTGTTGGGTAGAGGGATACATTCAGGAACTTGGCTGATGTGGGTCCAATACCATGAGAGGAAAACCAAAGTGAAATATTGGAAGGTGATGCACTTTAGAAAGTACCGGTAGCTTATATAGTGAAATTAATATACGGATGTGACATTTTTCAGGATCTAAACAAGAATGGTAAATGGATAGAAATAAATTCTAGGACTGAAAACTAATATTTGGAGGGCATGGAAATTTATTTTTCCCGTTTTGGCAGTTAGTCTCAATTATTTTCAGCAGGGCATCAATTGAATTGAAAAAAAGAGGACAGCCACAAACAAAGCCCTTCCCCTTTTTATACGCATGGTGAGGTATGTTTAAAAAGGCATTGGCTTCAGTCATGCATATATGGTCACCAACTTGATTTTTCACTCTCTCCCTGTGGGTACTCCATTTTCTAGCTTCCCTTCAATTTATTCATCTTAGTTTTTTCTTCTCCTTCTCTCCCTTCCTCCATCCCTCCCGCTCTCTCTCTTACACATACAAAAGTATCATCATAAAAACCCCTATCACTACATTACAGCTTTTCAAAAGAACCTGTCTGCATAGCTGAATATATTTTCAATCAGGTACAACACAATAAATAAATAAAAACAACAATGAAATAAACAGAAATAATACTTTTATCTGATGAAAACTGATCTGATAAATGACATGAGTAAAGAATATAATATAAATAAATATAATAAACAATGCTATGATGTGCTACGAAATAAATAAGGTTTTCATATTTCATTAAAATGCATTGAATATGACACAGAAGTTCCTGGAAGGTTATTCCAAAATAATAAGACAAGTCATCTTTTATCATTCAGTCATTGCTCCTTACTATATATATTTGTGGATAAGTTGATAATATTAGACTCAAAAATATACCACCAAATTTGGGTTCAGATTATCCGCAGATAGCAATACCACCTAGACTTATATACCGCTTTACAGCCCTCTCTAAGTGGTTTACAGAGTCAGCATATTGCCCCCCAAAATTTGGGTCCTCATTTTACTCATATCGGAAGGATGGAAGGCGGAATCAACCTTGAGCCTGATGGGATTTGAACTACCAAATTGCAGGCAGCCAGCAGCCAGCAGAAGTAGCCTGCTGTACTACACTCTAACCACTGTGCCAGCGAGGCTTTTGTATGGATTTATTCATACAGTAATGCTTTTTTAAAAGAGTCTATAAATACTTGTGGATAAGCCTGTCCATAAATAAGATGGCACTCACATTTTCAAGCAAATACCATGAAAAATATGGATAAGCCAATTGTGAAAATTAAAACATACAAAAATTTTACAAGTCAATTTATCCATGAGTGGTGCATTTTTCATGGTATTTTGGATAAAAATTCAAGGGTTGACTTATCAATGGATGGTATTATCTGTGAAAATAGCCAATAGTAATAGAGAATAAGGTTGATGATATAGATAATTTACGATCCATTTTGTACCATTCTGTCCAACATGTATATTTTGCATATAGATTAGATTTTGCTAATTTAATACTATTATTAAAAATGAATTTATTTCATAGAATTTTTGCTCTAGATGTAACATTATTTAAAGTATTTTCATATTATAACTGATTTCCTACATATTATTTAGTACTTTATTATATTAAAGTATAAGCTATTGTATACTGTAACATCAGAGGCTCAAAATGTGATCATATTGTCTGGTTGTGTTTATATTTAATATTTCAATATATTTTCTCCCACTGACTAATTAAATTAAACATTGTTTGAGTTTAGACTGTATGCTTTCCTTCAATAAACAATTCATTTTTCTTTATTGATTATGCACTGTGGGAAAAGCTGTGGGAAGAAGTTCTTAAGTTTTATGTGAGAAGCTTAAAAATTAACCAATTACAAATTATAAATTATGAAACTCCATTATTTGCTTTATTGTTTTTTTCTTTTATTTTAGCTGAGAATCTGAGAATTTCCAAGTTGTTCACTGATGCTGTGAGCCAGTTGCTCAGCCCAGTGCAAAGGTTAAAGCTATAGTAATTTAAATAATGATCCTTTATAAATCAATTGGTAAAATTATCTGTCATTTGCTATAATTATGGCTAATATTCATTGTTTCTGTATTTATCATGAGCTGAAAAAAGGACCATATAAAAGATATGATTAGATGACTAAAGTTTATTTTATTTATTTATTTAATTTAATTGTCAAACATGTACAAGATAGCAGGTATAAGTAGGTATAGGTATAAACATAAACATAAACATAAACAAAGGAAGCAAGTACAGATAAATGGGAACAGTAGAACGGGGATGTTAGGCATGCTGGTGCGCTTATGCACGCTTATGCACACACACACACACACACACACACACACACACACACACACACATATATATATATATATATATATATATATATATATATATATATATGTGCATAAGCGTGCATAAGCGCACCAGCATGCCTTTCACAGAACCAGGGCTGCAGAACAACTTAGTTTACGTAGGTAAAACCTGGCTAGAAAGAATATGCATATATATATATATATATATATATATATATATATATATATATATATATGTGTGTGTGTGTGTGTGTGTGTGTGTGTGTGTGTGTGTGTGTGTGTGTGTCTTCTTAAATTTTCGCGAGTGTGTATATGCAAAAAATTAAAATCTCGGGTGTTTTCCCGTGTCATATTAAATGACAGCAGGAAGAAAAACTGCTGTCCTCCAATCACAACATAGAGTTACAGGCTAACCAGCATACGTCAGCAGCAGCAAACATAGAAAAGCGACAGCTCCGACCTCGCAACATACCCACAGCTTCTAAACTAGATAAGAGCCTGAAGATGACAGGGTTGTGAGCCTGTCGAAACGTTGCAATAAGGAAAACTTTTAAGGTACTGGTAGGATTTTAGCTAAGGTTTTAAAGGACCTTGCAGAGTGCTCTGTAAGGATTTTTAGAAGATTTTAAGCTAGGATTTTAACCAGAATTTGAAACATTTTAACTAACTTATTTAATATGATGCGGGAAAACACTGGAGATTTTAATTTTATATATATATATATATATATATATATATATATATATATATATATATATATATATATATATACACACACATACATACATACATACATACATACATACATACATACATACAAATATATATTTGCAAAGCCTTGGTATAAATATGCAAAGAAATTGAAACAAAAATGAATACAAATATTGCTGCTGTTTTTATTATGTTTCAAAGTGTTCAATAATTGGGAAGTATTTTATTATGTATTTAAGAAAGGACTAGAAAAACCTGTGGATCATAGTTTCAGAGAGGTTTCTTCATCAGATTTCCTAGCACCTTCAGCAGAGCTTATAATGTACTTGAACATTTATTAAAAATATGAGGAGTTAGGGAAGTGCCTGCCTTGAAACTAGCCCATGCTGAACCGTATAGCACAATCAACCATCAGGAGTGGACTATAGGAAATGTTTTATGATATTTGTATTAGATCATAACATGTTTTATGATAATTTTTATGTCATAAAATCTTTTATAAAATTTACTAAATTTCAGTTTCAAGGAAATAATGAGTCTCAAGATATTGGATGTATACTTTAAGTTAAGCCATTTGAAGTAGTTTGGTTGAAAATGTTTTGCCTTATGATTTACCTTTTCTCCCAATTAAATATTACAATAAGAGAGTTTTATTTAGTAGTATATAGATGAAGGGGAAGAAAAGAAAAAATAATAATTTGAGCCACTAATCATGTTTTTTAAGCCTGGTGAAAGTAAACCATTTTAGAATTTGACTTTTTTTCCAACTAAGAACTAAATCTTCTTTTCCTTCGTGTGACATATCCATCATCGGATGTTAGCAATCATGTTGGCAATTGTATTTTTATCAGCAGTCACACGAAAAAATGCTATTGAGTTTTGTCCAAATCAGTCCCTTACATCATGAAGCCATGATGTTCTTCTTCTGCCTGGATCTCGTTTGCGTTCAATCTTTCCTTGGAGGATTAAGTGAAATATGCCATATTTTTCTGGGTGTTGATTCATATGTCGAAAATATTGTAACGTTCATTTTTTAATGGTTTCGATGATTTCCCTTGGCTTTCCCAGGTGGCTTATGAAGAACTAAATACAAGAACCAAATACAAAGCCACTTTAAAAGAAAAAGGAGCTCTTCATTACTTTCTGTGGACTTGAATCAAGTCATTTGGAAAAATCAAAGTTTCCTTATACCTGTAATCTTTCAAATTAAGAAAAAAAGATGGATAAGTGGACTGAACAGTTATTATTATTGTATTTTAAAAGATGAACTTTTGTCTGAAGGCTATCTCACACATTATAAGGAGGCAGTATAGAATGATAAAAATAGTTCTTTCATGCAAGAACCAATCATAAAGCAACTCAGTTCCCTGAGGAATATCCCTATGTAATCAATATTTTTATTATCACTCAATTTTTAGATAATATCTAGCTTCTGTCAGGTTTCGGTGCTATCTTGAATAAACTTCATTCTCAAGTGCAAACTGTCTAATGAATCATTTTTATTTTAAGAATAGCAATATCCGACATTTCTGATTCAAATTGCAGCCAAACTGGCCCCTCCTTCCAACCCCTCCTCTTCCACTCTCCAACCCCAATGTCCCATTGGCCATCATACAGATCCATCTCTACATCCCGGCACGTTCTTTTCACAGGAATGTAGCCCCCATCCTCGTCTCCCAGGAAACACTATCTGTAACATACAAAACTAGGTAAAAGTTCATCTTGTTATGTCAGCGCTGGAAGAAAGCTAATTTGGAACGCTGACATCCGGCCCCTCTCCCTTCACTTCTGCGACATCATCTATCCCATAGGGAAAACACAACAAGATTAGTCTCATCAGCCCCTCCCTGGCTGTGCACCCCCGCCTCCCGGCTTTCCCGGGTGGTCTGCATGGAATTTTGCTATAAGGCGATCAGCTTGAATGTTTGCGCTCTTCACCCAGGAAGCCTCTGACAATGGGTAACCCTTCCATTTAATTAAGTACTGAAGGCGCCCCCTGTGCCATCTTGAATCAAGAATCCGCTGCACTTCGTAGTGCGTTTGGCCCCCAACAACCAGGGGCCCAGGGGGTTCACGTGGCATTGGCCTTAAAGTAGACCCTACTACAGGTTTTAGAAGGCTACTGTGAAAAACGGGGTGAATTTTCCCCAAAAGCCGTGGCAACTGCAATTGCACTGTAACGGGGTTGATTATTTTTATTATAGGAAATGGTCCTATAAATTTTGGGCCCAATTTCCTGCTCGGGAGTCTAAGTCTCAAGTACTTGGTGGAGAGGTAAACTTTCTCTCCCAGCTGAAATGGTCTTTGGGGAGTTCGGTGCTTGTCTGCTTGTTCCTTATAAGATTGAGCCGCCTTTGCCAGCGCCCTCTTAACATTTTCCCAAGTTTGTCTCAACATTGCCATCCAGTCGGTCAAACTGACTGAGGAAGGGGGCTCCCTCGGGTATTCTGGCATGGGAACAAAATCCATGCCACTCACTATTTTGAACGGGGTTAGCCCCGTGCTGCTGTGGACAGCATTATTATATGCAACCTCCGCAAAAGATAGGAGGTCTGCCCAATTGGACTGCTGGTAGTCGACGTAGCATCTTAAATACTGTTCTATCATAGCGTTCAGTCTTTCTGTCCCCCCATTGGTGCTCGGGTGAAATGCTGAGCTGAGCCCTTGGGATGAACCTATGGATCATAGGAACTCCCTCCAGAACTTTGCTGTGAACTGGACCCCTCTGTCGGAAATGATTCTCCTGGGGACTCCATGTAGGCGGTAAATGTGTTTCAGGAACAGTTTGGATAACTGATGGGCTGAAGGCAGTCCACTACAAGGAATGAAGTGTGTCTGTTTGGAGAATAAGTCTATTACAGTCCAGATCACTGTATTTCCACTGCTCCTCGGTAGGTCTATTATAAAGTCCATTGCAATCTCCTCCCATGGTCTTGTTGGCTCAGCTACTGGTTGCAACAATCCAGGCGGGCACCCTGGCCTTGTCTTCATCGTGGCACAAATGGTGCAGCTTTTTACATAACTGTCTACGTCCTTTCTCATGTGTGGCCACCAGAACTGCCTTCATACTAGGTGCAGAGTCTTTAGGAACCCGAAGTGTCCTGCTGGTTTAACGTCGTGGCTCCTCTTGAGAATCAGGATGCGTAAACTCTGTGGGACATAGAGCTTTGTCCCCCCCTCCATGCTAGTTCATCTCTTTTTGTCAAGAGATGTTGATTGTCCCGATACCAGGGGTCGGTCAGCATTTCATTTTTTAATTTTGCAGTTAAGCCGTCTGGTGATCACTTGGGCCGCAGCTTGGGTGGAGGGGATGATGGCATTCACTACCTGCTCCCGCTCACTGTTGTATTGGGGCATCCGGGAGAGGGCATCAGCCAGGAAATTTCTCCCTCCTGGGATGTGCTTAAGCTCGAAATTGAAACGATTGAGGTATTGTGCCCACCGCACTTGCCTGGGCGATAGTTTTCTTGGGGTTTTTAGAGCCTCTAGGTTTTTATGATCAGTCCAGACTTCAAATGGTTTCTGGCCTCCCTCTAGAAGGTGCCACCAGGTCAACAAGGCCCACCTTACTGCAAACGCTTCCTTCTCCCACGCCGCCCATCGCCTCTCCGTATCGGTGAGTTTGCGGGAGGTGTAGGCGCAGGGTTGTAGATCACCTTGGTTGTTCTTTTGGAGTAACACGGCTCCTACTGCCACATCACTTGCGTCTGCTTGGATGACAAAAGGCTGTTCCGGATCCGGGTGTTTTAAGACAGGTTCTTTCGTGAACAGTCCTTTTAGCATCTCAAATGCCTGTTGGCAGGTCAGGTCCCACTGTAGGGGTTGTCCCGGGCGAGGTTTCATCAATGGGCTTCCTGTCTTTAGGAGGTCCGTCAAAGGTTTGGCAATCTTCGCAAACGAGGGGATGAATTGTCTGTAGAAATTCGCAAAGCCTAGAAAACTTTGCAGTTGCCTGCGGGTGCGAGGGGGCTGCCATTGTAGAACTGATTGGACCTTGGCTGGGTCCATCTCTATCCCCTCATTTGATACTCGGTAGCCCAGGTAGTCTAGCCATGATTGGTGGAAATCGCATTTTGGCAGTTTGACATATAGGTTTGCCCGTAGCAGTGTTTTCAGTACTTGGCGGACGAGGGCTATGTGTTCGTCTATGGTCTCCGCGTAGATAAGAATATCATCCAGGTAGACGAGGACCCCTTTGTAAAGGTGTTCATGTAAGACTTCGTTTATTAACTGCATGAATACTGCCGGGGCTCCTTGCAATCCAAAAGGCATTACTTTAAACTGGAAACTACCCAGGGGGCAGTTGAATGCTGTTTTCCATTCATCTCCTGCCTTTATGCGTACTTGGTAATAAGCTTCTCGAAGGTCTAGTTTGGTGAAAACCTTCCCTTTAGCTAGGTGGGCTAACATGTCTTTCATGAGGGGGAGGGGGTACAAGTTGTGTACGCAAACAGCGTTGATACTTCGAAAGTCGACCACCAGTCTCATGGAGCCATCCTTTTTCTCTTTAAACATGACCGGCGCCGCTACCCTTGGTTTCACTGGCTCAATAAATCCCCTTTGTAAGTTTTTGTCTATGTAGTCCCGCATTTCCTGCATTTCTCGGGGCGTCATAGCATACATTTTAGGTTTGGGTAGTTTCGCTCCTGGGATAATCTCGATGGCACAATCAGTCTCGCGGTGGGGGGGCAGAATGTCACACTCGGCCTCGCTGAATACCCCCGCAAGGTCTTGGTACTCCCTTGGGATCTGGTTTGCGTTACAAGCGGTGGTGGGTGCGGCTGCCAATTGCTTTGCTGCACCTTCTGGGAGGGACCCTTGTGTTGGTGGTGTTTTCTTCTGTAGTGGAGGGCTGCTTTGGGGTTTCAGCGTGGGAGGGAATTCTTCTGGTCGGGGCGGCAGGGGTTGGGGCCCCTTTGCTATTCTCAGCCTGCGGGTTCCCTCTTGCCACCAAATGATTGGGCCCCATTTGTCGAGCCATGAGAGTCCCAATATGATTGGTTCTGTCATCTTGGGGGCTATTATGAAGCGGATCGTCTCCCAGTGATCTGCGAGTTCTAGTCTCACGGGTTCAGTCAAGTGTGTGGCGTACGTTCCTCCCACTAGGGACCCATCAACTTGCTCGAAGCGAATTGGTTGTTTGAGCTGTTTAGCTCGGATTCCCAATTTTAGAACTGTGGGTAGGTTGATTAGGCACCGTGTGCTACCCGAGTCTATTAGGGCTTGGAAAGTCTCTTGGGCCCCTGTTTTGGGGGCTGTTAGGCGTATGGGGAAAAGAAAAGGATGGACGGGTCCACTCACCATCGGGTCATCCTCGCCTTCGTCTTCCGTGTCATAGGGTTCGGGGGACTGATCTCCCTCCTCTGGGATTCCTCTGGTTTCGGTCAGATGAGCGAAAAACTCAGGGATTTGGGGAGCTTCCCGCGGTACGTGGATGACGCGCTTGGGCCCTCGTTCCGGTCGTGCTTTGGGCGGTGGAGCTGGTCCCAGTCTAGACGTTCCACATCTTGCTGCTATGTGGCCGCTTCCTCCACATCTGTAGCATTTCAGTGGGCTCCATGGGGCAGTTGGTCTGTAGGAGGGCTGTGATGTTGGGGTTTCTCGTCTGTTGAGTGGCCCCTTGTCTGGTCGGCCTCTCTCCTTTTCCTCTGGTGGTTTTGACGTGTCACTCGCCCGCAGCCCTCTGTCGACTTTTATCGCTACCCAGAACCATTCAGAGAGTCGGTTTGGGATGTCACGATAGGCAGTCACTTGGGAAATTCTTTTATCTAGGCTTGTTCTAAAAAAATACACCAGCAATCGCTCTGGTAGGGGAGGCAGTATCCCAATGACTCTCCTGAATTCACGGATATGCTCTCTGATAGGCTTCCCCCTCTGCATTAGGTTTCTGAGCTCGTCTTCCACATAGGGGTCCTCCTCCTCCTCCTCATAATGGGCTCTCAATAGTTGCAAGAACCCATCCGCATCTTGTAGCTGGGGGGCCCTGTATTTGTAGAGTGATGCTGACCACCTCTTTGCTTCTCCCTCCAGCCCTTCCGAGATAGCATTCACTAGGGCTCTGGGGAAAGGGTAGAGGTGTCCGAACCGCTCTATGTATATCTCAGCTGAATCGAGGAATTGGGCGAGGTTGTCTGGGTCACCATCGAACTTCCCTCTGAACTGGGGTGGCTCCTCCCTCTCTGCCCTCTCCTCTCTGTGCTGAGCTCTGGAGGGCCGGCCTTGGTGTTGATAGTCCTCTGCCTCGTCTCTCATCCTGGGGTGGGGAGGTGCTGCCTTGTCTGGGCTTCGCTGCCATTCCCATCCCCAGCTCGCCCTTCCCAATTCACTTAGGGGTTTTTCTTTATCTTTTAAATTTGCAAAAGAAAATTCCGCCTCTAAGGCTTTTGGCACAGTCCCCGGGTACTTATCTGCCTCACGTTTCTTTGCTTGAAGTTCTGCGGGGAGGGAAGGCGGAGAAAGTTGAAGCTTTGTATTTTCCAAGTTGGCTGGAATCACAACCGCTTCTGCTCCTCCCATTTCTTGAAGCAGGCTTTCCTCCGAGAGCTTGGCTTCAGCCATAGTCCGTCCGACCAGATGTATGGGAGGGAACGGGATGATTTAAACTCAGCCAGCCTGGATTTGGAGGAGAGTTTGGCTGTCTGTCAGGTTTCGGTGCTATCTTGAATAAACTTCATTCTCAAGTGCAAACTGTCTAATGAATCATTTTTATTTTAAGAATAGCAATATCCGACATTTCTGATTCAAATTGCAGCCAAACTGGCCCCTCCTTCCAACCCCCTCCTCTTCCGCTCTCCAACCCCAATGTCCCATTGGCCATCATACAGATCCATCTCTACATCCCGGCACGTTCTTTTCACAGGAATGTAGCCCCCATCCTCGTCTCCCAGGAAACACTATCTGTAACATACAAAACTAGGTAGAAGTTCATCTTGTTATGTCAGCGCTGGAAGAAAGCCTAATTTGGAACGCTGACAGCTACCTTCAGTAGGGATATCTATTTTTGTTCCCTTTAAAGATATAAAGTTGTTGTTATTGTTGTTGTTATTGTTCAAATTGAGAATTTATTGTTCTCAGTTTGAAGGTCCTCATCCATTTTACAGCCTGAGAGTAGACACTGACAATTTTCCAAGCTTCATTCAGATAGCAATATTTGTAATTAGATTAAAGAATGCAAACATTGTTTTAAGGTATTAAATTAACCTCTTGAATGGAAATTATTGTTTTAACTATTACCTTAATTATTTATGCATGTATCAACTCCTTAAAATGATATATAAAGAAATCCAGTGCACACTTATTATATACACAAACATACACACACACACACACACACACACACACACACACACACACATGAAAGCTAATTCGATACAGTGGTTCTACAGGCTAGAAATAATTAGAACTCTATCTTACAAAATCTTTAAATGTCCTTTGCCCCAGGACCTCCTTCATTTCTCTCTTTTTCTATAGTTGAACTTTATTGAATGTACAATTGCCTTAGTTGTTCTTCCTGTTTAGCACTTTTTTATCCCGTTAATTTGTTTATAGTATATTTATTTATTTATTTATTTATTTATTTATTTATTTATTTATTAATAAAATTTACATGCCGCCCTATCTCTGAAGACTCAGGGCGGCTCACAACAATAAAACAATCAGTTAAAATTATAAAATGCATAATGTACATATATAAGTTATATTAAAACCCCCAAACTCTAAAAACCCTCTCAGTCCAGGCTGGGCGATGTAAACAACCATGTTTTTAATTCGCAGGAAAAGGTGTGATGGTCAGGGGCCAACCAGAGCCCCAGGGGGAGTTGACTCCAGCCCACAGAGAAAGCTCTATCCCTAGGGGTCGCCAGCCGACACTGTTCTGGTCCTATTAGAAAGATCTAATAGGACCAGAACAGAGAAGTGACCTCTGTCCCGAGCCCTCCAAAGATCGTTCACCAGTGCAACCAATGCCGTCTCCATGCTGTATCCGGGCCTGAAACCCGATTGGTATGGATCGAGGTACTCTGCTTCATCCAGGACCACTGGGAGCTGACATGCCACCACAGTCAGAGACCGGATGAAAGTTGCTCAAAATAGCTAGATCCAGGGCAGGCTTCTTGAGGAGGAGCCTCACCACCACCTCCTTCAAGGCGGAAAGAAAGCTTCCGTCCTCTAAAGAAGCAGCTATCACTGCCTGGATCCAGCCATATGTCGCCTCCCGAGCTGAATAAACCAGCCAGGAGGGGCACGGGTCCAATACACATGTGACCGCACTCAACTTCCCCATGATCCTGTCCACTTTCTCTGTGGTAACAGGATCAAACTCTTCCCAAAGCACAAAACCCGCCACTTCCTCACCGTCTGACCCTGTCCAGTCAGAGTCCAAGCCGTCCTGAATCTGAGCAATTTTGTCCTGCAGATACTGGCTGAACTCATCAGCTCGCCCTCGTAGAAACTTAGAAGGAAATCCCAAAACTGGAAGTTAGAGTGGAAAATTAAAACAACATTCTAAAAGGAAGCATTGGCAAATATGCTATGGCCATAAAATCATCAGAAGATAAGTGTCAGAGTTCCAAGTAACCCCCAACGAAAGAAGACTCTGAGGCTAGAAGTTCCTCAAAGTTCCATTTTATCAGAGATGTCATATTGGCATCTCTGAAAGCTTCCAGGTTTTCCTCACCCAGAGGAAAGTCCAAGTCCCTTCCCCTCCACCCACATGTCCATCACATGGTCCAAGTAATGCCCAGTCCCAACTGGAATGCCTCCCAGTCACACCACTCCAGGTGCAGGGCAGGATGTCCTTGACACTCAGAGGAAGGAATGTTATTATGGCTAGTTATCTCCCCTATGCCATACAATCTCCCTCCCAGTTTCCCAGAGCACTAAAGGTGGCAGGCCAGAAGATCCAATGTAACAGTAACAGAGTTGGAAGGTACCTTGGAGGTCATCTAGTCGAACCCCCTTCTCATGCAGGAGACCTGTACTAGGGATTCGAACCGCCGAACTGCTGACCTTTCTGATTGACAAGTTCAGTGTCTTAGCTGCTGAGCTTCCAGGCCTGATAATAAGCTTGACTGGAAATAGATTTCTTTTGTCATGAAAATTTAAATTCCTAAAAGCATAATATCTATAATATTTTGTAGGGTTTTGAATATGAGCTCTAGGGAGATAACTATTCAGTCTGATATTTTTCATGCCTTTGTTTAGAAGTGATCCACATTTTGGAGAAAAGCAAAAAGGATGCTTGCATAGTAAAAAAAATAATTAAGCAAATAAATCCAAATTATCACAGATAATCAGCATGGCAGGTCCTAAATTAATTTCGCCAATCCACGTATTTGTGCATTTAATGGGTATTTTTCTTCTTGAAAATTTTATACATTTGAAAAAAGTGATTCTGAACAAGGATTCCACTCTGTTGGATAATTTCGTACCTGTCTCCAATCTTTTTCCCTTTTTGGCAGTGCCGCGGCAACTCCAGAGGTTTGTGGATGAAACGGATTATCTCAACCCCTACCAGTCAGGATTCAGGCCTGCATTTGGGACAGAAATAGCACTGGTTGCACTTTTGGATGATCTCTGGTGGGAGCGGGATGGGGGTAGTGCATCCATTCTTGCTCTACTTGATCTCTTGGCAGCTTTTGATACCATAAACCATAGTATTCTTCTGAAGCGGCTTCAGGGGATGGGAGTGGGAGGCCTTGTGCTATCTTGGTTCACTTCCTTCCTCTGTGGCTGCTCTCAGTCAGTGTTGATAGGAGGGGAGAGATCCAGCCCTTGCCCACTGCTTTGCAGAGTTCCACAGGGCTCGGTACTCTCTCCGCTCCTGTTCAACATTTATATGAAGCTGCTGGCTGAGATCATCTGCCACCATGGACTGAGGTATCACCAATATGCTGATGATATTCAACTGTATGCTTCGACCCGTGGTGAGTTAATCTGTGTCCTCCCTCTTGCCAGGTTATTTGAGGGGCCGTCTCTTGCTGGTCACATCTACCTGACCCATCAGAGCAGGGAGGCAGGGAATGCTGTGGGTCCCATCCCCTAGGGAGATACACCTGGTAGGACCCAGAAGAAGAGCCTTCTCTGTAGTGGTTCCCTCTCTCTGGAACATCATTCCCCCAGAGATTAAAATGGCCCCCATTCTAACACTCTTCTGGAAGGGGCTGAAGACTTGGTTCTGCCAGTGGGCCTGCGGAACCCAGAGTAGGATGGATCCCATTAAATGGCTCGTGTGATCTGCTGTCGCCAAGGTGGGGTGGGGGTGATTTTATTATATTAATTTGATTCTTTTTTATTAGTTTTATTGCTTTAAATGAGGTTTTATATTCTGTAAGCTGCCTTGAGTCGCCAAGTGCGAATAGGCGGCAACATAAATTCAATAAATAAATAAAATACAAAAAAAAACCTAAAGCACATACAAGAGCAATATAATTTAATTACTGGTTTCTAAAGTATTTATTACTAAATAGTCTTCAAGAGAATATTCAAACTTATTTGATTGATTCTCCCACTGACTGAATCACACATCCTTGTGCCTAATATATGTTGTTGTTTTCTGCTTCAGTTGGACTGTTGATTTTCATTGGAGGAGGGGACTTCATTCATTTAACTGACTACATAATGAGAACAATTATAGCAACTGTAATACTGAAGCTGGAAACTGATTCATCTTTCCATATATCAAAAAAGAAGCAAACATTCACAAATTCAGATTCTGCATCCGATATAAAGTTATTTTGTAATGAGTAAGAGGATTAAATAGGAATAATCATAATCAAACTCAGTTTCTAAACCACAAAGTTAGAATGTCTGGCAACTTGAAAAATCTTCCTTTCTTTTTATTCCAGTTTTGCATATAGCTCCATAACCAAGAAAAGAGGACTGCTAAGAGACTGGAGTGAAGCTGCTTTTTTCATCAGGTATCTAGTAATACCTTTTCTGGCAAACACATTTTATTAAAGGGCATACACTTATATGAGTTAGATGCATAGAGTGGCTAGACTGAGATGGGATTTAAATTAGGGTAAGGACAAGTGAAAGTGAGTTTTATCATGCAGATGCAGGTTGTACAGCAGAGAGATTAGCAGTATTTTATCAATTAACAATTGTGATGCTTTAAAACCATTCTGTTTGCCTGCAACAATTTGATTTATGAGTGGTCAGCAGCCACTTACTCATGGAAGAGTTGTTTTGAGATCTACTATAAAATGTGCTGGAAGATTAACATGCTGTCCTTTTCGTATCTTGATGCCCAATTTTTGTCCACATATACATTTTCACAAAGTCTGTCTTGTTTTTCCTGATAGTTGATAACATGTAACATATTAGAGAAACAGCATATGAAGTTGTCTCTAATCTTATGTGTGTACTTGTTGGAGTCTATAATAATAATAGTGTATCATCTGGGTTTGTGGCAGAATCTGGTTCCCATGTTAGCATCATTGTCTGTTATTTGTGAGTGTCTACTTAAGATTGGTTTCCTCACACTTGACATATCACAATTAAAATAGAAGTTATTCATTCAAAATTATATGTAGTTTCAAATCATCATATCAGTGTAATCCAACTCTGTTCCTTTAGTATAAATAAGACTTATTGTTAAGCCTATACAAAGCTTCAAAAGAGTCTTTTGGTTCAAGAATGCTTGGATCAAATCACCCCATTAAAGTAAATGCATGAATCAAAGCAGGGACCTTGTTTGAAGCAGCAAATGGAATCAAAAAGCCTTTTAAAGGGCATCAAATTTAATAGATTTTCTGCTGCTTCTTGAGTTGAATCAGGTAATGTAATTGCAATTTCACTTCCATATATAGAGGATCTTGACTGTGATTGCATGTATTAAGTGATATGCTGGGTTTGCTACCACTGACCTCAGTATTCAGCCAATATGTTTTATCTTTTCATTAAAATTTTTGTCCATCAGAGCTCTTTTTGGCATATAAATCTAACATGACTGTCAGATGTAAATGCCTTATTCTCCAATGTGTAAATAATGTATATATGGAACATCAGAGGTTAACTTATTCTTTGGACTTTAATGTATTCATAACTTACCACTCCCATTCCTAGCTCCACCCCTTGTATATATAAGGAGCCACCCTCACCATTCTCGTCGCTTCTACCTTGAATATTCAGTGAATATAGAATGCCTATCATAATTAAAAAGAAATATATTTAAAGCTTTAACTTCTATTATCTTTATTGAGTCTGATCCTGAAAATATTGCAACAAGCTGGTAGCAGAGGATGGTTAATTGACTCAATAAGTAATTAAAAATGTCCAAGAAAGATAGGCCCAACACCAGGGCCTACAGCAAAGAAATAGAAACTGATCAAGAGATGATCAACGAATCCACCAATGCGATTTCGAGAGAATCCGAAGAATACACCACTGAAGAAGAAGAACTAATGAGTGAAAATAATGACCAGAAAGAAATCGAAATAGAAAATAACGAACTCAGGTCAGAGATATTAAAGATACTAAAAAGCCAAAAGAATGATGAAAGTCTCATCGCGGACCTCCAGGAGATGCTGAAGAACAGCGGAGCAGCGAGAGAGAAAAACGTCATTAAAGAAAAACCCAAAGATCAAAAAATCGTAAGTGAGATGACTACTGAGAAAATAGTTGTTAAAAAGAAAAGATGTGATCCCGCGCGAAATTTTGAATGGCAGCCATCTTGGTTTCAACGAACTTCAAAAGAGAATGGAGCAGAGCCAATCAAAACGCTCAGTTCAAAATTTCTGGCGCGAAAAACACTATCAGACGAAGAAAGTGAGAAAGAAGTCTCAAACTCTTCAGATGATCCAAAATCAGAAAGTGAAGACGATTTAACAAAATCTCAAGTAAAATCAGCAATGAAAACGCTTTTTGCTGCTTTTGGGCCAAGACTGAAAATTACCAAGACATCTACAAAGAAGCAAGAAATCAAACCGGCGACTCAAGACCTGCACGCTCCCATCCTGACTTCGAAAGTGACGACGCCCGAGCCCAGAGAGCCATGCCGATTTCGCCCTACACCACAGACAAAATCGAATACCAACGCACACAAAAAGAAGAAAAGAACCGTCACCACCACCAGAACCCCAAAAACCGAGCCAGAGACCGACTCATCTGAGGAGGAGCGGATCGAGAGAGCTGAAAGGGAGAGAACCTTCCACGACGCCACCAAAGAAGAAATGAGCAACGCGCATGTGCGAAACTACGTAGACGACCCAGAAGGACTTGAACTGGCCAGAGAACCGCGCAGACTCATTGCAAGCATCCCAATGCCGTTCTGTAATTTCCTGCACTTGAGAGATCACGGACTGCCCCAGGTTGTAAGTAATGGACAGAATAATGTAGGTAACTTACCCAGTGACTTCCCAAAACTTAGAATTGATGGCATTAATTTACAAGAGTGGTATCAACAGCTTCAGGTTATTTTCATGAAAGAAAATTTACTATTCTTTATAACTAGCCCTCCAAGAAGACCTTGGACTTTAAAAATAGATTGTTTACATCATAGAGCATTTTTCATAATAATATCTAGCGTGTCTCCTGCAATGTATCATAGCATCAAACCAAACCTAACTGTATCAGAAATAATTCAATGCATGTTTAATCTATTTCACAGCGATAGCGTAGCTACAACCACAAGAATGTCTAAGGATTTCTTTTCCTCTAGAGTAAAACCAGGGGTTTCTATAAGTGAGCATTTGATAAATCTAAACAAAATAAGAGCTGAGCTACAATTGAGGGGGGAAGTGATTTCAGATCAAACAATGAAAAGTGTTATTATCAATTCACTTGATCCATCATGGGATAGCTTTATGTCACACTTAGATACCATTAATTTGGGATATTTATCCATAGAAAGTCTATCTAACAAATTGATAGCAGAAGACAATTCAAGAAAAAATCGATCCAGTAACCAAACAGACCACAAACCTTTTAGGAAAGTAGTCTTTCAAGATAAACATAATGAGGCCTTTAGATGCTACAATTGTGGATCCAGGGAACATAGTAGAAGAGACTGCCCCAAAGTCTCAAGAGAGAGACATAGACCAGAATATAGGAGCAAATATAATTACAGACAATCTTCCACAGATAGACACAAATATAGAAGCCCACCAAATTACAAAGAAGGTAGAGGGGGTAGAGAAAATTCAAAAGAGAGGAAATCTGGGTCACTGAATGGGCTAAATAAACAAGACAGCACCAGAACACAGCAGGATGAGAATAACAATTGGCTTATTGATTCTGGTGCAACAAATCACACCACCAACAACAAAAGTATATTATCTTCATTTATAGAAGATAAGTTTGTGATAAAGGTAGCTAATCAAGAAAAGGTTCAAGTACTAGGCAAAGGAAATGTGACCTTGCCTGGTCTAGGGAAAATAGAGGGGGTATTATTAATCCCAGAAATACCTCACAACATACTAAGTGCCATAAAATTAAGCAGAGAATCTGATATCAATATAGTTTTCTCAAAGGGGAAAGCAACTATAGAAAAGAACAAAACAAATGTAGGTACTGTAATGATAAAAGGAGGTCTACCCTATCTGATAACTAAAGAAAGATGTTTACATAACATTGATTCAAATATGGAAGATTGTATTGAAGCAGATGATGAAAATGTCAGTAACAGTGACAATGATGAGTGTAGAATAACTCATGATCACAAAAATACATACAAGGAAAAGAAACCAAAAATAGGTAAACCAATTCATGATGAGTGTGCTCACATCTTACACAGGAAGTTAGGACATGCAAGCTTTCCTGTAGTACAAAAAATGACTGAACACGCAGAAGGTGTCAAAATAAAAAATTGTGAAAATTATTTGGAATGCTCAGTATGTAAGTCCACCAAACTAAAAACCAGTCCCAGACCAAAAAAATCTAACAGATCAACTAACAATATTTTTGATTTGGTACATATGGACTTAGTTGGTCCATTAAGTCCCTCAATTACCTATAGAAAACGTTACTTCCTAACTATAGTGGATGACTACAGCCGATATGGTTTTGTTTACACATTAAAGCACAAGGATGAAACATTTCAGAAATTTAAGGAATTCTACAAACGTATAGAAACACAACATAATATCAGAATAAAGCAAATTATGACAGATAGGGGATGTGAGTTCATGTCTAAAGAATTCTCCCAATGGTTAAAGGATAGAGGAATGTTACATTTCACGTCCAATCCTTTTTCTGCATTTCAAAATGGAGTTGCAGAGAGGAAAAATTCCACGCTACAAACCATGATTAGGTGCACATTAGAGGATGCTGGTTTAGGCAAACAATTTTGGTCAGAGGCATTACATTATTCGAATTACACTCAAAATAGAACCTGGTCCAGTATTGTGAATAAGACACCATATGAGGTGATGTACAATAGAAAACCCAAATTATCACACATGCACATATTTGGAGTCACTGCAGACGTACACATACCTAAACAATTGAGGAGAAAGGGAGAAAACGTATCCAGGAGATTAAGATTCATGGGATACGAAACTGGAACCAAAGGGTACAGATTTATTGATAGTAATAACAAATTTATAGTATCCAGAACAGCTGTGTTCCATGAACAGGCCAATTGGTCAAAATTGCACCTTAATGAAATATTTCCTAATAAATGTAAAGATACGATATCCTGCGAGGAAGGAACAACAGAAAATCAAAATATT
The DNA here is from genome assembly GCF_059756535.1 of Pantherophis guttatus. Taxonomy (NCBI): domain Eukaryota; kingdom Metazoa; phylum Chordata; class Lepidosauria; order Squamata; family Colubridae; genus Pantherophis; species Pantherophis guttatus. Next base: position 71,577,137 of record NC_142066.1, read on the forward strand.
AACAAAAGTAAGAACAAAACCAAAACTTGGACTAATAGTCAGCATAAAATAAAGACAGACACATTAACAAAAAAGGAAGCTAGATATTTGCATGATAACCATAGCAAGCCTGAAAGAACTATTAGAAACAATAGAAACCAAATACCAAATAAATACAAAGATTACATAATGCATACGAATGGAGAACAAATAACACCTAATACATATGAAGAAGTATTGAAACTTCCACATGAAGAAAGAGAAAAATGGGAACTAGCTATGGAAAAAGAGATGGAAAGTTTACAAGGATTAAATGTATTCACACCTGCGATCGCACCTAAGGATAAAACAATTATAGGTACCAGGTGGATTTATAAAATTAAGAACTTAGAAGGAGGCAATACCTTATACAAGGCTAGACTAGTTGCACAAGGCTATGCACAAAAATATCCAGAAGACTATACTGATACATATTCACCCACAGTGAGAACTGAGAGTGTCAAAACAGCCCTTGTAGTAGCATCTGCACTCAATCTGGACGTATTCCAATATGACATACAGACCGCATACTTACATGCAAAATTAGATAAGGAAATATATGTAAGAGCACCACACAGTCAATACACTAATAAGAACGAAATTTGGTTATTAAATAAGAGTCTGTACGGATTAAAGCAATCCGGCAAAAGATGGTACGATTGCTTGGTAAAAGTACTTAAGACCATGGATTTCAACGCCACCACTGCTGATAACTGTTTCTTTGTAAAAAAGAGTAATGATCATATTGAATTTGTATTAATTTACGTGGACGATATTTTATACATTGGAAAGCATAAAGAGAGCAGGGAAATCTTTGTAAATAAGTTAAATGAACACTTCTCACTGAAATCTCTGGGTAAAGTGAATAAATACCTTGGTGTGCAAATTAACAAAACTAAAAGGGGATTCAAACTTACACAGAAAGATAAAATCATCGAACTCCTAAACAAATGTAACTTAAATAATGCTAAAACCTGTGACACCCCTATGCAAACTGATTTTCTTAGAAACACTGATGAATCTTCCCCTGAATTTAAAGACAACACATTTTACAGATCAGTTATAGGTTCACTCCTTTATATATCTAATTGGACTAGGCCAGATATTGCATTACCTCTCAATCTATTGTCAAGATATGTTAGTAAACCAACCTTGTATCATTGGGAAGCTGTCAAAAGAATTCTAAGATATCTGAAGGGTACATTAGATTTTTGTTTAATGTTGGAACCCAATAATGACAGAGAACCAAAAATTACTTGTTATGCTGATGCAGATTGGGCTGGTGATACATCATGCAGAAAGAGTACTTCTGGTTATGTTTTTCTATTGAATGATTGTCCAGTTTACTGGTATACTGGTAAACAAGAACTAGTAGCCACTTCTACTACAGAAGCGGAATATGTTTGTTTGTCCAAAGCTGCAAATAACCTTGTATGGTTCAATGATCTGATCACTGATGTTTGGAAGAAACCCACCTTACCATTTATTATGCATGAAGACAATAAAGCGGCCATTGAAATATCCAGATCCGATGCAATTGGACAAAGGTCCAGGCATATTGATATAAAATTTAAGCATGTGAGACAACTGTCTCAAGACGGATTCATTAAAGCAATACATTGCGATACTTCTGAACAATTAGCTGACATATTAACAAAACCCTTACCTTCTAAACAACACAAATATTTAACTTCTAAATTATATGTATTATATTGTCCTGAATCAGAATGTAATTGGTGTTGTGTAACGAACCGGCATTTAGAGGGGGATTTGTCAGATGTAAATGCCTTATTCTCCAATGTGTAAATAATGTATATATGGAACATCAGAGGTTAACTTATTCTTTGGACTTTAATGTATTCATAACTTACCACTCCCATTCCTAGCTCCACCCCTTGTATATATAAGGAGCCACCCTCACCATTCTCGTCGCTTCTACCTTGAATATTCAGTGAATATAGAATGCCTATCATAATTAAAAAGAAATATATTTAAAGCTTTAACTTCTATTATCTTTATTGAGTCTGATCCTGAAAATATTGCAACAATGACTTTGCGTAACATTCACTCTTTCAGCTTCCAGTGTAATCTGGTTTGCCTAAAGTCTTAAATATATTTTTCTAATGTAGTTTTTTTAAATTTTATAGTTTTATGCTAGGAATTCAACTCTGTTTTCAACATTCTTTTTTAATATGACTTTTATTTTATTTTTTTATTTTTAAATGTACATATGTATTGAATACATGAACAGTGTGGCATCTGGGTATCATTAGCTTTGATACACAATTGATACTGTAATATTGATAGTATTAATTACATTAATCATACATACATAATTCTAATAATCATTCTAAATGATTACTACCACATAGCTCCCAGCAACCAGTAAGATCCCACAGAGTCGGTCTCCTCCGGGTCCCATCAGCTATACAATGTCGGCTGGCAGGCCCGCAGGGGAGGGCCTTCTCTGTGGCTGCCCCGGCTCTCTGGAACCAATTACCCCCTGAGGTCCGGACTGCCCCCACCCTACTGGACTTCCGGAAAGTGGTGAAGACCTGGCTATTCCGGCAGGTCTGGGGCCGTTGATTTCTCTATGGTGATCTTGCAAGACCAGGCACAAATTGGAGTGTATGGGTTTTAATGTTTTCTTTTAAATTTTTGTATGGGATATTGTTTGCATTGTTTTATTCTCTGTTGTTAGCTGCCCAAAGTCCCTCGGGAGTTGAGCAGCATAAAAATGCGACTAATAAATAAAATGTGACTAATAAATAAATAAATATTAAAACATGTGGACATGTTGGTATTTGTTCCACCTTGTATATCAACCTTCATCATTTAATTATTCAATATTTTAATATACAATATTAATAACCATAATGGTATTATTTAGGTATACATAATAGGAACATCTTTCAACTTCTGATCTTTACATCTTCATATTAATTTTAAAGTGTTATGTAGAAATATGCACAATAATATTTTTCCCTTTCTAATTTCTACCTCTATTTTAATTCTTAATAAAACAGATCTTAATAGTCTATTTCTATCCATCATCTCTTGCCCATTTTAGTATTTCAATTCTTGTTGATTTTTTTACATGCTTTCCATACTACTACTCTTTGACTTTTATTGTTTTATCAATGTATAAAATACAAAGAAAAATAAAAAATAGAAATAAAGGGAAGAAAAAAGAGAGGGAAAGGAAATATGAGGTATAAGGGAAGAAATAAAAAAGTTTTGACTTCTGACACTTTTTAGTACAGTACAAGATAACATTACAGCTCAACTTCTTACTTTTTTTTTATTGCAAAAGTTTTACAATTACATTTTCACCCCTTTCCCCCCACCACCACCACCCCAAACTTCCCAACCTCCCTAACCCTCCCTAACCCTCCCCTCCCCCCAGACTTCCCTATAATATACTCATAACTCGTAAAAAAAAAACACAAAAAAACCCTTAATATGACACTTATGTGTAAACTTGAACCCCTCCCTCCCCTGTATAATTTTTCTTTTTACCTCATTACATTAAAATATTTCTAAAACATTATTTTCAAATGAAAGCTATTTGATACTTTCTAGTTTGATATTTGTTCTGAACATATTCTATCCATCTTTTCCATTCCCATTCATAAGTCTCTTGTGAGCAATCTTTTAAGTATGCTGAAATCTTCGCCATCTCTGCAAAACTGGCCATCTTCAAAGTCCATTCCTCAATAGTGGGCAAAGCTTCATTTTTCCAATATTTACCTATCAACAATCTTGCTGCTGTTATCATATACAATATCAGTTTTGTTTCACTCGATGTAAAACCCTTAACTATACCCAATAAAAACAATTGTGGAGAGAATTGAATTTTTTTCTTCAAAACATTCTGCATGACCCACCAAATTTTTATCCAAAAAGCCTTAACTTTCCTACAGGTCCACCAAACATGATAATACGTAGCATCCAAACATTCACATCTCCAACATTTTGGCTGAACATTAGGGTACATACATGACAACTTTTTGGGATCTAAATGCCATCTATAAAACATTTTGTAGCAATTTTCCCTCAGATTCTGCGACTGTGTAAATTTAACATTCTGGACCCAAATTTTTTCCCATGTTTCCAGCATCACTGGTTCTTCAAAATTCTGTGCCCACTTAATCATACAGTCTTTAACTAATTCGGTTTCTGAATCCCTTTCTAGCAAAACATTATAAAGCCTTTTGATATGCATTGGACCTTTCTCTTTTATATGTCTAACCAATTCTTCTTCGTGCAACATAATACCAGTTTTTTGGTCCTCTTTCCATCTCAATTGTAATTGATTATATTGTAACCATGTTAGATTAATCCCTTCGTCCAACAGTGTCTGCAATGTCTTCAGCTGCCATCTGCCCGCATCTGTAAAAAGAACCTCTTTGTATAAAAACCCCCCGAGTGACATTATATTTGTATTCCACAAAGTATGACCAAGATCCAGCCATAGCGGTATTTTATAATCCCATTTGAGTCGGTGCTTCTTCCAAACTCTCATCAACGAGTCTCTAAGTATATGACTTTTAAATACTTTATCAACTTTGTCATCATAAAATAAGTAAGCATGCCATCCAAATTCAAGATCAAAACTTTCTACATTCAATATTCCAGCCTTTTTACTTCCAAACCAATCACTTGTTAAAGTTAAAGCTGCTGCATCATAATATAACTGTAGGTTTGGAAGTTTAAGACCTCCTCTTTCTGGAACATCTTGCATAATTTTCAATTTCACTCTCGGCTTTTTCTCGTTCCAGACAAACTTATTGAGTCCAGTTTGCCAGACTTTCAATTGTTTATCACTTTTAAGCACCGGAATCATTTGAAACAAAAAAAGAAATCTTGGCAAAATGTTCATCTTAACTGCTGCTATTCTTCCAAGTAGAGACAGCTGCAGTTTTTTCCAAGTCTCCATGTCTTTCTGCACCTCTCGCCACAACACCTCATAGTTATTTTGAAACAATTTCATGTTTGATTCTGCAACCTGAACTCCTAGATATTTTACCTTAGGTACAGTCTCAAAACCTGCCCTCCTTTCAAGCTCATGTTTACGATCTTGTGTCATGTTTTTAGCTATCATTTTAGTCTTTTTTGGATTCAGTCTAAAACCTGAAACTTTACCATAGTCTTGTATAATGTCCTTCATCAAGATTATTGATTCCCTTGGTTGTGATAGGGTAACAACCAGATCATCTGCAAATGCCTTTATTCTGTAATCCTCTTGCCTAATCATTATACCTTTCAAGATATTAGAGTCCCGTATTGTATTTAGCAAGACTTCTAGTGTTAGAATAAATAAAAGTGGGGACAACGGACATCCCTGTCTTGTTCCTTTTTCAATTTTAAACTCTGTTGTCAAACTTCCATTAATAATGATCTGTGCCTTTTGCTCTTGGTAAATTGCTGAAATTGCCTGTATAAATTGATCCCCAAAATCCATCTTTTTTAAAGTCTTTAGTAGAAAATTCCAATCCACTCTATCAAAGGCCTTCTCTGCATCCAAAAAGACCAGCACTGCAGGAATCTGTTTATTCTTCTCAAGATATTCCAATAAATCTATTACTTGCCTTACATTATCCTTCATGTGTCTGCCCTCGATAAATCCCGCTTGATCATCATGAATCACCTTTTGGATTACTGGCATCAACCTGTTGGCTAATACTTTCGCATAGATTTTATAATCTGTATTCAAAAGAGATATTGGTCTATAGTTCTCTGGTTTTTTAGGACCGACTTGTTCTTTTGGTATCAAAGATATATAAGCAGTTGTCCATGATGGGGGTATTTTACCCCCTTGTTGAATATTGCAAAATAAATCTCTGAGTTGTCCCACCATTTCAGCTTGCAAAGTTTTGTAATACACTGCAGTCAAACCATCCGTGCCAGGAGCTTTGGCTGTTTTTAACTGTTTAATTGCTACTATTATCTCCTCCTCTGTTATAGGATAATTCATTCTTTCCTTTTGTTGATCAGTAATTTTTGTAACTCTTTTATTGTTTAAATATTTTTCTATAAGTCCATTCTGCACCTCCTCTTTGGCATATAGTTTGGTATAATAATCCACAAAAGCTTCTTTAATTAATTTTTGTTGAAAGATTTCTTTCCCTCCAATATCAATACTATCAATAGTCCGTATACTTTGTTTTTTCCTCAATGTGTAAGCCAACCATCTGCCCGGTTTATTAGCGTTACAAAATGTATTACGCTTCGCATATTGTAAGTTTGTTGCAACTTGTTCCGCCATAAGCATTTGAAATTGGTCTTTCAAAAGTTTTATAGCACTGCATATTCTTTCATCTGTTGGATTTTTAATAAGTAACTGTTCTTTATTCTTTATTTCTATTTCCAGTTCAGATCTTTTCTTTTGTCGAAACAGTCTATGTTTAGAGTTCATGTAGATAAGTACCCCTCTCATATAAGCTTTACTTGCGTCCCACACAATTTCAATTGGGGTACCTTTATTCAAATTTATTTCAAAAAATTCTTTCAAATGCTTTTTAAGTTCTGTTGTATTTTTTTCGTAACTAAACAAGTTCTCATTTAATCTCCAAGAACGTCTCTCAACCTTATCCATCTCAATTTCTATCCATACTGGGCTATGGTCAGTCAAAGTTCTTGGAAAAATCTTTGTTCTTTTTGTCTTGACAAGTAAGTCATCTGACAACAAAATGAAGTCAATCCTAGAGAAGGATCTGTGTCTGTCAGAAAAAAAAGTGTAGTCCAATTCTTTTGGGTTATGTATTCTCCAAACATCTTTTAGTTCCATATCTTCTTTCATGTCAAAAAAGGTCTGTGGTAATCTGATCCTAGACTTTGCCAAACTCTTTTTATCTAATTTAGAATCAATTACTCCATTCCAGTCTCCCATAATTAAAATAGATCTGTAGTCCCATTGCAGTATTTTAGTATGTAACATCTTATAGAAATGGTCCTGATGTTGATTGGGAGCATAAATTCCAATCAGAAGAATTTGGCCATTTGCTGTAAGCAATTCAGTTGCTACAAACCTACCATCTTCATCTGCTTCTATAACTTTAGCTGTTAACTTTTTATTTACATAAATAACCACACCATTCTTTTTTTGCGAAGTTGAAGATATAAAATGTATTCCTAGTTTGGAGTTTATCAAATATTTTTGATCTTGAGTTGTGATATGCATTTCTTGTAAACAAATTATATCATTATTAAATTGTTTCAAATATGTAAATAATTTCTTCCTTTTCTGTGCTGAATTCAACCCGTTAACATTCCAAGATAAACACTTAAACGTCATCTTCATCTTTCTGGAGCAAAGAGCAGAATAATCGAAGGTCATCCGAAAGCTTCGATCTCGCTCCCCCCATGGCTCCAGTCTCTTGTGCAGTACTCTGGACTTTGCTTTACTTTGGTTCTTATTTGATTAAATCTGGGGGACTTTTTCAGAAGTCTTTGTGGAGGTGGGAGAGGAAGAAGAACTTCCCTTTTTAGTAAAACCAGCCTACGTGGCAGGATGGCCTCAAAGAAGCAGGAAGCGAAGGCAACAGGAGGTGGATCTCCCACACATAAAGCACAGCCTCCCCCAGTACAACAGATACAGACTCAGAAAAAAGATTTTGATGTGGGAGATTTAAAAGAATTTATTTCTAAAACTTTGGATGATAAATTTCAAAAATCTCAACAGGAGATAGATGATAAACTTCAAAAATCACATCAGGAATTTATGCAGGAAATTAATGAAGTTAAAGATATGGTGAAACAGAATCAAAACAAGGTGACCAAGAAAATATCAGAAGTGGCGTCTGGCCTGGCAGAATTTATTGTGAAAGTTGATTCTAAAGTTGAAGAACTTAAATCAGAAGTTAATGTTAAGATGAAAGACAATGATTATAAAATTGCTGATGTTGACAATAAAATGCAAAGAGTTGAAAATGAGATTGTGATGGTACAATTCAGGGCAATGGAGTTTGCTATACGGCTTCGAGGAATTCGAGAAGAGGAAAGACAGGATTTGAGACAAGTTTGTTCTGAGGCCCTGGCCAAGATTCTACAAGTTAATCCTGATGTGGTTTTTCACAAAATAGATAAAATTTACAGAGTGAATTCTTGGGTGGCCAGACAAAGACAATTGCCCAGAGATGTGGTCATATATTTTACAGATAGAGAAATAAGAAATGACATCCTGCAAAAATCCTTTTACACTTCTGTGCAAGTGGGGGGCTCACGAATTGGAATTTATAAAGAATTACCTTCTAAAATGCTGAAAACTAGAAAAGAATTTGGCTTTCTTGTTAAGGAATTGCAAAATTTACAGATACCATTTCGGTGGGACACCCCAGTTGGTATAATTTTCAGATACAAGGGAGAAAGATATCGCTTGAATACCGTGAAGAAGGCAGAGCACTTTTACACTACTATTCTTAAGGAAAGAACACCATCTCCACGTACATCTACAGTTTTGGAGATTAAGGAGAGTGAAGAGAAGCAACCTCAACGAGAACTGCAAGAACAGTCTAAGCAGGAATTAGAGGAAATGCAAGGCGCAGAAGGAGGCTTTCTGGATGAGCCTTTGCTGGAATCTTCTCCAATCTTGGACCCGGTTCGGATGATTGAAGTTAAGGATCAACGTATAACTCGAGCTCAATCTAAGTTACTTAAACAAAAGCAACAACAACAACAGGAAAGACAAGACAAGAAGGCAGTCAACTTCTTACTTTTATATATTAATATACATACTAGCCATTTCTATAACAATAAATCTATCTAATTGGCAAAACCAAATTCAAAGTTTCATTTTTTTCCATCCTAAACACAAAATCCAGAAGAGATATTCAAATAAAAAACATAAATATATTCTCCTCTTTGAATAAAACAATCAATTTAACCATTTCTGCTTTATCTTCCTTGCTGTGGAAATATGTATTTCTATTTGCATTTATTTATTTATTTATTTATTTATTTATTTATTTATTTATTTATTTTTCATATTTGTATACCGCCCTACTCCCGAAGGACTCAGGGCGGTGAACAGCCATAATAAATACAAATACATATAGAAGTTAAAAACTATTAAAAAACAGATTAAGTAATTTAGGCTCAAAGATTAAAACATCCAAATTTATCTAAAGAGGCCTAAAACCAGATTTAAAAGCCAGTTTAAAAGCCAATTTAAAAGGGAGAGTTAGGCCAGACCAGCTTGTTGGAATAGAAATGTTTTCAGGGCACGGCGGAATATGCGTAAGTCTTGGATGTTTCGTAACTCCGGGGGAAGCCCGTTCCAGATGGTAGGTGCCCCCACAGAAAAGGCTCTCCCCCTGGGGGCCATCATTGACACTGTTTGGCCGACGGCACCCTGAGGAGTCCGTTTCTATGGGAGCGAACTGGTCAGTGAGAGGCTATTGGTGGCAGGAGGCGGTCTCGTAAGTACCCTGGTCCTGAGCCATGGAGCGCTCTAAAGATAGTAACCAAAACCTTGAAGCGCACCCAGAAGACCACCGGGAGCCAGTGCAGCTCGCGCAGGAGGGGGGTTACATGAGAGTGCCACATTGCTCCCATCACCACCCGCGCGGCCGCATTCTGGACCAGTTGGAGCCTCCGGGTGCTTCTCAAGGGGAGCCCCATGTAGAGAGCATTACAATAATCCAGGCGTGAGGTGACAAGGGCGTGAGTGACCATACGTAACGAGTCCCAATCCAGAAAGGAACGCAACTGACGAATCAGGCGAACCTCATAAAAAGTCCTCCTGGCCACGGCCATCATATGCTCTTCTAAAGACAGCCACGAGTCCAGGAGGATGCCCAAGTTGCGAACCCCATCTGTGGGGGCCAACGACTCACCCCCATTAGTCAGAGATGGCACCAACTGACTATATCGGGACGACGGAAACCACAGCCACTCGGTCTTGGATGGGTTGAGTCTTTGTTTGTTCCTCCCCATCCAGATCCGTACGGCCTCCAGGCACCGGGACATCACCTCGAGGGCATCATTGGGGTGGTCTGGGGTGGAGATGTACAGCTGGGTGTCATCAGAGTACTGATGGTACTTCACCCCGAAACCACGGATGATCTCACCCAGCGGCTTCACATAAATGTTGAATAGAAGGGGCGAGAGGACCGATCCTTGTGGCACCCCACATATAAGGGGCCTCGGGGTCGACCTCTGCCCCCCTGTCAACACAGACTGCGACCGGTCAGAGAGAAAGGAGGAGAACCACTGTAAAACAGTTTTCCCCACCCCCAACCCTTCCAACCGGTGCAGCATGATATCATGATCGATGGTATCAAAAGCCGCTGAGAGGTCTAGTAGGACCAGGACAGAGGAGCAACCCCTGTCCCGAGCCCTCTAGAGATCATCAACCAATGTGACCAATGCTGTCTCTGTGCTGTACCCGGGCCTGAAGCCCGACTGGAATGGATCTAGATAATTCGATTCATCCAGGTACTGAGGCAGTTGTCGTGCAACCACACTCTCAACAACCTTTGCAACAAAGCGAAGGTTGGAGACAGGACGATAATTTGCTAACACAGCTGGATCCAGGGAGGGCTTCTTGAGGAGGGGCCTCACCACCGCCTCTTTCAAGATGGTGGGAAAGACACCCTCACTCAAAAAAGCATTTATAATCTCCTGGAGCCAGCCTCGCGTCACCTCCCAGGAGGCCAGTACCAACCAGGATGGACACGGGTCCAATAAACATGTGGTCGCATTTAGTCTGTTCAGTATCCTGTCCACGCTTTCGGGAGTCACAGGATCAAACTCTTCCCAAATAATATTCTCAGGACCTGCCCCTGTCATCTCCTCTGGATCAATCCAGTCAGAGTCTAGCTGTTCACGAATCTGAGCAATTTTGTCATACAGATATTGTACAAAATCCTCAGCTCTACCCTCCAAGGGGTCTTCCCGCGTCTCTTGATGGAGCAGAGAGCGGGTCACCCTAAACAGGGCGACTGGGCGATTATCTGATGATGCAATAAGAGTAGAAAAGTAGTTACTCTTCTCTACTCTTATCGCCACTAGGTAATTCTTAATATGAGATCTTACCAGTGTTCGGTCGGATTCAGAACGACTAGCCCTCCAACTGCTCTCTAGGCGTCTTTTCCGGTGCTTCATCTCCCTCAGCTCCTCAGTATACCAAGGAGCCAGGTGAGACTGGCGCTGGGTCAGAGGCCGCAAAGGCACGACTCGGTCTAAAGCATCAGCCGCCACCCTATCCCAGGCGGCCACTAAGTCCTCAGCCGAGTCGTGTGCCAGAACCTCAGGAAATGGCCCAAGCTCCATCTGGAATCTCTCAGGATCCATCAGGCGCCTGGGGAGGAACCACCTGGTCGGTTCCGCCTCCCTGCGGCGGGGTGTGGCGGTTCGAAGGTCCAGGCAAAGGAGGGAGTGATCTGACCATGACAAGGGTTCAATCACTATATCCCCTATCTCGAGATCACTCAACCACTGTCCAGAGACAAAAACAAGGTCCAGTGTGTGTCCCCCCATGTGAGTAGAGCCATAAATTAACTGGGTCAGGTCCATAGCCATCATGGAAGCCATGAACTCCCGAGCCACCTCAGATGTCTCGCCAACTGATGACAGGTTAAAATCCCCCATGACCATAAGCCTGGGGGTGTCAACAGCCACCGTGGCTATAACATCAAGCAGCTCAGGCAGGGCTGCTGCCATGTGGCAGGGAGCCAGGTACATGACTAGTAAGCCCAACTGCACCCTATGACCCCACTTCACAAGAAGGGACTCACATCCAGCCGTCTGAGGAACAGTGGCCTCCCTTGGTCCAAGACCTTCGTTAATAACAACCGCCACCCCTCCGCCCCTCCCCTGAGGCCTTGGCTGATGGAAAGCACGGAAACCTGGTGGGCACATATCAATAAGGGGGGCTCCCCCTTCCTGGCCCAACCAGGTCTCAATAATCTTTATAAACTATCACCATTTATATTAACAAAATTCACTGTATTCTTTCAGATTCTTTAACCTTAAAATGAAAAACCATTTTTCATCCATTTTAAAACACTAAATTTTCCTTTAAAAATACTTCCAATACAAAATTCAAAACCTTTTAATACATCTTTAAAAACTTCCTCTTAACACACATACTTTAAAGTTCACTTTTAGACCAATAAAATTCCAACTACCTCCAATTAACTCATTAAATTTAGATCACTTCCTCCAAGTTACCCTCATAGAATAGTTTTTTCTTATATATCTTATTTTAAAACTCTAAACTTTTAATTTAATTAATTAATTTAATTTAATTTAATTACCGCCCTTCTCCCAAGGGGACTCAGAGCAGTGAACAGCCAAAATTAAAATACATACAATACAAAAGTTAAGATAATTAAAAAAGATTAAATCAATTGGCCTCCCATTTTAAAACCCCAAGTTTATAAAATTTTAAAAATCCCATTAAAAACCCTTTAGGCTAGGCCGGCTTGCTGGAATAAATAAGTCTTCAGGGGTTTACGGAAGGTCCGGAGGTCCGGGATCAGTCGTATTCCAGGAAGTAGCTCATTCCACAGGGCGGGTGCCCCCACAGAGAAGGCTCTCTCCCTGGGGGCCGCCAGCCGGCATTGATTGACCAACAGCACCCCGAGGAGGCCCTCTCTGTGAGAGCGTATTGGCCAGTGGGAGGTTATCCGTAGCAGCAGGTGGTCTCGTAAGTACCCTGGCCCTAAGCCATGGAATGCTTTAAAGATGAGAACCAACACCTTAAAGCGCACCCGGAAGACCACCGGGAGCTAGTGCAGCTCGCGCAGGAGAAGTGTTACATGGGAGCGCCACGTCGCTCCCATAATCACCTGCGCGGCCACATTCTGGACCAGTTGGAGCCTCCCGGTGCTCCTCAAGAGGAGCCCCATGTAGAGAGCATTGCAGTAGTCCAGGATGACGTGACGAGGGCATGGGTGACTGTTCATAAGGAGTCACAATCCAGAAAGGGCGCAACTGGTGTATCAGGCGAACCTGATAAAAAGCCTCCCTGGCCACGGCCGTCATATGCTCTTCTGGTGCTTCATGGTGCTGCCTTCCTCACAACACATATCTATACAAAGCACGCCTTGTAGCCCAAGGTTTTGCCCAATGCTTTCCCAAAGATTACGATGAAACTTACTCCCCCACAGTAAAACCAGAAACCGTAAAAACGGCACTGACTTCAGCCATTGTCTCAAATCAAGAAGTCTACCAATCTGATGTCCAAACCGCATACCTCCATGCAACATTAGAGGATGAAATTTATGTCAATGGGGCACCAGGATTCCAAGTTGAATTCGGCAAAACATGTTTTGATCGTCTGGTGCTGGTGTGGGGAATTGGGGCTGCCTTTGATTTTGCAGCTTTACAAATCTCACAGTCAAGTTGGATAGGGCAATCCTTAATGCATATGCCTTGGGAGAAATTTTGAGTACTGTCTACAGCAACAGTATTGGCATGTGCTAAACGTCTGTGTAATAAATGGGCACAATTATCGTGTAAAGGTTCACCTATATGAGTTTGAATTTTTGTTTTCAAGGTTCATTGGTTTTGTGATGTGGGTGAAGTTGGAGAGAAGTGTGGTATGGTGTGTTGGTCGTTATGTGAGTCGGAAGTGTCATGTGTATTGGCATGGTGAGGTGTGGTACCTTCGTGGTGGGTGTCAGGGGTATGGTCGGGATGATTATCAGGGTCAGATCTCAATGAGGATTGAGGTAGTTGAGTCGTAGGTGAGGATGATGTAAAGGAATCTGGAATAAGAAATGGTAAATTAATGACAGAAATATTAGCAACAATAGTGTTATCATGTTTGGATTTTATAAAACTGTATTGATCATCAAGAGATACTTTAAAATCGATTTTACCTAATTTTGAAGTACTTAAAATATTGTGGCCAAAGGTAGGTGTATAGAGCACTTGACTAATATCTCCTATACCGGGTATAAAGATAGATCCTTCATATTTAACTGTATTGGAAGTACCATTTGCTGCTGTAATAGAAATATTAGTTGGGTGAATATAATATAATATGGATTTGTTATTGGTGGTATGGTGTATGCTTCCAGAATCGATGACCCATAGGTGCGTGGTGTCACGCAGGTATGGTTGGGTGTTGGGAAAGATGCCAAATGTTTGGGATTCGGAATTAGAATATATAGATTGTTCAGTATGTTGTTCCCTTCTGTCTTTATAATTTTTGTGTGTGGGACCCTTTCTAATGTAAAATTCAGTGGGCATGGATCTTTTAGGTCCAGTATGTTCTTTGATAGTATGATTTCTTTTGTTAGTCTTGTCTGTAGGGGTATATCCCCTTGTATCATGAGTGTGGGTGGTGTTGTCACCGTGTGGAGGATGGGAGTTGTAGGTATGATAATGTCCTCTATAGTTACAATAATTAAAATTATTTTGATATTGAGAGGGGTGTTTCTGCCAGTTTTGGTAGAAGGGTTTGTGTGAAGAATGGGAAGGGTGGGAATCATGTTTAGGGTAAAAAGGATGGTCAAAAGAAGTAGGGTATCTATCAGTATGGTAGAGTCTTCTATCTTCATCTATTAATTTGGATTTTATTTCAACGACAGTGTACATGTGGGGGGGGGGTAAGGAGTGGAGACTATTAATGAATCCTGACCAACTAGAGATGTGTTTAATAGAATTGAAAATGATATCAATCATTGCAGTTTCAGGTACAGGATGATTGCGTTGAATCAGTTGTTTTCACATAGATTCGAGGTGGAAAAGATGTTTGGCCATAGATGTGCCAGGTTTATATATGGTGCTATAAAAGTCACCGGCAAGAGTAGTGATAGTTGCAGGTGAGGGTTTGTTGTAATGTTTTTGTAAGTATTGCCATACTTCTTGTGCAGTAAAACCTGTAGGTATAGAATGAACAATATCACTTTCTAAAGTTGACATAAGTGTGGCATAAACACTATTGTGAAGAAAAGTTAAGTCAGATGACCAAGGCTTATTAGGGGGAGATTCAATTATAAGAAATGTGCCTTCTCTTAAAAGATGTAAATGAGTTTCTTGTTCCCAAGTAGGGAAATTATTACCTGAGGTTTGTAATTTTTTGAAATTTGGTGATAAAGGTAATGGGTCATGTTGTTTAAAATGTTGCAAAACAGTTTCAATTTCTAAAGATAAATTCACATTAGTAGATAAAGACAAAGAATTATTAGTTTCAAAATTTAAATCATTGCAGTTTACAGTAATAGAAGGCTGAAATGAGTTACTGTCAGCAGAGATAGGTAATTGAACGTTGGATTGTTGATTGGAGTCATTTGGTGTGAGAGAAGATGTTGTAGGTGATTCAATGATAGGAGGAATAATGAAGGTGGTGGTTGTAGTTTGATTCGGAAGAGCTGCTGCGACGGCATCAGCTGCTGTAGAAGGTAGGTTGACTTTTGATGCAAAGGCTCCAAAAATCGTGTGAATTTGTTGTTTGGATGGGGCATCTGTAGTGTTGGAGGTGGCAGCAGCAGTGGCGGCATCTTCGGCAATAATGGGGGGAGCGAGGCAGTGGCTGCAAAGACTGAAAAGGATCTTTTTATATTGGAGACAATATTGGTATCAGTAGAAATATTTGCAGCTGCTGCAGCTGCAGCGGTATAGAAGGGGAGGTCTGCAGTGGTGGCAAAAATAGAAAAGTTCTGAAAATTGAAAAAAAAATTGGAAGGATTTGAACTCAGTGCTCTGGATGAAGAAGGTAGGGAATCAGTCTGAATATCTCCAGTTGTGGGGTGGGTAGTAGGATATATGGGGGTAAGGGGGTTGGTTGAGACCTTGTGTTCTGAAATGGTAGATGTCATTTTGTTTAAAGTGTGGTCATATAAATTGTCGGCCATTTTGTGGACCGCATGGTGGAGTGTGGGGGCGGCCATTTTGTCGGCCATTTTTGAAGCCATGCTTTCGGAGAAGGTGGAAACCATATTGGAAGCAATAAAGTCAATAGGTGGGGAGCGAGGATTTTTAATATAATGGGTGTTTAAAAAGTCAGTCTGGGAATCTATGGGTTGAAGCAAAAAATTGTCGCTTACCAGGTCTGGTGAGGTTGAAAGGGTGTTTAACAGTTCAAGAGTTCTTTGAGGAGTCCAGCCTGCATTTAGTAGGCCTGTCGCATATAAAGCTTGATATAAATGCTGTTTTGGAGAAGCTTGAGAAAATAAAAGTTGGTCTGAAGTTATAGGGTTGGAACATACAAGGGATTTAGAAGGTTGAAGTCCTTGATGATAGTCATGAGGTGGAGTAGAATTGAGATCGAAGCAAGGTTGTTGTAAGCGTGGTTCTGTTCTTTCGGTGTTCGGGTGAAGAGGAGAAAAAAAATGGGTCCTTTCGTAAAGAGGTTTGTACTTGCTGCATAGCTTCACTAGAAAGTTTTTTTAGTCTTTTGGATAATGACTGATGCTGTTTTGTTAAGGATACGGTTAATGCATCAATCTCTTGTAAAGATAGTTTGTTCAGGTTCAAGGATTCCATGTTAGGAAAAATCATTCTATGATTTTAAAATTTACAAAAAATTCATAGACCTGAGCAATAATTTTTCATTGTCTGCTACCATTTATCAGATATATATTGATGGTCGTGCTCATTTGGTTCTATGAGGAAGTTATTTGGTCAATACAGCTTCATGTTCAAAAGGTTGTTTTTATTATTTACAAATATATACATGCATACAATAATGAACAGGGTGTCCTGTTACATCTTTATCCTAACTGTATAATTCAGATGTTGAGAGGAGAGAGAAGTTCATGTGTTGTCTCGCTGAGAGATAGATGAGAGAGAGAGAGAGAGAAAGGGGAAGATATCCAAGTGGTTTCTAGGTAAGAGTCCAATAAGAGAGTTCATTGGCTGATATAGTCACATGTGATGTCTGTAAAGACTTAACCCCTTCTCGTCTCTGGTGCATCATATGCAGGCAATATCTGACAACCATTTAATCAATGAAATTAGAAAAGGCTCTAGATCCCATATGATTTTCTACAACAGTAGATTAATACTTAATCACAATTAAGTATTTGCTTATTTTCTTGCTCCCTTTTTATTAAAAGTTTTACAGTTATAATTATTTCTTATATTTGTTTCCTTTTTTTTGTTTTTTAAGTAACTTTGAAGATGGTAAAGATTCTATGTAGTATGCAAATTACAATCTGCTATTTGCTAAAAATGGATGCTAAATTTTTGTCAGCCATTCTGGCTCAAAAACATGAACTATATTATCATTTGTAGTTTAGCCTGTATAGTATCCGTTGAAGCATGACTGGGTATATTTGAAGTGCAATCAAATCATTTAGATTAACTGATTTTTTTTTTCCTGTGGAAAAGGAGTTTAAAATTGTACTTTAAAAGTTTAGGCATATCTCGAATAAAAAGTAGATCTGCTTGTAATATGATTGAAATAAAATATTTTATTGTCATCTGTTACCTACAGATATCATAAGTGCATTTATTTATTATGCAATTCATTTATCAGGATACCCACTTTCAGTTCTGAAATTTAACTTGATTTGGGAATTAGTATTAAGACAAGTGGAGTGCTTTAATATATGCTAGTAATTGATACTTCCTTGGTAATTATGAATATAATCTTTCTCAAATGCATATAGTATAGTATTGTGATCAATTATTAAATCATTCTGTTAAATGGTGTAAGACTAATATATTTACTATCTGAACAGAGGTTTCTATGGAAAATTGCAAATAAGAAAATAATTACATTGTTTGAATTTCTTTAACTGTTTTAGAATTAGTTAAATTCAGATTATTTATATAAACAATTATTGTGATAAAGAGATGCTTAAAAATTCACTTGAGTTTATGGAGAAGAATAAATATTCAAATGAATGTAACTCTAAATTGATGCATATTATTAGTTTAATTCATATATTCATACTTGTAAATATTCAGGTGTAACTGAATAAAATACTGTAACTGAGAAAGTTTTATTGGATACTCAGACCCTTAGGCTTTTAAAATCTTTTTTTTTTTTTTTTATTGAAAAGGTTTTCAAATACAAATTTTTCCCCCTTTTTCCCCCCCCTCCCCCCGTCCCTAACCCCCCCTCCCCACCCTTCCCCCCCTGTGACTTCTTCGTAACAAAAAAAAACCCTAATTCATAACAGATTACTTACTCCCTCCTCAAAATACTGACCTTTACTTACTAAAAGTATTATAAATCCCCCTTTATCCATACATTTCAGAAAAGAAGAAGAGAAAAAAAACAAAAAAAAACAAACACATTATACTATAACTATTATAAAATAACTTCTAATTTAGCATAATAGTGTTTTATATCTATACATTATTGCAACAATTCAAAACCACCTTCCACTTTAAAACTATACGATAAGTCCTACTTTAATAACATTTCAAAGCGGGCTCCCCATAAAATCTAATTTAACATTTATTCCACTCTATCCATTTCCTCCACTCCCCTAAATGTATCACTTAAAAATCCCTTTTCTTAAACTAATCAGTCTGTAGCTAGCTTATTCACCCACTGTCTTACAAATTTACCATACACAACAATTCTTGATATCTTTAATTCACTGCCCACACTACTTAAATATATATATATATATATATTCCATTATATCTAAATAAAAAAAGAAAAGACAATAACTTTAAATTTATAGTCCATATAATATCTTCTTGAAGTCTTTCCACTGGATTGTTAAAACCAACATCCATAATAGGGTAACATAGCTTGCTGATGCAACAGTTTATTCAAGATCTCCAATCATATCTGCCCCCATCAGTAGTAAACATCTTCTTATATATATAAAAATAAAAACAACCACCCGAGTGACATTATAATTATATTCCATATAATAATAATTGTGGGTTTCATCAGGATTATTAATTTCCATCATCGTATTGGGTAACAACCCGATCTTCTGCATGTCCCAATGTGATTCTCTTGCCTTATAATTCAAGATAATTATAATATATTTATCAACACAAAAAGAAGTTTCAAAGTAGATAATTCAAAACCATCAATTTGAGGCTCTTTCCATGTCCCGAAATTACGGCAATGCAGAGATCTGCCACTATCCTCAGGATGATATTGACCAATATGTCGCCTCCTCTATGTTTTCACATAATCATTCATATTTTAAAATCACTGGCTTCACTGTTGCTTGGGTTAGAAATTTCTATTTTTGTACAACCTATTTCTTTTTTTGTTTTCTTTTTGTGGGTTTGACTTCCATCCTAATTTTTTGTGTCTCGCGTTTCTTTTTTATCCCTTGTATATCCTCTAATTGGTTTCCATGCTTGTCCTTGCCTTGATAAGTCATCACATTAAAATCAGATGGCACTTCTCTCAAATTTGTAGATAATCCAGCTGGGGTATCCGATAAATCCAAAGGCAATTTATCTGGTACAGTCTCTGTCTTTAGTTCCAGCTCCTTCTGCTTATCCTGTATTATATCTGAAGACGTTAAATTCATTTTCAACCTATTTTGATAAAATTCTTCCGCTCTTTCAACAGTATTTAACTGGTATCTTTCTCCTTGATATCTCAATATAATACCAACTGGGACGTCCCACCGGAATTGAATATTTCTCCTTTTTAACTCAGACACCAGAAAGCCAAATTTCTTCCTTTCCATTAATATCTTAGGTGGGAGTTCCTTGTAAATCCAAATCTTTCTTCCATACAGTTGCAAATTAGAATTGAAGGAATTTTGCACAATTTTATTCCTAATTTCTTTATCTGAAAAATAGATTACCACATCTCTAGGCAATTGCCTTTGCTTGGCAGTCCAGGAGTTTATTCGATAAGCTCTGTCAATCCTACAAAACACTTCCTCAGGTTGAATCTTTAAAATCCCAGCTAGAAATTCAGAAGATATTTTCCTTAAGTCATCTCTGTTATTTTCCTGCAAACCTCTAAGTCTTATTGCATATTCTGTGAAATTATATTGTATCTTTAGAACCTCTTTTTCAATCCTCTGTTGCAGATTTTCTACATTACCAGACTTTTGGTCAGCATCCATTTTAAATTTTTCTTCTGAACTATAATCCTGAATATTTAACAAATCATTTTCAATTTTTTGAATTCTATTATCCAATTTATCTTGAATTTCATCCATTTTTGACTCTAGTAAATTAGTATTTGTATCCAACCGAATCATGAATTCTGACATTTTTAAAATTTTTTGCTGCAAAAAGTCAAACTTGGATTTCACCAATTCCTTAGTTTCCTGCTTAAATTTTTCAAGTTGCTGATTCACAATCTCATCCCTTCTTTCAATCTCCTCTAAGAGAAATTCTATTATATTAAAATCAGGTTTCTGGGACTGAAGAGTTAAAACTTGTTCCTTTAAATTCTTAGTGGGGGAATCCCCCCCACCTATTTGTTTGTCTGACTTCACAAGCCTCAGTGCCATGTTTCCGCCTAAGCAGGCTTTGTTAGAAGAAAAAAAAAAAAAACAAGACAAAAGACTTCCAGCCAGCAACAATCCTCCAGGGGAAAAAGAGAAAAACAAAAACAGGAGCGGAGTTTTGTCTACAAATGTAGCCAGTGGTATTTATTCCGCTACATTGTAATAATAAAAAACGGAAGAACTTTCCCTCTCAAACTCTTCTCCAGCCGCGGCAGACGCCATTTTAAAAAGAAACTTTTTTCCTCTTTCTCTTCCTCTATTCTCCTAAGTAATTTTTAAAAGATAAGTAAAATACTTGCGCTTCAGTATTACAGGTCCAGCTCACATTTTCTTTGAGTAATCTGTCAAATTCGCAGGCTTGCTTTTGACGCCTGGCTCTGCATTAGCAGAGGTCTCCCAAAGCCCGGAGCAGCGGCTGGGGATATGGGGCATCTCATCCGCTCCATCCCAAAAGTAAAAGAAAAACTTTTGGGACTCTGCAGAGAGTTCTACCCACCCCTGCCGGCTCTATCTCCGTTTCCTCATGGGAACGGAGTTTTTTCGAGCCGCCGTTCCGTTGTGAAGGCGGCTCTGACAGGCAGTGGAAGCTGACGATCCCAAAGGAACGTCTGGCGGCGGCCAGCAGCAAACAGGAAGTCCCAGGCTTTTAAAATCTGAAGTGCAGTTTCCATGGGAGGATTTAGGGGAGAGGTCAAATAATTTTTGGTTTGCACTTTTATTTTCATTTATATTTATTTCTGAAAATAGGCAATTCTGGAAATTGTGGAAATTGTGGAAATTATCCTAGTAAAAGAGAACAAATGAAATGAAATGAAAGGGCCCATTAACCATACCTAAATTCATGGATCCAAATCCTTATTTATCCATGCTTTAGCCAATGAATAATTTCAGGTAGGGGTGGAGGAGGCACTGGAATGCAAATAGCAAAGAAAATATAACAGTTTTGCATGGTTCAAATTTCCAGAGTCCATTGGATTGCCCACCCAATAATTTGAATAAATAAATAAATAAATAAATAAATAAATAAATAAATAAATAAATACTTTCCTACTTTTTAAGGATCAGACTTCCAAGATATTCTTTAGAGGTTATAGAAGAAAGAACTGATACTTAATATCAGTTGCCCTGATATTAAGTATTCTACATGAATAAAAAGATGCAATCTAAACCACCATCCAACCAGTTCCTTCAGTTTTCACTCAAGATTATGTGTCTAAAATTATTTCCATCTTATTATCTACCTCTTGACATTTTTTAAACAGAAGAAAAAGCCAAATCACTATCAGAGTTCATAACTCTGAATTTCACTTTAACTCTCTTTACACATCAACTATGATAAGTCATATATTGTTAGAAGACAACCTTTTTCCCTTGTAATAATCTATTTCTGAAGTCTAGTAGATTTGACACAAATAGGGCATTTCAGATTTGCAAATCAGATTCAATCTCCTCCCTTAATACATTCACCTGAGAATCTATAAACTTTAAGAACTTCAATGAGTTTGGCAAACTATCTTTATGGTTTTTAATTTTAGAACTTATTGATGGGGAAGTATGTTAATTCTTAATTATTTCATTTAAAAATTTCATAAGTAACATAATAACATGGCTCTTTAAACGTCAGTTCTTTAAATACCAAGACAAGAATGATGAAATCTTGAGATCAAAGTCTATGAATAGTGCAGTAATTAATTCAGTATATATTCAGATTAAAATATACAAATTCCAATAAAGTTTACACTCTTTTTTCTTCTCTATTATGCTGTTGAAGTTTCTTCAAATAGGTAACATGGAAGGAATTTGAGGATAGAAGATAATATAATTATATGAAACATAATTCTGAGAAATTCAAACTTTTGCTGATTTCAGATATATAAAGATGAAATTGTAATATTAGGACACTGCTCCACTATAGGCTAGAAAAAATACATTTGAACATTTGATCTCTATATACCAGCAGTCTAGGTTGTATTTGGAAAACAAAAGGTGAAAAGAAAAGTACAAGTTTAAAATTTAAAATTTTACTCCAGCGAATTCAGTTCCCCTCATAAAGAAAGGGCCATTTTAACTTCTTGATAATGCATTTCCTCAGATAAATTATATAATTATAATAACTGTGTAATTACACAGTTCACTAAAAAACAGAAACCACTTTTTAATCATTTGAGTGTCTCTTAAGACGTAACCCTGAATGAAAAAAGCTCAGGATAATTGAAATATTGCTTTTCACACAAATCTGCCTGCTTACTTTTTTTCTGTGTCACAGATATTTTTTTCAAGTATTTTGAAATTTCAAGTATATATTCTATTTTAATTGATGGTGGAAGATATCGAGTATTACTTTTAACTGTTAGGAAAACTAATTTGGTTAATACAGTGAATTAAATTCTAAAGCAGGATGTATGTGGAGCATCATGGATAATCAAAACTGTATAATGCTTTACTTCCAGGACCACATTTGGATTGCAAGAGAAGGCCACTTCAGTAAAGGAGTAATCCACTTCTCAGTTCTAAGAATAATTCTCACTTCTAAGAATAATTCAGTTTATTAGTTACTGGGAGTTTATTCAGTTATATATAAAAAATTAAAGACAATATTTTAAGCCACTTCTTGGAAAAGTGATTATTTTTGCCTTTATTCTTAACTGTAAATTGGATTCTGGTTATTCACCACAATTCTTTGTGATATGTCTAGAAGAATACACTGATATAATAAGTCTTCTCCTTTCAAAAGTCATTTTAAGTCTACCATCCTTTATCCTGGACTTTTATAAACTAACCTGAGGTGTCTACACAGAGAGGAAGGCAAAAAAGAGAAGAGAAGAGAAGAGAAGAGAAGAGAAGAGAAGAGAAGAGAAGAGAAGAGAAGAGAAGAGAAGAGAAGAGAAGAGAAGAAAAGATCAAGACTTAACCCTTAAATTAAAAAATAGGGCTTTGATCATATGATTATAGCTAATATTGTGACTTTTATCATCCTGCCTACAGATATCCCTTATACTGCAGAGAACTCTATTCACAGGCCAGATACATATGTATTTTAGTGCATATGTGCTCCAAAAAATAGCCCAGCTTCACTTCTCTAAAAATACAAACAGATGGACTCTTTTCATAAAGAAAAAGAGATATATCTAACTACCTCTTTTCAAGTGCCTTTTGATCTCTCTCTTAACCATTATGCCAGTAATGGTCTTAGTATTTCCCAAGCTGGATTGCAATATTTGACATTCATGGAAGCTTCTGAAATGATTTCTCATTTTTAATCTTAAGAGTTTGGTGCTTGGTTTACTATGGTTAACTATGCTTGGTTTACTATGCCGGTATTTTCTCATAATATTATTAAGTACCTATAATCTGAGACCTGCCCAATTCCTTCCTTCCCCCACTTTCTTTAATCAATGAGGCTAGAGAGATATAACTCTTTCTCTCCATCCTATCATCATCCCATTACCCAGGGGTCCAAAAACCCTCATTCCACGGCCCATAACTGGGCCGCAGTCCATTGAGAATTGGGCCATGAAGCAACAGCGAGCACTCAAGTGTGCAAAGGTTTGTGCAAACAGTGGGTGCGAAAGCATCCCTCTCCCATTGCCACTGCTACTGCCAATCCACAGAGCCAGAAAGGTTGGGGACTGCTGCCATTATCCATCCAAAACATTGTGTTTGGGGTGATCAATGATTTGATTAAAAGTTTAGATCAATGTTTCAGTCTTAATTACTTTAAGATGTGTGGACTTTAATTCCTAGAATTCTGCAGCCAGCATGCTGGTTGGAGAACATTCTGGGAGTTGGTTTATGCATCCTAAAGTTTCAAAACTGAGAAACTCTGATCTAGATCATAAAGTAAGTAGAAGATTGTAGGAAATATTCTCTTGCAATTATTTCACTTTAATATCCACTGCCACAAATAGTCTTCTTATGAGTCAGAGTAGACCCTTCAGAAGGCCCCAAAGAATGGTGCTGGCTTTTTTCTGTTGCTTTTCTCCACTGTTTTGTATATGAGTTTTCAGTTTCTATTCTTCATTCTGAGGAGCTCTTAGAGTGAGATCTTGAGGAGTTCCATGGCTTGGGAACTGTTGCCTTCACAATGCTTCAGTGTATTTGCAGATTGACTCATTAGCGAGGATGACAATTCTAAGAGCTGCAACGGCCTCCTCAATATCATTCTCTATTTTTCTCAGAGCAAGGATTAAGGTTGGGAGGATGATTCTTGAGAGCAGCTGCTCTCTTTCTTGTCCTAGCTTCAGTAATTTCCAAGGAAAAAGAGTGAAAAAGCAGCAGCAGGCCAGCCTTGGCATCAACCCTTACAGTTCAGATGGAGAATTCTCTCTGATCCTTTCCTATTATAGATTATATATGAATCTTTTTTAATTGAATCTGAAATAGGCTCCAATAAAATTCTTTTGCTTTGAAGTTTGAACTGAAAACTTGTATAAAATCTTTTTTTTATTGAAAAAGTTTTTCAAATACAAATTTTTCCCCTTTTTTTTCTCCCCCCTCCTCCCTAACCCCCCCTCACCACCCGTCCCCCTGTGACTTCTTCAAAATAAAATCCAAATTCATAACAGATTATATAGTATTTTACCATCCCCTTACTCCATCCCCCAAATACTGACCCTTTCTTTCTATTAATATTATTACATCCCCCTTTTACCATACATTTCAAAATAACATTCTACTATAACATTGTATAATAACTTCTAATTTAGCATAGTAATATTATTATGACTCCCAATTTAGCAATAATCTGCCCATTTTCTCCTCCCCCATACATATATCTGTATATTAATATAACATTTCAAAACAACCTTCCACTTTAAGACTATATAATAAATCCTAATTTAACATTTAATCTTTTGTGTATATTAATATAACATTTCAAAGCCTTCCCCTATAAAACTATATAATAAATCCTAATTTAACATTTATTCAGCTCTATCCATTTCCTCCATTCCAATATATCTCTTAAACATCCCTTTTCTTAAACTAAACAATCAATAGCCTGTCTCCACCCACTTTCCTACAAAATTACCATACATAACAATTCTTAATATCTTTATTTTTTTATTTTTTTATTTTTTTATTTTTTTATTTATTTATTTATTTATTTATTTATTTATTTATTAGATTTCTATACCGCCCTACTCCCGAAGGACTCAGGGCGGTGCACAGCCAAACAATAAAAACACATACAATACAAAATTTAAAAAATAGAATAAAATCAAATTAAATAATTTTGGCCCCGACAAATTTAAAACCCCACACTTTTAAAACCAATTTAAAATTGAATATATAAATACTAAAAGATATTTAAAATTTTAAAAGTCTTTTATAAAAGAGGGGGAAAATTAGGCCAGGCCGGCCTGGTGAAATAGTAAGGTCTTTAAGGTGCGGCGGAAGGTGCGCAGATCCGGGATCCTCCGTATCTCTGGGGGGAGCTCGTTCCAGATAGTAGGTGCCCCCACAGAGAAGGCTCTCCCCCTGGGGGCCGCCAGTCGGCATTGTTTGGCTGATGGCACCGGAGGAGCCCCTCTCTATGGGAGCGTACTGGCCGGTGGGAGGCTATTGGTGGTAGTAGGCGGTCCCGCAAGTACCTGGGTCCTAAGCTATGGAGTGCTTTAAAGGTGGTAACCAAAATCTTGAAGCGCACCCGGAAGACCACTGGGAGCCAGTGCAGCTCGCGCAGGAGAGGTGTTACATGGGAACGCCATGTCGCTCCCATTACCATCCGCGCGGCCGCACTCTGCACCAGTTGGAGCCTCCGGGTGCTCCTCAAGGGGAGCCCCATGTAGAGAGCGTTGCAATAGTCCAGGCGGGAGGTGACAAGGGCATGAGTGACCGTGCGTAAAGAGTCCCAATCCAGAAAGGGACGCAACTGGCGAATCAGGCGAACCTGATGAAAAATCCTCCCGGTCACGGCCGTCAAGTGCTCTTCTAAAGACAGCCGTGAATCCAGGAGGACGCCCAAGTTGCGAGCCCTCTCCGTGGGGGCCAATGATTCGCCCCCAATAGTCAGTGATGGCGTCAACTGACTATATCGGGACGTCGGAAACCATAGCCACTCAGTCTTGGATGGGTTGAGCCTGAGCCTGTTCCTCCCCATCCAGATCCGTACGGCCTCCAGGCACCGGGACATCACTTCAAGGGCATCGTTGGGGTGATCCGGGGTGGAGATGTACAGCTGGGTGTCGTCAGCGTACTGATGGTACTCCACCCCGAAACCACGGATGATCTCGCCCAGCGGCTTCACATGAATGTTGAACAGGAGAGGCGAGAGGACCGACCCTTGCGGCACCCCACATATGAGGGGCCTCGGGGTCGACCTCTGTCCCCCTGTCAACACAGACTGCGACCGGTCAGAGAGAAAGGAGGAGAACCACCGCAACACAGTGCCTCCCACCCCCAACTCTTCCAACCGGTGCAGCATGATACCATGGTATCAAAAGCCGCTGAGAGATCTAACAGGACCAGGACAGAGGAGCACCCCCTGTCCCGAGCCCTCCAGAGATCATCAACCAATGCGACCAATGCCGTTTCCATGCTGTACCCGGGCCTGAAGCCCGACTGGAACGGATCCAGATATGTCGTTTCATCCAGGTGCTGGGGGAGCTGTTGCGCGACCACACTCTCAACAACCTTCGCAACAAAGCGAAGATTGGAGACCGGACGATAATTTACCAACATTGCCGGGTCCAGGGAAGGCTTCTTGAGGAGAGGCCTCACCACCGCCTCTTTCAAGGTGGCGGGAAAGTCACCCTCACTCAGCGAAGCGTTTATAATCCCCTGGAGCCAGCCTCGTGTCACTTCCCGGGAAGCCAGTACTAACCAGGAAGGACACGGGTCCAATAAACAAGTGGTCGCGTTCAGTCTACCCAGAATCCTGTCCACGTCCTCAGGGGTCACAGGATCAAACTCATCCCAGATAACATTCTCAAGACCTGCCCCTGTCTCTCCCCCTGAGACTACCCAGTCGGAGTCCAAATCTTCCCGAATCTGAGTGATTTTGTCATACAGATACTGAACAAAATCCTCGGCTCTACCCTCCAAGGGGTCCTCCACCTTCCTGGTGGAGCAGGGAGCGGGTCACCCTAAAGAGGGCGGCCGGGCGATTATCTGATGACGCAATAAGAGCAGCAAAATAACTACATTTCGCTGCTTTTATCACCACTAAGTAATTCCTAATGTGGGATCTTACTAGTGTCCGGTCAGATTCAAGAAGACTGGCCCTCCAACTACTCTCTAGGCGTCTTTTCCAGCGCTTCAACTCCCTCAGCTCCTCGGTAAACCAAGGAGCCAATTGAGATCGGCGCCGGGTCAGAGGCCACAAAGGCACGACCCGATCCAGTGCACCAGCAGCCGCCCTATCCCAGGCGGCCACCAGGTCTCCAGTTGAGGCGTGTGCCAGAACCTTTATTCTTCTGCCCACCCTGCTAAAAAAAAATATTCCCTTATATAGATAAAATCAATGACTTTAAACTTATAGTCCATATAATATCTTCTTCGATGTCTTTCCACTGGATTGTTAACTCCATCACCCATATTAGGGTAACATAACATCCTGATTGCAACAGAATGTTCAAAATCCTCAGTTATCATCTGCCCCCATCAGTAATAAATATCTTCATGTATATAAAAAAAGAAAACAACCAGCCGAGTGACATTGTAATTGTATTCCATATAATATCTGTAGTAGTGGCTTTCTTCAGGATTATTAATTCCCATCGTCATAATGGGGTAACAACCAGATCTTCTGCATGCCCCAGCATAGCTCTCTTGCCATATAGCTCAGCATAAACATAATACATTTATCAAAAAAAAATCCAAAATAGATAATTCCAATCCAACAATTTAAGGCCCTTTTCACATCCCAAAATTACGGCATTACAGAGGTCTATCACTCTCCTCAGGATAATATTAACCAATACTTTGCCTTGACTATCTTTTCATGTATTCAGTCATCTTTTAAGTAACTGGCTTCACTGTTGCCTAATTTAGAAATTTTTGTTTTTGTGAGATCTATTTCTTTTTTTCTTGAATTTTTGTGGATTTGATCTCCATCCTAATTTCCTTTCTACAAGTTGTATATCAACTGATCGGTTTTCGTTCTGATTTATGACTTGATCTTGTTGGTTTTGCTTTTGTGGCTCATATTTCTTTTCTATAAGTTGTGTATCAACTAATAGATTTCCATGCTTGCCTGTGGCTTGATGAGTCATCACGTTAGAATCCGATGCCATGTCTCTCTTATTTATAGATAATCCAACTGAGGCATCTAAAGAATCCAAAGGCGATTCATCTACAGAAGCCTCTGTAGCTTGATATTTTTCCTTTATTTCCAACTCCTTCTGCTTATCTTGTGTTGTGCATAAAAATGTTGAACTCATTTTCAAAAAATTTTGGTGAAATTCTTCCTCTTTTTCAACAGTATTTAATTGGTATCTTTCTCCTTGATATCTCAATATTATACCAACTGGAACATCCCATCTAAATAAAATATTTTGTTTTTTAAGCTCAGTCACCAAATTTCTTTCTTTCCAATAACATCTTAGGCGGTAATTCTTTATATATCCAAATCTTTCTTCCAAACAATTGCAAAGTAGAATTAAAAGATTTTTGCACAATATTATTTCTTATTTCTTTATCTGTAAAATAAATCACCACATCTCTAGGCAGTTGCCTTTGCTTTGCAATCCAGGAATTTATTCTATAGACTCTGTCAATCCTACAAAATACTTCCTCAGGATGAACCTTTAAAATCCCAGCCAGAATTTCAGAAGATATTTTCCTTAAGTCATCTTTGTTATTTTCCTGTAATCCTCTCAGTCTAATCGCATATTCTGTGAGATTATGTTGCATCATTAAAACTTCTTTTTCAATCCGTTGTTTTATATTTTCAGCATTACAAGTCTCATGATCAGCTTCCATTTTAGGTTTTTCTTCTAAGCTATTGTCTTGAGTGTTTATCAAATCATTTTCAATTCTTTGTATTTTATTGTCCAAATTATCCTCAATTTCCTCCATTTTAGACTCTAATAAATTAATATTTGTATCCAACTTCATTGCAATTTCTGAAAAACCATTAGTCACTTTTGCAATCTTTCGTTGCAAAGTATCAAACTTTAATTGCACCAATTCTTTAATTTCCTGCTTAAATTTTTCAAAGTTCTGGTTCATAATCTCATCCCTTCTTACAATCTCCTCCAAGAGAAATTCAATTATATTAAAATCAGTTTTCTGAGTCTGTAGGTTTAGAACTTGTTCATATAGTTTGTAGATGGGGGAATCCCCCCCCACTGCTTGTTTGTCTGGCTTTGTTAGTCTAAACGCCATATTTCCACACAGACAAACTCTTTTAGAAAAGAAAAGAAAAGCAAAGAAAGAAAGAAAAAAGCTTCTTTCCAAACAAGATCAATATCAAATCTCCAGGAAAGAGAAAACACAAAAGTGGAGCTTTTTCTTCAATTGTAGCCAAGAGTATTTATTCCGCTACTTTGTGGCTTAATAAGAAACGGAAGGACTTTCCCTTTTCAGCTTTCCCTGCTCAAGCCTCGGCAGTCGCCATTTTAAAAATTCTTTTTTGCTTTCTTCAATATCTTTTACAAAGTAAATAAAAATACTTGCGATTTAGGGTCACAGGTCCAGATCTCATCCTCTTTACTTAGTCTGTTAATTTTCTTTAAAAGGCTTGTTCTCGTCGCCTGGCTCTGCAAAAAGGCAGAGGTCTCCCAAAGCCCGGAGCAGCGGCGAGGGAAATAGGGAGCCTCATCCGCTTCGCCCCCAAGAGTAAAAAAAAACTCTGGGGGCTTCGCGGAGAGCTCTACCTGCCCTTACCTGCTCTAACTCACATTTCCTTATGGATAAAATCTTATTGTCTTCTAATCTTGAATCTCCAATTCAAATCAAATCATGGCTGAATCATCCAACTCTGATGCTACTACATTAATTTTTTTCTCTTCCTTTTATTTTGAACATATTTGAAGGAGCTCTTTTATTGTTCTCAGCATTCTTTGCCAATTTCAGTTCATTCTGAGTTTTAACCTTCAGATATCATCTTCACAATTCGGGACTATCTCTGAATACTTGTCTTTGATGAGTTTCCCCTTTTCTCACCTCGTATATGATTCAATTTTTTCATCAATTTTTTGTGTGTAGTCGCTTGCTTTAGCAGCTATGTTCCATTACTTTTCTCTTCAGTACTGTTTGTAACTGCACCCTTCCTTTTTCAAGGAACTGGCATTCATTTGCCATAGACCACCATTCAGAAATTGCTAATCAAATTGCCTAGTCAAATCTGTTATTTTTTTATTAGATTTAAAAATTTTCTGGGTTCATATATTTGTTTCAGTGTTTGAAATTTTTGTTTATTAAAGGACCATATGTAAAATAACAAAGGAGAAAATTAAGTAGTGGGTCCCAGCTCTTGTCTTGGACTTTGAGCATTCTTTCAGTCTTATCATCAGACGCTGGAGTAAATATTAGACTTCACCTATAAGAAAAATCAGAAATGAAATTTCAAAGTGTTCTCAGTATGTATAGATCACCCAAAATTTGTTTTTACAAATGTGAAATCTTTTCAGTTACTTCTTTCCAGTTGAGCGATATACTTCTCAATTAGGTGACTGCTGCCACATAGTAAATGTAATTCCATTTGTATCTCATATGTCTTTGAGCCATTTTAAGTTGTAACAAGTTTACAGCTTTATAAGACATAATCAATTCGTACAACTCAACAGAGAAGGAATGCATATATTATTTAGCATATTTGCTAGATAGCAGAATAAGCAAAATAGCAGTAGAATAATTTTTTTAAAAAAAGAACTGGAGAATATAACAACATACAAAGACAAAGAAATAGAATGGCTATGGCAAAAGAAAGCAAAGGTAGCACCAATAGTAATGGGTCCCTTGGGTGCAATCTCAAAACAATTAGAACACCACTTGAACACGGTTGACATTGACAAAATCACCACCACTTAATTGCAAAAGGCAGATTTAGTTGGAATAGCTTACATATACTGAAATGATACCTTTAACACTTTCAAACATCAGTATCTGCCTATCTCAGATCCTTGGGAAAGACTTAATAGGTGGATAAAGATGCCAAATCCATTATGAACATCTGGCTTACTATGCAAAGAACCATAATAATAAATCACCACCAGACAATTGCAAAATGTAGCTTTATTTGGAACAGCTTACATCCTGCAATACTTTTAACACCATGAGACAACCTCTGCCTATCTGAAGTTCTTAGCAAGCACTCTTTAGCTGTATAAAATGTCAAATCCAATCTAAATATCTTGTTGGTTATGTAACCAACTATAACAATTAGGTCTTTATCCTGCCTTTATGTGTTTTTGTACATGTATATCTGAAGATGAACAAATTAAAGAGAAGGTTCAAGAGAAGTCATTATGAAATAGTAGAAACTGGACAAATGGCGATACAGTGAGAGTCATTCTCTCTAGTATTCTACCTCCTCTGATAATATGCTATAAAAGAATTCAGGAATGAACTTTTATATGAAAAGACTTAACTCTGGTATTGCTTTTGGATGCCTAGACTGATCATGCACTCAAAAGTGTGTTGATTTTTATTTTTTAGTATATGTCCATCTGCATTTGGCCCCAATATTATTTTGAAGGTTTAATAAAAGACCAGAATAGTATAGTAGCAAGTATAAATCTACCATTGCCATAAACATTCACATATGTACAGGGAAGCCATTGAGACCCAACAGAGTTCCAAATATTTCTGGCATCCTATTAGATGATTAAGGTTTTGAAAGTTATGTTTTATTGTTCATGATTCAATGCTGACTATATTGTTCCATAATCCTAGACAAACTGTTCTTTTACTTTTGAAAATGATTTGACTATTAAAATTCCACCATGATAATTTCATTCTAAACTGGATCCAAAACACATTTGGAGCATATTAATTTTACTTGGCTTCCTATTTTGTTAATTAAACTGATGAGGCAAATTATTTGCTCATTTTGAGGCTGACATTAAGTGACATTTTGTGGTGACATCTGATATTTTTATGCTAATTGAATAACTTTTTGATTTGTATATCCCTATTTGATTTGTTGAGTGCTTGGGAAGCACTGAAAATTACTGCAGAAGATAATAAGTAATATAAGTGATTTATAAGTGGAGTTGCTAACATTCTAAACACAGGTGGCTGTATATTCTGAAATGTGTTAAAGTGCTTAGTTAAACTGTCATTCTTATGCTTTGTTAAGGAATTGAAATTAGATATGCTATATGGAAAACTTGATGGTTTTCTGTCAAAGAAACACTGAAAAATATAGCAGACATTTTATCACAGATAGTGGGCAGAAAAATAAAAATAGTATAATTTACATATATATTATGGATATTTTTATAAGCAGAGTATCAACCAACAGGAAAAGATACGTTACAAAGATTTCATCAGATTTATGCAATATATGAATAAGAAGTCATCATTACAGTTCAAGTTCATATGTCAGATAATTGAGAATCAACCTGGCAAACCAATTATCTGGGGTACAACCGCTAAGCCTAAATCTTGAGATGATAGATGGGGGGGGGGCGGAGGGAGGGAAAGCAAGGGAGGGAGGGGAAGGGGGAAGGACAGAGGGAGGGAGGGGAGGGGGAGAGGGAAGGAGGGGGAGAGGGAGGGAGGGACAAGAGCAGGGCCGGATTTAGATGAAAAGAGGCCCTAGGCTATTCCACTTATGAGGCCCTTTTACCTATAGTGAAAGTGTAATTTTAATTTTGCTAACAATTTGAATGTAGGCCCCTCTTGATCTTGAGGCCCTAGGCTGAAGCCTAGTTAGCCTATAGGAAAATCCGGCCCTGGACAAGAGAGAGAGAATATGACGCTACAGCCAATGAGGGCTCAACATCAAAACAGTTATAATGCCAGACAAGCTAGGTCACATTAGATTGTCATATATTTTTGTGGGCTATTTTGTTCTGTAAAATTAAAAACAGTCCACTTTATTGGTAGATTCATTATAATTTAGAATAACAGCAAAAGTATCCCGCAAACCAGTGTAATTTTTACAGTGCAGGACAAATTAGCTATTTAAGAGACAAGCAGGAATTTAGATGTTCTTGATTAACTAATTAATGTAATTGCACAACCTACTTGCTGTCTGTTATTTGATTTGTTATTTGTAAATTGAATTCCAGTTTATGATTGGAATTGCTGGTTGTTTTCTAAAACTCTGACTTGCTTGTTTACTTGCACACATATGTACTGTACAAACATGTATGTATGTATGCATACATGCATGCATGCATGCACGCACACACA
Source organism: Pantherophis guttatus (assembly GCF_059756535.1). Lineage (NCBI taxonomy): Eukaryota > Metazoa > Chordata > Lepidosauria > Squamata > Colubridae > Pantherophis > Pantherophis guttatus. Next base: position 71,610,811 of record NC_142066.1, read on the forward strand.
AATGCACACTGCAGTTCCGTTTCAAGAGAAAGGAGAATCCAGCAAACAGTATCCAAAACACTGAAACAAAGTTCATCCAAATTGTTCTTTTGCAACTTGTCAGCATGAGGTCTTCTGGAAATGCCCTTCAGCCCAAACAGACTTGATAATTTAAACAGCCCAATAGCATCAGGACCCCTCAGCAAGCTCTGAATAAGTGATAATGAAGAAACAATAAAGAACAGATAACCTGATGAAATGCCTAGAGGTAGGATGAAGGGGATTTAACAAATTGGTTAGCAGATGACTTCTTACAGCTTCATTTATTTACAGGCTTTCAGTAATACAGGTTTATCAGATTAAAAGACCTGACTACTTATTGGTATTATTGTATTACAGTTTTGGTTTCCATCCTGAACATTTGGCTTCATCATTTCACCTCCCTAAAGTTTTCTTTCCTCCCCCACCCCCATTTTTAATCAGAGGGTACCTTTTGCTGCTAGTGAATGTTAAGACAATTCCTCTGTCTGCAAAAATATTAGAGATCTATCAAGGCTGACAATTTTAATATCACAGTTCAATTTTAAGAGTTTAAACTGGAAATTTGAGCTCATTTATACAGCTCTTATATTTGACATATATTTCTCCCTATCATTCTAGTAGCAGATGAGCCACTGTTTATTAAGTCTTGACATGAGAAAATGATAATTAAGTATTATTTTAATGACAAGCCAGGTGCAGATGTATAGTTCCAGATAAATGGAATTACCAGAGTTTACCTAGGTAAAATAGAAAATTCCAGTGGCAACAGTCTTTTTTCCATTCATCCTCACAATGATAATCAATAAATACATTAAGCACTTCCCTCCACTTTGCAAATAATTTTCTAGTTGCTGATTTAAATATTCTTCAATAAATTTCCACATGCTAGTTTAAAGAGGTACAACTGAGATAAAGAATTAATTACACCTTTTTCAGTGCTAAACCAAAAAAGGTGGAAATCTAGACATGTGCATAGAAAACTAATAATTCCTCTTGCTCGTTATTATTAATTACTCCCTTCTTCTCACTACTCATAAATGTGATGCTATTTTAAAATTCTGCAGTTTCCATGGGAAATTCATCAGTGGAAGGATAAGCAAAATTTCTATGGGATGAACGTAGTAATCATGAATGGTGATGCTAAGGAAATGAGTATCATAAATAACTTGAACTTCCTGTTCCCATATTTGTCTGTTATATTTCAGAATTCTGAATCAAATTCTATAGAAGTATCTTTTGACTACAGCTGTTGCAAAAATGTCTTTCAATTCAAGTGCCAAATGGATTGAATTATTAGGAAGCAAGTAGATTTATACTTAATTTTCTTAGAATATTTTTCTATGTTAGCATAGTTAGTTATATATGGTATACATACTTGCTATTGTAACAGAGCTAGGTTTTTAATATCTATTTTCATGTGTCACACAGTTTTTCTAGTCTTAGTTAATATTAATCTTTCAATTCTTAATGCTGAACATTTTTGATATTTTAATGTTCATATCATCTTTATTCTGTTTTATATTGTTGTAAGCTACCTAGAGAAATTGAGACGACTCCCTTTAATTTAAATAATAATAATAATAATAATAATAATAATAATAATAATAATAATAATAATAATCCCCCTAGTTAATAATTATACTCTGGTTTCTCTTTTTTCTTTTTTTTTATTAAAGAGTTTTACAAAAAGAAGAAAAAATACTTTTTTTACAAGTATTTTCCCATCTCCCCCTCCCTTCCTTAACCCCCCCCCCTGAACTTCCCAGAACAAAATATAGGGTATAACAATTAACAATCATATGCTAAACTAAGCTAATTAACTAAAGATTCCTATCCCCCCCTTCACACCTTAACTTCCCTTTTACTTAACTAGATATAAATACTCTTAATTTTTCTATTCATTCATAAGCTATTTGATACTTTTTAGTCCGATATTTGTTTTGAATCTAATCAATCCATCTTCTCCATTCCGATATATATCTTTCTTGTGAGTGATCTTTCAAAAATGCTGAAATCTTCGCCATTTCTGCCAGATTCGCTATTTTTAATGTCATTCTTCAATGGTAGGCAAATCTTCCTTCTTCCAATATTGTGCCACCAAAAGTCTAGCTGCAGTTATTAAATTTAAAATCAATTTAGCCTCTATAACCGTACAATCTGTAATTATACCCAGCAAAAACAATTGTGGAGTAAACTTTTTCTTCTTTTTAAGAATATTTTGGATAATCCACCATACTTTAATCCAAAATGCTTTAATTTTTTACAAGTCCACCATATATGATAATAAGTGGCATCTTCACAATCACATCTCCAACACTTAGATTGTAAATTCGGATACATATAAGCCAACTTTTTAGGATCTAAATGCCATCTATAGAACATTTTATAAAAATTTTCTCTTAAATTTTGTGCTTGCGTAAATTTTACATTTCTAACCCATATTTTTTCCCAAGTTTCCATCATTATTGATTTCCTGAATGTTTTGTACCCATTTTATCATACAATCCTTAACTAATTCCGTTTTTGAATCTATTTCTATCAATACATTACATAATCTTTTTATATGCATTTGACCTTGGTCTCTAATTTGTTTTACCAAATTTTCCTCATTCTGCATGATACCAATTCTCTGATCTTCTTTCCATCTAGCTTGCAACTGACCATATTGAAACCAAGTTTGAATTATTCTTTCTTCTTTTAATGCATTTAAAGATTTTAACTGCAATACACCCCCTTCCATTTTAAGAAGCTCTTTATAAGTAATCACCTCTTGCTTTTGTTCTACACTTATATTCTCTATCGCATGCCTGGGTATTGCCCATATAGGTATCTTATAATTTAATTTATATTGATACTTTTTCCAAACTCGTAGCAAGGCATTCCTTAATATATGGCTTTTAAAGGTCTTATTCACCTTTTTGTCATATAATAAGTAAGCATGCCAGCCATATAACAAATCATATCCTTCAATGTTCAATATTCTTTCTTCTGTTGAGTTAATCCAATCACTAATTATTGTTAGGACAGCTGCTTCATAGTATAATCTTAGATTAGGCATTTTAAGATCTCCTCTTTCACGTATATCTTGCATTATTTTTAACTTTATTCTCAGTCTTTTCCCTGCCCAAACAAAATTATTAATACCCTTCTGCCATTCCCTCAAATTTTCATCTTTCTTGAGTATTGGTATCATTTGGAACAAAAATAGAAACCTAGGTAGAACATTCATTTTTATTGCTGCTATTCTTCCCAACAGAGATAATTGTAGTTTTCCCCAATTCTCCATCTCTTTCTGTATTTTTTGCCATAAGAATTCATAATTATTTTTATATAATTTTACATTTGAGGCTGTGATATATACCCCTAAATATTTAACCTTTTTTACTATTTCAAATCTTGTTAGTCTTTCTAGTTCTTCTTTTTGCTTTACCGTCATGTTTTTAGTTATTATCTTTGTTTTTTGTTTATTTATTTTAAATCATGACATTTGTTCATATTGGCTAATTATATCCATTAAACCTGTAGCTGATTGTACTGGTTGAGTTAAAGTAACAACCAAGTCATCTGCGAATGCTCTTAATCTATAATCATGATGTCTAATTTTAGTTCCCTTTATTTTATTTGACCCTCGTATTTTATTCAATAAAGGTTCCAAAGTTAAAATAAACAACAGTGGTGATAGGGGGCATTCCTGTCTCATTCCTTTTTCAATTTTAAATGTTAAACCACCATTAATTATTATTTGTGCTGTTTGTCTCTGATATATTGCTCTAATAGATTGTGTAAAGTATTCTCCAAACTGCATCTTTTCTATTATTTTCAATAAAAATTGCCAATTCAATCGATCAAATGCCTTCTCCACATCCAAAAAGATAAGTGCTGCAGGGACTTGGTTGCTCCTTTCCAAATCTTCCAATAAATTTACAATTTGTCTTACATTACATTTCATTTGTCTCCCACTTATAAATCCAGATTGGTCATTATGAATCATTTGTTGCATGATTACCATTAACCTATTTGCTAATATTTTAGCAAAAATCTAATAATCAGTATTTAAAAACAATATTGGCCTATAATTCTTCGGTTGACTACGGTCTTGATCCTCCTTTAGAATCAATGAAATATCAGTCCTTATCAGTATAACAAGGACAATGCTAGATGTTCCTGGACAACTGGTATCAAGTTACTCTTAGGACTCAGGACTGTTAGCTGAATAAGCAAGGCCAGCAGCTGCAGGACTACTGGAAGAAAATGTATTTGCCCATTGCGAATACTCAGGAGTTAAAGATAAAGAAATAACAAGGCTGGCAAACCAACAGATTATACAGATATACAGTATTCAAAGAAGCAGAATTGAAAGAATTGCAAAGGTCAACCCAGGGCAAAGAACTCAACCTATTGCCGGTATTGGCAATAGAAGAAACCAGCATAGCTATTGAATTGTTTTCATTCCAAAATTAGGCAGCCCTTTCTTTGCCTTCTCTTTTTTCTCAGGAAGATCAAAGATATGTAGAAGAATTGGAACAAAGAATTAAAGAACAGTACAAAAACAATAGGATAAACTTGCATGCATTGAAGCTTGTTCCAAAGATGTAGGCCAATTTATATCTTGATTGTATGTACTAACAGTAGTTGAGTAGCAATTTTATTTCAGATGTTGTTTTTCCATGAAGCTTCAGTTTGTCCATGCAAAAGAGGTAGGATACACTGGCAGATATTTTTATTCTTTGTTAGCCATGGATTGAATTATCTTGATTATATGTACTAACAGTAGTTAAGTAGCAATTTTATTTCAGATGTTGTTTTTCCATGAAGCTTCAGTTTGTCCATGCAAAAGAGGTAGGATACACTGGCAGTTATTGTTGTTCTTTGATAGCCATGGACTGAATTATTTAGTGTTATTGAAAGAGGAATCAGTGCAATGACAATTACTAGTGGCATTAGTGTGTGTCCTTGGAAGATTCCTCTCTTGATATTAACCTCTCCAATTTTATCACCATTGACCAGCAACCATGTCTTCCACTGTGCCATTGAACTTTGCACAGAACTTCTGATAGTTCTATTGACTCCTGCTATTTGACTCCTGTTAGGCATTTGATTATTCAATCATCCAACAGGGATTCAAATGCCTTCTTTTAACTAATCCATGCTACATTCAGATTAGTGTACCTTTTCTTGCAGTTTTCCAGAATCATCTTGTCAATTAGGAATTGATCATTTGCTCCTGTACTGTTTGGGCAGTTTGGTTTCTGCTCAGGTGGAAAAAAAATATTCTCAACTAGATTCTGTTGGACTACATCAGATTACACCAGGGGTGAAATCCAGCTGATTCTGACAGGTTCTGGAGAACCGGTAGATGAAATTTTGAGCAGTTCAGAGAACTGGGAGCAGAAATTTTGAGTAGTTTGAAGAACTGGGAAATACCACTTCTGGCTGGTTCCAGAGTGGGGTGGGAATGGAGATTTTGCAATATCCTTCCCCCGGGAGTGGGGAGAGAATGGGGATTTTGCAATATCCTTCCCATGGAGTAGAGTGGGAATGGAGATTTTACAGTATCCTTCCTCTGCCACGCCTACCAAGCCATGCCAACCAAGCGACACCATGCTTACCAAGCCACACCCACAGAACCAGTGGTAAAAAAATTTGGATTTCACCACTGGATTACACACTGTGTGATAAACCATAATAAGTTGGAAATAACAAAAATAAATCAAAATTTACCAAAACCTATAGTAGAATGCTATGTATAATGGCTTCCCCTGACACCTGCTCAGATGACAAGGAAGAGTTGACTCCAGAGACTTCTGAGGAAGTGCAGAGGAGCATCTTGTGCCTTTGCCTGTGAACTTTGCTAAGCAGTCTTGGACTCAGTGGAACTTTGCAGTTAGTGTGAGTGGAATTGGGGAACACTATAAGGGACATTGTAGACATTGTGTCATTGTAGACATTGAGACACTGTGGTCTCAATGAAGACTAAAGCTAAAGACTAAAGCTCCTCCTGAGTTTGTGAATGTGGTTTAAGCAGGACACTATGAAAAATAGGGATGCCAGTTCTGCTTCCAAAAAATAGTGGACAAGCGGGGGGAGGGTGTTAAGTAGTAAAAATTTTTTTAAAAAATTACAATTAAATTATATATTTTCTTACAAACATATTAACACGTATTAAAATAATCACTTCAAAACTTTACTTAAAATTCAAAACATCAAATATATTATAATAATATGTAAAATATTAAATTACATTTTACTTTGCTGTCGTGTGTATTTTTTATTTGATTGCGCAGCTTTGATCAATTCTTTGTGTTTAAGGAATAATTCTTTAATTTCAGTACAATGTTGAGAAATATTAAAAAATATACAAAGTTCACTTCGAACTGATGGTACAAGCAGTCGGTTACGTTCGTCAGTCCACAAATTTCCCATGATGCTGAAAATTTGTTCAACTTTTGCATTTGATACCGGAATTGATGCACAATACTGGAACAGTTTCAGTAAACTCTGAGCTGGCTCTTTCTTGAAAAAATACGTCCACTTATCAAGGGATGAATGGCCCTGCAAATGAACATAAACTTCTTCTAAGGCAGAAATTTCATTGAAGAAAGTGTTGGGTGGAAGTTTTTCTCGCCATGGTGATAATAACCAGATGTTCGTCATTTCTTCTAAAGTTGGAGGATTATTGCGATCAATTAGATTGAAACAACTTGGCATCTCATATACTGAATCGGTGAAATTATACTACTTTTCTAGGTACGCAATGGCTCTTTGATACACGTTGATGGCTTTTTTCTTGAACTTTTGCATGGCATTCTCAGGCAAATGTTTTTTACGTAAGGCAAATAAAACTTTCATTCCAAAAAACTGCTCATCGTATATTTTTTGCAAAGAATCACGCAGCTTACACATGATAATGTGAAGATCACATGCAAGAATTTTCTTGCTTTCCAGCTTCAGTAGGATGTCTTGCATTATTGACATGAAGAAGTGCGTGAAATATAAATACAATTCTGAAATTGTTGGTTCATCATCCTTTGCGAGTTCATTTTCCTTATCCGAAATAAGATTCCAGATAACCTTATGGCACTCATCAGATCCAAGAGAAATAAAATATGATTTTAGAGGTATCCAGTTTAAAAGAAGTCTTTCGACCGCTTTAAACAAACTTAACCAACATGTTGGAACATGGCGCAAAACTTCATGGAATTCTGACTCGCAAAACTCAAAAAATGATTTCAACTCTTCTCGTTTCTTCGTAGAATTCGAAAATTCGGCAAAACCCTTGAGCACTACATTTTCGATATCAAAAGATAACTGCTTTAATGCATTTTTGCGCTGTTGTGTAAAATGTGATTATTGCAATGAGCAGCTACAATATTGTCATTTTCTAGCAATAATTTTTGGTAAACTGGTTTGTTCACTCCATAATTGACCGATGCATTATCTGCTGATTAAGCTGAAACATTATTTATTTCCAATTCGTTATCACTAAGAACTCAACACAGCTGATTTTTTATTGATGTAGAATCTTCAAAAGAATCCTCATAAAAGTATAAAATTTTCACACACAGTCCTTCTTCACAAGTAAAATTTTGTGCAACAACGGGATACATTTTGCGATTTCCCTTGTTTGATGCGTCAGTGGAGAGAGAAAATGGAATTCCAGTTTTAAGATCATTGAGAACCAACTCAATAGAAAAAGGATACAAAACCTCATTGACAATAGCTGATGATTTGGTTCTTCCACAAGACATATTTTTTACAATTTCTGAATCATCAAAAATTTGCTTCATTGGACTTCAGTATGGTCAGCTTCAAGCTAGATGGAGGGAAGATCAAAAAATTGGTGTCATGCAAAATGAGGAAAACCTGGTAAAACAGATTAGAGATCAAAGTCAAATGCATATTAAAAGGTTATTATTAAATGCATATTAAAACGCTTTATTGGAAATAGACTCAGAAACGGAATTGGTTAAGGACTATATGATAAAATGGGCACAAAACTTTCAGGAACCAGTGATGATGGAAACATGGGAAAAGATTTGGGTTAGAAATGTTAAGTTTACGCAAGCACAAAATTTGAGAGAGAATTTTTATAAAATGTTTTATAGATGGCACTTAGATCCTAAAAAATTATCATATATGTACCCGAATTTGCAAGCTAAATGTTGGAGATGTGAATGTGATGATGCAACTTATTATCATATATGGTGGGCTTGTAAGAAAATCAAGGCATTTTGGATAAAAATTTGGTGGGTGATGCAGAACATCCTGAAAAAAAGGTTGAAATTTACTCCTCAATTGTTTTTATTGGATATAACTATGGATTGTACAGCATTAGAGACTAAACTGATTTTAAATTTAATATCAGCAGCTAGGCTGTTGGTAGCGCAATACTGGAAGAAGGACTCTTTGCCTACTATTGAAGAATGGACATTGAAAGTAGCGAATTTAGCGGAAATGGCGAAAATTTCAGCATATTTGAAGGACTATACACAAGAAAGATACATATCGGAATGGAGAAGATGGATTGATTATATTCAAAATAAGTATCAGACAAGAAAATATCAAATAGCTTACGAATGAATGTTAAACTTTAGAAGTATTATGTTATCCATAGTGGAGTTAAGGTTTCAGGGGGGGATTTGGTAGTTTAAGAATAGTTAGGTTAATTTAACTTATGATTGTTAATGGAAATACCCTATATTTTGCTCTGGGAAGTCTGGGGGGAGGGTGGGATGGGAAGGGGGGAAGGAGTGTGGGGGGGGTGGGGAGGGAAAAAGGGTGGGGGGAACATTGGGAGGGAATTTTCTTTGTAAAACTTTTCAATTAAAAAAAAGTGCTTCATTAACTTAATACCGCAATCTTGAGTCAGGAAAGAAATATGGTGTTTGATCCCATGGTAAGTTTCAGCCATTTCAGCTACAGTCACTTTCTCAATGAAAGAGGAGTCTTTAACAATGAAAAACAAATTGATTCGCTTGTTGCTGGAAGCTATTTTCTCCTTATCTAAATGATTTTTTGTGCTTGCATGCTGTGTGACAGCTTTTATACCATTATATTCAATTGTGAACGATTTCTGACACAATTTACAGTAGACCGTCGTATTTGTTCTGTCGGTTTCTTGTTGGTAATCCATGCAAAAGTAGCTTCCCAGTCTTTGGTGTATTTGCACACTCCTCTCTTTCGTTTTAAAGAATTCAAAATCTCGCTGCTGTCACTCTCATCACTCGATGCCATTTTAGGTCAGTCGACACAAGCTACAATACATTTTTAAAATGTGAACTGTACATAATTTTATAATATATTTTTATTTTAATCTCATCATTAATTTTTTCGGAGAATCAAGTTCAATGGATATTCAATCTTTGTCTCATTCTAATTTATGAAAAAAAAGACAAAACGCGATTCTCCTATCCTTATTCTCTTAGACTGTACAGCTTTAGATTACGTACCATTTCATCATAAAGCTTTTGAATAAAAAAAATGTCCACTATTTTGTGAAAAAAAATAGTGAACATAATGTGAAAAAAGCGGACTGTCCGCTCAAATGGTGGACACCTGGCCTAATGAAAAACCATTTCAATGGAGATGGGGTTACAGAATGAAAATAACTAAATATTAGCCCCGTGAGAACATAGTGTGACACTGTGAGCAAAGATATATTGTGGAGATAGTGAAGGGGTTTTTTTAAAACAAAGTTTGGTTCAGATGTTGTAGGACTTCCCACCCAAGAGGATGTTCTCAAAGCAAAACAACATAGAAAAAAAAATGAAATCACTGAAATGTACAGAGTCCATATGGATGTTTTATAACTGCAGTGACATCTTCCTAGACTAGAAAACATACAAAAGATAACTGCCAGTCAATGTATTACTAGCTCCCAAATCTAAAGAAGAAAATCATGAGAGTATTTGTACTATCAAGTTCTGGTTTCTCTTAGATTAGATTAGCTTCATACTTGTATGCTTATCCATAGGAAACAGAATAAAATGATGTATTTTTGTACTACTTTGTATTTTTCTACTAAAACAGTGTATTGTGTTTGATGTACTCTTTTGTAATAATTCTGCAGAACGTATCACCATGATTTGTCACTGGAATAAATGCATTAAATATTTTTAACTAGTATCAATTCAATAAATTAAATAAAACTTACAATATAAATACTTTTCAGGACTTCTTCATAAGTTCATAACTGTGCTCATAGTTATACTTGTGTCTGCCCTTTCTTCTCATTACTTCAGAGGAAGTTTTTATTTTGAATTAGGTGGTGACATAATAACTTGCCAAAGGCCATCTAAAGAGCTACATGGCTGATCAGAGGGCTTCTTAGGCCAAGTCTATTACTCTAAACAGATGCTTAGGCAAGCAGATTACTGGATGCTTTGAATCAGCTCCAGATGGACTGTTGGACTTCCAAAAAGTAATCATAGATCATCTCTTTGGGAAAGATTCAGAAAAGAGAAGCTAGAAGTCACCAAACTAGATTATTCCCCAGCTGACTATGTCTATCCCATCCCTGGCCATCAACAGAAGTGTAGAAAAAATTCTCATATGTGTTATGTAGTGTGTATATATTGTTATACTGATACCTCTTACAATATATATATCTTGAATGTAAATATCTAATTCTTTATAGCAAAGTAAATATTGGGTATTTACTGGAAATAAGACATGGGATAGAATGTTGACTTGTTCTAGCAGAACTCTTGCTATAATATTATAAAAACTAAATAAATCTCAAGATGAATTTTTTTAACTTGTGTTCTTATTAGTGTCTGTGTATGCCTTTTAGACTCCAGTCCATTATTCATAACAGTATCTCAAAAATTCATCATAACAGAATAAAGAAAAAGATACTTTTTCTCCATTTTTCATCATCAAGGTCTACTCCCTGGACAATTTTGTGAAAGACATAACAGTACTAGAGGGATCAATGTATTTTCAGCTCCAGAACTCAGTAGAGCTTAATGACCTTCCACACAAAAACTAATTCTTTACCTTAAACTTTCTTATTTCAACTGTTTAATTTGGAGAAAAGGAATGTCACATAGTGAGGCTACTATTGTTAGAATGAGATTCTGAAATCACTCTCCTCTGCTACAGCTTGAAATTGAAAAAGATAAAGCTTTCTCTTTATATGACCACATTAATCCATGTTTGCCATTGTTACTTCTGGAGTGTTTTTCTGATTTTCCAATCTATCATGCAATGTTAAAAGGTATAATATTGCTTACTTTAAAAAAGAAAAAATAATGATATTTATATCCCCTCCCTTTTTTTAAAGTAGCACTGCTTGGCATACCATACTTAGACATTTTGGTTGTGATATAATTTTCACAAGAGTATAACAAGACATTTTCTGAATCCCCATGCTATAAGGTTTGTCCCTTACCTATTTTTATTTGTGCCATTTTTGATGAGAATAAAAACTCTGCAATGTAGCTGATAAGCTCTGAATCCCTGAACAAATTTCTGTTATAAAGTGTTAGTGCTTTATTTAGACATCTGCTTCATATCCTAAATTTATGAATAGTTCCACTAATATGTAATACATACATAAATAACTGGAATTATAATTATAATTTAAACTTAGTGGAAACAAGATGACCGTCAGACATTTTGATGGTAAACAAACATTCAGTTTTTATTTATGTAATTTGATTTTATCGCAAAGCATACTTCTTTTAACATACCATATTATGCCATATTATATCCGGAAATATTATCATCTTGGAAAGTTTATTTTATTTTATTTAGTGTATGGCATATGTTAGCCAGGGATCACCGAGGTGGTTGGCTGCCTCTGTGGAAGGAATTTTTTGGGTGGTGTTATTTTTACCCGCGGGACGCAGGTAAATGCCAGTAGGCAATCGGGCGAGGCTCCTTTCTTGTCCCTACGCTGTTTATTCGCTCACAGGAATCAAACCGCCAAGCTGCCAACTTCAGTAGTGCACAGGCCCAGTGTCTTACTACATGATCCACTGTGGGCCCCATCTTGGAAATTAATTCCATGCCATACAATTATAATATAATGGAAGGAATTCATACCATATTGTCTTTAATAAACATAGTAATCACAAGTTTTTGCCTGTTTTGTGACCAGTCTGTAGAAGCCTACTTTTGTTTCTTTGTCCTCTCAGTTCACTGTCTGTCAACGCAAACAATATATTTTCCCAATAAAACAATCTTTAATTTAGAGTTGTGCCTATCTAGAATTCTTAGATAGGTAAAACCTATGAAATAGTTTAATATTGCCTGCAAAAGTTGGAATTTAATATTGTCTATGTTGCTTTGATTCTTATGCTATATGTTAAAAGCACTGATACTAAACATTACTACATAATTTCACTTTTTTGAGTTCCTGTAATTGGAAACGGTGGAGAGCATTTAGTCATTCTATTATGTTTTCTGTTCTAATTGGCAGTTGAGTCAAGAGTATATTAAGATCTTATCTGTATTTTTCCTGCCCATACTACTGATCTCCTATGGAACTAGGAATTCTTTGTATGCATGCAGGTGCACAGTCTGTAATAAATGGGTATTCTCCATAGTGTAGAAATGGGAGGTGCCAGACTGGGATATTCCTTGCTCTAGCTCTATGTCCTGAGCTGAAAACTTCTGAAGATCCGCCTCCCTGGTGACGGCTCTTCAGTTTTTTTCAGATCAGCCTAGTTCATGGTTGCAACCTTTAAGCTCCTGAGCTTTGAGTTGGATTTAGTTAATTCCCTGGATTTTTATTTTTATTTTTCTCTGAATTTACACTGCTTGTGTGTGCTGCTTTCTCAGGTACCAGCTAAAGGGGATCTCTCCGCTTCAGAATTGAGTGTGGAGGGGGATAGCTGTCACTCTCCCCCAATCTCTGCTGACTTTTAAGGCTCTGAGGGGACTAACCGGCTGGCTTTCGCCCCGGTCCCTACCCAATCTGTTTGCTTTCAGCAGGGGGCTGCGTTTGGAGCCGGGTGGGATGCGTGCGCTGTTTGGGCTTGCCGCGCCGTCCCTTTCATCGCCACTCATCAGCTGAGAGGCAGAGCGGCTTTTCGCTTGTTTTTCTCATTATTTGGGGCCATTTGCAGCCGCGCCAGCCTGTTTCAGCCTGGGTGCTGTCTATTGCTCATTTATGTGCTGGCACAGTATTTGAAGGAGCTGGGGAAGTTAAGTGCCAGTCTCCAGAGCCCTTCAGAGGTGGCCTTAAGTCGCGGCGGCTTTCATTCCCACGCAATTTCTGGCGGCAAGTTGCCCGGGTGGCTTTGATCCCCCGGCTATCCTTGCGCATAACGCTGGTGGCTCCTTGCTTAATGGAGTGGAGCTTGGACTGACCAGCGCAATTTTATTTGTCTGCGGGCTTGCTTGTGGCCTGACCTGCTGCTGTTGTTTGCCCTCACAGCCAACTTTTCATTTGAACTGTGGCAGTTGGAAGCGGCCATTTTGTGATCTCCGGTGGCCATTTTGTCTGCATTTCAGGCCAGTATAATTTTTTTTTTCTTTTTCTTCCTCACTGGTTGGAGAGACTTTGGCTATCCTGTGATTAGCTGGACAGGACAACTGACTTGAAGCATAATGGGGGATGCTGACAGACAAGCATTTTTTTCTGCTGAGGGCTCTTGGTCTCCTCCTCTTATCAGAGGCAGGGCTGCTTCTAGGCCACGAACTGCCAGCATTGCTGCAGCTAATAAACTCAAGGCCAAGGCCAAGGCTCGCTCAGGGCGTTCCAAGGCCGAGGAAAAGACTGCCCAAGCTAGGCAACGTGCACTGGACAGAGAATTCGCAAAGGCCACTGCCATTAATACACCTACAGAACCCCTTCAAGCTCCCGTGTCTGTTCCTCTCCTACCTAGTCAAGGGGTGGAGGCTGCAGTTCATCAGACTGTGCATTCTCCTGTTGTGGCAGAGCCATCTAGGCAATGGTCTCCAGAGATACGGCCCGAGCCTCAGCCTATCCCAGGTCCTTCTGTGTCTAGTAGACACCCTGAAGCCACCTATACCCCCACAGCGGCTGGCCTTCGCCAGGGTGAAGGGGGGGAGCAAGATGTTTCTAATTCCATGAAATCCTGGGTAGAGCAGGCAATTAGAAGAGGCATTGCAGAGGGTATGCAGCTCCAATCTCAGGCTTTTGCCCAAATGTACGCCTTTAGACCAGAGGTAGAGACCCAGGGCTATATTGCCCCTCCTGAGGATTACCAAGGGCAGATTTCCCCTTCCCCTTTTGAATTGACAGACTATGCAGAGGACTACCTGGAGGAAGGAGAGATATCTGATGGGGATCAGGACCAACCACCTAGGCCTGCATTCAAAGGCTTATTTAATCCAGCTCTTTTGAAGCCCCTTCTGACAAGAGCCACCGCTCGATTGGGTCCTGACCCAGCACTCTCTGGTACCTTGGGTACTGGAGAGCAGGATGATTACCTGTTCATGGAGCAGGCCGTGGAGGCAGATACTATTCCTATTCTGGGAATGTTTCTGGACATGATTCGTAGACAGTGGGCGGCCCCAGGTCTTCCTTCCAGGGCCTCAGGTCTGGACAATCAGTTGTTTATGGTGGATGCGGACATGCTTAACCTGTTAGAGGTCCCCAAGGTAGACACTCCGGTGGCGACTCTCACCTTTTCTTCTGTTTTACCACCTGATGCAGAGGACACCTTAAAGGCAGAAGATAGGCGAGAGAAGACAGCTCTTCGTCGCGCACACCAAGCAGATGCCTGGGCTGTGAGAGCTTCTTCTGCAGCATCTTTCCTCACCAGGGCGTCGGTCAGGTGGCTTCGCCAGTTACAGGGCCATCTGGCACCAGATGATGTTCGGGCCCATCAAGACCTTTCTAAGATTTTAGCAGCAGCTGAACATACGGCGGATGCTACCTTGGCCGCGGCCAGGCTCTCCGCCAGGGCCATGGCTTCGTCAGTCACCGCTAGACGTATGCTTTGGCTACGTCATTGGCGAATGGATGGGAAGAACAAGTGGAAGTTGGCTTCAGCTCCCTTTGAAGGGGGGTTTCTTTTTGGCCGAGCCTTAGATCCCCTGCTCATAGAGACAAGGGACAAGAGAAAGGTTCTCCCGTCCCAGGGCAGGCGAGTGGATTTCTGCTCATCCCCTTACTATAGGCGGCCCTCCTTCCGCCAGGGGGGAGCTGGGCCAAGCTTTCCCCATCAGCAACGGCCCTTTCACTTCCCTAGACCTAATTACCAGGCAGATAGATCAGCCTTCCCCCGTGGTCGCCAACAGCCGTCCAACAAGCCCTTCAGGGGCTCTGGTGGCAGAGGAGCCAGGAGATCTAAGTGACTGTCCGTCTCTGGATCGTATTGAGGGCAGGCTTACCCTGTTTGCGGACTGCTGGGACGACCTAACAACGGACAATTGGGTGAGGGAGACTGTAAGAGCAGGGCTCTCCCTCGAATTCCTTTCACCTCCTCTGAGGCGTTTCCTCCCTTGCCCCATTTCTGGAGACCCGTCCAGACAGGGTCTCATGGAATCGGCTATCCAGCATTTGCTGGATATTCGGGCCATTCAGCCGGTCCCACTGGGGCAGAGGGGACGCGGATTCTACTCCATCCTATTTGTCATCCCAAAGGCCTCGGGGGGTGGAGGGCAATTCTAAATTTGAAGGGTCTCAACGAGTTTATCGTTTACTGGAGGTTCAAAATGCACTCCCTGCATTCCATCTTAGCGGGAATCAGGGACGGAGACTTCCTAGCCTCCATAGATTTGACCGAAGCCTACCTCCACGTCCCAATTCGGCCGGAGCATCGTCAATACCTGAGGTTTTGCTATTCAGGCCGTCACTACCAATATCTTGCCCTGCCGTTCGGGCTGGTCTCTGCCCCACGGACGTTTACCAAGATTCTCTCTGTCTTGGCAGCGTATCTCAGGTCTCTTCCCATCAGAATTCAATGCTACCTCAATGATCTGCTCCTACAAGCGTCTTCCCAGCGGCGAGCGGAACAGGACCTGACCACAACAATACAGGTACTGAGGGACCATGGGTTCTCAGTGAATCTGGCAAAGTGTCATCTGGTGCCTTCCACAAGGTTAGTTCACCTAGAGGCCCTGATAGACACGCAAGCGGGGCAGGTCTTCCTGTCCCCGGACAGACAGGACATATAAGGGCGCTGATTCAGTCCTTTCAGGGGTCCCAGACGGTTCAGGTAGCCCAACTATCCCAACTGTTGGGAAAAATGATATCTTGTTTGAACATAGTTCCCTGGGCCAGGTACCATGCAAGACCACTACAATGGTTCTTGCTCCCCTTTCAAAAGGCAGGAACGAGCTCCTCCAAGATCAGGGTGCAGGTTCCGCCACGGGTTCTTCGTTCCCTGGCCTGGTGGATGTCAGAGGCATCCAGAAGGGGTGCTACTTCAGGGAACCCCACAGGGTGGTAGTAACATCGGATGCCAGTCTGATGGGCTGGGGAGGCCATTGCGGACCAGTGGCACAGGGCCGCTGGTCCCACCTAGAATTATCCCATCAGATCAATTGGTTGGAGCTCAGGGCTGCCCGTCTGTCTCTTCAGACCTTTCTTCCACAGGTGAGGGGGTAGCATGTGCTCCTTCTCACAGACAATACAACGACAAAAGCCCATATCAACAGGCAAGGGGGGACTCGTTCCTGGCCTCTAATGCGAGAGGCGGAGACCCTTTGTCTTTGGGCAGAGACTCACCTTTTGTCCCTGACAGCGGACCACATCGCAGGGACGGACAACATAGAAGCTGACTGGCTGAGCCGAGCCACTGTGGACCCCTCAGAGTGGAGGCTCCATCCCAGTTTGTTTGCAGAGGTAGTCAACCGGTTCAGTGGCCCGGTAGTGGACCTCTTCACCTCTCCAGTGAATACACAACTTCCCCTTTTCTTCTCCCGGTTTCTTGCCCCGGGAGCAGCGGGGGTGGATGCTCTGTGGAGGGCCTCCTATACGCCTTCCCTCCCCTACCCCTGATCCCAGCCATCATTCGAAAGTTGTTGTTGGAGCGGGCAGAGATGGTGTTAGTGGCCCCTCACTGGCCCAGGTGGCCTTGGTTTGCCGACCTGGTCGATCTGTTGGTCGCCAAGCCCTGGCGGATTCCCCCAGACAGAGTCACCCTCAGCCAGGATCCGGTGCAGCACCCGGACCCACAGAGACTGCAGTTAGCCGCTTGGAGGTTGAGCAGGGCCTCTTGAGGAGGGAGAACTTTCCGACCAGGGTCATCAGGACTATGCAGGTGGCCGGGCGGCCCTCCACCACGCGTATTTATGAGGCAACGTGGAACAGGTTTGCAGAGTGGTTGCCTCCAGACAGTTGAACCCAACTTCAGCATAGGTGGTGGAGGTGCTTGAGTTCCTACAGGACGGGTTGGACATGGGACTTTCCACTAACACTCTACGACGACAGGTGGCTGTGCTAGCCACTGTCTTGACATTTGGGAAGTGGGGTTCCCTCGCTAACCATCCGAGGGTGAAAATCTTTCTGCGTGGAGCGGCTAATTTAAAACCACCGCCTCTTCACCGTTATCCCACTTGGGACCTCGCTAAGGTTCTTCAGGCATTAACAAAGGCACCTTTCGAACCGTTGAGGGAGGCTAGTCTCCGTCTCCTCTCGTGTAAAGTAGCTTTCCTTGTGGCAGTCACGTCTGCCCGATGGATATTGGAGTTGGCGGCTTTATCGGTGCGGAAAGACCTATTTATTTTTCACCCCAACAGGGTGGTCCTGCGGCTGGACCCTGCCTTCCTTCCTAAGGTCAATTCCTTGTTCTTCCGAGCACAGGAGTTGGTCCTGCCAGACTTCTGCCCTCGGTCTAGGCACGCCTTGGAGCAGACCTGGCACACCTTGGATGTGAGGAGGGCCCTCCGTATTTACATTTTTAGGACCTCTTCTTTACAAAAGACGGAGGCACTCTTTGTGTCCTTTCAGCCGTCAACTCTTGGCCACAGGGTGACCTCTTCCATGGTGGGGCGCTGGCTTCGGACGTGCATCTCATCTGCATATGAGCTTCAGGCTCTCCCGGTGCCTCAAGGGATAACGGCCTACTCCACCCACAGTGCTGCCACAACTGCGGCCTGGTCTACTCAGGCGTCAGTAGAAGACATCTGTAGGGCGGCCACGTGGACTACTCCCACTCCCTTTATCCGTCACTATAGACTTGACGCCTTCGCCTCGGCGGAGGCTGCATTTGGTAGACGAGTACTGCAGCGGGTTCATGAAGATCCGGGGTCGTCGGCCCAGGACAGCCCCCTCCCTTAGGGCTGGCCAGTCTTTGGTATATCCCAGCCTGGCACCTCCCATTTCTACACTATGGAGAAGGGACGTTGGTCTTGCCGTGATACGTTCCTTCTCATAGTGTAAAATGGGAGGTGCCAGCCCCACCCTGTCTGTGGCTGCCTGGACTGGCTCCCCTGGTGGAGCATGTTGTTTCTATCTTTCAGACTGCGTTCCATTCGCCTGGACGGCGTACCGTTCGCTTTGGCTTTGCGGGCAAAACTGAAGAGACGTCACCAGGGAGGCGGATCTTCAGAAGTTTTCAGCTCAGGACATAAAGCTAGAGCAAGGAATATCCCAGCCTGGCACCTCCCATTTTACACTATGAGAAGGAACGTATCACGGTAAGACCAACGTCCCTTATCTGTATTTTCTACATAAAATGGTCTGTATTTATCTAAAGGCAAATAATATGAAGAATCCAGAACAGAAGTGATTATTGTATGCAGTCCCAAATATTTGTCAAAATCAGGTCTCTCATTTAATGAAGTTGTGATATTACTGAAAATACATTTTTTGCCTAAAATGTTACACAAAGGTTTAAATATCATGAACAATCCCAATAATTTCATAAGGGCATCTCTATTTTATGGATGTTCTTTAAGGACTGCTGGATTAGAAATTTCTTACATGTCAGGATAAGAAATTGCCTTGCAGGTTACTATTATTAAAGCCCAATGGCAAGGTTGGTCTTTCTGGAGATTTATAAATGTATCACAAATAAGGTACTTAAGCCACGCCTTTTTTTGTTGGACCTTACATTTTACAAAGTTTAATGTAACCTAATATTGACAGCTAGTTGCAGCAAGTGAGATACCCAAACAATGATGACTCTCAACAATGATGAGCCTATTAAATCTGTAATTGTTAGAGCCCCTGAAATATTCCAACAATTCCTGAAAAAACTTTTTGACATTAATAAACCATGTGTTCATGTCAAAAAAGAAATCTGAGTTTGAAAATGTGTTCTCCATGCCATTCATTTATGCTGGTGGTATGTGCCCCTCCAAGACAGGATAATTCTTAAATTGTATTGAAAGATCTTCCTATCAAAGATACAATTATGAGGCAAATGCATTGTAATTTTAGAAGGGAGGTGTCAGCTGGGTCTTAGGAAGCATATCCTGGAATTCTTTGTAAGAAGATATTGGCAAGACATCTGTGGCCAATCTGTGTGATTGAGTTCAAGTCAGATATTCAATAATGTGTAAAGGAATGCGGACAGTGGTAGGATTCAAATAATTTAACAATCAGTTTGCCCAGGGGTCAGGTTGGCTGTCATGGAAGGCATGGCCCATCCCCGTCCTCCAGCTTCACCACACATGTGGGACTAGCCTCCCGCAACAGCCAACCTCTACCCAGGGAGAACCAGTTGTTAAATTTCCACCCTTTGCCAAAAGGTTGTTTCTGATAGTGCTTGTCTGCATGTAGGTCTCATGGCTGTTTCAGCCTTCTGAATGGCAAGGTTTCCAAGGAATGAGGAGGGGAGGTTGACATAGAGACAAGGAGTTGATGCTCCCAAGAGTTCATGCAGGAAGGTGAAAAATTGGGGGGAAGTGGAGGGAGGAATTCCCCCCTCCCCATGGAGCTGCATGCAGGGAGCATTGGTCAGTCTGCAGGCAAAAGTGAGAGGGGCAGGAGTTAAGTTGGCAGCACGATCGAAATTGGGCCTAATTTAGGGGAGACTGCAGGGTTAGTGTGGCCCAGAAATTTATTACCATCACCACCTCACTACCAAAGTGGATCCTGGGTGGTTCATTGTGCTGCAATGGAGAAACGGACAATGGAGTGGCTGGCACAAGGGAAGGAGGAGGAGAAGGGAGAAGAAAGAAGGAAAGCGGTCTTCTCCTTCCCTCACGTCGGCCACTCTGCTGCCCATTTTTCCATTGCAGCGGAGCGCCCAGGATCCACTTTGATAGCGGAGGGCAAACAACCCATTCGCTCGAACTGGTGCAAACTGGCTGAATCCCACCACTGAAGGTGGCTCCTTGTAGGCGGATCTACCTCCCATCGGGAATTCACCAAGAAACCTTGATAAAGAATTCATAAAAATTTTAGAGGACCATTACACAAGAATCATTTCTTCATTGTTGTAGATTCTTATTTAAATGGTTTGAAATCATTTTAATAGCTACATAAAACTCCCTGGCTACAATAACTGTATGGCTTAAATTATTTGCAATTTAATGGGTATTCAATGTTGCTGTGTTAGTTTGGATAATAATTGGGAATTTACTTCAACTGAATTTAAAGAAAATATGAAAAGGGACATTATATAAGCTGTCACTGCAGCACATTAGAGGCTCCAATCTAATGCCCAAGTGGAGAGTGAATGGAAAATGCTTTTTGTCTTTTATGAAGAAGAAAAAAATGAGATTATACAGACCTGTGATCAGCTTCAGGCAGAATTTTCCTCCTTATCTCAGATCTAAGACTAAGAATATTTACTAATCATTAGCTAGAGAAAAGGGTTTCATCAAAGACAAATAGAAATGGAGGAATCTAGGAAATTTCTTACTATGTGGCTTTCAGCAACAATATTTGGGAATTATCTGCATTAGCATCATATTAAAAGGCATTCTAAGGCAGATAGTGCTTCAATTGTTATAGAATGAATGAAGAAAAACGCAGAAGCTTTAAAGGAACTGGAAGAGCAGGTGAAACACTGTAAACATGTGTTTTTCAATGAAGTAACAATAGACTCTAGATGTATTGAAGGTAGTAAAGATAGATGCTGAATTGCAGTCACAGAATATCACAATAACAGTTTGCCTCATTTGGTAACTATGCTGAACTCCCTGAGCTAAATGCTATGGAAGCAAAAAGAATGGGAATAGACTATGCAACATGTAAGGGTTTTCCAAAGGGCAGAGGCTTGTCATATCAGAACATACATTAACATATAGCATGCTCTGAAATTCATTGGCATATGATGTCTATGAAATCTGCACGTTGGCTTTGGCTTAGCATGGATGGGCTCTGCAAATTCATGGTTGGTCTTCCTGATGGTAGCTGACCTCACCAGGATGACCAAGCTCAGCAACACTTTACATAGTGCTCAGTACTCCTTATCCATGAGACTCTTCTCAATGCTAAGAGATTAAGAGCAGTGTGGGAAGCCCATGCTCCTAGAAGAATGAAAGATTTTGAGAAATATTAAAAAGGCAGAATATTATATTTACCCAAAGGGAGAAATGGAGAAACATGCTCTTAAAGACAGAAAGCAGACTAAGTCTTTCTTAATAGCCTCCCCCCAGCAGATATTTTGTGCCCATTAAGAAAGACTGGCCCAGGCTATCTACAAAACAAAAGACCTTCAGCTCCAGGGTGATGGGATTAAGAACAGGACATGATCCTTCAGGACATAATGGGATTAACCCACTACCATTTAGCAGAAGACTCAGAGCTCACTAATTTGCTAAGGGCATTTCAGACATTGCACAACCCTCCTAGCAGCATCTCTGAAACTTATAAAAATCCATGTACTCATCAAACCAGTTGTTCCGCTGATCTAGAACCACAAACTGTGGCTGTGGCTTCCAGCATCCCGATATAGTCAGCAGGTGCCATCGCTGACTATTGGGGGTGAATCTTTGCCCTCCACAGAGAGGGCTCACAATCTGGGTGTCCTGGATGCACGGCTGTCTTTGGAAGAGCATATGACGGCCGTGGCCAGGGGGGCCTTTTATCAAGTTCACCTGATTCTCCAGTTGCAGCCCTTTCTGGACCGGGACGCCTTGCGCACGGTCACTCATGCCCTTGTCACCTCCCAGCTGGACTATTCTAATGCTCTCTACATGGGGCTCCCCTTGAAGAGCACTCGGAGACTCCAACTGGTCCAGAATGCGGCCGTGCGGGTGGTTATGGGCGCAACTCGTTGTGCCTATGTGACACCCCTCCTGCGTGAGCTGCACTGGTTCCCAGTGGTCTTCCGGGTGCGATTCAAGGTGTTGGTCACCATCTTTAAAGCGCTCCATGGCATAGAACCCGGGTACCTTCGAGACCGACTTCTGCCACCAATAGCCTCCCACCGGCCAGTTCGCTCCCACAGAGAGGGTCTCCTCAGGATGCCATCGGCCAAGTTATGTCGGCTGGCGACACCCAGGGGAAAGGCCTTCTCTGTGGGAGCCCCAGCCCTGTGGAATGAACTGCCCCCGGAAATACGTAAGATCTCCGACTTCCAGGTATTTCGCTGTGCATTGAAGACCCTGTTGTTCCGCCAGGCTGGGCTATCAACGTAATATTTTAAATTGGGGTATTTTAAATTTTTTGGGGTTTTAAATTGAGCCGAATTTATTTAATAATTTTAAATTTTTAATTGATGTTTGTCTTGTGTTTTTAAATAGGCTGTACACCGCCCTGAGTCCTTTGGGAGAAGGGCGGTATAGAAATAAAATTATACTTATACTTATACTTACAAACACTGGTAGTTCTGTTCATCAATAAACCAACTTTCCAAACAGCGTCCAGCCTCTATGTTGTTTCCAGCATTTTTCCCAGCTTGGAACTGAACCAAATGGATTTTTTTCCAACAGCAGAAAATCTCCTCATATCAGCTGCAGTAATTTCACCTAGCAAAATGTATTGAAAAGGGAGATGCACAGTTATGCCTTTATAAAATAAAGCAATGACAACTTTGATATGTTAAAATACATAACAGAACTGTAAAGCCAGGCACTAAAAAGTGTGATTCAAAGCAGGGGAACTATAGTAGGGACCTCATCCCTGCTCACAATTTACCATTCTAGTAACTGCAACCCATACCTGGCTCCTTCTCTCTCTGCTGAGCCCTAAGTATGGAAACAGAACCCAGTGGGGAAATGTGCACAAGCACTTCAGGAGCAAAACTATTGGGAAGAGGAATAGAAGAGTAAACATCTATTTTGTTTCTGTTACTACTCTTTCCTTCTCCTTCTCCCCCTGCTCCAATAACTTTTGGCAGCATGAATCATACTCTGAAAAAAAATGATGTCCTGCTGTCAGGTTTCATCAGCCCCCTTATCTTTTCAAACAAAAAGAAGTTATGGAAACAAACAGAACAAAGAGTGGGAATGATGAGACCAATAACAATCCCAGGCTTTGTATATACTGCACTAGCCTCTGTTGAATATTATTCTGATATATGTAGGATGTGGATGATTTTAGTGAAGCAATTAATCAAGCAATGACATGTGTTCAATTATAGTCTTTATGGTTGATTAATCTTTAGAAGATGTATCATTATTGCTTGTGGGATCCTTTTTTAGAATTCCTTTGCTCTGAGGGCGGAGAGTAGTGTTCAACACTGCAGAGGAAGATTTTAACAAACTTGTACGCTTGGAAGATGTGATTAAGAAAGGGACTTAGAGAGCCATTACTTTCCATTTCAGAACGATTGATTTGTTTACTAAATCAGAAAAGCCACTAAATATATATATTTTATACAAGAAGCATCAACTTGTCTCATATGCTTATTTTAAAAATCTCATCCTCATGGTTGGTATGTTTATTTTGCAATCTTAAATCTTCTACCAGAGGCCTGGAAGTTTGAGAATACTGTGCAGTATCTTAATTATTCCTAGCACTGCACTCTTCTGCAGGGTGGAGTCTCTTTATCAAGCAGTGTTTTTACTCTCAAAAAGCCTGAAATCCAAGCAGGATTTTTTTTTAGGAAGGCTCATTTACAGCCACCCACAGAATAGAGAGAATTTCTGGAGATTACCTCTTGTTTCTGGGGGATGGCTCCAAAGCCCAATGCTGCAAATGTCATACCAATATCCTGCTTGGATTTTGAGATGAAGTTCCCTTCTGCCTAAGGAAGGGAAGATAACTACAGTGTTAGGTGAAAGAAGGAAACACACACCCCTACACACCACACATCACCCCACACACCAAAAAGAATGGCAGACAGTTCTTTCACTCCATCCGCTTAACAATCCATCAGGTCACTTAACAATGACAGCTCTCTGGGGACAGCCAGAATTGCAACTGTTCAGCAAGGAAGTCACATGGCTGTCTTGTTTAACTACTGCAATGTTTTACAATCTAAATTCCAGGTTCAATTGTAGATTTAAGTTGACTATCTGTATCTACAGCACATTTGGAATTTGCAAGGTAAGACACTCTCACAGATTAATATGTAAGATAACATGCAGAAGACCCCTTGCTATCCAAGTGAAAATTGTGTATGATCCCTTCTTTATGTTCTGCATAATTTCCTGGAGACGAGGAGCTCTACTAGGTCTAGAAAATCAAGGTGGTATGTTAGAACCAAACACATCCCTATGTACTACAGAAATAGCATCTATATTCTGTGAGCAGGAGTTAGTTATCAGTGGACCAAAAAGTTGTAGCAGTAGGAACAAAAATGAGAATGTCTAGCACTGTTGCTGCATTACTGTGAATGCATGAAGAGCTTTTATTCAAAGAACTGGCATTTGTGAATAATTAGATTGTGGCACAGTTTAAATCCTCTGTAAAATTGAAAAGACCTATACACACAAGCATCAATAGGGACAATTTGCAAAGAGAAGGGATGTGATAAACTCGTAGAAACGTCACAAAAATTAAGATCCAAAAGATGTTGTCTATTCCATTAGCACCTATTATATCTGCATCCTGTATCTCAGTTAACATGCAGACAGTTATCTTTCTATTTTCATCTTGTTATCCCCATTCTGGATTATTTCCATTTTCTACCCCAAATGATCTCTCAGAATGCAGTTTAATTCATGCAGGTTCCTTTTCTTTCATGAATTGTGACATGAATATTGAGACAATAGTTGTGAACCAGGCCATGATTGCTTAGTGCTTCCTCTTCTATTTAATTTCTCCAGGCAAGGTGACTGTTTGCTCTGGCTTTGCTGCTATTTCCCTTCAACATATCATTACCCAAGAGAAGAATTATCTATCAATCATGAATCTGCTTTAGGAAAGGTCTGACTTTCTCTAACCTCATTTGGCTACCCCTTCTGTCCCACCTCATATTAGCATCTCACAAATTAATATAAAGTGGAAACAAATAAATATATGAGAAGACAAAATGGAAAAAACAACTTTTGAAACAAAGGAGGGAGATACTATATCATAACAAGGCCCAGAAAGCACCTTCAGAATGCTTGCTGTTCTTTTTATTTAAAATCTAAGACGCATGGAAACCAGTGGAAGGAGTTGTTGTTGCTATTGTTGTTGTTGTTATTGTTGTTGTTATTGATTTAAACCTCAATTCGATTGACAATCTGGGACTTAACAGTTTAAGTCCTAAGGACCTAAGAGCTATTAAGGAAACCTCTGAGTATATAGGCAGTTCCGAGTAGGATGGATTTTTTTTGCAAAGTCAGGATATTCAGATCTAATAAATTCAAAATTTCCATGTACCTAGGCAGCCCTTTGGGTACTGCTTCAAAAATCCTACTACTACATTTTCTGTTCCACAATAGTGAGGTAAGGCATGTGGTGGGCCATATATCTGTCTATTTGTATTCAAAAGTTCCACAGGATCTTCATTTGCTCCTTTTCAAGAACTTTGTCAATTTGGTGTTCTCAGCATTTTGCTTCATTCAAAGCCAAACTTTGGGCAAACCTTCCAATGTATAATTTTGGCTATTTGATCATGATGTTGTAGATAATCAGTCTGTGAAATTTTGCCACAGCCACTGATAAGGTGATCCACTATTTCATCTTTCTCATTGCATAAGCAATATTTGCTGTTGTTATTGACATGTTGAATTTTTGCTTTCATGGAAATTGGTCTGCAAGGCTTGCTCTTGGGCAGCCAAATGAAGCCTTCTCTTTCTTTATTCAGCAGTCCTGATCTCAACCTTCTATATGTTAGCATTGTATCTATCTTTCCTTCAATGTCCTTCAGGTATTGACTGTACATAGGCTTTTTTTTTTCCAGTTAGAAACCCGAGACTCGATTGTTTCCTTTTAATATTCTGCTTTCAATCTTGTTGTTTTCAAGTGGTATTCCTTGTTTACCTCTTTCAGCAAAAGCTCTTTTGCTTTTTTTATATAGTCATTTAAGCTGTGTTTTTCCTCTTCCACAGTTTGTTTCACCTATAAGAGCCACCCTGAGATCTTGGCAAGTACAATAGATTAACCTCACTTTTTGGGTGCAGAGCGTGGTGCATTGTCATTAGTTTTCTTGTCTTTCAATCCAACTTATCAAGTTCAAGCTGAATCCAATCAATTATTCCAGCTGAGTATGGTATTACAGGCACTGCCCAGGTATTAATTGCCTTTATGATATTTCCTCCACTTAGCTTTGATCTCAAATTTTTTTGGATTGGATTGTGTTCAAGTAGATTCCTTGAGTTGATTGTGCAACAGGTCAAGGCTTCTAAAACTCCTAAGTACTTGTATCCCTCCCTGTTATGTTTTTATCAAATGTTCATTATCAAATTCAAATCCATCAACTTCAACTTTTCCTGCCTTAACAATTGTTGCATATTTGTCAATGCCAAATTGCATCTCAATGTCTCTGCTAAACTCCTCAGTGATTTTCAGCAATGAGCTCAACCCTAATCCTGCATTCAAACTTGTTAGTGATTTCAACCAGAATCTGTGCAGTTCATCAAAACCAGGGGCACTCCAGTTCTTGACCTTCTTTGCCTGTTTTTGCACTGTTTCTTTTGTTGTATGAACATCTTCTATTTTAGTCACTTTTACAGTGTTTTCAACCAGCTTGATCCACTTTGCATTCCCATTGTGCTTCTTGTTGTTTTCCCACAAGTTCTTCCAAAATTTCAGGGAAATTTCTTTGTTAGATTTTTCACTTGTGGTAGCACCATCTCTACTTTCAAAAATCTTATAGAAATGATGCTGGTTCACTCGAAATTGTGAGTTTTGTGAGCTTAGAAGAGGAAATAAGCAAGTCAGAATGGTTTTAATACATCCAATTATAATTGTCATGGTGTCATTTGGCATCTAACGTACTAGTATTAAGCTAAGGCATAAGATGCACAGTATTCAGCTATGGAGAAGACCAACTTTAGTAGTGAAGATCTGAGGGTTGCAGCTGAAGTTCTCCTTCCACATAGTTTCTGGAATATGTTATATTCCATATTCTCTAGGTGTTTCGTATAGGACAGAATCTGGTCCAATATTACTCCAGGTTACTTTGGATGAGGATTAAAAATGAAGTAAATTGTTCTTTAAGTAGACTTTTGGGGCTTCATATGCTAGTTTGTCATTAAACACATAGTTATCATTTTCCCGGTACTAGGAGTGCCTTCAGTCAGTGAAGAATTTTCCCAAGGTTTTAAGATCTTTGGACAGGATGCTATTTGCAACCTCCATGTGTTTTTCTTGTACTGCTATGAACAAATCATCAGTGTATCCAAATTTGTGTCTTCTTGTCACATATTTGATATGTATAAATTGAATAGTGCAGTGTGCCATTACAGAACCTATTGGAAGGCCATTGTTTAATCTTCTTAACTTACTTACGTTGTCCCCCATTATTAACTTTTTTAAAAAGAAATATTTATTAAATTTCCAAAGATTAAAATACACATTACAAAAAGAAACATAATATACAAAAAAGCAAGAAAAACAGACACACACACACAAACCCCCAAAATATAAACAACCAAAAACAAACATATCAAAATTTCAATACTAATAACAACTTTTCTGCATCAGTATCTCTAGCCTATTTAACCTCTTTACACAAATTTTACAGCTTTTAACTATGTTGTGTGGTTTACCAAGTTTTAGAAGTTATATTATTTTAGCTTTTTAAAAAATTGTCAGAGTTTTGGCAGCGTAACTAGTATTATGAGATAAATCCAGGAACAAAACACAGCACACAGAGTCTTTTAGATAAATAACAGTGGTTTTATCTACAGTTAAATATTTACAGACTTATATGTCGTTAAATACCTTTACAACTACTGACACATGATGAGAGAGAACATGAAGATAATACAAGAGGAGAAGGCATGAGGAGAAGGGACATGCCCTCTAATGGCTTCCCTTATATAGGCAGCTTCTAATCCAGCTTCTTAAAGTGGCAGTAACTCTGCTGCCTCATTCCATTGTATCAGTTTCTGGTTGCCTCCCCATACAAACCTCTCATCAGCTTACAGCTATTAACTCTTCATACCCTTATAAAAATTCTGATGGGAGGTAGCTACTGGAAACTATGTCTCAGAGGAATTTACCAATTCAATTCTGTGTGTGCTTCCTAGAGTTTATCAGAAATTCTGGATGCATGCTATCAAAGCCTGGTGCTTTACCACATTTTAGATATCAATGACAATGACAATTTTCTTTATAGAGAAGGGACAAGAGTACTCAGAAGGCATTTGGCCTGACTGCCAATTTTTTTTTACCTTTTGGAGATATGTCAGGTATATTCATGAACTGGAATAGAAGCATGGTAACAAGGTCAGCCAATGAATAGGCATAGCAATAAGTCAGCCAATTGGGAGCTGAGACAGACTGGAGCCAGGATGTGTCTTAGTCTTCAGCTTCTAAGTCTATGCTGAGAAATTGAAACTGAAAGCAGTCTGTGCATGCTTGTCTGCTCTGCTGATATGAAACTGTTCTCTCCTGCCTTGTGTTTTGCTTGTAACTGCTACATTGGAGGAATCTTCTATATTGGTATTGAACATTTATCTTCATGTATTAATATGTATATAAAGAAGTTAATGAATCCTGCTGCATCAGTCTGCCTGTTTGTGCTTTCTGGATTTAATTTTCTGCAACGAACTCTGACAAGTTAGATACCACTTGAGAAGGTATTTGGTCAATTACACTAAGTGTTTGTTGTTGGGTTGTCCAGATCAACCCAATTTCATTAATAGCCTCTAAGCTTTCCTGCTGGTTTTACTGAAATTTAGTGATTCTGTTTAATGTTACCACTTCTTACGTTGAGCTGCATCCAAGCAATCTCTGGATCATCACTCTGAAGGAAGGTCTGCTAGAATTTTTCAATCTCTTCATTCTATCCTGGGATGTACTCTCTTTTAAATTCTTGGAGTTTGTGTCATATAATTTAGGCAATTATTGCCTTCATAAATCTATGATAGTGCTGACTACTTGATGGAATCCATCAAGTCTAGATTTATCAAGATCTTTGACAAATTTGGGCCAGTTTGTTTTTTGAAAGTTCCATCTGGATCTAGGGGTGGAGCAAATTATGGAAATTTGTATTTCAACTTCTAGCAAGCTAGGATGGTGTTGATTGTGCAGGAATATATCTATTACTTTCCTGTGGGACTGGCCATGAATTTGGATATTCTGTAATGAAGAACAAGTCTGAATTTTTTGCATTTGTACAGATGTATTTTCTACCCTTTATTTTCTGAACTAAAAGCTATACTCATTCATACAGCCAGGCATGTCTATCCTATTCAAACTTTTATTTTCTGAACCATACTGGGGGACACCCACTATGCAAAATACCTCACTTTACATAATAGGTCCCATGAACTCCAGTCCTCATACATTTTTATACTTTCCAACATGGCTTAACTAGTCTATCAAAGTCTCTCCAATCCCATCTTTGCATTTTTTTCACTATTGTATCATGAACTTCACATGACAGTTATTTATTCTGAGAACCATATATGATTGTATCTTTTAAAAACTCTTTTCCATGTACCCAATTCTGTTTTGTGAGACTGGAATCTAATGCAATTGCAAATCAGCTTCCCTTTCCCTTTTCAATATTCTTGTTTTAATAAAAGTTTTACTATTTATGGATACAACCAGTGTTGTATCCATAAGTAGGCAGGCATACAGCTATTTTAAATAATAATAAAATTAAAAAAATACTTTTTGAATTATGTGACTGTCTATTAACTTTATCTGAGTTACATACAGATAGGCATTATTTGCTAACTGAAGCATCTACTGATATTTCAATATGTGGATGTGTCATAAGTCTATACAGCCAAAACAGCTGAGTCATAATAGTTCTAATACAATTAACTGGAAGAAAAGGAGGGGGACAGAGAGGAGAGAGAGATTTCATAGCACAGTTGATTGAAGACTTGAGTGCAAGGAACTACTATGTGAGGCCAAAGATTCTACACATTCCAGAACTTAAGAACTTCCTTGCATCTTAATGCTCAGCATTATTTTCCAAGCTTTTCAGATAAAGGGATTTCCAGATCTCCTTAGATTCATCTGTTATTTTCTGCAGGCAAAACATGTACTCTCCTGTTGAGCTATAATCTGTCCCAATTCACCAATGAGTTGTAAAGTGCTTAATCAAACACTAGAGCAGTCCTGTAGGAACATAAGTTATGTGATTTATTGGTATTAACCATCAGAAAAACTCCAAATTTGTTTGGGATGGCATGAAGGTCAGATAGAATGTGATTATAAAATTAGAATAACTTTATTAATGTCAATGAGAAAATGTTTCATTAACATGACAGAATCTTTTTGTTGTTGTTTTGTTGTTAGCATTCTGTAACACTCACTCTCTCTGTCTCTCTCTCTCTCTGTATGTGTGTGTATGTGTATGTGTATATATATATATATACACATACACGTGTGTGTGTGTGTGTATATGTATGTGTATATAACAAAAAGATTCTCTCGTGTTAATGAAACATTTTCTCAGTTGACCTTAACAAAGATATATATATTTGTTTTCGTATATATATCAAATTTATATTTCGCTGATAATAAAGAAGTCTCCCTTTATTTCTTTATCAGCGAAATATAAATTTGGTATAAAATGGTTTGTCGTGAATGCGATTGCTTGAGGGCTCCTGGATTGGAGCTGAAAGGCGAAAGGGATGCAGTATGCTCCCTCCCACATACTGGGGTAGACCAGGTAGACCAGGTTTCTCGATAGAAAAACACTATATATATAGTGTATATATAGTGTATATATAGTGTATATATTATTTATTATTTATTATTATATATATATATATATATATATATATATATATATATATATATGCATATTCTTTCTAGCCAGGTTTTACCTATGTAAACTTAGTTGTTCTTCAGCCCTAGGTTCTGTGAAATCTCATTCACAAGTTCTTGGGCCCTTTTTCTGCTGACAAACTGCAACTCTGTGTTGCTTCCTGGGAGACCCAGATAGCTATTTCTACCTCTTAAGGCGTCCTCAGTGGGCCACACCCACTTCCCAATTATCCTCCCTGTAAAGGCATAATGTATCTTTTTTCTTTTTTCATAGGCTTTTATGTGCATATTCTTTCTAGCCAGGTTTTACCTATGTAAACTTAGTTGTTCTTCAGCCCTAGGTTCTGTGAAATCTCATTCACAAGTTCTTGGGCCCTTTTTCTGCTGACAAACTGCAACTCTGTGTTGCTTCCTGGGAGACCCAGATAGCTATTTCTACCTCTTAAGGCGTCCTCAGTGGGCCACACCCACTTCCCAATTATCCTCCCTGTAAAGGCATAATGTATCTTTTTTCTTTTTTCATAGGCTTTTATGTGCATATTCTTTCTAGCCAGGTTTTACCTATGTAAACTTAGTTGTTCTTCAGCCCTAGGTTCTGTGAAATCTCATTCACAAGTTCTTGGGCCCTTTTTCTGCTGACAAACTGCAACTCTGTGTTGCTTCCTGGGAGACCCAGATAGCTATTTCTACCTCTTAAGGCGTCCTCAGTGGGCCACACCCACTTCCCAATTATCCTCCCTGTAAAGGCATAATGTATCTTTTTTCTTTTTTCATAGGCTTTTATGTGTGTGTGTATATATATATATATATATATATATATATATATATATATATATATATTAGATTAGATTTTATCTATATCTATGTATTCCCCTTTGGGAGTGCATATCATTGCCTATTTTTCTCCATAAACATAATCCTGAATTTAATTGGCTGACCTGAAACAGCAGAGAAACTAATGTTGTAAAGTCATAAACTTAGAAGCCTTGCCATTTTAAAGAGCCTTAAATTTACACACAGTAATTGTATTTCACTTGATAGAATCATTCATGTCCTTAAAATTAATTGCACAGTAAAGCATTTTCAGGATCAACGAATCATTTTCCAATAAACCTCAGATAATAGCATAGCTATACCTGCAAACTGGTCTCACCTTTCTTGACACTGTCATAACATGATTAGCTGACTTCTGTATTGTCATTGACACAACATCATGAAACAACCCATGTTCATTAAATGATTAGTCAAGATTTTCTATAGAGTACTGGAGAACTGGACCAAAGTCACAGGTATACAATTAAATCTGTAGAATTTGACCTAGCATCAGTTAAAGTAAACTGATTCCCAAAATCACACTTAACCCCATAAATCAGTTATCCAATCAGATATCCTCACTGGTGATTCTGACCTCACACATCAACATTAACTGAGATTTTAAAAAATCACTATTTGAAATATAGATCCAGTGTTTCTAGGAAGAGCTAGCAAGACTGCATTATATCACTGCTCCGTTCTTCTTTTGCCAAGAAAGCAGCTGTAGGAGTAGCTTGGCATCCATAGGGGGAAGTATTTGGGAGATGTGTTGGGACATTGTTGGCCTTGATTTCTGTAGTAATTATTGTTTTGAACAGATATTTTTAATCTATTCTTTCATTGCAAGGTCTTCCAAAAGAATATTATATAAACTATAGGAAAAAAAAATTCACTGAAGGCTTTAACTATATATTTGATTGATCGATTTAACTTATACGGCTATCCAACTCCAGGTGGCATACAATAAACCAACAAGAAAGTAAGCAAACAAAAAGCAAATATGCTTAGTATTGCAACACCTGCAATTAATATGCAATAAGGAATAAAAATTTGTCTTACACCCACTGAAATGGGAGCTCCAATCACCCTCGTCCCAATGTTCAATTTAGCTGAACTGAATTTCCATTTACCAATGGATCCTAAATATTGGTGGCAAAGAATAAGAAAGTCAAATGCATTCAGAACTTGTTTGTGAAACAGAATAATCTTTTTTACAATCAGTGTACAGACTAGAACTTAATTGTCTACCAGTTTTCGGACCCCCTGCAGCCAGCGACAATCCCCAATCGCCCGGTGCATTCCCACAGACAGGGCCTCCTCAGGGTGCTGTTGGCCAGACAGTGTTGGATGATGACAGGGGGAGAGCTTTCTCTGTGGGCGGACCCACTCTCTGGAACCAGCTTCCTTTGGAGCTCCGGATGGCCCCTGACCTTCACTCATTCTGCAGCGATTTGAAGATCTGGTTGTTCCGCAGCCTGGACTGATGGGGTTGGGGGTTTAATGAATTTTTAAATTGTTTTAAATTGGGATTTTAATTTTATATTGGCAGGAATTATGCATTTTACCGTTATGAGCCTGTCAGGTATAAATGCTCTGCCCGTGCCAGGGATCAGCTATAGCTCAGTAGTGCAAGGGTTAACCCAGACACCCACCTGGTCAGCTCCTCCCTTAGACCCCTCCTTACCTGAATCCCCGCCCACAGGTATAAAAGGTGGGCACACTCCTCCGTGTTTCAGTTCCTAATGTATCCAAGTGATGATAAGATGAACCTGCAAATAAAAGAGAGATATTTTACTTGATGACTCAAGTCTCTTTATTGGGCCTGATCCACCATTCCTCGTAACAAAATGGTAGCAGAGGATGGTTGGTAAGGCCCAGAGATCCCAAACCACAAGACAAGGACCCATACCTACCTGCAGAATGGCGACACCCCCGAAGCAACGGGAAAGCAACCCATCGGACTCGCCAGGGAAGGCAGGAACCTCAACCACCCCCAAAGCCACCGCGATGGAAGAAAGGGGGGAGATCGAAAAAGGGAAAAGGGCCCACCACTACGATCAAGAAGAAGAGAAGCTGCGACTCGACGTCCTGCAGCTGTTGAAAGAGTGAGCCGGCGACAAGAACCTCCTTGCCGACCTGCGGAGCTTCATAATCGACCGCGAGGTGGCAAGGAGCGAAGAGGGCTCGGACTCCGAACTCGAGGAGCTGGACTCGGTGAGTGGATCGCCCAAAAGGGCACCCCCAACGGCCACCGAGCCCCAAAGCCCCACTCTAAATTCGAAACGGTGGCCATCTTTGTCCACGTGGTCGGACAAGATGGCCGACCCCCAACCAATCAGCAAACAGAATTCGAAATGGCCGGCGCGCGAAAAATGCCGGACCATAAACAATGATGAAAGTGACCAGGGAGAGGGGACTGAATCCGACTCCGACCCCTGGTACACCCCCAGCGAGCGGCAAGTGGATAGGGCCATGAAGACCCTTGCCGCCGCCTTCGGCCCTGGACCGCATGGATTGGGGCAGCTACTTACAGCCATCGCCGGAGCCCCAGCACCGCCAGGATCTTCATTCCGGAGAAGCAGCTGCTGGACGACGCCTTCCGGAGCACACCTGGACCCCCAAGGCCAAAGCTGAGGCCTACCTGACCGGCAGAGGCCTCTACAGCAGAGCCGCGATGAACAGGTCCTTCCACAGCGACGGCGAAGCTGAAATGGACTTCGCGCATGCGCTCTTCCGCCTAGAGGAAGAAAAAAGAAAAAAATTACAAAGCGGGACTTTTAAACTACCGGCAAGCGTTCCCATGCCTTACTGCTGCTATAGACACATAAGGAACCATGGACAGCAGCCAGCAGTAAGTAATTTTACTAATAGTGCTGGGAACTTACCTGTTGACTTTCCCAAGTTGAGGATGGATGGGGGTAATATCCTAGAGTGGTCACAGCAGCTCCAGGTAGTATTTCTGAAAGAAAATATGTCTCATTTTATTAATGACCCCCCAGAGAGACCATGGACTTTAGAGCTGGATTGCATGCACCATAGGGCATTCTACCTTTTGATTGCCAGCATATCTCCCACAATTTACCACTGTATAGGCCATAACCTCACGGTATCAGAAATTATAGGAAAAATGTTTGGGTTATTTTACAGTGAGAGTGTGTCCACCACCACCCAAATTTCCAAAGACTTCTTCTCTGCCAGGCTTAAACCAGGGACCCCCATGAGTGAGCACCTAGTGTCAT
This sequence comes from Pantherophis guttatus, assembly GCF_059756535.1. Taxonomy (NCBI): domain Eukaryota; kingdom Metazoa; phylum Chordata; class Lepidosauria; order Squamata; family Colubridae; genus Pantherophis; species Pantherophis guttatus. The sequence goes on from NC_142066.1 coordinate 71,645,974, forward strand.
TGAGCGGTACCAGAGCAGAGCTACACCTTAGGGGGGAAGTTATTTCCGACCAGATCATGAAAAGCGTGATGATCAACTCTTTAGACCACTCATGGAATAACTTCTTGACACACTTAGACACCGTTAGTCTAGGGATGCTATCCGTAGAGAAGCTATCCAACAAGCTTATCGCGGAAGATAATCTGAGGAGGAGCCGCCCCGGCCCTCCCAGAGAACACAAGAGTGAGAAGAGAGTAGTCTTCCAAGAGAAACAACACAACACGCCAGAGTGCTACATCTGCGGGTCGAGGGGACACATCAAAAGGGACTGCCCCAAGAACTATAGGGAGAGAGGCAGGCCAGAGCATAGGTACAGACAAACAGAAAGGCACACATCTGAAGAAAGGTATAGGCGTAGAGACTCGCCCATTCCCAGGGATAAGAGGGGGAACAGAGACAGCTCACGCGACAGCAGGACAGGGTCTCTATATGGGATAGGGGAGCACACACACACCACACACCAAGACAAAGACACCAGCTCATGGCTCCTGGACTCGGGGGCCTCCAACCACACCACCTACAACCAGAAACTACTCTCATCATTCAAGAGGGAGGATTTTTCGATCAAAGTTGCGGACCAAAACCAGGTTAGAGTAACAGGCAAAGGGACAATTACATTACCAGGCGTAGGGAAAATAGAGGGGGTACTGCTAGTCCCGGAGATACCCCACAACATCCTGGCCGCAGTAAAGCTTAGCAAGGAATCAGGGGTTGAGGTGATCTTCACTAAAGGCAATGTCAAAGTTAGCAAGGATGGGGAAGATGTAGGGAGAGTAACCGTTAACCAAGGGTTACCTTACATAACTTTCTATGAGGATTACACCCACAGCATAAACACCAGTTCAGAGAACGCAGAAGACACTGACCAAGACAGGACTGAGGGTGAACAGGTAGGCGGGAGAGAGATAGATAGCGATGATAACACGACACCAGAAACACAACACAACAAACACACCCAAAAGAGGCCCTCAATAGGCAAACCAATGCATGATGACTGTGCCCATCTGCTGCACCGGAAGCTTGGACACGCCAGTTTTCCCGTGATACAGAAAATGGCCAATTGTACCGAGGGTGTCATAATAAAAAACTGTGAAAACTACCTCGAGTGCTCGGTGTGCAAGTGTTCAAAACTAAAGGTAAAACCCAGACCCAAGAAGTCATTATGTGCCGCTAAACAAATATTCGACTTAGTACACATGGACCTGGTAGGGCCCCTAAGGCCATCCATAAATTATAAGAAAAGGTACTTCCTCACCATAGTGGATGACTATAGTCGATATGGCTTTGTCTACACCTTAAGAAAAAAGGATGAGGCCTTCCAAAAATTCAAAGAGTTTTATAAAAGAGTAGAAACCCAAAACAACAAACAAATCAAACAAATCATGACCAACAGAGGGTCTGAGTTTCTATCTAAGGACTTCTCCCATTGGCTCAGGTCCAAAGGCGTGATTCACTTTACGTCGTTCCCGTTTTCCGCCTTTCAGAACGGGGTCGCAGAACGACGGAACTCCACGCTGCAAACAATGGTCAGGTGCGCCTTAGAGGACGCGGGCATTGGCCAACACTTCTGGTCTGAAGCACTGGTCTACTCCAACTACACACTAAATAGAACGTGGTCCAGTGTGATAGACAAAACACCATACGAGATCATGTATAACAAGAAGCCACAGATAGCACACCTACATGTGTTCGGTGTAACTGCTGATGTCCACATACCCAAGCAGTTGCGCAAGAAAGGGGATAAGGTATCCAGAAGGCTCAGGTTTATGGGATACGAGCCAGGAACCAAGGACTTCAGATTTGTGGACAGCAATAATAGGTTTGTGGTCTCCAGAACAGCGGCATTCCATGAGCAAGCCAACTGGTCCAGAATACACTTAAATGAGGTACCCACCAAGCGGGAGGATAGTCCAATCGAGCAAACTCAAAACGAAAATGAGACAGTGGGTAGGCAGGAAGGGAGCAGGCCCAAGCCCAACCTCCAAGGCATCAAGGTTGAGGGATGGAAAGAGAATCATCCCAAGATAAGTGTCGAATCACTGACACAAAGAGAGGCCAGATATCTGCACGACACTGAGCAGACAGCAACCAGACCGGTCAGGTCAACCAGAAACCAACTACCAAGAAGGCTAAATGATTACGTGATGCACGTGCACATGAACCACGTTACGCCAAACTCCTACGAAGAGGTACTGAGACTACCCCAGGGGGAGAGGGCAAAGTGGGAGTTAGCCATGGCCAAAGAACTGGACAGCCTGAGGAAGCTAGAGGTATACACCCCCACCAAAGTCCCAGAGGGCAAGAACACAATAGGCACCCGGTGGATCTTCAAAATCAAGAACTTAGAGGGTGGCCAAAGCCTATACAAAGCAAGATTAGTTGCCCAGGGGTTTGCTCAAAGGTTTCCGGAGGACTACACAGACACCTATTCGCCCACCGTAAGAACAGAGAGTGTCAAAAGCGCCTTGGTCATCGCATCCTTGCTAGGGCTGGAGGTGCACCAGTTCGACGTGCAGACCGCCTACCTGCACGCCAAACTAGACAAAGAGATATACATCAGAGCCCCCCACAGCAAAGAAACCAACAGAGGGGACACCTGGTTACTTCATAAGAGCCTGTACGGGCTAAAGCAATCAGGCAAACGCTGGTACGAATGCCTGGTAGAGGCCCTGAAGTCTATGGGATTCACGGCGACCATAGCTGACAACTGTTTCTTCACCAGGAAAGAGGGGGACTCACCAGAATACATCCTAGTTTACGTGGATGACATTCTATACATCAGCAAACACGAAGCCAACCGCAACACCTTCGCCAGCAGGCTGAGCGAGCATTTCACCCTAAAATACCTTGGAAGGATAAACCGGTACCTGGGGGTACAAGTCAACCAAACACCAAAAGGTTTCCAACTGTCACAGAAAGAGAAAATAGAAGAGTTACTCCATAAGTGCAACATGGCAGATGCCAAGGGATGTGATTCACCCATGCAGGTGGACTTCCTAAAAAACATGCATGATGAATCACCCGAATTTGGAGACAACACGCTGTACAGGTCAGTCATAGGCTCCCTCCTGTATATCGCTAACTGGACAAGACCGGACATTGCTTTACCCGTTAATTTACTGTCCAGGCACGTAAGCAAACCCACCACATACCACTGGGACGCAGTGAAGAGGGTGCTAAGATACCTGAAACAAAGTGTCAATGCATGCTTAACCCTAGAGCCTGAAAAATCTGACGAACCCATCCTCTCATGCTACGCTGATGCTGACTGGGCCGGAGACGCCAAAGGCCGCAAAAGCACGTCTGGGTACATATTCTACTTAAATAACTGTCCGGTGCATTGGTACACAGGCAAACAAATCTTGGTGGCAACCTCGACTACTGAAGCTGAATACATATGCCTCTCCAAAGCCGCCAACAATCTCATCTGGTTCGACGACCTACTCGCCAGCGTGTGGAGAGAACCAGCTTACCCAATAAATATCTACAAAGATAACAAAGCCGCCATAGAAATATCCATGTCCGACGCTGTAGGGCAAAGGTCAAGGCACATAGACATAAAGTATAAGCACGTTAGACAGCTCTCCAGAATCGGTTTCATAAAGGCCATACACTGCGATACAGAAGAACAGACCGCAGACATACTCACGAAACCCCTACAGGGCAAGCAACACTCACACTTAGTTTCCAAGCTCAACAGGGTACCAACCAGTCAGTCAGGCCCACAGACAAGGGTCAGGCATTTAGAGGGGGATTTGTCAGGTATAAATGCTCTGCCCGTGCCAGGGATCAGCTATAGCTCAGTAGTGCAGGGGTTAACCCAGACACCCACCTGGTCAGCTCCTCCCTTAGACCCCTCCTTACCTGAATCCCCGCCCACACAGAGCCACCCTGAGTCCTCGGAGATAGGGCGGCATATAAATTGCATAAAATAAAATAAATAAAATAAGTTGTAATTTTCTGAATGTGGTGATTAGTTTTTAGCAATTTAATGTTACCAAAGATAATATTATCAAAATACAATTAAATAACTAATGGGGGGGATTAACTATAAGGTATTACTTCAATTCACCCTATTATTCACCAATAAATATATTTTGCCAATATTAGAATGTTGTTTAGAGTTGAGATAATGTTCCAAAGATTTCTGTGTAACAAGCCCATCCTGGTTCCTCTTATAGGTAGTATACCTATCCAAGTGCTTACAAACACACAGCTTGATAATATGTTCAAAGACTATGCCCAATGTAGACATAAAGCTGACAGATTATAGTTTACTCCATCTTTCTGTTTTTATTTTTAAAGACATATGCAACTTCTGTTTTTTCACTCTTCTGGGATTTCAGTCATCTGCCACAAGTTCTCAAAGATTACTGACAGTGGTTCGACGATCACAGGGTGAGTTTTGTCTCCTGGTAAGTATAGCATTAATCAGGTAGCTTCAGTAGTGTCACTCAGATTACGACCATCTCCAACAATCTATAACAATGAATATGATTTTTCAGGAAAGGTGCATTCAAAGATTGTATTCTTTCTCTATGTAAGCAATGTAATTAAATGCTATTTGTTGGTTTCTTCCTTTCCCCCATCCCTTTTTATCTCTTTCTATTTAAGAACTCAGCATGTTCCTTTGGGAAAGAGAACTAAGCATTTCTTATTGTATTTTTCCAAGATATGTTTTTGAAAGGACAATAATATCAAATAAGCCTTATGTCCATAATTTTAATTTTAATCACAGCATGCTTGTTGTATATAGATGTATTTATTACAGTATGTTAAACAATCTTCTTCATAATTCATGCCTACATACAATCAGATTTGCAATAACATGAAGAAATTTGAATTAAAGAAAGTTATAATTGCTTTTGAGGGTTTTTTTTCTTATTTCTCTTGATATTTGTAATGCTAATCTTACAATCTAGGAATGTAAATGGCTTTATTTATATGTACCATATTTCTTATCAATAATGAGTTACTAAGCTAATATTGAATTATTATTTATATATTGCCCATTCTATAACTTTTACCAGTTTATAAATTTCCATAATGTGCATAAAACAATTCAACAAAATTATAGTATAAAATTTTCAATCTGTTCTTGCATCTGCAGTACAGCACAATACTAGAGATAAAAAAAGCTTTACCAAAAATAAATCCAAGTTAAAGCACCATCCTAAAGTGGGTACAAGATAATTATTGGAAGACTGTAATTTACAGGAAAGATACAGAAAAGCATTGGACCCTTACTCACTAACCTCAAATCTTGTGTATGAGAAGGCTCCCCCTATCTCAAATGGGATCAGCTCCAGCAGAATTAGGAGACCCTGAGACTACTTGGATACTTAGACGCAGAGAGATTTGTCAATGAACAATATCATTTTGTATTATATCTGGAAGGGTAGCATGGAGAGCACTTGCTTATAAAGTCACCAAGAGTTGGACACAACTGAACAAATTGTATCTGGAAGACTACTGAAAGTGAATACATTACCACAGAAGTAGTGTTGTATGGTTATCACAGCTGTTACCTGCCAATAACTGGGTCACTGTGCCAACTGTGGATTCTTACAGTTTCAAAGGCTGTTATCAATGGAACACATTGTGATAAATTCTAGAAGTGATGAGGACATGAGTTATTGTTAAGAAGGCCAGAAACTGGTTCAGCAAATGTTCTCCAAAACTGTTTCATCCTGCTTATCTACAAGATCCAGGAAAAGTTTTTAATGAGTTAGATGGTTTCTGGGCAAACAGCACAAATTCAGATTTATCTTATTGTTTCCAATCTATTCCTACAATTTTTTCCTTTCAGTTTTTCACTGAAAATTATATAAAGCCTAAGAAATCCATGTGTTTTAATTCACATAACATATATCCTTATCACAACTGCTACCACAGTTCACCTAAAACATTAAAAAAAAAACTTTACAAGGGCTTCAAATATCTTCAGCAATAAATACCTGAACAACAATATGATTTGGCACCCAGCATGTAGTCATAGCCTTCTCCTATTAGGATAGGATAGGAGAGGAGAGGAGAGGAGAGGAGAGGAGAGGAGAGGAGAGGAGAGGAGAGGAGAGGAGAGGAGAGAAGAGAAGAGAAGAGAAGAGAAGAGAAGAGAAGAGAAGAGAAGAGAAGAGAAGAGAAGAGAAGAGAAGAGAAGAGCAAGGGACCTTGGAGGTCTTCTAGTATAACCCCTGCTCAAGCAGGAGAACCTATACCATTTCAGATAAATGGTTATCTAATATCATGTTAAAAACTTCCAGTGTTGGAGCATTCACAATTTCTGGAGGCAAGTTGTTCCACAGATTAATTGTTCTAACTGTCAGGAGATTTCTTCTTAGTTCTAAGTTGCTTCTCTCCTTGATTAGTTTCCACCCATTGCTTCTTGTCCTACCCTCAGGTGCTTTGGAGAATAGCTTAAACTCCCTCTTCTTTGTGGCAGCTCCTGAGATATTGGAACACTGCTATCATGTCTCCCCTAGTCCTTCTTTTCATTAAACTAGACATACCCAGTTCCTGCAACCGTTCTTCATATGTTTTAGTCTCCAGTCCCCTAATCATCTTTATTGCTCTTCTCTGCACTCTTTCTAGAGTCTTGACGTCTTTTTTACATCATGGCGACCAAAACTGAATGCAGTATTCCAAGTGTGGTCTTACCAAGGCATTATAAAGTGGTAGTAACACTTTACGTGATCTTGATTCTATCCCTCTATTTATGCAGCCTAGAACTGTGTTGGCTTTTTTGGAAGCTGCTGTACACTGCTGGCTCATATTTAAATGGTTGTCCACTAGGACTCCAAGATCCCTCTCACAGTTACTACTATTGAGTAAAGTACCACATATACTTACCTGTGCATTTTGTTTTTCTTGCCTAAATGTAGAGCCTTACTTTTTTCACCATTGAATTTCATTTTGTTAGATAGCGCCCAATGTTCAAGTCTGTCAAAATCCTTCTGTATCTTGAGCCTATCTTCTGGAGTATTGGCTATTCCTGCCAGCTTGGTGTCATCTGCAAATTTGATGAGTTCCCCATCTATCTCCTCCAAGTCATTGATGAAGTTGTTGAAGAGTACTGGGCCTAAAACAGAGCCCTGAGGTACTCCATTGCATATTTCCCTCCATGTAGATGCAGTTCCATTGAGAACTACACGTTGAGTGTGGTTGGTCAGCCAGTTACAAATCTATCTGGTGGTGATGCTGTCTAACCCACATTTTTCTACTTTATCTAGTAGTAGGTTATGGTCTACTTTATCAAATGCGTTACTGAAGGCTAAGTAAATTATATCAATAATATTCCTCTGGTCCACTAATGTTGTCACTTTATCAAAGAATGCAGTTAGTTTGGCATGATCTGTTTTTGACAAACCCATGTTGGCTTTTGGTTATTACTTGGTTTGATTCTAGGTGTTCGCTGATTCGTTGCTTGATTATCTTTTCCAGAATCTTCCCTGGTATCGAAGTCAGGCTAATAGGACTGCAGTTTCCTCGATCTATTTTTTTTCCTTTTTTGAAGATGGGAACTACATCAGCTCTTTTCCAGTCCTCTGGCAGTTCCCGTGCTCCAGGATCTTTGAAAGATATAGTTCAGTGGTTCTGAGATCTCGTTTGCCAGTTCCTTCAGAACCTTGGGGTGGAATCCATCCAGTCCTGGTGATTTGAACTCGTCTAGGGTAGACAAATGTTCACTTACCATCTTCTTCCCTGTTGCAATATTTTCAGGATCAGACTCAATAAAGATAATAGAAGTTAAAGCTTTAAATATATTTCTTTTTAATTATGATAGGCATTCTATATTCACTGAATATTCAAGGTAGAAGCAACGAGAATGGTGAGGGTGGCTCCTTATATATACAAGGGGTGGAGCTAGGAATGGGAGTGGTAAGTTATGAATACATTAAAGTCCAAAGAATAAGTTAACCTCTGATGTTCCATATATACATTATTTACACATTGGAGAATAAGGCATTTACATCTGACAAATCCCCCTCTAAATGCCGGTTCGTTACACAACACCAATTACATTCTGATTCAGGACAATATAATACATATAATTTAGAAGTTAAATATTTGTGTTGTTTAGAAGGTAAGGGTTTTGTTAATATGTCAGCTAATTGTTCAGAAGTATCGCAATGTATTGCTTTAATGAATCCGTCTTGAGACAGTTGTCTCACATGCTTAAACTTTATATCAATATGCCTGGACCTTTGTCCAATTGCATCTGATCTGGATATTTCAATGGCCGCTTTATTGTCTTCATGCATAATAAATGGTAAGGTGGGTTTCTTCCAAACATCAGTGATCAGATCATTGAACCATACAAGGTTATTTGCAGCTTTGGACAAACAAACATATTCCGCTTCTGTAGTAGAAGTGGCTACTAGTTCTTGTTTACCAGTATACCAGTAAACTGGACAATTATTCAATAGAAAAACATAACCAGAAGTACTCTTTCTGCATGATGTATCACCAGCCCAATCTGCATCAGCATAACAAGTAATTTTTGGTTCTCTGTCATTATTGGGTTCCAACATTAAACAAAAATCTAATGTACCCTTCAGATATCTTAGAATTCTTTTGACAGCTTCCCAATGATACAAGGTTGGTTTACTAACATATCTTGACAATAGATTGAGAGGTAATGCAATATCTGGCCTAGTCCAATTAGATATATAAAGGAGTGAACCTATAACTGATCTGTAAAATGTGTTGTCTTTAAACTCAGGGGAAGATTCATCAGTGTTTCTAAGAAAATCAGTTTGCATAGGGGTGTCACAGGTTTTAGCATTATTTAAGTTACATTTGTTTAGGAGTTCGATGATTTTATCTTTCTGTGTAAGTTTGAATCCCCTTTTAGTTTTGTTAATTTGCACACCAAGGTATTTATTCACTTTACCCAGAGATTTCAGTGAGAAGTGTTCATTTAACTTATTTACAAAGATTTCCCTGCTCTCTTTATGCTTTCCAATGTATAAAATATCGTCCACGTAAATTAATACAAATTCAATATGATCATTACTCTTTTTTACAAAGAAACAGTTATCAGCAGTGGTGGCGTTGAAATCCATGGTCTTAAGTACTTTTACCAAGCAATCGTACCATCTTTTGCCGGATTGCTTTAATCCGTACAGACTCTTATTTAATAACCAAATTTCGTTCTTATTAGTGTATTGACTGTGTGGTGCTCTTACATATATTTCCTTATCTAATTTTGCATGTAAGTATGCGGTCTGTATGTCATATTGGAATACGTCCAGATTGAGTGCAGATGCTACTACAAGGGCTGTTTTGACACTCTCAGTTCTCACTGTGGGTGAATATGTATCAGTATAGTCTTCTGGATATTTTTGTGCATAGCCTTGTGCAACTAGTCTAGCCTTGTATAAGGTATTGCCTCCTTCTAAGTTCTTAATTTTATAAATCCACCTGGTACCTATAATTGTTTTATCCTTAGGTGCGATCGCAGGTGTGAATACATTTAATCCTTGTAAACTTTCCATCTCTTTTTCCATAGCTAGTTCCCATTTTTCTCTTTCTTCATGTGGAAGTTTCAATACTTCTTCATATGTATTAGGTGTTATTTGTTCTCCATTCATATGCATTATGTAATCTTTGTATTTATTTGGTATTTGGTTTCTATTGTTTCTAATAGTTCTTTCAGGCTTGCTATGGTTATCATGCAAATATCTAGCTTCCTTTTTTGTTAATGTGTCTGTCTTTATTTTATGCTGACTATTAGTCCAAGTTTTGGTTTTGTTCTTACTTTTGTTAATATTTTGATTTTCTGTTGTTCCTTCCTCGCAAGATATCGTATCTTTACATTTATTAGGAAATATTTCATTAAGGTGCAATTTTGACCAATTGGCCTGTTCATGGAACACAGCTGTTCTGGATACTATAAATTTGTTATTACTATCAATAAATCTGTACCCTTTGGTTCCAGTTTCGTATCCCATGAATCTTAATCTCCTGGATACGTTTTCTCCCTTTCTCCTCAATTGTTTAGGTATGTGTACGTCTGCAGTGACTCCAAATATGTGCATGTGTGATAATTTGGGTTTTCTATTGTACATCACCTCATATGGTGTCTTATTCACAATACTGGACCAGGTTCTATTTTGAGTGTAATTCGAATAATGTAATGCCTCTGACCAAAATTGTTTGCCTAAACCAGCATCCTCTAATGTGCACCTAATCATGGTTTGTAGTGTGGAATTTTTCCTCTCTGCAACTCCATTTTGAAATGCAGAAAAAGGATTGGACGTGAAATGTAACATTCCTCTATCCTTTAACCATTGGGAGAATTCTTTAGACATGAACTCACATCCCCTATCTGTCATAATTTGCTTTATTCTGATATTATGTTGTGTTTCTATACGTTTGTAGAATTCCTTAAATTTCTGAAATGTTTCATCCTTGTGCTTTAATGTGTAAACAAAACCATATCGGCTGTAGTCATCCACTATTGTTAGGAAGTAACGTTTTCTATAGGTAATTGAGGGACTTAATGGACCAACTAAGTCCATATGTACCAAATCAAAAATATTGTTAGTTGATCTGTTAGATTTTTTTGGTCTGGGACTGGTTTTTAGTTTGGTGGACTTACATACTGAGCATTCCAAATAATTTTCACAATTTTTTATTTTGACACCTTCTGCGTGTTCAGTCATTTTTTGTACTACAGGAAAGCTTGCATGTCCTAACTTCCTGTGTAAGATGTGAGCACACTCATCATGAATTGGTTTACCTATTTTTGGTTTCTTTTCCTTGTATGTATTTTTGTGATCATGAGTTATTCTACACTCATCATTGTCACTGTTACTGACATTTTCATCATCTGCTTCAATACAATCTTCCATATTTGAATCAATGTTATGTAAACATCTTTCTTTAGTTATCAGATAGGGTAGACCTCCTTTTATCATTACAGTACCTACATTTGTTTTGTTCTTTTCTATAGTTGCTTTCCCCTTTGAGAAAACTATATTGATATCAGATTCTCTGCTTAATTTTATGGCACTTAGTATGTTGTGAGGTATTTCTGGGATTAATAATACCCCCTCTATTTTCCCTAGACCAGGCAAGGTCACATTTCCTTTGCCTAGTACTTGAACCTTTTCTTGATTAGCTACCTTTATCACAAACTTATCTTCTATAAATGAAGATAATATACTTTTGTTGTTGGTGGTGTGATTTGTTGCACCAGAATCAATAAGCCAATTGTTATTCTCATCCTGCTGTGTTCTGGTGCTGTCTTGTTTATTTAGCCCATTCAGTGACCCAGATTTCCTCTCTTTTGAATTTTCTCTACCCCCTCTACCTTCTTTGTAATTTGGTGGGCTTCTATATTTGTGTCTATCTGTGGAAGATTGTCTGTAATTATATTTGCTCCTATATTCTGGTCTATGTCTCTCTCTTGAGACTTTGGGGCAGTCTCTTCTACTATGTTCCCTGGATCCACAATTGTAGCATCTAAAGGCCTCATTATGTTTATCTTGAAAGACTACTTTCCTAAAAGGTTTGTGGTCTGTTTGGTTACTGGATCGATTTTTTCTTGAATTGTCTTCTGCTATCAATTTGTTAGATAGACTTTCTATGGATAAATATCCTAAATTAATGGTATCTAAGTGTGACATAAAGCTATCCCATGATGGATCAAGTGAATTGATAATAACACTTTTCATTGTTTGATCTGAAATCACTTCCCCCCTCAATTGTAGCTCAGCTCTTATTTTGTTTAGATTTATCAAATGCTCACTTATAGAAATCCCTGGTTTTACTCTAGAGGAAAAGAAATCCTTAGACATTCTTGTGGTTGTAGCTACGCTATCGCTGTGAAATAGATTAAACATGCATTGAATTATTTCTGATACAGTTAGGTTTGGTTTGATGCTATGATACATTGCAGGAGACACGCTAGATATTATTATGAAAAATGCTCTATGATGTAAACAATCTATTTTTAAAGTCCAAGGTCTTCTTGGAGGGCTAGTTATAAAGAATAGTAAATTTTCTTTCATGAAAATAACCTGAAGCTGTTGATACCACTCTTGTAAATTAATGCCATCAATTCTAAGTTTTGGGAAGTCACTGGGTAAGTTACCTACATTATTCTGTCCATTACTTACAACCTGGGGCAGTCCGTGATCTCTCAAGTGCAGGAAATTACAGAACGGCATTGGGATGCTTGCAATGAGTCTGCGCGGTTCTCTGGCCAGTTCAAGTCCTTCTGGGTCGTCTACGTAGTTTCGCACATGCGCGTTGCTCATTTCTTCTTTGGTGGCGTCGTGGAAGGTTCTCTCCCTTTCAGCTCTCTCGATCCGCTCCTCCTCAGATGAGTCGGTCTCTGGCTCGGTTTTTGGGGTTCTGGTGGTGGTGACGGTTCTTTTCTTCCTTTTGTGTGCGTTGGTATTCGATTTTGTCTGTGGTGTAGGGCGAAATCGGCATGGCTCTCTGGGCTCGGGCGTCGTCGCTTTCGAAGTCAGGATGGGAGCGTGCAGGTCTTGAGTCGCCGGTTTGATTTCTTGCTTCTTCGTAGATGTCTTGGTAATTTTCAGTCTTGGTCCAAAAGCAGCAAAAAGCGTTTTCATTGCTGATTTTACTTGAGATTTTGTTAAATCGTCTTCACTTTCTGATTTTGGATCATCTGAAGAGTTTGAGACTTCTTTCTCACTTTCTTCGTCTGATAGTGTTTTTCGCGCCAGAAATTTTGAACTGAGCGTTTTGATTGGTTCTGCTCCATTCTCTTTTGAAGTTCGTTGAAACCAAGATGGCTGCCATTCAAAATTTCGCGCGGGATCACATCTTTTCTTTTTAACAACTATTTTCTCAGTAGTCATCTCACTTACGATTTTTTGATCTTTGGGTTTTTCTTTAATGACGTTTTTCTCTCTCGCTGCTCCGCTGTTCTTCAGCATCTCCTGGAGGTCCGCGATGAGACTTTCATCATTCTTTTGGCTTTTTAGTATCTTTAATATCTCTGACCTGAGTTCGTTATTTTCTATTTCGATTTCTTTCTGGTCATTATTTTCACTCATTAGTTCTTCTTCTTCAGTGGTGTATTCTTCGGATTCTCTCGAAATCGCATTGGTGGATTCGTTGATCATCTCTTGATCAGTTTCTATTTCTTTGCTGTAGGCCCTGGTGTTGGGCCTATCTTTCTTGGACATTTTTAATTACTTATTGAGTCAATTAACCATCCTCTGCTACCAGCTTGTTGCAATATTTTCAGGATCAGACTCAATAAAGATAATAGAAGTTAAAGCTTTAAATATATTTCTTTTTAATTATGATAGGCATTCTATATTCACTGAATATTCAAGGTAGAAGCAACGGGAATGGTGAGGGTGGCTCCTTATATATACAAGGGGTGGAGCTAGGAATGGGAGTGGTAAGTTATGAATACATTAAAGTCCAAAGAATAAGTTAACCTCTGATGTTCCATATATACATTATTTACACATTGGAGAATAAGGCATTTACATCTGACATTCCCTATTTTAACTTGTGTTCCTAATCTCTTTTTTGTGGTGCTGTTTTTGATAGGTTGGACTGTTTTTTCCTATGTGTAAAGACAGGTGCAAAAAAATGAGTTAAGTAATTCTGCTTTCTCCCTTTTGTTTGTCACCTTCTTGCCACTTTCTCCCAGCAATGAAACAATTGTTTCTTTGACTTTTCTCTTTTTTTTTAACATGTTGGAAGAAGCTTTTTTTTTTTTGTTATTTTTTTCTTTTGTCGCAAGCCTTTATTCATTAGCTTTCCTCATTTCATCTTTGCAGGCTCAGGCTATTTGCTGATATTCTGCCTTAATTATTTGCCCCTCTTTCCACTTTTTATACTTGTCCTTTTTGTCTTTCAATTTGTCAGAGAGTTCTTTATGCAGCCATGCTTGTTTCTTTTGAGATCTGTTATTTTTCTTCTTCATAGGTATTGTGCTAGACTGGGCTTTTATAATCTCACTTTCAAAATTTTCCAAGATTCTTGAGTTGTTTTCCCCTTGAGGATTCTCATCCATGGAATCCTTCTCAAGCTTTCTCTAAGTTTATTGAAATTAGCTCTCTTAAAGTCCAAGACTCTAGATTGACTTTGTTCTACTGTTTGTGCTTGCATAATGTTGAATTCCAATATTACATAATCACTCACCCCCAAGGTTCCTGTAGCTTCAACACCTATTATTTCATCTCTGTTAGTGAGAATTAAGTCCAATATGGCTGATCCCCTTGTTCCCTTCTCTTCTTTTTGGGAAACAAAGTTGTGTTCTAGGTTTGTTAGGAAGCTGTTGGATCTTCCACTTGGTGCAGAGTTTCTCTCTCTGTTGGTGTCAGGATAGTTAAAATCCCCCATTACTATTGTGATGTGCTTCCTACATACCTTACTTAGCTGAATAGCAAAAAGTTCATCTATTTCCTCTGTTTGGTTGGGTGGCCTATAGTATAGACCTATGGCAATAGGCTGATGTGTATTTTATTTTTAATCTTTTAAATATTATATTTTTAATCAGGTTATGGTCATGGATCCATAATCAAATAAGAACTTTTTCTAATTTGCACTAACATATGTATTGCATAAATATAAATATTGGGCTATTCTGCTATATATGCATATATAGTATGTGTGTAAATAGATATAATTATAAATATTAACCGTAGACAGCTTAGCATCTTTCTTCCTGTTGGTTTTCTCTTTTTCTGGAATTATATTCAATATTACAGCCATTGATATAAAATAAATTATATTATTATAGTTTCTCATATAATTTTACAGATGTTACTCTCAAATATGCTTTACATGAGATAAAATGTGGTTGGCAGTTCTGATTTCAGAAGTTGATCTATGTGTAGTCAAGGATTTTGACTTTGCATTTACAGACCCTAGAACAATGTTTTTTTTAATTATAGTAGAAGGAGTCTTTTTATCAATCTCTGATTATGTTTTGGCTTGAGAAAATAAAAGACCTTAGAGCCTTTCTGTGGAAAGCAGTCCCTTTGTTGAATGCTTTGTCTTGTTCTCTAGTAGTCTCAGTATGTAGTCCTAATGTTGAATTTCCAGTGGTACATACAGGGATTCACTTACTGCCAAGCAAGACAAATACTTGATGATGAAAATTTGAAGTGACAATTACTTTCAGCTCAGGAGGATCCTAGGAAGTCAGGCAGTGAGTTTAAAAGACCCAGTAAAAAATGAGTAAACTTTCACAAAAAAATAGTGCAAGGCTAGTAAATTGGGGGGGGAAAAACATTTCTGTCATAACCTGGAAATGCTAATAGATAAACCCACTATGGGATGTAAACTATGCACTATTTGCTATTACAAAAGAATGACATTAAGTTATAGAAGTTAATTCTTTATAGTGATACTCTTATGTCTATAAGGGTCTCCAGCTATGACTGCAAAGTTATGTTTATTCAGCCTACCAATCAAAAAGTGAATATTGTTCACCAACATCTAGAAGCCTATGAAAATCAAATAACACTACAACTACTTCATAAATTATAAACAAAAACAATCTAATAATGGAAAATTAAGTAGTTCAGGATCTAGAGCCAAGAAATCTAGGATGATAAAATCAACATGGTTCATAGACATGACTGGAAAATAGTGTACATGACTTGAGAAGGGTGTATTGGGGGGCAGCATAGGTCAGAAAGAATGCCTATGGGTACTTGGAAGTACATAAGAAGTACTTCATCGGGGACAGCATGCCAGGATAGCATGGGTCAGGAAGGGTGAGGGAGGGAATGCAAGAGGTTCTTCAAGGGCTGGAGAAAAACAGGAGAACACAGGTTGGAAGGATTGTGTCATGCACAAGAGGCACAGCTCAAGGAAGATGTGCAAGGGGAAGGTACAGGTTGGAAAGTCCATGGGATGCACATGGGTCAGGGAAGGTGCATGGGGGTGGTATGGGTATGCAAGAGGTGCTGCATAGTCAGGGAAGCCATGTGGTGCAGAGGCACAGGTTAACAAAGGGCTGTCAGGGATGGCATGGGCTGGGAACATTGTGTAGGAATTCCTTCCTGCCTGTTTTTTCCTTCCTTCCATTCTTTTTGTTTGTCCCTTCCCTTCTATGGAGAAGTTCTGAAGAAGCAAATGGACGAGAAGCAAAATATCTTCAAGGAAAAAACAAGAAAGTCCAGTTTCCTTTTGAAAAAGCACCTTTGGAACTCCCTTTCCTTCATTTCCCTTCAGTGAAGAGAGGTAAACAGCTGCTGCTGAATGGGTAGAGAGTAACTGCATGAATGGCTGGAAAATTGTCACAGAGCATTGAAAATGAAGATTATGTGATTACAGCATCAGCAGGGCAGCAATCCTGAAGTAGCCACAGCTTTCCTGAATGTCATTTTCTTGGGAATAACAGGCCTTGGTACTCTGTAAATTTTGTTTGCAAAATTTTTTCCTATGATGCATGGTTCACCCAGTTAAAGACACAAGAGTTTTTGTAGTATATAGATGCCATTGCATTATTTAGATTCAGTTTGTTCTGAAAGATGCATAACCATCAGAATGTGACCTCTGACTCTTACCAGCTATAACCGTAAGATTGTAACTCTTAATAAGCAGGGGAAGATATTAAAAACAGTATTTATATTAAAATTCTGGATTTTAATTTAATTTAAATTTATTTTAAGGCCCTGCCCATCTTTTTATCTTGGTTCTTTCTATTTTTTAGTGTACATTGCTTTAAAAAACTTGACACAAGCAATGGTGCATCTCTGTTCCTACCTATCTTTAATTAGAGATGATCATCTGTAGCCGTTGGAATTGTTTCCTTTTTTCTGAATCTCTTTTGCCTTTATATTTTTTACATCCATAATATAGCTACCAATTTCCCTAACTCTTCCCAAAATCTCTTCCCCAAACATTAACCATTGTTTACTTATCTACCCATTTTAGAGAATTGTTTCTTGTACCTCAGATTTGTCAGAATATTCATCACTGGGAAGATATGGTAACAAGGTCAGCCAATGAATAGGCATAGCAACTAAGTCAGCCAATTGGGAGCTGAGACAGACTGGAGCCTTAATCTGCAGCTTCTGAGTCTGTGCAGAGAAAAGAGAAACTGAAACCACTGTGTGTGTGAGTTTGTCTGTGCATGCTGTCTGCTCTGCTGAAATGAAACTGAATCTGCTGTTGGTATTTTATTTATTTTATTTTTATTTATTTATTTTGTCGAGTACTGTATTGTAAACTTACTTCGTGTATTATTGTGAATATAAAGAAGTTAATGAATCCTTCATCAATTTATCTGTGTGTGCTTCTCGATTAATTTTTGCAAGAAACTGATAAGATTAACTACTTTAATCCTTCTTGATTGTTGTTAAATTAAAATTTAACTTTACTGCAAAATATGAATTGAAATAAAATTAAAATAAATTATTTCAATTTGCTCCCATTTATAACTTTCCATTATATTTCAACTCCTCTTCTGCTCTGTATAAAAATGTAACATTTTACAACCAGGAATTATCTGTTTTTGTTTTAATTTATTTTTCTCCAAAAATTGTTGCACTCTAATGATGATTGGAAGCCCATAATTATCGTGTTCTGTAAAATGCATGCCTACCTTAATAAGTTTTTAAAAGATTATTAAAATAATCTGCAAGGAAGTCTTGGAATAACAAATAAAGCATAATATAAATCCAAGCAATTTCTATTAATATGAAATTGTTAATGCTATTGATTGATGCTGATACATTAATATTTGCCAGTGATAAATACAGGGGCACATAGACATGAAGACATTACCATTTTGAAATGAAACTTTGTGGTACAAAGGTCAGAGAGAGTGCTGGTGTTGAATATTTATAGACCACTTCAAAGAAGTTTTTGAAATATTCTTCATTCTCCCCCTGATAAATTCTGAGATGTAGGTTGCTATTACCCCAGATCAAGATTGAAGAGGTTAATGAAGGTGTCTTTTTGAAAGACTATGCATGAATCATGAAACTAGGAATGGCCTCGGATGTCCCAGACCTCAGTTTAACTGTGTATCATTGCAGATTGTACATTAGAAATTAAAAATTAATAAGCCAAACCACATTTAGAAGTGGTTTAGAACCACATTTAGAAGTAATATAATTATTAATTAATTAAACTGGCAGTACATTATTCCTGGTATCTGACTTTTCTAGGTAAAAAAAATATACAGATTCCTATAATAAAGCTAAATACTAAAAAGAATGTCTTGAGTATATAAGGGTGATTAATTAACTGGAATTTACTCTCAAATTTATAGGATTTGAACAAAGATATTCAGCATCAGAAGTTTTTGATGTAGGATTTAAACTGAACATTTTCCTTTTGGCCTACAACTTTTCATACAGATAATCTTGACAACTTTAAGGATCAAAGTATTAAAAGAATATAATAGTAACATACAATAATCTTTATTTGGAATTGAAACAAGAATCGAATAGAACACATTTTACCGTTTCTGTGCCTAATATAAATTTAAAAAAAATTATCTTAGCCATATACCACAAAAGATAAACTTTCAGAAAACAAGTATGCCTTAACTAGTGAAAATTGGAGGTGCTATTATTAGACAAAGATTAGTTGGTAGCAATAAAGAAAGAAAAAGAAAAACTTGTCAAAACTTTCAGTTGATTATATTCCCGTGACAGAACAAGTGAGGATGACAACTGCTGAATATCCATTAAAATATTGGAGTAAAATTAGAATATATTTAGAAGAGATAACCAGACAATGTATAGAGATGAAGCCAGAAATATTTTTGTTAGGAATACTTCCAGGGATATATGACAAAAAATACAATATTTAATTATACATATTACAACAGCGGCAAGAATAATATATGCACAAAATTGGAAAAATAATAATACACCAATGGAAAAAAATTTGATTAGAAAAGTTTTGAAGTGCACAGAGACGGACAAGCTCACAAAAGAAATACAAGAAAAGGAGGAAACAGAATACTATATAGTATGGGAGAAATGATATGAAGGGTTAGAGAGGTATAAAGGGCAAGGAAAGAGAGGTATAAATGAGGAAGATATAGGAGTTAAAATGTAGTAACAAACAAGTGAAAATTGAATGGACATAGAATGTATGATTGAAATTAAGTACATTGTTATCTTGTATATAAATCAATATTAGAATCATATGTATAAGTGGTAAATTGAAGTAAGGGAGAAAATGGATATGTAAGAGATGTTTACTGATGTGAAAATGTTGAAAAGAAGAAAATTGTAAAGATTTCTTTTTTTTGTTTTTAACAAAACTGTTTAATAAAAATTATATATTAAAAAAAACTTTAAAAGACATTATATTCTTAGCCAAATGGTCACATTACAGAACTCCCTTCTACCAAATGGCCATTAATAATTATTTTACCTTTATCTTATGTTAAGTTTATATTAATGAAATGTCTTGCAGCTTGTATAAGAATTCTTTTCAAAAATTCTCTTTGATTGTTCCATTGAACAATTGCAGTTTTCTCTCTTGCATTTATTGCAATAATGATAATTGACCACCCCCACCCAAAAAAATAAGATTCCAAATTGGCATTTCCCCCAATTATTAAAGTATATTTAATTCTACTTAATTAAGTATATTACTCATAAGTGATGAGTATAACAAATAATAACACCATCTTGATGTGATTGTGGGATATGCTCTGAAAGAAATATGAACTGCACCAGAGAGTCAAACATACTGGACAGATCTCATCAGGGAAGCCAGATGAGAGTGTCTAGCTCATAAAAGAGCTGGTGAGGTGTAATTTCCAAAACCCATGCTGGATAGGTGGTCACTTGGGACAACAAGGACTATGCTAGGTGTTGGACATTCTGGACATCTGGTAACAATTTAGAACCATTTACAGAGCAAAGAGATCCGCAGCTGCAAGACTAATGGAAGAAAAAAGTGTCTACCTGTCACAAACATACAAGAGTAGAAATACAAAGAAATAATGATATGTTATTATAAATCAAGTCCAACAAGAAGAGGACATCTGAAAAGAACACACTTGTTCTCGGAAGAACAATTTCCATTGTCAGAAACAACAAAACATAGACCAGAAAATAAATTTATAATATAAAATAAAGTATTCACAAAAGCAGAATCCAAAGAATTGCAAAAATCTTACCCAGGGGAAAGAAATCAAAGTCTTGCCAGTAGCTCAACTGTAGAGGCAATCTAGAGGGCAGTAGTAGTAGAGGAGCCAATTTAGCTACTCAGTCATTTTCATTCCCAAACAAGGCATTCTTTCC
This sequence comes from Pantherophis guttatus, assembly GCF_059756535.1. NCBI lineage: Eukaryota > Metazoa > Chordata > Lepidosauria > Squamata > Colubridae > Pantherophis > Pantherophis guttatus. The sequence goes on from NC_142066.1 coordinate 71,666,238, forward strand.
TCTGCCTTCTCAGAAGAACAAAGCCCTCTAAATTAAAAGAGAAGAACAAAGGTGGAAAAAAGGAAGAGGATAATGAGCACCAAGCTGGATGGAATCTGTTACTGTGATAATGGAGGGTACCTTTGAAAAACTTGAAAGACCAGATTGGAAACAAAACCTTGTTGAGAAGAGCTATCTATATAATCACCAGGAATCAACAATTACTTGGTAGCGCATAATCAATCAGAGGGGTTTGAAAGTGTACTGAATCTGCAAGAAAAAGGAGTGGCACATAATGCAATAAATTCTCACAGCCATATCCATACTAAACTACCATGATACCAAAATGGTAACATTTGCACCAGGACATTATGATATATGCTCCACCTTTTTTATTTTACATTATAATATGGACATTTCATCAAATATTCCACCATTAGGTATAGATTTATCTATTTATATTTCCTATTTCTTATGTGTTCTTAGGCAAATCCAGTCACAGTGCTTGAGGATAAAAACAGGATGGCTTAGAAGTGCCAGTTAAAGAGCAGCAACAGAAAAAAAGGCAAAACCACAGTGTGCAAACACCTCCTGGGCCACTGAGTTTGATTATCTTGTAAGAAAAACTCCTGCCAATCCAACTTCTTTTGTCCCACCTATAATTCTCAAAACAATTTAATGATTTGATGCTTTAATTTTCCTTAATTTTATCAATCTTCTTTTATAGGAGAATCACTATAATATCTCACAGTTTAATTAATTATAAAGGGTACTGTTTGATTTATGTGACTTCTGTCCTGCAATGAAATCTGAGCACAACTTTACTTTTTCCAATTTACTCAAGTTTACTCATGCCTCAGGAAGGCATGATTCTTCTGGTCTTCCAATAGTACATGCATTGCTTTTTAAATTGAATGAAAAAAGACAATTCTCCTGCAGAAAAATATGTGCATGTAGTTAGAAAAAATTGATCCTGCAGAGAGGCCCCCTCTCCAGATTAAAATATTCTTTATTCTTAATATTAAAAAGAGGCAAGATACAATATTTCCCCCCAAGGAGAAATGGAGAAAAATCTTAACAAAGGCAGAAAGCAGCCCAGTCTTCCTGCCATAGGAAAACAGCCTCAAGCAGAAGCTTGAAGAGGCTGGTCTTTTTGAATGGAGAATGGAATGGCCAATCTATTTATAAGCAAAGAGACTTTAAATAAGCAACATAATTAGGCAAGCCAAAGCTGACAAGATTAGCTCAGACAAACACCTAGAGCAGGTGTCGGCAACCCGCGGCTCCAGAGCCACCTGCGGCTCTTTTATCCCTCTGCTGTGGCACCCTTTGGGTGATCCCACCACTGGGTGACCCTGCCTCTCATGCTCCCCTCCTAATCACTCCTCTCCTGGCCTGAGAAGGTAAGGGCGATGGCAGGAGATGGAGACTTGCTCCATATTCAGAGCAGGAGCAAAGGCACAGATTTCCTCTGCCTTCTATGTTCCCACCCTGCGCTGAAGCAAACCAAATGGGCTGGGGTTTCCTTCCCCACTAAGCAGCCCCGCCAAGCCCATTTACAAACTCTGCCAAGTGGGGCTCCAAATATTCGACTCGCATATCCTTCCCAGCTCCATTCCACCTGTCGCGGCGCTTGCCTCCATCCAAATTGCTGAGCCCTCCCGGAACAGGTGGGGGGGGCACCTGTCTGCCGGCCTCTGCCCAGTAGGGAAGTCACCACCTCACCAGCTGGTGGGGAACACAGTGGTGCCAGCAACCAGAGCCTTCCTGTGTCTGAGCAAGGAGACCCCGCCAGGGCTTTTTGTGAGGTGCAGTGGCTGCAGGAGACTCTCAGCAGCATCTCTGCCTCCTATCTACATATAGAAGTCACCCAGCACCATTGTGGCGGGTACCGGGGGAAGGTGCATGCCCTGCCTGCTCCATTCTCTCTGGCCAGAGATGGGGCTCCACACTACTGCCTCCCAGCTAGAGCACCATGTTTGTTTGCTTTCATGCCTCCTCCGAGGAGAGAGCTGCCCTTGGGCCATCCAGACTCCTGCTGCGGGGAAGAGAGAGAAAGGGAAGGGGGTTTTTCCCTGACAGAATCCGGGTTGGAGTTGCCTTATTTTGTGTGGATCTCCAATGCTTGACTTTGCCTGCCAGACTCCACTCCCCCTCCACAGTCCAAGTGGTTGGATTCACATGACATGTGGAGCTGGGCAGGAGAGCACAGATGGATGGATGGATGGATGGATGGATGGATGGATGGACGGACGGACAGACAGACAGATAGATAAGAGAGAGAGAGAAAGAGAGAGAGAAAGAGAGCACAGAGAGAGAGAAAGAGAAAGAGAGAGAGAGAGAGACAGAGAGAGAGAGAGACAGAGAGAGGTACCCGTTTCCCACAGAAGAGAAAACACTGGGAGCCACAAAACCTGGGTAGGCATGGCTGGGGGGGATCATGTGACTGGGTGGGAGTGAGTGACTTCGAGTTGGCCATGCTCACCCAGGTTTTGTGGCTCCCGGTGTTTCCTTTTCTGTGAGAAATGGGTCCAAATGGCTCTTTGAGTGTTTAAGGTTGCAGAGACCTCACCTAGAGTTTGCATTTCTCCTCTTGTCTATAGAGTCAGCCATGACCCCTACATGACTGCATAGGAATCTGGCAACAGCCATTAAAATATTAAAGGACACATTCTTACACAGGCATCTCAATCACAAAGTATGTATAAAAGTCCACCTATCTCAACCCCATTTTTCAGCCACCCCAGAAACATGCTGCTGTCACTAAAGTTTTTGGAATCCAAATAAACAGATACCTTCTTTCCTGCAGCCAACCTCCATTTTATTTCCAACATCTTCCTGCTTGGAACCTGACTGGATTTTTCTTCCAACAATCTCATATCATCCATTCTTCCTTTTAAGAAATATATTGTCCTTTGGCCTGGATTCAAAGTAGTCTTGTCCATGAAAAAAATTGCTTTTTAGAACTTTAGGATCTCTAGATGCTGATGAACTACAATTCTCAGTATTATTTTTATCAGCCTTGATGTCCAGGACTGTTGGGAATAGTACCTAAGGAACTTCTGAGAGTCTATATTTCTTCACCATGGGGAAAAATGTCTTTATTTTAATATTTTAAAAATAAAGCTCATTTCCTGTATTCTTCATTCTGCAACTGTGTATGTTAACATTCAGCACTAGATGGGGCTATTTATTCTATTTTTTATGCATTCTAGAAACATCTAATTGCCTATTACCCTCACATGGCTGTACCACAGACAAATCCTAATTTTGCAAGTTCCTAATATGCTTAGCCTAATAAATTTATCAGTTCTTACAAAATATTTCAAATAAAGGATTTTTTTTTTTTTTTAAAAAAAGGATGACTAGGAAAAGAAAGTGCTAATATTGTGGCATTATTACTGATTAATATACACTCACATACACATAAACACATTGAACACATTATAAACCTGATATGCTGAAAATGACACCAGGCAATATTGACTTTCAAGAATGCCATAAAAATCCTACTAAGGAAAGAACAAAGTATTGGCGATGTTCAGTTTATCTTATGTGGTCATATCAATGATAGCGACCATTTTGTGATTAAGCAAATCACACACAAAAGCTATTTTTAATTGTTTCACTATTTAAATGCCCTCCCCATTAAAAATGTGGCCCAATTCAAATCAATTTCATGAATTCAGGTTTGTTCCAGCTAAATAATCTTCCAACTTTTATCTGAAAGTATCTTTTAAAAAATTATTATGAAGTTTTTTCTTTTGCTTTGAGAGGTATATTTGAAGCAATAAGCATTCTCAATTTCATGTATGGCAGCTTCAGAGGCAAAACAGAATGGCAGCTGTATTTTACCAGGCCCACTATCACACTAAAGCACTGTGAAATGTTTATGCAAAAAGCAGAGGAAGCATTTGAATAAAAACAATCTGAAGTGCCATACTAATGACTAAAAACCAGACAAAGCATATGTGCCTTTTTCGGTGGAAGAAATGGGGGATGGGAGGCAACATTTGTGAAAAGAGCTCATTTAAAGTGAAAGATAAAATATAGCAATGTAAGCAATTCAATCAAACTTTTGCTTATTTAGTAACTCCCAAGATTAAATTCTTCAAATGAAGAAGTCACAGAAAACATCACATTGTTTAAGCATCTCTTTCAAAGCTTTGACTTTGAGAAATAAATTTAGTGATTTGGTCTTATAAATCTGCTACAACTGCAGGTGTTAATTCTTATCTGCTGAAATGCCAGAGAACATGTTGATTCTGAACTTAGAAAAGATAAGAGCTATGGTTGAATGGGAAAAACCATTTAGTGAAAAACATTTTTATTTTACTTTACTTTGCAGGGGGTTTTTTAGTTCTCATAGATTCAGGCCCTCTTAATATGAGGAAGTATCAGTCATTATCAGCAGGGTTTATCAAGATCTGTACTGCAGAGGCTGTGGAGCCTTACTGACAGTCAGAACAAACAATACTAAGCAGATGGACTGATAATCTGACTACATAAAAATGATACTCATTAATCACTTAAATTTTAATTGATTTATTGATGTATGCTAATTTTTTTCCAGACTCCTAAACCAGGATTCAGCAGTAAATCACAGATCTCCTGACACTTCAGGGTTTAGCTCACAGAACTAATGAGGCAGGTAGGGCCTGTGCTTTCTCATTTCCAAATATATCAGCATAAGCTGCCTGTTTGCTAGTCAATGTTGGACCTTGTACTTGCTAACTGACCAGTCTGTGAGTCTCACGACCTGAAAAATCAAAGGTGAAACCATCATAGTTCTAATGAATACACAAATTCTAAGTTTGTAGCCAGTCCCTTCCCAGGATTGGGTAATAAATATAATATACTACAATTGTGGAAAATAATTACCGCAGGTCAATGCAAATGGCAAATTGTGAAAATTTATCCACTCCATCATGGGGCATAGTGTGCATGTCAGTTATACTGAGACTGAACACTAACAGAAAGTTGGATAGACCAAGAAGATTATATTTGGAGGTGAAAACTTCATTTCAGTGATGTTGCCCATAATGTCAAAAGTTACTAAAGTTATTAAGATCTGTAATTGCATTCTGGTGCCAATATGAGTCTGCAGGAAACAGCAATAACTAAATCTTGATGGGTGCTCCACATTTAACATCTCACTTAAATTCTTGGTGCTCAGCAGTGATGTCTTGAAAGCAGGGATTATCTTGTTTTCCAGCAACTCAGATCTGGAGTATTTAGGGCCGTGATGGCGAATCTATGACACGCATGCCACAGGTGGCCCGCAGAGCCATATCAGTGGGCACACAAGCTCAACTCTGGCACACTGATTTTCAGGCCTTCTGGGCCCACCAGTCAGCAAACAGGCTATTTCCAGCCTCCAGAGGGCCTCCGGGGGGGGAGGCCATTTTTGCCTTCCCCAGGCTCTTAGAAAGGCTCTGGAGCCTGGGGAGAGTGAAAAACGGGTCTACCGGGCTCACTGTGCCATCACATGCCAAAAGCGGGGGTCGTGCGCACATGCATGGGGGGGCGGGGTGCATAGAATTATGGGTGTCAGCATGCGCACACGTGACCCCCTGGCGCTTCCCCCACTTTTGGCAAGCGATGGCAAAAAGGTTAGTCATCACTGATTTAGGCCATCTGTTTGCAAAATCTCCACTGTCCTTATAAATACAACAGTTTGTATTAGTGAAGTAATTTACCCATAAAGGTAGCAAAATTCTTGTCAATATAGTATGTATAGTAGCAGTATAAATATGTTTATATGAACATGTGGTCATACACAGCTACATTCTCTCCAACTTTGGGGATGTCCTAGTAGTCTATCACTTAGTTAAGGAAAGCACTTGAGACCTCTTCTCTTACCTTAGAACTTGAATATTTTCTTTTTCTTCTGTGTGTGAATTACTTGGCATTTGTGTTTTCAGTTGTGGTATTGATGTAACAGCTTCTAAGATCACAAGGTTTCTTTTACTTATATAATGCCTAGAATAGAATCATTATTTGCCAAATCCACTCCAAGATAGAGGATCAACAAACATAATTATATTTTATTCTCTTTCACCTTTTAGGCTGCATCTCTTTTGTCAGTTCTGGAAAGCCAATTTGGGGAGGGCAGGGGAATGAACAATCGAGGTACCAAAGCTAGTATATCATAATCTTACAGAACAAAAAAACAATAGCTATTTTCAGTCTTCATACAAACTCCAATATCTCAAACTGGAAAAATACTGAACTTTTAGCAACATTTATTTGAAATACTTTTAAAATTCAATCCATTAACAGTGAATAGAAAGCTAAGAAGTAAAACTTGACTGTTATTTTATGCTTGGATGCAAGTCATAGTAAATACATTGCTTCTCTCCCTGTCTGTCTCGGTCTCTGTCTCTCTCTTTCTCTCTCTATCTCTGTCTATCTCTCTCCCACTCTCCCTCCCTCTCTTTGTCTCACTCTCTCTGCCTTGGATTTGAGTGATTGTAAAATACTCAAGATTTCCAGCCCTTGCAAACAATGAATTGCTTTCAAACACTAAATAAAGGAATGTTAACAGTGACATTAATTTCCTGATCCATAACAGTACTTAAAGCATGGGATCTGTGTACAGACAAGAGAAAAAATAGTGTCAAGTCTCCATAGTTTCACTGAGAATGATTTATTAAATTTATATGTTAACAGACTCTCAGTAACTCATCTCCCATCATCAGGGATGATTTTGGATAATAAGGAATCCAAATTAATGGGTACATTTAAGTTTTATCTCACACACACACACACACACACACACACATACACACACACACACACACAAAGTGCTTTTCTATCGAGACACCTGTATAGATCTATTTCAAGCTATTTAATTCTCATCAGCTAGTCATACTCTTACTTGGATTTGAACTTGGGCTGCCTGCATGTTAGGCAGTTGTATTAACTTCTGGTATTAACTAACACCTGGCCACGGCCACCCGGTTACATGAAGCACCGCAGTTGTGAAATGACTGACATGGTTGTTAAGAATGCTGCAATGGGCATAATTGATGACTGGTCACCAGTCCTTTTGTGCATATGGACTACTCAGAGGGCTGAAAAAGTTATTTTTGACCAGTCCTCACATTTTTGACCGGTCCCCACACTTACAACTGTCCGCACATTTTACATTTTGCACCCTATCTTGTCACCGTGGTGAAGAGAAGCAGTTGTGAAATGAGTGACACAGTTGTTAAGAATGCTGCAATGGGCATAAATGATGACCAGTCATAAGTGTGAGGACTGATCAAAAGTGCGAGGAACTGTCAGAAATCACTTTCTTCAGCCCTTTGAGTAGTCCATATGCACATAGGCACGGCCACCAGGTCACATGACCAGCTAGCCACGCCCACCCGGTCCCATGACCACCAAGCCACGCCCACCCAAATAAGCCACACCCACAGAACCGGTTGTTAAAATAATTGAATTTCACCTCTGATATACATATATATACAGTGGTGGGATTCAAGTAATTTAACGACCGGTTCTCTGCCCTAATGATTTCTTCCAACAACCAGTTTGCCAAATTGCTCAGAAAGTTAACAACCGGTTCTCAACCGAAGACTGTGTTGCTTCTCTACTTTTGGTCTCTGCCACTGAGAAGACTAATAACAAATTAATATATATTTTTTTAATTTATTCAGAGCTTAATTTTTGATTTATTGATTCTAAACTATCAATTTTTTTAAAAAAATTTGATTTATATGCCGCCCTTCTCCGGAGACTCAGGGCGGCTTACAATGCTTTAAGCAATAGCCTTCATACTTTTGTATATTTATACAAAGTCATTTTATTGCCCCCACAAACTGGGTCCTCAATTTACCTACCTTAGAAAGGATGGAAGGCTGAGTCAACCTTGAGCCCGGTGAGATTCGAATTTACAGTAATTGCAGATAGCTAGTGTTAATCACAATGCTATCAGTCTGCTGAGCTACCAGGCCTGGTTAATTTAGGATTAATTTAGAGACTGCATAGCTAGATCTTCCTCAGAATGATTTAGAATGATTTAGAATTGGAAGAGCAACATTTTATTTATCCCTGATGCTAAGTGTAGCCTGATATATGGATACCAGTGGTGGGTTGCTCCCGGTCTGCACCGGTTCGCAAGAACCGGTAGTAAAAAATTTTAATAGTTCAGAGAACTGGTAATAAGATTGGCTGGCCATGCCCCCAAACCAGTTCCCGGTCCGGTCGCTGTTTACTTACCCCACCCACTCCCAATCTATTGCTGCCTCCTGAGTCCCAGCTGATGGCTAGAGGGAAAAAACTGTTTAAACTCTTGCCGCGGGGCTTCAAAGGGCCACCCTACAGCTGATCAGTGTTAAAAGAAAACAAATGAGCAGACCGATGCCTGCAAAAATAAATGGGTAGACCCAGTGGTGGGATTCTACTTCGGTAGAACCGGTTGTTAAGTAGTTAAGTAGTTAAACTAGTGGTTGCCAAAGTGGGCGATACTGCCCCCTGGGGGGTGGTGGGATGCCTTAGGGGGGTAAGAGGCAAGGGGGTGGCAGGGGGGCGCTAGAGGCAAAAGGGGGTGACGGGGGGGCTAAGTGGCCCCCACCCTTTGGCCTGTGCCTCGCAGCAGTTACCTCCTTGCAAGAAAACAGCAAGAAAAAACAACCCCTTTCAGCTTCAGCATAGGTTAATTAGCACAAGTTGATTAGATCGGCCTCCCGACTCTCCGCTGATTTGCTCTCAGCTGTTTTGCTCAGGGCTCTGTTGCTAGCTGCAAAGACTGCTGGAGCAGATTTTTTTCCCCCTAGCTATGCTGAAAAAACGAAACTGAAAGTAAAGCAGGCTCTTTGCTGCAACATGACAATGAGGCAGGGGGAGATTTCTTTTTTCTTTTTCATCACCAAAAAAGGTAGGTGCAAACAATGGGAAATTGAGGGCAAAAGAGGAGAGTTCAAGATTTTAAAACACAAAAGAAAAAAAGCTCTATTTAACTAGGGAATTGTAATAATTGACATACTATTAATTGTATATTGTGTTTAAAGCAGAAATGGTTAAGTTGTGGTTTGGAGGAATATATGAGGGAAATTCTTTGGTTTATTATTATTGATAAATATAATTAATTGATTTGTAAAAAATTGGATTGCATGGAAATAATTGGAATATTCATGTTCATATTGATTAATATACAAAAAAGATAGTTATATAATTAATTGATTTATATTAAAATGTTGAATTTGTATTAAAGAACTGTAATATTACATAATTAACCAATGTGAGAATAGATATAAAAATAGATGACAATGGGAAGGGCTATAATATAGAATAGAAGGGAAAATTTTAATTTGATTAAGATTAGAGATGAGGATGAACGGTAATATTGGTTTTTTAAAAAATAGATGAGGAATAAATATGGCAAAAAGGAAATATAGAAATTGTAAATTTAATTGAAATGACTAAACACTGTTTAAATTTGTGAACCGGCCAAATACTCTGTTCAAAGAAAATACATTGTATGTTTGTTTGTGTGTTTGTGTATTGCTATTTATTCATATTTGTTCCCTTTTATTCTTTAAAGTTTAACAATTCATTCTTTATCTTAATATCTTTATATTTGTTTGGGGTTGGCTTTCTTTCCTTTCATCTTTTTTATTGTACAGCAATCTTTCTCCTCAAACCTATCACCTCTCTCTTTTTTTCCTTCTTACTTTCTCTTCCCCCCCTCTTCTTCTCCTCCCTACTTCCTCTTCCTTTCTCCTTCTCCTCCTCTCTTTCTCCCTCTCTTACCCTCACTCCTACTCTAATTTCCCTTCCCTTCCTTCCTCTCTTCTCTTCCTTCCCTCTCTCTCCTTCCTTCTTCCATCTCTCTTCTCCTTCCTTTATCCTTCTCTATTGCTATATCCTTTTGTGCATATGGACTACTCAGAGGGCTGAAAAAGTTATTTTTGACTGGTCCTCGCACTTTTGACCAGTCCTCGAACTTACGACTGTCCTCACATTTTACGTTTTTGCCCTAACTTGTCACCATGGTGAAGAGAAGCAGTTATGAAATGAATGACACGATTGTTAAGAATGCTACAATGGGCATAAATGATGACCAGTCATAAGTGCGAAGACCGGTCAAAAGTGCGAGGAACTGTCAGAAATCACTTTTTTCAGCCCTCTGGTTAGTCCTTTTGTGCATATGGACTACTCAGAGGGCTGAAAAAATTATTTTTGATTGGTCCTCGCACTTTTGACAGTCCTCAAATTTACGACTGTCCTCATATTTTACATTTTTTGCCCTATCTTGTCACCATGGTGAAGAGAAGCAGTTGTGAAATGAGTGAATGGTTGTTAAGAATGCTGCACGGGCATAAATGTGAGGATGGTCATAAGTGTGAGGACCTGTCAAAAGTGCAAGGACCTGTCAAAAATGACTTTTTTCAGTCCTCTGAGTAGTCCCTATACACATAGCCATGGCCACCCGGTCACATGACCAGCCCACCCAGTCACATGACCTCCAAGCCATGCCCACAAAATAAGCCACGCCCACAGAACCAGTAGTAAAAAATGTAGAACCACCCCTGATGGATACCCATGATTAGGTATCAGTCTCAATCTTGTGACTGTAATGGAATGTGGGAATGACATTGGGAGACAGGAAGAAGAGCTTAGCTTAGACAGCCATTAAGCAAAAAGTATCTCAGCCCACAGAAGCCAAGGGGGTGTGAGAAGCATCTTAGAAGAGTCCTGCCAGTTTTTTGAAAACTAAAGGCAAGATGGTAGGGAAGTGTTTTCAGACTTTAAGATTATATTACTGTAACCTTACAGTAAAGATAGTTAGTACTCATAATTTGTACTTCTTGTCTGCACTACTTCAAAGGGCTGAAAGTGACTGAATTGCAAACCTCATGGTTTAAACATCCAGTATAACTTCGGGGATATTTTTGCCTTTCTTATCCTTTATTCTTTGTAATGTAATCTGACGCATACTGGATAATTCAATAATTTCATACTCTTTTCTGCCATGTTGTATCAATCCTTTGGAATGGCCTTCATTAGCTTACTGCCCTCAAAAAAAAAGGATACTACAATTCCCATTCTTTCCATCATATAACTATGCTGCATGTCAATTACAAGAGTTGTAGTCCTATAACAATATCTTGGCCAAGCCTGATTAGTCAATCCTATGACCAAGGTTTGTGTAAAGCTTTTGCCTGGGGTGCTGTTTAAGTGGTTTTAAAGAAGACAGGTAAAGTCTATATAAGATAAGATAGATAAGATAACCTTCATTGTCATTTTTTACTGTGAGCACATTGGCCCACATTAAAAATCAAATTCTGTTGCCTGCTCTCAAGAGAAAGTATATATCTACCCAAACATAACACACATATACACATGCTATATACACACACACACATGGCGTACAGAATTTGATTTTTAATGTGGGTCACTGTGCTCCCAGTAAAAAATGACAACAAAAGTTATTCATTCTATCATCTATCTATCTATCTATCTATCTATCTATCTATCTATCTATCTATCTATCTATCTGGTTTATTTATGGTTTATTTATATATAGGGTTTACTTATGTTTGGGTTGGTTGAGAGGGTTGAGTGCCCTCTCAAATGCCAGAAAGTAAGGATAGGAGGAAGCCTGAAAAAAAGGAGGCCTGAGCAGATAGGAAAAGAGGCTTAAGGGGGAAATGGAGAAAGAGGCCTGGGGAAATGGAGAGGGAGTGAAGGCAATAGGAGGAAAGATAGGAGAGGTTTTGGTGGGGCAAGCCTGAGGGAGAGAAGGGAATAGGATAAGAAAGGCTTCTGTGGGGCAAGCCTGAGGGAGAGAAGGGGATACAATAGGAGATGTTTCTGTGCAACAAGCCTGGGGGAGAGAAGGGAATAGGATAGGAGAGGCTTCTGTGGGGCAAGCAGAAGAATCCACAAAGGAGCAGAGGCGGTGAAAGGAGAGCTCAGCAGGCAATTCAAAAGAGAGAGGAGAGAAAGGAGAGGGGGGGAGGGAGGGAGGGAGGGAGGAAGGAAGGCCAGTCAGCCACATGAATACCACCTCATCACGTGACCTGCCTTCTGAGAGGAGACTGAACACCACAACACTACATGACCCAGGCCCGGACTCAAGGGGCCCTTTCGGGGATAGTGCTACATATATAAAAAAAAAATCACTGTCCATTTTGAATTTAATTTAATTTAATTTTAATTTAATTTCGAATTTATATACCGCCCTTCTCCCTGAGGACTCAGGGCGGTGTACAGCCAAGATAAAAAACATAGAATACAAATATTAAAACATTTAAAAATATATATAAAATTTGGCCCAAAAAATTAAAAATCGCAGACTAATTAAAAGGATTTTAAAATTTTAAAATTTTAAAATTTCTTCTTAAGCCAACCCGGCTTGCTGAAAAAGATAGGTTTTCAGGGAACGACGGAAGGCATTGAGGTCCTGGATTCTTCTTATCTCCGGGGGCAACTGATTCCAGAGGGTGGGAGCCCCCACAGAGAAAGCCCTCCCCCTGGGGGCCACCAGCCTACATTGTTTGGCTGATGGCACCCTGAGGAGGCCCTCTCTGTGGGAGCGCACGGGTCGATGGGAGGTCATCGGTAGCAGCAGGCGGTCTCGGAGATAGCTAGGCCCTATGCCATGGAGCGCTTTAAAGGTGATAACCAACACCTTGAAGCGCACCCGGAAGACCACCGGGAGCCAGTGCAGCTCGCGCAGGAGTGGTGTTACATGGGAGCGCCATGTTGCTCCCATCACTACCCGCGCTGCTGCATTCTGGACCAGCTGGAGCCTCCGGGTGCTCTTCAAGGGGAGCCCCATGTAGAGAGCGTTACAGTAGTCAAGGCGAGAGGTGACGAGGGCATGAGTGACTGTGCACAGGGAATCCCGATCAAGAAAGGGCCGCAACTGGCGAATCAGGTGAACCTGATAAAAGGTCCCCCTGGTAACAGCCGTCAGATGTTCCTCCAAAGACAGCTGCCTATCCAGGAGGACTCCCAGATTGTGAGCCCTTTCAGTGGGGGCCAAAGACTCGCCCCCAATAGTCAGTGATGGAGTCAACTGACTATATCGGGATGCCGGGAGCCACAGCCACTCAGTCTTGGAAGGGTTGAGCCTGAGCCTGTTCCTCCCCATCCAGATCCGCACAGCCTCCAGGCACTGGGACATCACTTCAAGGGCATCGTTGGGGTGGCCTGGGGTGGAGATGTACAGCTGGGTGTCATCAGCGTACTGGTGGTATCTCACCCCAAAGCCACGGATGATCTCGCCCAGCGGCTTCACATAAATGTTGAACAGAAGGGGCGAAGGGGCGAATACATAGTGGAAAGAGAAAATTCACAAGGTTGATGCTATATGGAACAAAACTCTGACTGAATCTAGATGTTCTGCTTCAGATACCAGAAGGTAAGAAGGAAAACAAGTTGTGAAGAGGATGTGTAGTGTCCTGGACAATCCTGCTTCTACTCAAGCATCACTTATATGCTATATCCTGGACAGAAGGAAGTGAACTACAAATTATCTTTTCTGCCATCCTCACCACTCTCTGCATCATCTTCTTGTCTGAAGCAGTAATTCTTCCAAACCAGACAGTAATGCAATATGACAGGTTGTTCTTGATCATCTGTCTATAGAAAGTGGTAAGGACAAGGGAAGGAAGATATATTTTTCTCATGCAATGCAGAAAATGCAGGTGCTGCTGTGCCTGCTTCACCACTGTCTCGCTGTTGAACAACCAAGCTAATCTACTCATTAGCTGCACACCCAGAAACTTGATGCTGTTAATCACCCTCCACAGGTGAATCGTTAATAACAGAGGTGTTAGGTGTGCCTGCCCTTCTAAATCGACAATGATCTATTTCATTTTTCCAATGTCTAAAACAAGGCTGTTTTTATTACACCAGTTCACAAAACCGTCTACCTTCTTGCGGTGAGCACTCTCACTGTCATCCTGAATAAGGTCCACTACTGTTGTATCATCCGCATATTCATAATATAGTTGGTGGTAAATCATGCACAACAGTCATGGTTCAACAGGGTGAACAAAAATGGACTTAGGACGAATTCCGATTTGGCGTCAGACTTCCGGTTTGGTGTTGCGGCAAGGCAGTCGGGGAAATAGCGGGCTCTGATGAGCACCGCAAAACCCCGGCTGCCGAACTGCCACTGATGGGTCTTCAGACCGGAACCATCCTGCAGCGACGGGGAAGAAAGAGGGGTGCCTCAGACAACCAAGAGGAACAGACAACTTCCTTGGAGCTCAGAGGGAACCCTCTGTGAGTCGGCGGTGGGAGGCGGCAGCCATGGCGGCTGCCACGAAGCTGGGACAAGCGGACTAAGAGATGTGCAGGAAGAAAGTGGAGTGAAACAGAGCTATTTGAAGCCGGGTGAGTGACAGCCAACCCAGGCTTGTAACAACACCTAGAGCAATATTTTTAACTATAAGACCCCTAGCCTTAAAACAGTGGCTGAACAACAAAGGGGCTATGGAAAGTTTAAAATGTAACTTTAAAGAGACAAAGACCTGACAAACAACTAACTCTTGGTCTTCTCAATGGGAGAGGGAACTGACGAAGAAATTCCACCTGCTTGGTTTTTCGGGGGATGCCTTGGGAGACTATGGTCTTAAGGACGCCCAATCTTGGGTAGTCCAACGGCTTGTGGACATAGACTTGCAATATCTAAGAGCTAAAGCTAATAAAACCTACTCCCCTCTGATCTTCAGCCAATTTAACAATTATGGACTGAGGATGGCCTCATATTTTTACACTTTAACCATCCCTAAGTATAGAAAAGTCTTCTCCCTTACTCATTTCAGTGTCTTGCCCTTCCACTAATGGAAAATGTGGATTGTAGAGGGACACCTTCTGGTTTAAAAAGGAACATTGCAATTCATCTTTCTTATGGAAAATTTTGAACTTTACAGATAACAGCCTTGGGATTTTGTGGAGGAGGTTTTTCTTCTTGTCTGCAGACAGTTTGATTTTGGTGAAAAGAAAAGGAAATTACAATGGAACTCCTATAATTGGAACAATAATAATCTAAAAAACTGGCGCAGGAATAAAAGAAGGATCTAGTGCAGGCTCAAGAAAAGGGAACTTGATACATTATATCCAGAATAAAAATAAGAAAAAGATTTAATATGACATATGAAGGACAAATCTGAAGACTTTGAAAATGGAAAGAAATATATGCTAGCAGACAAGAAAATGAAGAAATAAGGAATACACAGCTGGAAGATTAAAACAATGTGTTTAAAAATGAAACAATGTATAGGTGGATAGTAATAATAAAAAAGGAGGTTTTTATAGACAAATATGGATGAATAAGAATATGAGAAGAATATGATATAGATATATAAAATTGAAATAATTAAGCATATTAAAAGAGATTTATAAATATATACAAAGGTATATTTTAAGTAAGAACCATGTCTCAACGTTAAACTGTCAAAAAAAAGGATAATAATAAATATGATTAACTGAGATAAACAATGTATAGATGGATGGAAACAATCAAAAGAGGACCATGCTGGGATTAATAGTAAAACTAACTATGATTATGCTGTGTTTAACAGCCAAAAAATAAAAATGATTATGCTGTGTTTAACAGCCAAAAAACCCAAAAATGATTATGCTGTGTTTAACAGCCAAAAAATAAAAATGAGTATGCTGTGTTTAACAGCAAAAAAACAAAAACAAAAATGACTATGCTGTGTTTAACAACCAAAAAACCAAAAATGATTATGCTGGATAGGACAGCAAAACAAAGAGGATTTTTCTGGGAGTAACAGTAAAAATGAAATGATTATGATGGGTTTAACAACAAAGACAAAGATAATGATGCAGGGTTTATCAGTAAAAATAAAATGATTATGCTGGGATTAACAGCCAAAAAAATAAAAATTATTATGCTGGGTAGGACAGCCAAAATAAGGAGGAGTATGTTCAGATTAACAGTAAAAATGAAATGAATAAGTTGGGTTTAATAACAGAAACTAAGATGATAATGTTGGGTTCAACAGTAAAAATAAAATGATTATGTTGGAAATTATGTTTATGTTGGGAATAGTAAAAATGAAATGTGTTAGGATTAACAGTAAAGTAATGAAAATGATTATATTGGGAGCAATAGTTAAAATATTTTTTAAATGCTTACAATGAATGCAATGATTTATATTGTTAAACTATATCCATCTAAGCAAAAAGAAAGAAAAAAATGGAATGATATTTGGTTAGGATTTAAGATTTAAGTAACGGGTTTTTGGGGACAATGGCATAGTTAAATTGATAGAATTTAGGGAAATAACTGAGTAAAATATTAAGTTGTATTAATTGAAAAATAAGATTTGTTAATGATTTGTATTAATTTGAGACCGGATCAATGCTTCGTTTTGGAAAAGATGTGTTTTATGTTTATGTTTTTTAAAAAAACTTTTTTCAAAAAAAAAAAAAAAGAATGGACTTAGGACACAGCCCTAAGGAGAACGTGTGTTTAAGAAAATGGTGTTAAAAATATTAGTCCCAATTTGCATATACTGGGGCCTCTCAATTAGAAAATCAAGAATCCGATTGTACAAAGAAGTATTAAAACCTAAAAGATGCTGGTAAACAATTGTATTAAATGCCAAACTGAAGTCGACAAACAGCATTCGTACATGACTATTTCTTTCCTCTAAGTGCACCAAGATCAGCTGGAGAACAGAAGAAATAGCATCCTCTATAGAGCGATTTGGATGGTAAGCAAACTGAAATGACTCAACTGCTGGAGGGACATGAGATACAATAATGTCCTTTATCAGCCTCTCAAAACATTTCATAATGATGGATGTAAGTGCAACCGGACAGTAATCATTGAGATATGTAATTGTATTTTTTGGCAGTGGCAAAATAATGGCCATCTTAAAGCACGATGGGACCACTGCCTACTACAGTGAAAGATTGAAAATATCTGTTAAAACACAAGCCAACTCATCTTCACATTCTCTAAGAACACACTCAGGGATATTGTCTGGGTCTGTGGCCTTCTGAATGTTAATATTCCTGTCTGAAGCAGTAATGCTTCCAAATCAGACACTAATGCAATATGACAGGATGCTATCAATTGTCCCTCTATAGAAAGTGGGAAGGATGGGGGAAGGAAGATGAACTTTTCTCACGTGATGCAGAAAATGCAGGTGCTGCTGTGCCTGCTTCACCAGTGTCTCACTGTTGAGCGACCAAGCTAACCTACTTGTTACCTGCACACTTTCATGCACACTTATGTAATAAGTGTAAGGTAGTCTCTGATACATGAAACTAACCTCAAAGATTATCTTGAATTTTCACTTGGCAAATCTCTATATTTGACTGCTTTCTATTGGATAATTGTTCAGTTCAGTATGCTAGTTTGTACTTAAATCCTCTGGCAATTTAGGAAGTCTGTTTTTTATTTGATGTCGGTTTTAGGTATTTGATGTCGGTTTGATGTTAGGTATAACCAGTAAGCAAGAGAAGCAGAAACTTTTCAGTAGTGCCAGTGCTTTAGAACGACATTTGCTACAGATAAGGTGACCAATCGTCCTCCTTTAGGGAGGACAGTCCTTCTTTTGTAAGTTTGCCCTCTCTCGAAAAGTGTCCTCCTAAATGTCCTCCTTTTCGATATTTGAAGACTAATCTGTAAATCTCCATATTTGATTGATGCCGATCTGATCCATTGCAAGTGATGTGACGTATTTATATTTGACATGGTTGGTACATGGTTGGTAATTTGTCAAGGTTTGGTACAGTGTGGCGAGATGCGATTATGAGATGCATACGCTCTGCACAGAAGAATTGTTTTTAGAGAGTGCGCCACGTGCAAGAGTGTGCCGCGTGCAAGTGGCTTTGTTTACTTCTTACTGAAACACCACATGGCACATACACACGCATTAGACTCAGTGTTGCAATGAATAAAATGTTTCTTTTATTTACAATATTTGTTTTCTTCAATTTATTTGTGTCCTCCTTCTCATTGTAAAAAGTTGGTCACCTTACTACAGATGAATAAGTGGGATAATAGTTGACAGAAAAGAAATGTGATGGGCTGAATATGAATACAAAGAAAGGGCAGTTGAAGATTTATAATTAGAATAGGACATGGGGAGAATTATAGTAATGTGAATGATGCAGGATCAGCTATATAAACACTGAAGGGCCCTCCTTATTCACATTATTGTAAGAAAGAAATGTGCTGGTTTGGAAGAACAATACTTGTTTGGAAGATTACACTAAGTCAGCTAAATTACATCCTGGGTAATATATATATATATCTTCTGAAGAACCTAGCTGTCAAGAATGTAAGGACATCCATATGGAACAAGAAGTTACTTATTATCAAAGGAAGCCATAAATCTATGCATCAGCGGACACAGAACTAAGGAGGATGTTTAGCTAAAATTATCTCATGTACTATAAATTAGGGCAGGAATTTAGTAATTAGGAAATGTCAATTATCATGCAACGGATGTATGTTAACCATATATGGAAAACTGCTGTGCTAGCAAAATCCTTTGTCTTGGAAAAGTATAAAACAGGGGTATTAGATCTCTTTCCTTGGTTCAGAATGGCAGATACAAATCTGGTTCTGAAACTGCGCAAATAAACTGACTCTGGCTGACCAAGGAATGTTGTTCAGTCTCAATTTTTCCACAACAATAGGAATCTAGGATATACATGACAGAGAAAAGTCAGAGATAAAAAGTAGAACTTTTTATTCTGAATCCTCCATTAATATATCTATGTATTCCTGATGGGTGGAACTTAGAAGGATAGATCACATTGTAAAAGAACATATCACACTATACAAGTTGGTTTTGTATCACAGAGCCGAGACAGAATCCTGATTCTTCCTTTGATAAATCAGCCAGTGGCAGCAGCAGGTTGTTTTCCTAAATCTTATGGGAAAAAATGGTTTCAGCAAAAGGACACATGATTTGTGCAGTGAGACTTGAAAAAACACTTGGACTTGAGCATCTTTCCCAATATGTCTCTATAACTATATAAAACAGCAGCTGAAAACCTGACTGAGACTAAAGAATCCTGAAGAAGAATGTAATATTTCGTTGCTCTTCAATTAATTGGCTGCAATTACCTGCTCTGATTCCAAAGCTTAGTGTTACTGTGTTTATTAAACTGTTTAATATTGTATTTCTAAAATGGACGCCATTTTGAATTCCCCAGTGGAATTAAACAGCATAACCATGTTTAATAAAATCAAACAATAAAAATCAGTCTTCATTTTTGTGGCAAATTGGATGATGAAATAAGAGTTTCTGCCACTGAAATCAAAGTATTTCAGAATAATGGTCTGAATTGGTCTAGCAAAATGGAGATACAATTTTTTTTCCTTTACAGAGAAAGGCTGGATTGTGCCTAATTTTTTTAAAAAAGTTTTCTTTTTATGTTATATTAACTATATAATTTGTCACTGAATGCAGCTGTTTTCCTTTAAAAAATGGGTCAATTTGTTGGAAGTGCAAAAAGGCACAAGGGACTTTCTATCATTTATGGTGGACGTGCCCGGCAGCAAAGAAATTTTGGTCTAACATCAAAAAATGGTTGGAACAAATAACAAAAACACAGATTGAAAAAGAACCAGAAACATTTCTATTAGGAATCTTTAACAAATCATATCCTAAGGATATCAAATATCTCACAATTCACATATTAACTGCTGCAAGAATAACCTACGCAAAAAATTGGAAGCAAGAAAAAATACCAAGTGAAACAGAAGTAATAGGGAAAATTTTAGAATGCGCTGAAATGGATAGGTTAACCAAAGAATTACAAGAAAGAGAAGAATCAGACTATTATAAAATATGGAATAATTGGTATAATTGGTTAAAAATCAGAAATATACAAAAAATATAGGGGAAATATTACCGATTTAAATATATATATATAATAATAAATATTATTAGATTAAGGAGAGGTGAAGGAATATATCATAAGTAGAATTGTAGAACGTCACTCTGAAAAAATGCTTAAGAAGAAATTACACTCTTTTTGTGTATATGTTGTATAAATGGTTGTTGTGTATATGTTGCATATGTCTTTTTTAATATTTATATTCAATAAAAACTACTTTTATAAATAAAAAAAATGGGTCAATCATAGGATTATAGTACACAGGATTTTTGCTTCCTCCTTTTTTTCACTTGCAATGTCCCACCTTGTATATCATCAGTTAAGATTAGACTGGAAGGCCTCTTTGGGTCATAGCCTTTTCTAACCAGAAACTCTGAAGGGCAGCAGGTAGATTTTATTCAGTAAAGATCATTGCAAGAAAGAAAAGTATTAAAACTTTCTATGCATTTGGGGAAATTACAGAAGTCAGCACACTTGGAATGCAGTGATGATCCTATGTTGCATTAATAGAAGGATATAATCAAGATCAAGTGAGGTACTAATACCATTCTATAAAGGCTTAGTAAGACCACACCTAGAATACTGCATCCAGTTTTAGTTACCACACTATAAAAAAGATGTTGAGACTCTAGAAAATGTGCAGAGAAGAGCAACCAAGACGATTAGGGGACTGAAAGCTAAATCATACAATGAATGGTTGCAAGTGCTCAGCATGGCTAGTCTAGTGAAATGTTCCAATATTTGAGGAGCTGCCATAGAAAGGAGGGGGTCAAGCTATTTTCAAGCACCCAAAGGCCAGACAAGGAATAATGGATGGAAACCAATCAAGGAGAGATTCAACCTAGAAATAAGGAGAAATTTTCTGACAGTGAGACTAATCAACCAATGGAACAGCTTGTCTTCTGAAGTTGTGGCGGTTTCATCACTGAAAGCCTTCAAAAAGAGACTGGACTGCGATTTGTCAGAAATTGTGTAGGGGCTGCTGCTTGGGTGGGGGGTTGAACTAGGAGAACTACAAGATACTTTCCAACTCTGTTAATCTGTTAAAATGAGCCTCACCGAGGGAATACCTCCTTCATGTATCTCCCCTCTCAGATAAGTATATGCAGTAGTCGGGGTTATCCATTCCCTCTTTTTTTAAAAATTTAATTTTGGAATCCCTTCATATTAGGCCATCTACCATAATTATATTAATGTTATGACTACAATTGAGCCCAAAATTTCTGTTCTTAACTGACATATTTGTTAAGTGAGTTTTGCCACATTTTAAGACCTTTCTTGCCACAATTATTAAGTGGATCACTGCAATTGATAAGTTAGAAACCCAGCTATTAAATGAATCTAGCTTCCCCACTGGCTTTGCTTGTCAGAAGGTTGCAAAAGGTGATCACATGACCCTGGGACACAGCCACAAGTCATAAATATGAACCAGTTGCTGAGCATCTGAATTTTGATCACATGAACATGGAGATACTGCAAAGTTTGTAACTGTGAAAAATGGTCATAAGTCACATTTTTAAGTGCCATTGTAACTTTGAACAGTCATGAAACAAACTGTTGTAAATTAAAGACTACCTGTATTATATTGGTAATTTTGATTAAAGGTTGATTAAATCAACCCTTCAAGGTAGATTTGGTTAGGAAACAGATGCCACAAAACAATACTTTTTTTTTTATTCAGGTTGCAGTAATAGAATCTGTCCACGTCTTTCTTTCTCTCCCTTTATACTCCAGGAAATCAGGGAAGAGAACTAATCTGACTTTCCCATGCTCTGGATTTAGCATACTAAAATGATGTATGTTTCTTCTGCATTTATCTCTGCATTCCTTCTCCAAGATCATCTCTCTGGCTCTATCTTTGATAATTTTTTTGTTGATAATCTTTAACAATTTTAGACATTATTCTAATTCACTACCACACTTTATATATGTGATTCTGTATTTTGGGAACTACACAAGATACAACATTGAGATAAGTCTTTTTTATTTTTTAAAATCTTCCTAGTACAATGTAAAGACTTTGGTATTGTAATTGCTATAGATTATATTACACACACACACACACACATGAAAATTTCATTATGTTGATGGGCTAAAACTAATTTTACTAAAATATGTATCATTCCATAATTAATGTGTTAAGAGGCATTCCAATATTAGCTCTAAATAAATATTTTCTTCAGACAAATTAGTTGAAGAGGAAAACAATATGAGAAAATTGAATTTACCTATTGAAGATAGTGGTTTTAATTTAACATATTGCCTCCAAAATGGGCTTTTATTTTATTGATTAAATCTCTGTGGAATCAGCATTTAGTAGAACATTTAGCTTGTGTTTGTGTGTGTGTGAGTATGATGGGTCATGGATTGTCATGATATGGGTCATATTTCCCCCCCCCCAATGTTTTGTATTCCTTTTCTATTTGCTTTCATAAATCTTAGCATAAATAAATATTTTTTTAAAAAATCTTTCCATGTACACTTTGGTCCCAACCTCTATTTATCCCAAAAAATTAAGACAGCAAATTCTGTTGCAGGCTATATAATTTACATGGTATAGTTGGATTCTAGCTTATTTCTCTGTTTTTATACTATATGGCTATTGAGCTTAGTTTGAAAATTAAGCAAATTCTACAGAGTTGAGATATGATAGTTTATTTGTGATTTTAGAAATACATTAACCATAGAGACGTAAGCAATCACTTAAAGATCCAAACATCAAGAGGACATAAACAGTCCCATGCTGAAATATCATTCCCAAGAGACTTCAAACCTTAATATATCATACCTAAAACATAATTTAAATAGTTCATAAGAAGTCACAGAGCCGAGCAAGATGGATGAGTCATGGCTAGACATAAGTCTACCTAAAGCATTTATTCATCCTCTATTAATAGCAAGCTGTACATCAAAAGTGTTTACAATGCAACTTATAAGTTTATCCATTTCCTTCTTTCAACTGAGGACTGTTGCACCCAGCATGTTCATCCATCAAATGATAAGCTCCAGGAGATTTTTAGAAGCCAGGACTAATCACCCAAGAATATAGCATTTGCTGTCTCTTGCAACTTTACATATGACTTGCGATATTTGGCATTTAATCTGATGGAATGCTTCAACTTCTGAAATCAGATGATAATAGGAAAATCTATTCTTTGTCTTATTAAAAGAACAGTTTGGGATCTTCATGGCATTTTACAAGGGAGATGTGTTTGTCAACACAAATGATGGGATGGCCATCACATTTAGAGATATATAGATATCTCAGATCCAAAGGTAATAATATTTACAGATGTTTACAGACATTGACAGAAATTACTGATTTCCTAGAAAAATATTTTTGCAAAAAACCCCTCTATTTTGCTTCATGATTATAACATTAGTAAGTTATTTACTTTGCCTGAAATTCTATTCATGTCCACTATCATATATTAAATCTAGATTTTGTGTAGGTCGGAAAGGAGATTTAAAGGAAATCTACATAGAGTAATGGTGAAATTCTATAATAAATTGTAAGGAATGACAAAGTTGATATAATTCCTTATAGGTCCAAAAAGCTTATGAAGGAAGGAAGGAAGGAAGGAAGGAAGGAAGGAAGGAAGGAAGGAAGGAAGGAAGGAAGGAAGGAAGGAAGGAAGGAAGGAGAGAGAGAGAGAGAGAGAGAGAAAGAAAGAAAGAAAGAAAGAAAGAAAGAAAGAAAGAAAGAAAGAATTCCAAAGTTAACATCTCACTCATTTTGAATCATCAACCAATCACCATAGTCTTCAAACCTATTGTGCAATCCCAACCTCCCCCCCCCTCCCTTCCCCGCAAGTCTCTCAGCTACTTCAAACATTGTGTCTCTCGGGTTACCATGATATTTTCTTATAGAGTATCTATGGAAAATGGGCTTCTTTGAATTGTTGTTTGTTTATGTTGCTTTCATTAAATTAGCTAATGATTTGTACAATATAGCTTATTTCAAAGAATCTTTTATTATATAGTAGATAGTTATTATGCAGCAAGGCAGTTTGTCTTTGTAATATAATTTTGTAATATAATTCTACTGGCAGTGTAAATAGAATAGTTAAATTCAAACATCTAAAAAATAAATGTATATTTCCTTTCCAACCATCCTTTGCATTAAATCTCAATGTACAGTATGGTCTTTAACATTTTGATGCCATAATGTCAAGCAAGAGTTTTCACCCAAAAAATTATTATTAGCTTTTTTGTCAGAATTGTTTCTGGATTATTTTTCATCTGTGCCATTTGCTTTTCTGCATTGTGCAAACATCCCTGAATATATCATATAGAATGCCACTTATATGTTTTGAATAAATCATGTTAATTGGAAATAGCATACCAAAGGTGCTTTTTTTTTCAAAAGGCAATTGGACTTTATTTTTCCTTGAAGACATTTCACTTCTCATCCAAGAAGCTTCTTTTTTTTTATTCTTATTTCTTTTTTCCTTTTTTTATTGAAAAGTTTTATAAGAAATACAAACAATTTTCTCCCCCCCACCCTTTCCCCCTCCCCACATAATAGAAAGTGTACATTTTCTTATACATAATAAATGCATGTTTCCCTTAAAGAAAGCATTAAAGTAGGACATTTTAATTGCATTCGGAGTTGCTCTTCTTCTCTTTCTTCCCTCATTCCACAACAAACCTTCTTCTCCACCTCCTTTCTTTCCCTTCCCTCCCTCCTCTTCTCTCCTACTTTCTCCTTCCTCCTCTCCTACCTCATCCTACTTCCTTTTCCTTTCCCCCACTTCTCTCTTCTTTTCCCCCTTCTTGCCTTCACTCCTATTCCTGTCCCCTTCCCTTCCCCTCTCCTTCTTCCATTCCTCTTCCTCCCTCTCCTCTTCCTACCCAGGGCCGGATTTTCCTATAGGCTAACTAGGCTTCAGCCTAGGGCCTCAAGATCAAGAGGGGCCTACATTCAAATTGTTAGCAAAATTAAAATTACACTTTCACTATAGGTGAAAGGGCCTCATAAGTGGAATAGCCTAGGGCCTCTTTTCATCTAAATCCGGCCCTGTTCCTACCCACTCCTCCTCTCTCCTTTCTAACTTCTTTGCTGTGAAATATTCTCCTCCTCCTCCTTTAGTATCTGAGCAACTCCTGTATTCTAATCGTAGATACTTTCTTCTGTTAAAACATTTCTCTATTCACCACTTTTTTTCCCCACCCCAACCCTTATCCCACCCTCCCCACCCCCCCTGACTTCCCAGAGCAAAAACAGGGTATAGCATCTAACAAACATATGCTAAAATAAACTAACTAATTTAAATTTCAAAACTCCTACACGTTCTTTAACTCCCCTTGCTCCAATTCATCAACCTCCCTTTTATAAATCCTCAAGACCAATTACGTTAAATTGTTCATCCTAATTATAAAAATTTTTTTTTCTTGATGTATAATCCAATACTTTAGCAATATTACAAACAGTAAAAATCATAAGTAAATTTCATTTCCATACCCTCGAACATCATTCTTTTTGAACATTACTCCCTAATAAAATTCTGAATTTAACATTAATCCTCTTCATTCAAAAAATTGGGTATCTTGAGATCTTACACATTTTATCTCATATACCTGTTAAAATAATATAATCTTATGTTAAACATTTTAAAAATCTCTTTAAAATACTTATTTACCAAATATAAATTTCAAAATCTACCAGAGGATATCTTTCAAGTTTTCAATTAACCCATGTTAATACCTCTAACTTTTTAGAAAGCAGCCCTTTTACTATCCAAAACTAATTATCATTTTGTAATAAAATTCTGAATGTAGCATTAATCCTCTTTGCTTCAAAAAGTTGGGCATCCTAAAAGCTTACACAATTTATCTCATATATCTTTTAAAATAATATAATCTTATGTTAAACATTTTAAAAAATCTCTTAATACCATTGAAACACATATTTGCCAAATGCAGATTTCAAAATCTACAGGAAGATATCTTTCAAATTTTCAATTCCTAAAATAGCCTTTAATACCAATGTAATTAAACTTCTGAGTTTATTACTAGAATCTTCCTTCCCCAAAGAGGAAAAAAAAAAAGCAAATACTTAATCTTCTATTCTTCTCTTCTTTCTATATTTTTTCCAGTCCTTTTTTTTATTAATTCTTTCAACATTCCCCCCAATTTTATTTTTGAAAATTTTAAAATGTTGATTTGAGATTGA